>NC_083097.1:76760041-77960041 GCF_949774975.1 Lagenorhynchus albirostris | reverse complement strand
TAAATAAATGGTAAATCCCATGTATCTACACACGCAAAAAGAAGTGCAAGATTCTCTCTTTAAACACACAGTTAACCCCTTGGAAGACACGGGGGTTAGGGGCATGGACCTCCCAAGCAGTCAAAAATCTGTGTATAATTTATACTCGGCCCTCTGTGTCTGTGGTTCTGCATCCATGAATTCAACCAGCTGAGAAGGTATAGTGCTGTAGTGTTACTACTGAAAAAAATCCGAATATAAGTGGACCCACACAATTCAAACCTGTGTTGCTCCAGGGTCAACCGTGTACTTCTCTTGATAAAGTGGTCAAGGTGTTTTTTGTTTTGTTAAAATTCAAGGAGATGCAATGGTTGAGAGTATCACCAGCTTCCCTTTTGGCAAACTCCTTTACCCCCATTTCCACCTCCTCTGCACGTTCACATATACCTTCTGACCACTGTTCAGTGAGGACGGAAACAGCCTGAGGCTTGCTCTCCACCATCCTTTAGCTGCAAAGGCAGCACATTTCCCAAGTGACACACAGGAGCAGGGGCGAGGGCACGTCTGCTCCACACTCAAACTGAGATCATCCCGTGTCTGGAAGGGGGAACCTGTGGTCTACCCTCAGGGAGCTGAATCTATTGAAGAGGCCTGATGGGAGCAGAGCTGAAGAAGAACAACAGGATTTAAACAAGAGATCAAGCCAGCACCTGGAAATGCTATAAAGCTACAGGTAAGTAGTAATGGGTGGGATCAACAAGTTCAGAGAAGGATGAAAGTACCGCAGAATAGAGCGGTCAGGAAAGCTAATCAGCTGCATTCTTAAAAACTGCTACTAAAATTCAGCAGAAGGAGAGAGAAAGTAACCAGCCTCCTACTCTGAAGAGAGTTACGGGCACCTGACCAGCCTTTTTTCAAATGTGACAGCTACTTAAGGGCTACACAGTCTAAGAACCTTGCAAACAAACAAGCCGAAATGAATAGGAAGTCCGTGCTTTCAACTGAATTGTGAAATGCAGAAAGGAAGCAGACTAAAGGTATCCAGAATAATAAACTTTCAATCAGGGAAAGCTCAGTATAGTTCCTGCCTTTGCCAGATAAATGGACTAGTACACCTGCTGCATACGAGGAGCATCAATCTGATTTTCCTGCATTATCCATGAAGTGGCATATCTCTTAAGTAGTGGCTTCCCCCTTGACACTTGGTCTGTACAAGCTACGTTCAAAAGAAAAGAAATGGGTCAACTTATCACTCCCTATATTCAGTGTCAAGTAGGCTCTCTTATCTGTCAACTTATATTTAAGGTTTGTAAATCTTTCCTCAGGAAGTGATTGTTGCTCATTTTGGTTTTCCTATCTGTATGAAGGTTTCCTAAGTTTTCTCTGCTTCTGGTATTCTAACAGGCCACCTATTAGACAGGCAAAAATTAGGTAGTTAAGACATTATATTTCTTTCACCTAAGGGAGGAGTAAAAGGCCACTTAGGAATATTTTAGTTTCCTAGCTGGTGTGCAAACAGGATATTAGTGAACTGATACTATTTGGTGTAGAAATACTAAGAAACGTGATCTTTATATCCCAGGTCTGTTCGCATGTCCCTTTTTCATGTACATGAAATTCAATATAAATTAAAATAAATTAGAAAAAGATCCCAGCCTGTTTACCTTGACCTCTTCTAATCTATAATCAGGAGGAATTGTTTCTTCTTTTTCACCAAGTTTTTCACGATCTTCTTCTTTGGCTTTCTCCTGAATAAAAATGAAACCATTTTCATTGTTAATACATCTTTTTCTCATAAGTGGAGGCCTGAGTGACTAAATTTGAGGTCAACAAATCCATTGTTAGGTTCCTACAGCAACTCCATCTTTGACACTGTATCCTGGTTTAGCAGGCTCAGACAGCACCACTTTTAGCCTGCTGGGCTAAGAGGCAGTCGTGAGGAGCGGTAGAGGCAGTGCCACTTCTCTCCTGACTCCTCAGCAATGGAATTGCAGGTGGACAAGGTGAGACTAAGAACTCTGATATGTGCACGCCAGCCATCCACTGCTGCACCTAAACACTGATGCTCACTCAGGGTTTGCTTATTAAACAGGACATGCACAATAACAGAGAAAGACAGCTGGCCATGTGTTGTAGGAAATTTTAAAAAATGACTCAGTTATCTGGGGAGTCAGGGCGATCAACGATAGCTCCTTCCTAGAAGTATCTGAGCTGCCATTACCTTGACTTTATCCTCCACAGGCTTTCCAACTTCTGGACCAGCTTCCTTTATCCCCAGGCTTCCAGCCAAGGCTTCTACAGCATCACGTGGCCCCATGGCCTTCTAAAAGCACACCAGGGGGTATACTAAGTAGGTGGTTAAGCATTCCTTTTAAAAGAGACTACAACAAACAATTCAGGTGGGCATAGCCTTATTTCAGGCCTAGATAAGAAGCACATGTCATCTTTTAATCATCTAAAAAATCAACTGAATTAGAATCTATGTTTAAAAATCCTGAAGTGTTAAAAGTTAGAGCAAGTTTCTTAGGTTAAACATCAAGTGTGTGCAATTTATGTACTGACAGTGAGAAACTCTTAAGATCTAACCCACGTTTTGGTTCAGAAATTAGGAAGTTAAGAGAATGGGTGACACCACACAGAAGCTGAAAGCCAGGAAAGAAGAAAGAAGTGATCTTTATGTGACTGTTAGAGATGGCACAGGAAAGCTTTCAGAAAAGCCCTCGAGAGGACACTCTTCCCAGTGAAACAGCCGGGCCCCGGAGGCAACGGCTTCGGCTGAGCCTCTGCTGAGGCACAGAAGCTTGCGTTCTCTATGTGGCTTCTACTGGTCAGAGTGGATTCACGCCAGTTCAGGTGACGGCCTGTGACTTATTAACCCGAGTGGCCCAATGAGAACAGTCTACCTGGGGTCCAGTTGTTGAAAATGAAATGTGCTCCCTGTGAAATAATGAGCTCTGACCACAGGGGTATTTAAAATGAAACTGGATGAACACAGAACATAAACGGCATAAAGGGAAAATAAAGGATAAATAATGTTTGGGCTAAAGAGAGGACTAGATCCAGCTTTTTCCAAACCACAGGTCATGATCTATACATGATGAGCTCTTAAAATCAATTTAGTAGTTCATGGTCAGGACTTTTTTTAAATGAAGAATATAAAATAGAATGCGTCATGCATACCAAGGATAAGTACCATTTACTAAACTATTGTTCTACTGTGCGGGTCCTGGGTTGCAGAATCCATGAATTTCCAACTCTGGTCTTGGTCAAAAGTGTGAAAGCTCCTGAATTAAACAGTCTCAAAGATGATTCTTATTGTAAAAGAATATGACTTCACATGGAGTACATATTGGACTTTTAGAGTCAAAGCGTCTTTCTGTTTTATATAGATTAGCCATCGTCCTAAGTAAGAAAAGTGTTGCTAAGCTGCACCACAAAAGTAAAGATCACCAGTGAAGAAAGGGCCGTTGAGTGGAAAGTGATTTATCACCATCTAGTGGTTGGACACTGCATAGATTTTATTCTGAGGGGCAACAAATATCCCTGATGTTTCCAACCTGCTTGGGATTGTAACTAAGAGCTGCAGCGGTCCCCAAGTCTTAGCCAAGCAATCTGATTGCTACCTGATCCAAGTCACCTGCTCACACTTCTGTTTTCTACTCTCTGCTGCAGAATCTTTGGAAACTACTGCTTCCCAAGCCTGTGCCCTTTGGCTCAGGAAATAAGTGAAACCGAGTTAGAAAAGCTAGGAGAAGCAGCAGTCTTAAGAGCTAAAGAATTTGGAAACAGGACCAATGACAAAAGCTTCTATTTTTTTTTGCGGTACGCGGGCCTCTCACTGTTGTGGCCTCTCCCGTTGTGGAGCACAGGCTCCGGATACGCAGGCTCAGCGGCCGTGGCTCACGGGCCCAGCCGCTCCGCGGCATGTGGGATCTTCCCGGACCAGGGCATGAAGACGTGTCCCCTGCATCGGCAGGCGGACTCTCAACCACTGCGCCACCAGGGAAGCCCCAAAGCTTCTATTTTTGTTGTCAGGTTCAGAACTAGAGCTCAGGTCTTTGGATTTGCTCAATAAACTTTCTTTTTCTACAACAAGAACTGCAGAAGGCAGACATTCATCTCCTTCCCCTGGGCTTTCTGTTTCCTTTTGCTCACTGATCCTCCAGCCTCTCTTGAGTTCTCTGACCTTTATCACACTCTGTGGCTATTCTTTCTGGCTCCCATGGGTGTCACAGTCCCAGAAATGCCAACTGACCTCAGTGATGATAAACTCGGCAACTGTGGTAACCAGAGTTGGTGGAGTAGAGGCCCAGGAAAGGCAGTCAGAGAATAGAAAAACAAGAGCTCTTTTTTAAATTTTTTCCTCTCCATTAAAAATCCAATGCTCAACTCTCTATAGTCAGGATAAAGCTGGAAAGGAACTAACTCGGCTCTAAGGCCCTGGCAGTCACAGTTGACACAACAGGTAGATGACACATGTTTAGGTCACAAGAGTTCTGCCCTGGAATATTGGCTACTGTCTTTTTGATTCCAATCACTGCCTCTGTGCCTACTTCCTCCACCAGTCTCTTCCCAGATTCTCTCTTCCTCTCCTGTTCTTTACCACTGTGGCCTGTGCCTGAATACCACAATGTAAAAGTTTTTGGAGGGTACCCTGAGACTCTCCCGCCAAATAAAAAGGAGGTCACGTCCTAAGGCAGGAGGGAGACCCTGGACTGTGAGGGGACTGGCACCCAGGATTTCCCTGGCAGGAAGCAGCCACTCAGGGTACCCAGGACCCTTGTCCTACATATTCTTCAAGGCCCTCTTCTCTCCAAACAACTAAATGCACATACCCCAATACCTGAAGGGCTCCACACCTCTGTGCTGGGCTGTCCTGGGTTTGCTGGTCTCCCCAGGAGGACCGTGCTGTTCCCACTTCTCAGCAGGATCCCGTCCTCCACCTGCAAACCTTTTTGAGTTCCTCCTGGAAAGCAGTTCCTTCACCCATGTTCCTGCTGCCCTTTTCCCATATGAGAATGATCAAACTAAACTGTAAGCCTGAACCTGGCCCATATCCAAACTAGACCTGAAGGGGGCTGAGAGCAGGGGCCATATCTTACATCTCAGCTGAGGTTCTGAAAGGTCAAGTGAATTGCTCAAGGTCAACTCGAAGTTCATTGCCCTCGTTTATAAGAGAGACATGATCAGAACAGCCTTCACAGTGTCCTTGTGAAAATTCAATGAGAAGATATTGCAAAGCATCTAGAACAAGTTTAGTTACTCAGAGTGTAGATTCATTAAGTCTGTACTAACGAAACATAGTTCCATCAGCTGTTATTCTCTGAGTCAGATTCTGTCTGCTAATGGAAACAAAACTCACTGAATTCCAAAGAAAACAGATTCAACTAGTTAAATATCATACTTTATAGAAAAATTAGAAAGTGAGAGAGGCAAGAAAAGAAGGAAGGGGAAAGGAAGTGAGTCCACCTGTCTCCCTTCAGTTGCGAGAGGAGTCATGATGACAAAGGTACAGATGATTCCACCAGGAGAGTCAATAAAAAGTAATATCGGGCTATTTGTGGGACACCAAATCAGCTTGAAAGACACAGGAATGTGAAGAAGCATGATTAACCACAGTAGCCGAGGAGCTAGAAACAATTTCAGAAGGTCAAAACAAAACAAAACAAAACAGTTTGCAGCAGTTGAATTAAAAATTTAAATCTAGCCTGAGTTTCTAGCTCCTCCCAGAAGCCTAAACAGAGGATAATATAGCTATCTAAGATTTTATTTTTATTTTGTTAGAATACAGTAATATGACGGTAATACACAGCAGAAAGGGCAGAGGAGGAAGAACATTACTTTCTCAAGACATTTCTCAGTGCCCAGAGGACCACTCACCGCCGAGGCTGACGGGGGCGGGGCCGACTGCACACAACACAAGGAGGTCCGAGGCACGGCCGCTTCCACAGGAGTAGGGGCAGCAGTCTGAGACTCCTGCAGAAAGAAGCAGGTACAATGACGAATTTTTAGAAATTTATTAAGACTGAACAATGATAGACCAACAATACAGTCTGCTACACCATATGCTGTGAGCATGACTTTCTTGAATGCCCAAGGATTTTGAGCAGTAAATAAGTCAAGGCATGTTGAAACTCTTCAGCTACCATGACTTCACCTTGGTTTCACCTCTTCCCTTAGGTAGGTTACTAAACCTCTCTGAGACACAGTTTGCACTTCTGCAAAATGAGGACAGTTATAGTACCTATATCTCAAGGGTTGATAGGGGCCTTGAATGAGATAAAACAGGCTAAGTGCTTTGCATAGTACCTGGGAACACAGTAAGCTCAGTGAATTTTATCAACTATTATTATTTATATTATTTGCCATCATATAATATGTAACAATAATAATATACCAATTATAAATGCAATACAATATTTTATTTAAATACCTCATTTTTACATATCTAAGAGCACCCTGTAAATTGTAAATAGCTACGTACAAATGCAAGGTAGTAAGACTATCCCAGGGGTTCTAAAAGTGAGGTCCCTGGACCAGCAGCCTCAGAACTACCAGGGAACTTGTTAGAAATCCAAATTCTTGATCCCCCCCCCAACATACTAAATCGGGAATTCTGGGGTTGGGACCCAGTAATGTGTGCCTTAACAAACACTCCACGTCATCCTGATGTGTACTGAAGTTTGAGAATCACTGTGCTATTTTGTTACAAGAGTAAAATTTCAAACAGATTGCTTTTAATCCAGACATTTATGGAAGCCTATCCTGTATGCAAGGTGCTCAGCAGATGATCATTAATAGGGCATGAGCTCTTCTTTCAAGGAATTTACTATTTAAAAATATGTATAAATGTTAGAAGTAAAGCCCAGCGCAGCTAAAATCTTGTTTGCAACATGCCTCAACAGGGATATATAAAGAAAGCATGACAGACCTCCCTGGTGTGTTGTATTCTGCTTAACAAGAGTTGCAAGGGTGGTACGGTTTGGGGAGGGAAATGCAGGAGACAAAGGCCATATTTTAGCTGAGCCTTAAAGGGATGACTACGATTTTAGTTGATCTAGAATTTGGAGAGGTTATTCTATGCAGAAGGAACCATATGAGAAAAGCCTTGGAAAACACACAAGTACTTACAATCTGAGTTTAGTGATAGGGGGACACATCTTGGCATGAAAGGAAGCTGGGGCCCAAATGCATGAGCAGGAACTTTTTTGTAGGGAATGGGAACTCCTGAGGGTTGGAGCAGGGGAATGTTGTGGCTACAAACATGCTTGAGAAAGAATAATGCCGGTGGACATATGGGATGGGCTGGAAGGAGACCAAAGACACAGGCCATTGCCATCTTGAGGTGACGAGTGATGACAACTTTAACTAGGTCAGTTACAGAGGCAGGAATGGAAAGAAAAGCATGGGTGTGAATGCCTTCCTGAAGGAATAATTAACTAAAGGACTTAAACTGCAAGAATATGAGGGTCAGCCTGGGAAAATAAAGCACATCCAGAAACAGGCAAGATGAAAACTGCATGTGAAAAAAGATGGCAAAATGGGCCTTTTTATCAGCCACTTCCTGTTAAAAGTTTTGGTCTCACATTTTTAAGATTATAGACAAACATTAAAAAACAACAAAAACTAGCGATCTTTATTTTTAGAAACGTACTTCTGTTTTTTCAGTTGGCTTAGATTGTTTTTCTTTACACTTAGATTGGTCAAGATCTTCTGAAAGTTCATCAATGAGTTCTGATTCACTCAGGGGCTGTAACATAAGAAATATTATATAATATGAAGAAAATTATTTTTACTTTGAGAAAAGAAAAAAGCTTTCATAGAGAAAAAGGTTTTCTGGTAAATACATATTATGTCATATTTTAGGATCTAAAACCAAAAGTTAATTTATACAGGGTATATGTTTCATTTATCAATGTAAGGTAAGTGTCATGCAACAAATAAGGAATACTAAACACCTCAGTACCACAAACATGTTAATGGCTTATTTAGTTAAAAGTTTTCCTGATACTTCAATTTCAGAGTAATTTTGCTCAAATAAGATTGCCTGTTTGTTCCAATGAAGATCTTTATCGTTTTTCCTTATGTGATGGTTTTTCCTACTTCCAGCGACTTTCCTTATGAATAAGTCAGAGGAAACATAGATCATATACTCCTTCCCTATGACTACATGCGGTTTTGGCAGGAAAGTTCTGCTATCCCTAGTTCCTTCAGGTGAAGTGGTATTATTCGTTTACTGTAATTAGTCAAAATCTCCACATGCTCTGATCTATGACAGAATGGTATGTAATTCAGAAGCTGGGCCCCAGGGTTGGATAGACAGAGGTTCGAGTCCTAGCCTCGCTATTCCCTAGCTGTTTGACTTTGGGCTATTTACAGAATCCTTCTGTGTCTCAATTTCCTCACCTGTAAAATGGGAATAATAATAGTGCCTTCCTCATTCAGTGAGGACTCAAAATGATAACACACAACACCATTTAGTGTAGTGTCAGGCACATAGTAAGTGACTAATAAATGTAGTTGCTTAATATCATCATGATAGGTAACTATGCTGATTAACACCAAATTAAGTAAAGGCAGCATAGAATCATTAGAGCACCTGATGCTGTAATTAGGCTCAAACCAAGTGCTAACAACCTAATTTAAGGGCCCTCTTGATATCGGCTCCTAATGTTCAACGAACATCACCTGTAAATTTGTAATATTTTAGTAATAATTCATGAGATAAATAATCATTAAAATATGTGAAAAAGAGTCAGAGATCTAAGCCAGGTGTTGCTGTCAAAAGTTCCTCTTTCCTTAATAGTAGGCTGTCATGCAAGTCTCTACAGTGAGATCTGGTCTGTCAAAATTATCTGTTTATACCTTACAGTTCTATTGTTTTCTAAGTATCAAAAAACACTTATTTCCTAACCTTGGGTTTTTCTTCAACATCTGGCAAGAGTGGTTTTCCATCTTTATCCTGTAAAATGAAATTAAAAATACATTTAAAATGAATAGAAAATTTTGCTTTCTTGTCCCATTAAGTTTGTTTTAGAAATTCCAGGATATGAGAGGAGAGATTGGGTTTTTTTTGCCATATATCTGAGTGAGTTTGTGTTTCAAATTAATTTATTTAGAAAGTATCAGAATAAGGAGTTGAGCTGTAAAAATCAAGAAACCAAATGCTATAAAATATAATGCAATTACTTTTCTTTAAAAGTTACTGAAGGGACTTCCCTGGTGGCACAGTGGTTAAGAACCCACCTGCCAAAATGCAGGGGACATGGGGAATTCAAGCCCTGGTCCGGGAAGATCCCACATGCCGCAGAGCAACTAAGCCCGTGTGCCACAACTACTGAGCTTGTGCTCTAGAGCCCACGAGCCACAATACTGAGCCCGCATGCCACAACTACTGAAGCCTGCATGCCTAGAGCCCGTGCTCCACAACAAGAGAAGCCACCGCAACGGGAAGCCCGCGCACCGCAACAAAGAGTAGCCCCTGCTCGCCACACTTAGAGAAAACCCGCGCCCGGCAACGAAGACCCAGTGCAGCCAAAAATAAATAAATAAATAAATAAATAAAATTTAAAAATTACTGAAAAATAATTTCCATCTTTTGGATAAGGAAGTAGAATTTTTAAAAAAGTTCTTTGGCTAGAAAGATGCAGCTACATCAATGAAAGACTGAAAAAAGCTTCACTTCTCTAACCCAGGGTGAAGAGGTAAGATATCATTCCTATAAAACTGGTTTTTCAGAATTCACAATTTAGAATGTTTCTAAAAAATGAGAAACTTTCCATATATAAGCATTGTAGCTATTTTCCACCATATGTTTATGTGTATTACTTCAAAGATAAATTACAAATATAAGTACAGGAATAAGTCCACCATCCTCATGTCAAACTGAAACCAACAATAACAAAACCATCTTCACTGAGGATACTGGTAAATCATTGTATGTTTATCTACCACTTAGAAGATCTATGTGCTTTTATCCATATAGCAGTTAGAGAAAATATTACTCCCAAATTATTCCTCTGCTTTAAGGTTAAGGACCTATGTCAAGCATGGTTAATAGTTGAAACACGTGAATTTGAGGGAATTTTAATGACCCCACGGTCATTACTTAGGAAACCCTCTTTTAAAGGGTCCAACTGCAGAAGACAGAGAATAAAGCATTCAGGGTCTTCAGAGTTAATATCAGACACGTCCTTAGGCATCATGGGGACAGACAGGACAAAATGCGATGCGAAGGCAGGAGGAGTGAGCTGCTGTCACGCACCGTGGCAAACAACGTACCGTGGCTGGTTTTAATCTATACTCTGGTGGGACTGTTTTCTCATCTTCACCACACTTCTTTAGTTTCTCTTCTTTGGCTTTTGCCTGAGGAAGGTGGAGAAAAAAAATAAGCATTGCGATAATACATGTGAAATAAGACATCACTTTATCCATGGGTGTCGTGGAGGAGACCAAATCAGATTAAAGTGCCCGGTGAGCCGTTAGGAGGAAGGCAGTGTAGGGTGACAGACAAAAAAACAACACAGCCAGGAATCCTAGGGAGGTGTCCCTGCCCTGTCTGTATGACCTTGGGAAGCCACCTAGGCTTTCTTCGGCTCAGTTTCTTGAGCTGTAAAATGGGGCTACTAAGAATCCTTACCTAGCTTGCTGACTTGTAAGGAAGGAGCAGCAGAGAAAATTAAATAAGATATCCTTTGAAGAAAGGTAAGCACAGTGCACAAGCTGGCTGCAATCATTTTACAGCCTCCACCTGTCGCACTGAAAGAGGCAGTTATCTAAGGGGGAGAAAACAACGAATTCTCATGAATGTTAAACACGGTTCAGAAAGGGGAGAGGCATCCCATCACAAATCTTGGCTGATCCAAGGATAATTAGTTTTCCCTTTTTTTAAAAAAAAAAACTTATTTAATTTATTTATTTTTGGCTGCATTGGGTCTTCATTGCTGCGTGCGGGCTTTCTCTAGTTGTGGCGAGCGGGGGCTACTCTTCTTTGTGGTGCGTGGGCTTCTCATTGCAGTGGCTTCTCTTGTTGCGGAGCACGGGCTATAGAGTACACACCCAGTAGTTGCGGCACATGGGCTTAGTTGCTCCGCGGCATGTGGGATCTTCCCGGACCAGGGCTCGAACCCGTGTCCCCTGCATTGGCAGGAGGATTCTTAACCATTGCGCCACCAGGGAGGCCCTGGTTTTACTGCTTTTAAAAGAATTCCCTTCAGTAACACCAAGACGTCACTGGATTACTGAACCATGCACAACCAAATGCATTACAAATAAAAGTGCAGTTCCATGGCAGATCAGTGGCTTCTAGGATATAACATTTGATTTTAAACTCCTGGTGGGTAATGCAAAGTTCCATGATATGTAATAATATGTACCTGTATCAAGGTATGGATTTAAATCACAAATCAAGGAGCTCCTGGGCACAAAAGTATGTGTGCTGGGGGGGGCGGGTGGCGTGGGTATTTAGCTGATTCTAGCTCAGCCTATTGCTCCCATCTACATCTCAGCCTAAGACTGTGGTTCTCCATTGAATGCTTAGTTAGCTGATTAATTTTAAAATATTTAATGAGCACTTTTAATAAGCCAGGTACTTTTCTAGGCTTTGGAATTATAGTTGTATTGTTCTATAGAATAATAACTGGGATGAAAGGATTTTTTAAAAAATATTTCCCGTTACATTCTACTGCAGGATATGAAGTAAGTCCTGTTATATAGTGGTACTCCCCAGTTCAGGGATTTGTGAGGTCATTGGCTATAAAACAGTCCTCATGAAAGCGTCACCTGTATAGGACTGTCCTCTCCACTTAGGCTTGTGAACAGCGAGTCACATGCACAGCTAGATCCTTTCTATTCTTTGATCTTTATATTCTTTAAATGACTGCATTGTGGTTTGTATCCAGTAGGAGGTGAAAACAAACATCCCCTGAATTGAAATAGTTCCAGACTAGGTAACTACACTAGAAATAGGGGAGATTAATAATGAGGTATCACTACAGAATCAATGCATTATGATACATTATGAGAATGACAAGTAGGCATGGACCTCTTCTCTGAAGCATCATCTGGTGCGGAACGTGCTGGAGGGGCCGTGGACTCCTATGGCATGTCGACCTTTATGAGCCTTATCACAGCAGACTACCCAGGAAGTAGTGAATTCACCAT
Source organism: Lagenorhynchus albirostris (assembly GCF_949774975.1). Taxonomy (NCBI): domain Eukaryota; kingdom Metazoa; phylum Chordata; class Mammalia; order Artiodactyla; family Delphinidae; genus Lagenorhynchus; species Lagenorhynchus albirostris. The sequence goes on along the minus strand of NC_083097.1, from coordinate 77,947,900 downwards.
CAGGTACTAAAAATTCAACTTAAGAATCCAGAGGATTGGAGAATCTTTATACTTTGTACACAATTAAAAAGGAAAACTAGTGTTAAGAGTAGAATAGTCCTTTTTGTTCAAATTTTAGTTTGCTAACTTTCCAGAGGAAATTTAATACATTTATATGCATCCCCCTAAACCCAAACTGTTTAAAAGTTATTTTTACATAACTTTTTCACATCTACCTATCCGATTTTAGTCACTCTAAGAGTCTTTTCATCCTGGGATTATGTTTATACTTTCTGCCCCCAAATTATCATCTTCTTAAATCACCTTAACCATCTGTAAACAGCCTGAGGCAGATGTGCCATTGGCTGGCTGCCATGCAGCCCTCGGTGGTGGACCGCCAGGGTCCTGCCAGGACCACCCTTTCCTTGAGACATTGTGCACCTCGCACTATGTTGTCATCAAAGTTTCCCTTTCTCCCAATACATTACTTGGTTCTGGAGGACAAGGATTGCTTCCCCTGCTCCCTTGTGTTCGCCTTCACAAAGCCTGTCGTACCACACTGCGCCCGGCAAGACCTCAGAGAAAGTCGAAGATAGAAACTGGCCCATTTCAGACCAGGGCAGTCCCAGACTCAGGGGGCGTTGCTGGGAGTCAGCGAGACTCACCTTCCCCGGTGACTCAGAACAGGAAGTGACAGCGGAGGCAGCAGCATTGTGACGGCGACAAGTGCCAGCTCCCACCCTGAGCTGACAGGCTGGCGCCCCTGAGGGTCCCCACCACCACACTGCCTGGCCAAGGATGCCCGCAGGGCGGCTCTATGCCTTCCCTCCTCTTTTCCCCCAGAGGACTCAGTTCAACAATTCTTTAAAAATTGAAATTTAATATGAACACTCTCTTCCGCCAAATACAAGCTTGCCTGGGCTCGTAAGGCTTGTTAAGGTCTTGGCGTGTGGTGGGGTAAACTCTCCCCAGCATCACACTCTAAACACGCGGCAAATCCAGTTATAAAGTAATTGTTGCTTGATTTTATTCTAATTTGGGACAAGTTTTCAACATTTTCCCCCATAGTTATAAAAAGGATCTCCCACCCCATCTGCAACCATCTCCTTCTCTCCTTATAAAGAGAAGCACCTGGAACCTTTTGAAAATACAAATGTCCAATTTCCATGAGAGCGGACAAAACTCACCAGGCCACTGCCTTCGTTGTTATCTTGTTTAGTCAGGTGTCATTTGAGAATTGGCAAAGGAGATTAGTGTTCATTTTAAGTATTAAAATTCTAGATGGTTAACAAGACAAACACTGAAATATCCTTTCTGGTTGCTAACTCCCCAGCAATAAATATCTAAATTAGCCAGACCCTGAAAGTAAGGCAGGACAAAGAACAGTTCATTTAAAATCTCTAAGAAGATAAAAATGGTACAAGAATTCTAAACATGTGTAATGCATTAGCTTCGTAACCTTGTAACCTGAAGACTAACAGGTTTTGTATGTGAACTCCAAGGTCAGTACCTCATTGACTTCCTTAATGGAGCTGAGGTCGAGCTCAGGTTCTGGCTTCCGGCTGCCCAGCGAAGCTGACAGAGCCTCGAGTGCCTGATCAGTCGTAGTGTCCTGTGAGGAAAAAAAAAATTCTGTACATTAAAAAGAGAACATCTCCTCAACCTAAACAATCCACCCATTTCTTTGTGAAATTCAAAATTTTAAAACTCTAAGAATGAGCTGTGGATTGGGGAAGGACTCTAGGAAGGCAATTTTATTTAAATTGAAAGAAAGAAGAACTTACCAGTGAGTGAAAACTGGGGCTTAGGACTCGTTTCTACAGTAACAGTGCTCTCAGAGGTACACTTCACCTCTTACTTAGCAAGCTAGAAGTGTAACTGTAATAATAATTATATTATAAAATACTCATATCAAAATAAAAGCTGCAAGAAGTAAACTTTCAGTATCCTGCTTTTCTTTTTCTAAAAATGTCTCTAAAAATGACTTCTAAAAATGTCTCTAAAAATGACAACCCTGTCCTTCAGCACGACAGCTAAGCCCAGGAAGCAGGGGGCCCTGAAGTGGCTGATGGCTGTAGGAACTCCCACTCCCAGGGGTGTGGTGCTCTCGCTGCTCCTCAAGCCAGATAAAAATAAACCGGCCACCCCAGGAGCGAGAGGCAGAGCAGCAGCAACAGAAACGGCTCCTTGGGGCTTCCCTGGTGGCGCAGTGGTTGACAGTCCGCCTGCCGATGCAGGGGACATGGGTTCGTGCCCCGGTCCGGGAAGATCCCACGTGCTGCGGAGCGGCTGAGCCTGTGAGCCATGGCCGCTGAGCCTGCGCGTCTGGAGCCTGTGCTCCGCAACGGGAGAGGCCACAACAGTGAGGGGCCACAACAGTGAGGGGCCGGCGTACCGCAGGGGAAAAAAAAAAAAAAAAAAGAAACGGCTCCTTGGATTATCTGGACCACCTGCAGATGGGGCATGTTTTCTCATCCAGCCCAGAGCTGCAGTGCCACCTTTCAGGATTCACAAGAATTAAGTTATAGTCAACTGTGGTTAAGGTGGAGAGAAGCAGCTATAACAACATCCCCCTAGTGATTCACAGGACTCAAACTCCTTTAGAAAATCAAGTTGAAGATTTCATGTCCCAAGAGTGCAGTTCCTCTGGGATCCTGCTCTTCTGTGTAGTGTGTTGGTGAGATAATCTTATTCCACTACCAAGGCAAGTGTGCTGAAATCACCCCTAAGCATTTGTAGAAACAGAGCAGGCCTGCCTGGAGATGACCAATATAACCCTGACTGGTTTCACTATTCTACACAGGCCCGAGGGAGCAAAGATGCTCAGTAGGTGGGATGCACTATTGGGGTTCTCCCCAGTCAGCTAGATGAGCCTCAGGAGAGCAACTGCTGTCAGGCGGACCATGCTTAATTTTAAAGAAGTAATTTTTTTATACCTCTTCCACCTTTCTTTTTTTCTCCTTGGGTGGAGCAGCGCTTTTGATTACTTCAGCTGACTGAGCTTTTAAAACCTCTCCTGTAGACTTCTGAAAAACAAAATACAAAAGATTTGACTTACAGAAGAAGGAAACGTATTAACCAAATCGTAATAACCAGAACTAAAAAGTTGTTGTTGTCTTAAAGTATGAGATGGTTTCTAACAAGTTTCCCTCATTACATTAAAAACAATACCTCTTTCTTGGTTTTCTTCCCATCAGCCGTAGGAGAACTGCAGGTGAAGTCTGATGACAAGGCATCTATGGCATCATCGGGCCCCAGGGGTTTCTAAAGAAACAGGCAGCACGACGGGTCACATGCGGGAATCATTCAAGTGACAGATCAGATTATAAACCCAGCAAATGAAGAATGGACTTTTGCAATTCCTTGACTACCAAATGAGATGATCAACGAAATAACTCAGAGGAAAGCCTATGTTTGGGAGGAAACTGGATGCTCAATAAATATTATTTTCCTGTTTCTCTCTTCTCAACATATTACATGTTAGGATATCCTCATCCTATTTTTATTAACATTTAATTTATCCTAAAACTTTCTTGTCCCCATTCTTCTTTCCCTCAAAAATCTACTTAGGAAATAAACATGCATTGAAACAACCCCCAGGCCCACCCCCGTTCTCTGAACAGATGGAAACTTCATCTGATTTAGAGATTAATATAGTCATAATCCCAAAATATAGAATTGATAACTCTATCCCCCAACCAAAGATATAAAAAGTGTTAAATCTGATCTTAGAAGACAGTTATGTGAACTCACCGAAGAGTCTGGAGGAGGCCCTGTGATCCCTTCTTTTTTCTGAAATAAATATTAATTTGATGATGCTGAGAAGGCAAAATTAATCCTTACAATTGGCAAAATGCATAGCTCAGTGAATGCTATAGGCTGAGTGTGTCCTCCCAAAATTCATATGCTGAAGTCCTATCCCCTAGAACCTCAGAATGACTGTATTTGAAGACAGGGCCTTTAAAGAGGTGATTAAGGTTAAATGAGAACATTAAAAGAGGCCCTAATTCAATAGGACCAGTGTTCCTATAAAAGGGGGAAATGACCCAGAGATCCACGTAGAGAAAAGACAACATGCAGATATGTACACATAGAAGATGTGGAATTACTCCACATGTAGGTATCTATAGACCAAGGAGAGAGGCCTGAGACAGATCTTCCTCTCACAGCCTTCAGAAGGAGCCAACCCTGCCCACATCTTGATTCCAGTCTTCTAGCCCCCAGAATTGTGAGACAGTAAGTTTCTGCTGTTTAAGCCATACAGTCTGTGATACTCTGATATGGCAGCCCTACCAAAGTAATACAGTGAGCTTCAGAGTAATGACAATTTTGCACGCCCATTATATTATCTAAGTTAAAAAAAAACTGGATATATTAATGTGATAAAAACTATAATTCCAAAAAAGAAACAATAAAGTATAAGTAAATGATTGTTTAACTTACATTTAAAAGTTCCCTATATTTTGGAGGAAGTGTGACTTTTCTTTTACCCAATTCCTCTATGTAAGTAGAACTCATCAGATCCTAGAAGAAAACCGTACACATAAGGATATTAGCTGAGAATGTTATACACATATTCTTAAACCAAAGTACTATTGCATTATTAATTTATGGAACTATCGAGAGTACATATAAATCATTTAGAAGCCAATATTTTACACAACTCTGAAATTCTAAGTTTCCACAAATACTTGCCCATATTTACTTGGCTTAACCTATTAGTAATGCTATAAAATATTCAAACCACTATATTAAATTTCATTCATATATAAAATGCATTTTATTTAAAAATATTTTTCATTATCTAATATTTCTATACCTACAAAAGAGCAGTTGATAACTGAATTTCTATATAACTCAACAGATCTAGTTATTTCATACGTAATAAGAAAAAAATCAGTGATGTTTCTTTTTTAGCACTCTCCAATCCAATTCCTCTTCCTTGTTTTCCAGAGATAGCCATCATCCTGAACTTTATCACATCCATCAATGTAAAGTTGAGTATATTTTAAAACAATTATTCCACATGTAGATACCCATAATCAATATACACCACTACTTTGCCTATTTTCAAGTGTTATATAAATGGTATCAAGTTCTTATGTCATTTGGTAATGTACTATTTTTATTCAAAGTTATATTTTTGTAATGTTATCCATATTGATACATGAATAAGCCATTTTAACCACTATAAAGTGTTCCACTATATCATCTTGTCTCCTGTTGAACAAAATCATTTCCAAATGTTTCACCTGTTCTTAGAACTCCTTATACACCTGGGCAAGGCTCCCTTCAGCAAGTCTCTCTAGACGTGGGATTGCTGGTTAGAGGGTGTGCACATCTTCATGTGACATCCACAGGCTCTGGGCCAGTTGTCAGACTTTTACACTTCTGCCAATCAGATGAGTATGAAGTGCTATCTCTCTGTGTTTTAGTACCATTTTCCTAATTACTAGGGAGACTTTCATGTGTCTATTGGCCAAATTTTCTCCTAATTTTCTATTGGGTTGTCTTTTTCTCAGTTTTAAAAAATCTTCATAAATTCTAGAAACAAATCCTTTGTTATGACTGTTGCAATATTTTCTTACAGTCTATGGAATGTCTTTTATTAATGCCAAGGAACATAACTTTCTTGCTTTTCATGAATCAGGAATAGAGATGAACTGAGGATAGAAAATATCTAGAAATCAAGATAAGTTCAAGTGATAGGATGGGAAATATCTAGAAACTAAAATAAGTCGAAGGCCACTGGACTTAAGCCTCGAAGAAAGAAAATAAGTCTCTGTGATCCAACAGACTATATCCCAGCTGCAGTCTCAGCAGAGACAATCAATCAGTATTTGCTGATCAACGGAATCGCATAGCCACCTTAGGACAGTTTCCATCCACAACACTAATTTTCAGTTGCTATTACTGATACTGACAGCATACTGTTTCTCTCCAAGTGACAGAACACTATATATTCTTTTGTGCATCATGACCATGACCTACTAGCTCTCCTACTCATTAAGTATGAATCTTTATCGACATCAAGATCACTTACCAAAACTTCAGGTCCAGTATATGTTGTATTATCTTCTTTGGTTTCTTCAGGTTCTCCTAAAGTGTCTATTAAGTCGTCCAAAGCCGCATCCATGCCTAACTGGAAAACAAAAAGAGCAGGTATGTAAATGTTATTTGTTACACATATTTCATTTTGATTTTTTAACTACCGAAAAAAAAATTCTGTGTAGAAAAACACCAAACACCAAAAGTTCTTAAATGATTAAAATCTCGTCTGTAATAGAACTTAGTATTTAAAGTCCCAGAGTACAGATTCTAGGTTGGCAAAATAGAAAGCCACATTCAGGTTAAGAACCACAATTTCAATAAGTCTAAAGGCATGAACTACATGGACAAGTGTATGGTTCATTACAGCTGCCAGACCACTGTACTGATAGTTTAAAGAAAAAAGGAAACAAACTACAGAGAATTATAATCATGTTGCTATCTGCAAGAGAGGAAATGCTTAGTATTTTTGCTTATCAATCGTTTCCACCTCTACCAAATAAAATATATTTCAAAAATGGATTGCCCTGTGTTCTTTTATTCATTTGTGGCTTTTTGTTTACTTCCTTGTCTGAAGATGCTTACAAATAGAAATTCCCTGAGAGGGATGTTAAATTTACAAGAAGTGACAGTTTATTCTGTCAATATGGGCTTAACTCAGTATAATGAATGAAAGAGTGCTTCCATCCTGTTTTTGAGGTTAAGAATGATTCATTGTGAAGAATAAGCTACATTTGAAGGGGAAAACAATTTGAGGAAAGACCCTTTACTATTTAACTCAGCTTAAAAATGATTCGTTTACATTTTTTTTTGCAACTACCATATTTCCACTACAACTTTAGGAACTCACCTGATTGTGTAATAGAATGTGAGGCCTGTTAGCTTTAGACTGATTCAATTGGGAATTTCAGAATGAAGAAGTGCCTGGCATTCTTTAGTGATACCTCTGCTTAGAGAAGGTGCATTTGCAGGAGGGAAACTGGAATGTAAACTCCTTGAGACATAACTGGAGTTTCCAGAACACAGGGTTAGAATGTAAAATGTTACAAACATACGTGAGAAAATCCCACTTTCAACCCAGTCATATTAGCTTCAAACAATAATTCATTAAAAAGGTCCTTTAAGTTACCCTCACCTCATATTGTTTACCCTCAAGAAATCAGATCACGAGAGACACGGAGACTATGAATAAATATGTAAAAAGGCACTGCTATCTTCATACCTTTCCAGAGGGTTCACTTGGTTTGGATTCAACTGGTACGGCTGACATTAATGATTTATTTTCTTTATTCTGGTGGGGGTTTAGAAAGAAAGAAAAACTCCTCATATATCTTTATAAAATTCAATAATATTACAGCCTTTAAAATGAATACATTATAACATAACATGGATCATATACTAAACATCTGCTCTGTGCCAGACACTTTATGTGTTATATCCTTTTTCAGAAAAGCATAAATAATATTAATATTGATAATATTAATCTCACTTAGAGATGTGACAAGCAAGGCTCAGAGAGGTTGAGTAACTTCCCAGGTCACACAGTAAAGCACAGCACTGAGATCTGAATCCAGGACTGCCCTTCTCTTTCTTCACTGCTCTTGGTTGCCTCTCCCAGGGCCCACAGCTAATCTCTGCAACACCCATGAATTCCTTCTTATTACAAGCAGCCATTATGTCTAGATGTTGTTCTCTCGGTCTGTGCCCCTACACATCAAGACCTCCACCCTGCCTTGCTTTGGTATCTCATCGCTCATTCTTTCTTCCATCTCCCTAAAATCAATGTCCTTCCCACCACGGCTTCAGTTGCTCCATCAATGATTGTCAATAACTTTCCAATCTGCAGTTTCCATGGCTTTACCCAGACATAATCTTTTCGGAGTTACTCTGGTGAGCACCCCTCTCCCGACTCTCATCTCTCACAGCACCATCCCCGTTCTGTGCTGGCATCTGTGCCCTCTGTTCTCTGCCACCTCTGGCATCTCTCCTGTTTTGCCCCCTGCCACACACGTTTCTGCCTGTACTGGTGGTCCTAGGCAATCATTCTGGTTTGCACACCAGCCCACACGCACTGGCTGCAGGAGGCTTCAGGCAGGTCACGTCTCCTCCTGAACCTCTGTACCCTCATGTACGAGACCAGGACAGTGACTGCACCTACTGCAAGGGGTTGTGAGGATTAAACTAATTCATCTATTAAAGTATGAAAGCCGGTAGTTGTGCACACGTTAAGTACTCATAAGTACTAGATATATAAATAAGTACTAAATAAGTGATTGCTGTACTTGTTATGTTAAAGAGATCATGGGGAGCATCAGGGTGAGCCTGAGTCCTGGCAATTGAATCCAGCTCCTTGACTGAACCACAACCTCATGCAGATGTTCATTCAGTTTCACTCTCCCCTCTCTCCCTGCTTCTCCCTTTCCATTCACCTGGACTCCAAAACAATGTGCTAATCGCCTCTCTCTCGGGGCACCTCAGACATTTCAATGCAACCTGTCTAAAAGCAGGTATCACTTTTCTGTCTCCAGCAGTTCCCCTTCTGACCTCTGTCCACCTGTCAGTGACAATCAGGACCAGGCTCACTTAAGAGGCGCTCACTCCTGCAGGTGCTGCCCCTGCACTGGCACGAACCTGGCCGTGGGTGCCTCCCTTGCCTCACCTTAGGGTTAGCAACCTGGTTCACTGAGACGCTGAAGCCCCAGGTTATCTGAGACTTTATTTCACCTTTGTACACTGCAGCCACTCATTTCCTAAAACCTGAAAGTTTCTCCTCTGCAACGCCTCCTGCATTGCTCCCCGCTCACTTATCCTATCCCAGTTCTAATTTAGGTTAACTTTGGACTCCCCAGGACGACTGAAACAGCCCCTGACCAGCCTCCCACCTTAAGATCTCTTATTCCGTCTCATCCCAGCCACTGCGGTCGCTTAATTCTTCGGTTTTAATCACTTGGTTTTAATCGCATCTCTCCATCTGTTCTCTAATCTTCAATGCTTACCTGCTGCCCGTTGTATCACTACCACATGGATTAACACACCTCTACATTCTCCACAGCAGCGCCTCGACCTGTCTTTCTGATCTTACAGTCCCACTCACCTCTCCTGTGCTTCACCCACACCGTAATGCACTTTGTACCCAGATCACATCTTATATTTTTCTCCCTTGTTATGTTTGCAAGCCTGCAATCCTAGCTATCCTTTCATGCCAAACTTAAACTGGATCTACTCAGAGTCCCCAAGGATTCCCCTGAATCAGACAGACCCCCTCTCTCCTTAAACAGCTCCCTGTGGGGACTTGTCTTAATCTGCCTTGAATGCAGTCCTGGGTACATAGTTTTATCCCACCCCTAGAGGGGTCAGCCTGCAGCTCAGTGTCCTGCAGTGTCAGACCACAGTCCACAGTGCTTTACATATGGTATGGACTAAAAAAGAAAAAGCAGATGTGACCAATCTCGTTTTCTGGGAGACAAATCAGAGGCAAAGAAAAGTGAAATGATTTGCCACAAGTCGTAGCACAAGTCAATCAATGCACAGCAGAATTCTGTATAAACCTCGCCTAATTTTATTGCTTAGATTTTACTGATAACCCTGGCTAGATGATGTGTGGCATAAATTTTCAAATTATCAAAATTTGAAAAATACATTTACAGATAGGTTACAAAATCACATTTACAAATCTCTCAGAATAGGTTCAAATTACATTTTAAACCTATTCTAAGAGATCTAAGCCTCTGTCTTAAATTTATCCATTTTCCAAACCATGGCATCTAGTTATCCCTCCTCAACACAAGAGAGTGAAGTGTATCCCCAGGATGGGGGTAGGGATCTCAAGGTATATACAAGGGGTCTGCTGGAAAAAATCAAACATTTTTTATTTTGAGTATTTTCATTGAAAAGTTCATGTAAATTTTGCCATCATGCCACATGCTTTCTGCATTAGTTTGGAGAAAAATAATGTGCCTTTTCTTTTTCAAAATCTAAGAAAAACTGATGTTTCAGGGACATGGGCCATACTTTTATCCTATGACTTTCCTTACTTTACTTAGCCTGCAGAGGGATAACTGTTCCCATTTTGAGAAGCGGAAAAATAGATAAACACGTATTACTTTTTTTCTGCTTTCATTTCCATCTTACTGTTGCTTCAGTTAGTTACTTGTGGCTTTAAGAGGAATACGTCCTAGCATTTCTAGGACGATATGGCTTCCAAACTGGTTACTAACTCTCTGTATTCCTATGGGTAGAAAAGGTAGACTACTTCTTGTCTTACATTCCCAAGCTAGTCTCTTCAAAGGATCTAAGGAAGGTGCCCATAATTTGCCAGTGGGGCACATATACTCTCTCCTGAGAGGGCTTGTGACGCTCCTTTGAAAACCTCCCAATATCAATCCGTGTAGGTGTCATGACTGCACGTAATTTACTCATTTCAAGATGGCAGTGTTCATATTAAGATCTGAGAGTAATACTTATTCAAATGCTCATGGCCATTTTATGTGCTTTATTTCAAAGCCATAAATCTTGAATGCAGGATCTGAGTCAACTCACTTTTTAATTTCCTTGGTATTGATGAGGTCTTATACGTGGCAGGCACTCAGTAACTATTTATTTATTTATTTATGGGGTCTAAAAAAAATTTTTTTTATAGACCTTTATTGGAGTATAACTGCTTCACAATACTGTGTTAGTTTCTGTTGTACAACAAAGTGAATCAGCCATAGGCATACATATATCCCCATAGCCCCTCCCTCTTGAGCCTCCCTCCCACCTTCCCTATCCCACACCCCGATCCCACCCTCTAGGTCATCGCAAAGCACCGAGCTGATCTCCCTGTGCTAAGCGGCTGCTTCCCACTAGCTAACTGTTTTATATTTGGTAGTGTATGTATGTCGCTGCTACTCTCACTTCATCCCAGCTTCCCCCTCCCCACGTCCTCAAGTCCCTTCTCTATGTCTACGTCTTTATTCCTGCCCTGCCACTAGGTTCCTCAGTACCATTGTTTTCTTTTTTTTAGATTCCATATATATGTGTTAGCATATGGTATTTGTGTTTCTCTTTCTGACTTACTTCACTCTGTATGGCAGACTCTAGGTACATCCACCTCACTACAAATAACTCAATCTCGTTTCTTTTTATGGCTGAGTAATATTCCACTGAATAGTAACTATTTATTGAATGCATGAATTTTAAAATCATTCATTCAATAAATAGTGTCTTTTTGGTGTCTTGCTCTCTCTCTGTCCTTCAGATGCATGCTCTTCTTCATAAAATTTCACATATGAAGTGTTCAGTTTTAGCAAATGACAGGTTATTTGACTGTGACAGCACTGGAACACTGAATGGTTAAACAGAGCCAGCCAGGTAGAATGGGTCTTCGCTGAGCATATGTTTCTCATAAAAGAGACCTGATAAGCATTGAGGCCCCTGTTCACGTTACATCTTTTATGTGTGCTCACCTCGTCAACTGGTTTGCCAGATGCTGCAGCTATGCCAGTAACAGCACTCTTTCCGCCACTGGAAATTGTGTCCTGTGACTTAGTCTAAAGGATAAAAGATTGACAGAACTAAGTATCTCTGAATGACTATTTTCAAGATCAAACATTTCAAATGTCACTAAGGAGCCAGTTTCCCCTAGCAGACATCTTGTAGGGAAATGGTCACTAGCTTCTACTGCATATGATGCAATGCTGGGCACATACAGCTGGACTCAAGAGCTTACAGAGCCCATGCAGGTTAACACACATAGGCGAAGTGGGCCACGTGGGCACATACAAGGTTGTAAAGCCTCTAGTCAGTTGTTGCCATGTGAGCCTACTGTTGCCAGATATTCCAATTTTTCAAGAGAAGCTAGAAATTTGCATTTTATGTGAAGTATTCTGACTTTATTTGTTGGCAGCTAATTAAAGATCATTTTGATTACTGTAAGCCAAATAAAATACACAAGTGGCTGCAACTGGTGGGCCACAAATTTGCAGTCTCTGATAGAAGGTATATTGTTAAGCAGGCCTATTTCCTATCTTCCAAGAGCTCTCAATGAAAAAGTTCTCATAGATGTTTATTCTTCTAGCAGTTGAATAGTTGTATTCTGGAAATACAGAACATATGTCTGACTTTTGGCTCTGTAAGTTGATCTCTCCTACAACAAGACCCTAAAAACTCTAAGACTTCCAGGTAAAGAGCAGATCTCGCAGTGCATCTGAGTTCCCACAGCCCACGAGGAGAGGGGTCCAGGAGGCAGCCTCAATCCCAAGCTTCCCATCTGTGAGACACCAGACTCAGCTGCCTCAAAGTCACAACACGGTGGAGAGGGCACGATGGAACATCCCCCAGACCTATCTGATGCCCTTCTCGGGCCTTACTTAGTCCCAAGTTTCCACAAGCTTATTTGCAACACCAGCAAAATGAGAGCACCAAATCTTTACAATACAAGATATATTCGGCGTACCTCTGTACGCCGAATGACCTACACACATCAATGTAGACAGAGGACCTGTCAATTCCCTAGTTGACATTAGTGTTTTCCTATCGGTCTGCTTTATTTACCTTTGGTATTGTTGATTTCTCTGATGTTGGCTGCTCACTTGGTCTGGAAACTGCTTTTTCATTATAAGTATGCTTACTTCCCGTACCTGATGAGTGCTTGGGTAGGCTTTTTGGCTGAAAACACACACACACACACACACACACGTCCCACAATGTTAACAATATGATAAATATTGCTACTTTTCTCTATGGAATAGAAAGTATTCATAACAACTGTGTTTTATGCAGTTTTTTATTGTGCGAATTTAAATTAGAATGATATGTGACAAAATTTCACTTTGAGTACAAAATTTGAAACAATGCAAATCCTTCCTCCCAAATTCAGCAAGAATCACCTGAGCAAATTGCAAATCCTGCTAATGCCACATGGTGGTACCATTTTAGTGGGAAAACAAACACCAGCCATGCTCAGTAGGACTTGAACAGTTCAGAATTTTATCCTTCACCAAAAAACAAAGAAAAAAAGGTTTCCCCTTATGATATCAAGTCCTAATGATGATCATTTACCTCTGTGTGTTCCTTTGGCTTTACTTCTTGGGTTTTTTTCTCATGAACCACAGATGGCCGTCAAATTTCAAACGATAAAATCTCAATTACATCAGAGTACATTGTTTTTATATTTCCAAATAAGCTCAAAACCAAAAATCCCAATTAGACCATTCTGCCTCTCTTAGGAAAGGCCCAGTTAGAGAAGTAGATGTTGCTGTCTGGTTGATAATAATCCTACCAACAGTCTGATAATGATAATTATCAGAAAAATAATGAAAAATGTAGTATTTCATCTAGAATGATTTTTCAAATAGCTATGTATCTCTAAATTATTGGCTGTTTTTCACAACTCATGTAGATCATTTGATAACTGCAAGTCCATCCACAGAGACGTCAAATGATCACTTTGACCACTGAGTTTGTTGATAGGGAATCCTACTTTAGAAATTAAAATTGATTTTCAAAAAAAATCTCCTTTCATAGGAGATGAACACTGTATTTTTTTAGTTAAATGATTTATATGTTTTTTTCTGTGCTACAGGTAGAGAAGACAGGTATCACTAGAAGCCCAACTGAGTAACCAAAAACATTTAAATATGGAATAGAAGACAACTTCCACCGGCTGCTGAATTATTCTTCTATAGGGGACTATATAATTACCATCCTCAGGGGCCAAGAGGCCTTACACAAAATCATATAAGTTTCATCTTTCACCCAGATGACTCTGCCCACCACACTCCCCACCCTTGCCTGCACTTAAAGTACTTCAGCCCAAATCATCTTTCTGCTTCCCTACAGGAAACCTTGTGGTCTGAGTCAACTGCTCAAGTGTACTTGAAAGAAATAAAGTATAGCACCTTATTGAAGAGAAACATTTGCCCTGCCTGCAGACACCCTGGGGTCATCTCCATATGGACTGGAATTGGCTTTCAGTCTAGACAGCCATGAGTCAGGAAAGCAAGGGAAGCCGTTCCCAAGGGAAAGTCAGAGCTGTCTCCTAAGTAACTGATAACTAGTTCCACCAATGGAAATAAGACCATCAAGATAAACCCAGGGCCTAGTCTAAGGAGAGACTCTCATCTTTAAGTTATCTAGGTGTTGGGTTCAATGGACACCTTTATTCTTGATGTCTCATCATTAATCAGTAATCAAATACTCATTACCCTTTGTCCCTTGTCCTTTGTTCCTGTTGCTTTTTTTTTAAATTACTTCAGCTATAACAAAAATCTAGATTTGAATAAAATGCCTTCTGAAGTAGACTTATAAAATACTATTCATTTTAGCAATATATGGATTTAATGTTATAATTATTTTATATACACTATAATCATGTTCAAAAGGGTAATCTAAAATTAATTTAATTAGCTGACAAAATTTTTTTTTACCATTTAGTAGCACCAATAGAGGAAATGAGTTATTCATTATTGTTGCAAAGACTCCAAATAACTCACTAGTTGACTTAAATCATTTACCTTAGTTGATTGTGACTTCTTCTCAGGTTCTGTTTTTACAGCCTAAATTCAGAAAAAGAAAGAAAAAGAAAGGAAGGAAAAATGAACATAGTTTACAAAGTTTATCATATATTTTCTTCAACTAAGGAAGCTAAAAAAGATAATTTTTATGTATTTATAAATATAAACTTCATGAGTTAAAATTATACTTTTCTTGGAACTGTAACTCTTTATTTATTTGTCCACACCACGTGGCTTGTGGGATCTTAGTTCCCCAATCAGGGATCAAATCCGTGCCCCTTGCAGTGGAAGCATGGAGTCCTAACCACTGGACCGCCAGGGAATTCCCGGAATTGTAACTCTTTAGATAAACACTTAAGCACACTAATTAATAGTCTGCTCTTACTACTCAGATGGCAATTTGCATCTTACTTCTGTGTGTATTAAAATTATGTGAAGATTTATTACTATGAACATGGTAGCTAATACATAAGCAAACTAAAATAAAAACCCTCATCCTTCAAAGCCACTAACATCGTTTATCTCTTTATGAGTGAAATACTCAGCATAGGTTTCAGCTGATGATGTAAAACAATGGGAGGCTGACAGTATCAAGAACACAGGAAGCAGTGAAATTGATTTTTAGTGCCAGAATGTGAGCCATGGGTAACTAAACCTACCAGAAGCCCCTGATGGGTCAAAGTGTTGCAGAAGATTGTGAACTGAAATTATTAGCACGTGTTAAGCAGCTGAAGTGACCATTAGTAAACAGAAATGTCCCCTAGTACAATGAACCACATCACCTGTTTTTTGTGTCTTTTCTTATTAGGAGAATGCAGTCCTTCCAACTGTTTGCTGACTGGAATGGCCTAATATATAAGAGAACAGCCCCAAGTGTGATTTTATTTTATTTGGCAGTCAAATAAGTAACATGAATAAACAGGGCTAAAGGTCTGTCAAAAGTTTTCTGAAATTCTGTCAGCACAATATTAGAACAATTTTGTAAATAGCGCATGGATTTTTGTAGCATGATAAAAATCTAGCAATCGAATCTAAAGTTCTAGGAATGCTTCTGAAGAGCTGGTTGTTATTTAGGATCTTTAGTGGAGTATTTTACAATTCTACCCACCCAAAAGTTACCTGTGTCAAAAAAGACAATTACTTAAGTATACACATGCATTCTCCGTATAGGGAAGATATGAAAACAAGAATAAAATCTGATTAAACATTTTATGAACTTTTCAAAGTAAGAGATTAAAAATTAGGCCTGATGCTTCTGCCATTTCTTCCCCTTTTATCTGCTCGGTGATATCAGCACAAACTCCTACTTTTTTTTTTTTTTTTTTTTGCGGTACGTGGGCCTCTCACTGCCGCGGCCTCTCCCGGTGCGGAGCACAGGCTCCGGACACGCAGGCTCAGCGGCCATGGCTCACGGGCGCAGCCGCTCCGCGGCATGTGGGGTCCTCCCGGACGGGGGCACGAACCCGCGTCCCCTGCATCGGCAGGCAGACTCTCAACCACCGCGCCACCAGGGAAGCCCACAAACTCCTATTTTTTATTCTATCATTTGAAGAGACTGATGCCAAATATCCTCTTAATTTATCATGTCTTGTGCTTCAGTAATGAAGGCACATGTGTTCCTCACATAATAGACCCTTGTTATGCCAACACACTTATTGTTTTGGAAAGGAAACAAAGTTCAGGAACAAAGAAATGTTTTTAAAATTTTGGATCCTTTCAAACTGGATCCTTGTTAATGAGTTTCTGTACATGCTACTCTCCTTTTTTTATGAGTTTATGCAAATGAAATTTATTAAATGATTAACAAGGAAAATAAACCAGCTGGTATTTTAAAGGTTTGAGTCTATTAATAGCTTCTAATTTGTAATTTGGCATTTTGGCAATATTTTGCATGGAAGAACTCTACAATACAATTAAGAATGTATACTCACAGGCGCAAGCAGCTTCTAATGAAATATACATTTTAATCAGTAATCACTGACACATCTCCTAAATTTATTTTTGGTGGTGGTGAGGCTGATGAACATAATACTGATGACAATAATAACTAATGCTTATTATAGCCTCTCAGTACAAGGGACTGTTTGAAACTCTCTTAGTCCAACCCTCTTAGTCCTCATAATAATCCTTTGAGACAGGTATAATGAGTATCATTATTATCATCACCATCATCATCATCATTCCCATTTCATGGATGAAAATTGAGGGACATGGAAGTTAAATAACTTCCCAAGGACACCCATGGTGGAGCTGGGGTTATGTGTTCTCAATCACTGCACTGCACTGCATTGTCTCTCCAGTGCCAGCCAGCTTCTACTGGGCACCTGCTGTGGGACAGGCACTGTTCAATAGCCTTATCTCTGTTTCCTTACACAGTCTGGTGAGAAAGGTACTATTATCATCCTCCTCCAAATTGTACAGATAAGGACTCACAGACTTCTAAAACAAACTTATGGTTACCAAAGGGGAAAGCTGTGGGGAGGGATAAATTAGGAGTTTGGCATTAACGTATACATACTACTATATATAAAACAGATAATCAACAAGGACCTACTGTATAGCACAGGGAATGCTACTGAATAGTCTATAATCACCTATATGAGAAAAGAATCTGAAAAGGAATGGATATCTGTATATATATAACTGAATCTCTTTGCTGTATGCCTGAAACTACTAACACAACATTGTAAATCAACTATAATCTAATATAAAATAAAAATTAAATTAAAAAAGGAAATGAAAGCCAAGAGGAATTTTCCAGCATCACAGGCAGCATAGAACTAGGAATAGCAGCCAAGCCGTCTGGCTCCAGTGTCCACTCTACAAAGCCTCTCAGAGATCTCAACCTGATTAACAATGATCTGACCTTTCATCCTACACACAGCAGTGTGACTACCAATTCTAGTGTGAGGGACAAGAGAGAGAGAACATAGATCTAGACATATTACCTCCAGAGCTAGACTGACTTTCATTTCAAAGCTGTAAAACATGACAAGGATTTGATATAGGCTTTATTTGAATTAACATCTTTTCTTTAAAAGCTCAAAATATTTAGAGAAATATGCTCATAAAGTTTACAGAAATCTCCAAGAGGAGGCTGATATAAATGTTATGAAACAAACATGAGAAGTACATGAAGGGGAGAGGAGCTTCATGATGGCGGAAGAGTAAGACGTGGAGATGACCTTCCTCCCCACAAATACATCAGAAATACATCTACATGTGGAACAACTCCTACCGAACACCCACTGAACGCTGGCAGAAGACCTCAGACCTCACAAAAGGCAATAAACTCCCCATGTGCCTGGGTAGGACAAAAGAAAAAAGAAAAAACAGAGACAAAAGAATAGGGACGGGACCCGCACCAGTGGGAGGGAGCAGTGAAGGCGGAAAGGTTTCACACAGTAAGAAGCCCCTTCGCGGGCGGAGACTGCGGGTGGCAGAGGGGGGAAGCTTCGGAGCCACGGAGGAGAGCACAGCAACAGGGGTGAGGAGGGCAAAGCAGAGATTTCCGCACGGAGGATCGGTGCCGACCAGCACTCACCAGACTGAGAGGCTTGTCTGCTCACTGCCGGCACGGGCGGGGGCTGGGAGCTGAGGCTCAGGCTTCGGAGGTTGGATCACAGGGAGAGGACTGGGGCTGGCAGCATGAACACAGCCTGAAGGGGGCTAGTGTGCCACAGCTAGCTGGGAGGGAGTCTGGGGAAAGGTCTGGAGCTGCCAAAGACGCAAGAGACTTTTTCTTGCCTCTTTGTTTCCTGGTGCGCCAGGAGAGGGGATTAAGAGCACCGGTTAAAGGAGCTCCAGAGACAGGCGCGAGCCGTGGCTTTCAGCGCAGACCCAGAGACGGGCATGGGACGCTAACGCTGCTGCTGCCGCCACCAAGAAGCCTGTGTGCAAGCACAGGTCACTATCCACACCTCTCCTCCCGGGAGCCTGTGCAGCCCGCCACTGCCAGGGTCCCGTGATCCAGGGACAACTTCCCCCGGAGAACACACGGCGCGGAGAACACAAGGCGCAGAGAACACACGGCACGCCTCAGGCTGGTGCAACGTCATGCCGGCCTCTGCTGCCGCAGGCTCACCCCGCACTCTGTACCCCTCCCTCCCCCCGGCCTGAGTGAGCCAGAGCCCCCAAATCAGCTGCTCCTTTAACCCTGTCCTGAGCGAAGAACAGACGCCCCCCGGCGACCTACATGCAGAGGCGGGACCAAATCCAAAGCTGAACCCCAGGAGCTGTGCGAACAAAGAAGAAAACGGGAAATCTCTCCCAGCAGCCTCAGGAGCAGTGGATTAAATCTCCACAATCAACTTGATGTACCCTGCATCTGTGGAATACCCAATACACAACAAATCATCCCAAATTGAGGAGGTGGACTTTGGGAGCAACGATCTATACATTTTTTTCCCTTTTTCTCATTTTGTGAGTGTGTATGTGTATGCTTCTGTGTGTTATTTTGTCAGTATAGCTTTGTTTTTACCATTTGTCCTAGGGTTCTGACTGTGCATTTTTTGTTTTGTTTTGTTTTTTAGTATAGTTTTTAGCACCTGTTATCACTGGTAGATTTGTTTTTTGGTTTGGTTGCTCTCTTCTTTTTCTTTTTTTAATTACTTAAAAAAAATTATTTAAAAAATTTTTATTTTTTATTTTAATAACTATTTATTTTACTTTATTTTATTTTATTTTATCTTCTTCTTTCTCTCTTTCTCTTTTTTCTCCCTTTTATTCTGAGCTGTGTGGATGACAGGCTCTTGGTGCTCCAGGCAGGCGTCAGGGCTGTGCCTCTGAGGTGGGAGAGCCAACTTCAGGACACTGGTCCACAAGAGACCTCCCAGCTCCACATAATATGAAACGACAAATATCTCCCAGAGATCTCCATCGCAATGCCAACACCGAGCTCCACTCAACGACCAGCAAGCTATAGTGCTGGACACCCTACACCAAACAACCAGCAAGACAGCAACACAACCACATCCATTAGCAGAGAGGCTGCCTAAAATCATAATAAGGCCACAAACACCACAAAACACACCATCAGACGTGGACCTGCCCACCAGAAAAACAAGATCCAGCCTCATCCACCAGAACACAGGCACTAGTCCCCTCCACCAGGAAGCCTACCCAGCCCACTGAACCAACCTTAGCCACTGGGGACAGACACCAAAAACAACGGGAACTATGAACCTGCGGCCTGCGAAAAGGAGACCCCAAACACACTAAGTTAAGCAAAATGAGAAGACAGAGAAACTCACAGCAGATGAAGGAGCAAGGCAAAAACCCACCAGACCTAACAAATGAAGAGGAAATAGGCAGTCTACATGAAAAACAATTCACAATAATGATAGTAAAGATGATCCAAAATCTTGGAAATAGAATGGAGGAAATACAAGAAATGTTTAACAAGGACCTAGAAGAACTAAAGAGCAAACAAACAGTGATGAACAACACAATAAATGAAATTAAAAATTCTCTAGATGGGATCAAGAGCAGAATAACTGAGGCAGAAGAACGGATAAGTGACCTGGAAGATAAAATAGTGGAAATAACTACTGCAGAGCAGAAGAAAGACAAAAGAATGAGAAGAATTGAAGTCAGTCTCAGAGACCTCTGGGACAACATTAAATGCACTAACATTCAAATTATAGGGGTCCCAGAAGAAGAGAAAAAGAAAGGGACTGAGAAAATATATGAAGAGATTATAGTTGAAAACTTCCCTAATATGGGAAAGGAAATAGTTAATCAAGTCCAGGAAGCACAGAGAGTCCCATACAGGATAAATCCAAGGAGAAACACGTCAAGACACATATTAATCAAACTGTCAAAAATTAAATACAAAGAAAACATATTAAAAGCAGCAAGGGAAAAACAACAAATAACACGCAAGGGAATCCCCATGAGGTTAACAGCTGATCTTTCAGCAGAAACTCTGCAAGCCAGAAGGGACTGGCAGGACATATTTAAAGTGATGAAGGAGAAAAACCTACAAGCAAGATTACTCTACCCAGCAAGGATCTCATTCAGATTTGATGGAGAAATTAAACCCTTTACAGACAAGCAAAAGCTGAGAGAGTTCAGCACCACCAAACCAGCTTTACAACAAATGCTAAAGGATCTTCTCTAGGCAAGAAACACAAGAGAAGGAAAAGACCTACAATAACAAACCCAAAAGAATTAAGAAAATGGGAATAGGAACATACATATCGATAATTACCTTAAATGGAAATGGATTAAATGCTCCAACAAAAAGACACAGATTGGCTGAATGGATACAAAAACAAGACCCATATATATGCTGTCTACAAGACACCCACCTCAGACCTATAGACACATACAGACTGAAAGTGAGGGGATGGAAAAAGATATTCCATGCAAATGGAAACCAAAAGAAAGCTGGAGTAGTCATTCTCATATCACACAAAATAGACTTTAAAATAAAGACTATTAGAAGAGACAAAGAAGGACACTACATAAGGATCAAGGGATCGATCCAAGAAGAAGATAGAACAATTGTAAATATAATATGCACCCAATGTGGGAGCACCCCAATATATAAGGCAAATGCTAACAGCCATAAAAGGAGAAATTGACAGTAACACAATAATAATGGGGGACTTTAACACCCCACTTTCATCAATGGACAGATCATCCAGACAGAAAATCAGTATGGAAACAAAGGCCTTAAATGACACATCAGACCAGATGGACTTCATTTATATTTACAGAGTATTCAATCAAAAGCAACAGAATACACTTTCTTCTCAAGTGCCCACAGAACATTCTCCAGGATTGATAATATCCTAGGCCACAAAGCCAGTCTCAGTAAATTTAAGAAAAGTGAAATCATATCAAGCATCTTTTCCAACCACAACTCTATGAGATTAGAAATCAACTACAAGAAAGAAACTGTAAAAAACACAAAGATGTGAAGGCTAAACAATAAACAGTATGCTACTAAACAACTAATGGATCACTGAAGAAATAAAAGAGGAAATGAAAAAATATCTACAGACAAATGAAAGTGAAAGCATGATGATTCAAAACCTGTGGGATGCAGTAAAAGCAGTTCTAAGAGGGCAGTTTATAGTGATACAATCTTACCTCAGGAAAGAAGAAACATCTCAAATAAATAATCTAACCTTACACCTAAAGCAACTAGAGAAAGAAGAACAAACAAAACCCAAAGTCAGTAGAAGGAAACAAATTATAAAGATCAGAGCAGAAATAAATGGAATAGAGACAAAGAAAACCATAGAAAAGATCAATGAAACTGAAAGCTGGTACTTTGAAAAGATACACAAAATGGATAAACCTTTAGCCAGACTCAGCAAGAAAAAAAGGGAGAGGGCTCAAATCAGTAAAACTAGAAATGAGAAAGAAGTTACAATGGACACCACAGAAATACAAAGGATCATAAGAGACTACTACAAGCAACTATATGCCAATAAAATGGAAAACCTAGAAGAAATGGACAAATTATTAGACAGGTACAATCTCCCAAGACTGAACCAGGAAGAAATAGAAAATATTAACAGACCAATCACAAGTACTGAAATTGAAACTGTGACTAAAAATCTCCCAACAAATAAAAGTCCAGGACCAGATGGCTTCACAGGCAAGTTCTATCACTTAGTGAAGAGTTAACACCTACCTTCTGAAACTATTCCAAAAAATCACAGAGGAAGGAACACTCCCAAACTCATTCTATGAGGCCACCATCAACTTGATACCAAAACCAGACAAAGAGCCACCAAAAAAGAAAATTATAGGCCAGTATCACTGATGAACACAAAAATCCTCAACAAAATACTAGCAAACTGAATCCAACAATACATTAAAAGGATCATCTACCACAATCAATTGAGGTTTATCCCAGGGATGCAAGAATTTTTCAATATCTGCAAGTCAATCAGTGTGATACACTACGTCAACAAATTGAAGAATAAAAACCATATGATCATCTCAATAGATGCAGAAAAAGCTTTTGACAAAATTCAACACCGATTTATGATAAAAACTCTCCAGAGAGTGGGCACAGAGGGAACATACCACAACATAATAAAGCCCATATATGGCAAACCTACAGCTAACAACATACTCAACAGTGAACAGCCAAAAGCATTTCCTCTAAGATCAGGAACAAGATAAGGATGTCCAGTCTCACTGCTTTTATTCAACATAGTTTTAGAAGTCCTAGCCACGGCAATAAGAAAAAGAAATAGAATCCAAACTGGAAGAGGAGAAGTAAAAATGTCACTGTTTGCAGATGACATGATACTATACCTGGGAAATCCTAAAGATGCTACCAGAAAACTACTAGAGCTAATCAATGAATCTGGTAAATTGCATTATACAAAATTAATACAGAGAAATCTGTTGCATTTCTACACACTAACAACAAAAGATCAGAAAAAGAAATTAAGCAAAGAATCCCATTTACCATCACATCAAAAGAATAAAATACCTAGGAATAAACCTACCTAAGGATGTAAAAGACCTGTACTCCAGAAACTATAGGATGCTGATGAAAGAAATCAAAGATGACACAAACAAATATACCATGTTCTTGGATAGGAAGAAGCAATATTTTCAGAATGACTATACTACCCAAGGCAATCTACAGACTCAATGCAACTTATCAAATTACCAATGGCATTTTTCACAGAACTAGAACAAAAATTTTTTAAATATGTATGAAAACACAAAAGACCCCGAATATCCAAAGCAATTTTGAGAAAGAAAAACAGAACTGGAGGAATCAGACTCCCTGACTTCAGACTATACTGCAAAGCTACAGTCATCAAAACAGTATGGTACCAGCACAAAATCAGAAATATAGATCAATGGAACAGTATAGAAAGCCCAGAAATAAACCCACGCACCTATAGTCAATTAATCTACAACAAATGAGGCAAGACTGTATCATGGAGAAAAGACAGTCTCTTCAATAAATGGTGCTGGGAAAACTAGACAGCTAAATGTAAGAGAATGAAATTAGAAAATTCTCTAACACCATACACAAAAATAAACTCAGAATGGATTAAAGACCCAAATGTAAGACCAGATACTATAAAACTCTCAGAGGAAAACATAGGCAGAACACACTTTGACATAAATCACAGCAATACCTTTTTGGACCCGTCTCCTAGTGTAATGGAAGTAAAAACAAAAATAAACAAATGGGACCTAATTAAAGTTAAAAGCTTTTGTACAGCTAAGAAAACCATAAACAAAATGAAAAGGCAACCTACAGAATGCAAGAAAATGTTTGCAAATGATGTGACCGACAAGGGATTAATCTCCAAAATTTACAGACAGCTCATGCAACTCAATATCAAAAAAACAAAACAACCCAATCAAAAAATGGGCAGAAGACCTAAATAGACATTTCTCCAAAGAAGACATACAGATGGGCCAAGAGGGACATCAAAAGATGCCCAACCTTGCTAATTATTAGAGAAATGCAAATGAAAACTACAATGAGATATCACTTCACACCAGTCAGAATGACCATCATCAAAAAGTCTACCAACAATAAATGCTGGAGAGGGTGTGGAGAAATGAGAACCCTCCTACACTGTTGGTGGGAATGTGAATTGGTACAACCACTATGGAGAACAGTATGGAGGTTCCTTAAGAAACTAAAAATAGGGGCTTCACTGGTGGCGCAGTGGTTGAGAGTCCGCCTGCCGATGCAGGGGACATGGGTTCGTGCCCTGGTTTGGGAAGATCCCACATGCCGCAGAGCGGCTGGGCCCGTGAGCCATGGCCGCTGAGCCTGCGTGTCTGGAGCCTGTGCTCCGCAACAGGAGAGGCCACAACAGTGAGAGGCCCGTGTACCGCAAAAATAAATAAATAAATAAAATAAAATAAAATAAAATAAAATAAAAAAGAAACCAAAAATAGAGCTACCAGATGATCTAGCTATCCCACTCCTAAGCATATATATCCGGAGAAAACAATGGTTCAAAGGGATACATGCACCCCAGTGTTTATTGCAGCACTGTTTACAATAGCCAAGACATGGAAGTAACCTAAATGTCTGTGGACAGATAAATGGATAAAGAAGATGGGGTACATATATACAATGGAATATTACTCAGCCATTAAAAAGAATGAAATAATGCCATTTGCGGCAATGTGGATGGACCTGGAGATTATCATACTAAGTGAAGTAAGTCAGGCAGAGAAAGACAATATCACATGATATCACTTACATGCAGAATCTAAAAAAAATGATACAAATGAACTTATTTACAAAACAGAAACAGACTCACAGCCTTAGAAAACAAACTTATGCTTATTAAAGGGGAAAGGTTGGGGTGAGAGATAAATTGGGAGTTTGGGATTGACATATACACACTAGTATGTTTAAAATAGATAGCCAACAAGGATCTACTGTATAGCACAGGGAACTCTACTCAATATTCTGTAATAACCTAAATGGGAAAAGAATTTGAAAAAGAGTAGATACATGTATATGTAAAACTGAATGACTTTGCTGTACACCTGAAACTAATACAACGTTGTAAATCAACTACACTCCAATATAAAATAAACATTTCTTAAAATTAAAAAAAAATTTAAAAAGCAGCACATGAAGATAAGATGATTAATGAGAATAGTGTGATTGAAATCCACCAAGGAAAGAGAATTGAGGCAAAAAGTGGTCCTGAGTCAGCCATTGGTGACACTTCATCATGTGCATCTTATTTTTGTCTCTCCCTCCTTCTCTCTCCTACTTTCCTCTCTCTCCCTTCTCTTCATCCAGTTCCGTAGGAGTGCCAGGAATTCTCATGATTCATGCTTAGCAATGGCTGAAGTGTTTGCTGACACTTACTCTGGATAACAGGGCACACTTGAAATAATCATTGGTCCTCAAGCTGAGAGTCAGCGGGGGTGGATTATAAACAGGCATTGTGTCAAATGCAAACCAAAATAATAAAACAGAAATCCTATGTTTCTGGCTTTCCTTTCTCTCCTTACTTTAATTTTCATGGACTCTAGGTTCAATGAGAATTTTTTTTTGGGAGGGGTAAATATTTCTACTACAGTCTTAAGATTATTTTAAGATTAAGGTCAGATTTTTTTTATTTTTTAAGATTAAGCTTGGTATAAATAAGTAGTGACAGCTAACAGATTAATTACGGATCAGTTAACATATATTTTGAAAATAATTAAGAAATTAATGTAAATGTAAATTACTAAGTAAAAACATAACTTTAAATTAAAAATAAATTTAAAAATTAAAATGAGTGCTAAATGACATTTATAAGAGCTTAGAGTTGGACAGTGTGTTTCAAGGTATTTGCAATGTCCTTTAAAGAAAAGTTCAAGATGAGGCCATAGGATCCCTCAGTGGCACTAAATTATGGTGCCAGTACTAAGTTATGGCATAGGATCCTACTTGGGACAGTAAAGTTACAAGGAAAATAGAAAGCAAAAGTGTGTGGGTAATTTTCAACAAGCAAAATTTGATAATAATGGAGCTGGGGTAACTCTTAAAGGCACTAAAGAATATTAGCTCATAAGAATTAGTTGAGAGCATCTTGAGAATGCTCTCTCTTTAATCTTCCATCCCAAAACATTCCCAAGAAACACGGTTTGAGTCATGGTAATTAGGGGAGAGGGTTTAAGGCATGAAGAACTAGGCTTATCTTCAGAACTAGGCTTACTCCACGTGGCAATCACACTGGAGGACATGCTTGTATTTTTTCTTCTGAAATTCCAAGAAATTATAATCAGAATAAATCCCAAGAACTTGACAAAGGTTTATCCATAAGATGGTACCCCACATGACTCAAATTTCAGAAAGAAACTTCAGAAAGCATCTGAAATAACCAGTATCTGTATCACTTCTTTCTATGTTCACTTAGTGTAACCTTTCTCATTCTTAGATTTAGTTTTAAGTGGCCAGGATAATAAAACCATTTTAGCAAGAAATTAAGAATTTATATTCTTTTCTAGATCCAGAGAAATGTATTTAGAGAAATTATCTTACAATTTTAAAAACTCAAGTCTAGAACCCAAAAAACTCTTGCTGACTACTCTTTTCTAGATATTCTAAAATGACGTATAAGTGTATAGATGGTGTTTGAGGCAAATACTGAAAGGAAAGTTGAGTTTCCAAAGACTCTCATTAATTAGGAAGAAAACGTTTACTTCCATAGCCTAAGTTTCCTAGGACACATAACCCATCTGTCAACAGCCCACATTCATTTTGCTTTACCATATAATCAACTGAAAGGCATTCACCCAAGTTGACTCTTGAAGATTCTCCATACCTTGGTTTCTGTGGGATTCATACTGGAAGACTTCCTGGTTGAAGCAGAGGAAGTTGTCACCTAGAAAGGAAAGAAATAAGAAGTTTAATTATAGTTAACCTACAACCTTCTTTGTCCTTCGGGTCCT
Organism: Lagenorhynchus albirostris; assembly: GCF_949774975.1. Taxonomy (NCBI): domain Eukaryota; kingdom Metazoa; phylum Chordata; class Mammalia; order Artiodactyla; family Delphinidae; genus Lagenorhynchus; species Lagenorhynchus albirostris. The sequence goes on along the minus strand of NC_083097.1, from coordinate 77,920,970 downwards.
TTTAACCACTTACTCTTAACTCTTTACCTTGGTTTTACCTCACCTAGAGTACCACTCCCATAAAAGTTCAGTATGTGGTGTTGCCCAGTGGGTAAAAGCCTTTGTAACCAGATCAAATGGGTTCACATTTGGAGTGTGCTACTTACTAAATAATCCTTGGGCAAGCTACTTAAATTTTCTGATCTTTGGTTTCCCCTTTCTCAATTTTTGTTCCGTAGGTAACAACTGCCTTCTAAGTTTATTACTGCCTGGTATTTAAGTACTCAGTAAATATTATTCTAATTATTGTTTGTATTATTTTCAGAAAGAACATGGACTTTGAAACTTACAGAATTTTGTTCAAATGCCAGCTTTGCCTATTACTAGCTCTGTGACTTTGGGTCTTAGTTTTCCAAGTATATAAAATGGGGCCTATAATGTCTATTTTGCAGGGTTGTAATTATTTGCGATAATGTGGGTAAAATGCCTGGCACATTATAGGTGTTCATTAAATTGCTAGTGCATTATTCCTAGGCTATTGTAAGATAGACAAGTAGGCATAGCTCTGGGAAATAGGCTCAGGTAGATTAGAATCGTCATGTAAGGAAGAGAAGGTGGGAGATCGTGTTGCAGAGGGGATATTGCTATATTATCTGTCTCATCTAGGCTCCTCCCTGGAGGGCAAAGGTGATGAATGGTAACTGAAGTATTCAAGAAACACCTTTCCTAGGGATGTGGTCAGCCCCTGCAATCTAATCACCCAAGCAGGGGGATGTGGATGTGGACACTTGCATGGTATTGAGAAATACATACTCTAGTAACTTACACTGGTTAATATTAAACTCACAATTACATTCTTTGTGAATTCCAACTCAGGCTCATTTAAACCTCCTTAACATTTGAGTTCCATTAGGTTTTAGAGCCCAGGGATTCCATCTGGCACCAGTTGTCTTCTTAAGTAACTGGCTGTCAGTAAACAGCTGCTCCCTGCCAGCAGCACCCAGAGCCCCATCCCCTGATGCCTGGCCCTGAGCCACTTCAGAAGCTCAGTCCCCGGGCAGGATGGACCCATCCCTGCTGGTGCCCCAGCTCCCCTACCTCGACACACCACACTCAAGGTGACTGCGTGAACCCACTATAACCCACGGCCCACGAACACGATCACTTTCCCCACCGACCTCATTTAATGTGGAGCATGTTGGCGCTTAGAGTTAAATTGCCACATTTTACAGATAAAAGCCCAAAGCTTTAGTATACTGACTTTTCAAACATAGTCATATGAACTTAACTATTCCTGAGCACCCTTAAGCAGCCCCCCACCCTAAAACACACACACACACACACACACACACACACACACACACCTTGTCACTGTGGCAGGCATGCGCTGTCTCTCTCACATTCTCTTTGGGATAAAGAACTGGAAGAGGTACCAAAGTAGATTTCCCTCATCAAATTAATGGACAAATATGTGAATATGCATTTTTCCTGGAGAATTTTTTTTTTAGTTTGTGGGGATTAACATTCCCATATCTATACAATTCTGTCTTTCCACAAGTAGAATTGGTTGTACAAAGGTCCATTCAAACTCAAGAAGTTCCACTTAGCTACATCCCACTCCTTCAGTGATTTCCCTCAGCCATCTAAAACCACCCAAGACAAACACTCCACACAAAGGTTCTTTTTAAGCTGCAAATCTTCGGGTGAACATTCATTTTCTAAACATCCAAGTTTATTAAAACATTCCTGAAATTACATAGCCTTGGGTTTTCCAATCTGCCTTACTGCTTTATTAAGCAATAGCTGGAAGGGATCCTTAAATCCTAGAAAGAAGACTTTCAAAGGCTCACCAAGGACAGTCAGATCTCCATGGAATGCCTATAAGTAAGCATGGAGCAGGCTGTAATGGGAATTTAGCTGAAGGTCTTGGCCACACCTGTTCTCAGCATAGATTCCTCCGTGAAAGTTTTATCCCGTCACTAAGGCACTAAACATTTTGAAACTAAAATAGGAAAACCACTTCATGGGGGCTGGAAAGGAGGCAAATAATCCCACCCTGTTATGGGCTGGTTCAACTCTGGCTAAGTGTAGTGTGTTCAATCTTATTTGTAAAGACAAGGAAAGTTTACTATTTGTTACCCTTACTGGGGGATTATATACACTTTCAATTTAAATCTTCTACATGGTTTGACTTTCTAATCATAGGTGTGAATAACTTATAATTTAAGAATTTTGAAGAGTTAACCCATAAATCTTTGAAGAACCTTAGAGAAAAACTTTGAATATGTAGGTTTTAAACAGATGAGGAAAATGGTATCTCATAAAGATTAAGTGACCCATCAAAGTTTACCACAGTTCACTGGCTCCGTAAGTATTTATCCAGAACATAGTTTGTGTCAAGTACTGTGTTAGCTGATGGGAAACCGACCGACCTGTCTCTGACCTTGTGAAAGTTACAGTCTGGTCAGAGATGACATTAATAGACTAACCACTTCAATCCCACTCCTGGGCATATATCTGGACAAAACTATAATTCAAAAAGACACATGCACCCCTATGTTCACAGCAGCACCATTTACAATAGCCAGACATGACAAAAACCTAAATGTCCATCAACAAAGGATAAAGAAGATGTGGTGTATATGTATATATATATATGTATACACACACACAAACACAATGCAATATTCTCAGCCATAAAAAAAGAATGAAATAATGCCATTTACGGCAACATGGATGGACCTAGAGATTACCATACTAAGTGAAGTAACTCAGAAAGAGAAAGACAAATACCATATGATATCACTTACATGTGGAATCTAAAATATGACACAAATGAAATTATCTACAAAACGGAAACAGACTCACAGACATAGAGAACAGATTTGTGGTTGCCAAGGGGGAGAGGGATGGAGATTAGCAGATGCAAACTATTATATATAGGATGGATAAACAACAAGGTCCTACTGTGTAGCCCAGGTAACTATATTGAATATCCTGTGATAAACCATAATGGAAAAGAATATGAAAAAGAATGTGTATACATATGTATAACTGAATCACTTCACTGTACAGCAGAAATTAACACAACCTTGTAAATCAACTATACTTCAATGAAATAAATTTAAAAAAAGCATAACCACTTTATTAACTACTTGTGATAAGTGCTATAAAGGAAAATCACAGGGTACCATGTCCCACAGACTAGGCAACCAGATCTAATTCAGGGGACAGTCAGGACAGGTGATGCTGAAGAAGTGACAGTTAATGTGGAGATTGAAGGATACGGGGGCATCACCCAGGCAGAAGGCGGGGAGGACCCTCCGAGATGTCTGTGCCAGGGCTGAGCCAGGCCCCCTGACTTTTAAACCAGTGACTCTCTGCTGCAGGACCGACCACTCAGCCGGTCCTAATATCAAGGCATAGACGGTTTTAAAGCAACATCAGTGCTCAAATACCAAAATCTCTCTATGGAATTAGGACTGTATATAAGACTAAAGTGCGGCCATAACAATACTCTCCCTCCTAAATGACCCATGCAAATCTCTTGACATCCAGAGTATTATGAATCATTTATAATCTTTAATTAGGGCACAAATCAGAGTAACAAAGAACAGAGAAAAAGTACTTTAATATAATTATTTTCCACCCAGCCACTCAACAATTGCTGTTTAAAAAGCAATGAGCCTGGGGCTGAGGATACACAATGAATGTCACTGTCACAGCCTTGAAAGAGTTCACAGTCCAGCGCAATAAACAGACATCAAACAGGTTTAGTTACAACTTAAGTGCTCTAACAGGTATGAAGAAAATCCTAGGTGACCGAAGAAATGTTTTGGTTCTAAGTCAGTTGTAGGCCCACCTGAAGTAATCTTACTGTGTTGTCAAATCTCATTAAAACAAAGCAATATCGATAAAAGAAAGTAATTGCAGCCTAGAAAAAATTAATATTTAATCCTGTACTTATCCAGTATGGCATGTTAACGTTCTGGCTTTATTCAACAAAACCTCTTTAAATTTGTTTACTTGCTACAATAAGAATTTTGGAGTTCACTGCAGGAAATGATTAGAAATATGAGGGGGAGATGGTATGCTTTTAAGACCCCTGAAAAATGGAAACTGCTTTCCTTTTTCACATATATTTTGCAAAGGTCTCCCATACTACAGCCTTTTAGATCTCTCACCTGTTCTGGCTACGCTAGTCTTCGCACATGTCACTCCCACGCGCATGCCTCCCTCTATAGTAGAGCCTGCGATGATGACTCCTGTTACCCCCTGTATCACACAGAAATCCTTTCTCTTGCCTTTAAAGACCCCTAGTCTCCAATCCCACCGCATCTCCCAGCGCAGAACATCTGCTCCAGGCAGCCAGCCCATCCCTTTCTCAGAGCACAGCTCTCTCACCTCCCCCTTTATGTTTTTTTTCACATAAGTGCCACTGGTTGGGATGCTTCTCTTCCCCAAATATCCGAATCCTACATGCCCTTCCTTTCAGGTGTATCTCACTAGCGCCAGCCCTGGCACTGTAACTTCCGAACCACTGCAATCCTAAGTGGGCATCCATCCGCCTTCGCCAATCCCCGCTCACTTACAGTACCATATACAGGCAAGTAATGACCTAACTGCAGCATGAAGTCTCTCTTCCACCACATGGGGTCCCTTTAAAAGAGCTGTCTGTTGGGTACACTAATCTGCTCACCCCCGCTCTTACTCATGGCAGGTTTCTATCCAAGGCTTTCCCTTGATTCTGCAGGATGCCTAGTGAGGCTGCGCGAGAAGAGAAGTAAGACCTAGGACCAACCCAATGGTCCTGTGATGCTGGATGTGAGCGGAGAGGGTTGTGAGCTCGCCCACAGGTCCTGGCTGGACCCAAGGGCTTCTTCAGAAGGGGCGGGGTCCTAGAGGGCTTACTCATCCATTCTGCTGCCATTAAATCTGGCTGATGAAAAACTCATTCCCTCGGCTCCTTACCTCTCTGTCTCCCATGTCCTAGAGTCTTTTCACTTGCTTGGGCTCCCAAAAAACAGCTTCTTTCCAGGCACTGTCAGTTGGTTCATGGGAATCCTCCCCTCCAGTCACTCAGCCTCACTTTGATCTCCCTCCTTGCCCCAGCTCAGTTCAGAAAGTGCACCCAGAGCACACCCAGCAGATGAGTCAGCGGCTGCCGCTCACCCCACACCTTGCTTCCTCTCCCCACCCCTCACTGCCAGCGTTCCCACAGCCTCCCACCGGCAGCACGTCACCCTTCACACACCCCAGCTGCCTTTGTTTGCGGAGGTTACTGAGAATGCCAGCCCACGTACGTGCTGCCCTTTTCCACCTGATAATCCATCCGCAGTTTCACTTTGAATCACTGACCATCCTCTTCCCCAGGGCTGCTGTGACGCAGGGAGCTCCAGTCCAATCCCCAGCCCTCCGACCTGTTTCCTTCTGGAAGCCTTTTCCACTTGCTCCATTCTTCTCTGCGTTCTTTAATATTTAGTCACAAACCCTCTGCCTTCTCTCTTATATTACTGCATCCTCGGAGAGTTGATTTTTCCCCATGACTTTATTATTTTTTTTAATACATTTATTTATTTATTTACTTTTGGCTGCCTTGGGTCTTCATTGCTGTGCGTGGGGGCTACTCTTTGTTGCGGTGTGCAGGCTTCTCATTGCAGTGGCTTCTCTTGTTGCGGAGCAGGGGCTCTAGGCGCGCCGGCTTCAGTAGTTGTGGTGCACGGGCTTAGTTGCTCCGCGGCATGTGGGATCTTCCCGAACCGGGGCACGAACCCATGTTCCCTGTATCGGCAGGCGGACTCTCAACCACTGCGTCACCAGGGAAGTCCCTCTTCTCCCCCTACCCTCCGCCCATGATTTTAAATATCATTTACTATGTGAACAGTTCTCCATACTTTATCAGCAGCCCTACTTTATTACCAGACAACATTATTTTACCTTAAAGGGAGGAAGCCAAGAAAGTCAGATGCAGGCTCAAATGCCGACTCCAGCACTTACTCATTCACATTAATTATCCTCCCAGAAGCCTTCAACCTCATTTGCAAAATGGGAGTAATATCACCTGCCTCTGGAGTTGCTGTAAGGGCCAAATGACGTAATTCAGGGAAACTCATCTGCCGCTGAATTGCTTGGAGTCTACCTCCAAGTCCTCATTACCATTCCATCCTTTTAATTTCTTTCCCTGGTCTAATCAGATATCTCTCACACCTGGATTACATCAAGGCCTTTCTAATAGTTTCCATGCCTTGTTCTCTCCCACCCCCATCCCCACCCCCACTTCTAGCTCCCACTCCTTTCTATCGCTGCCTAATTTACCTGAAATCAATGCATACCATGTTCCCACTCTGATGAAATACTAAACTCTCAGTGGTTTCTCACTGTCCTAGATACGGTCCAATGTCTTCTGCCTGAACCTTTGACTTTCCATATTTGACCTAATCTCCTCATTCCACTACGTCTCTTGCTATGCCCCACACCGTGTCTCCCCACCTCCCAGGATGCTGTCCTTCCTGTCTCAGGAGAACCTCATCGGGCAGCATAACTCACTGGTTAAGAGAGTGAGAGGCGGCTCTGGACTCAAGACTGGTGGAATTCCAGCTAGCATTGAATTCATGTGCAACCTCGAGCAAGTTACTTAACCTCTCTGTGCCTCAGTGTCCTCATCTATAAAATGAGAATAGTAACAATTCTTACCTTGTAGGGTTGTTTTAAGGATAAGTTGATGTACATGAACCCATTACAACAGCACTTGGCAAGTGGTAAGTGCTGGACAAATGCTGGTCGGTGTTATCATCACCATCATGCTCCCATCCACCACTGAGGAAGCCTTTCTTGTCATCCCCACGGCTGAGGAAGCCTTTCCCTGCTCAGACAGCTCCTACCCTCCCCTTGAAGATTTAGCTCAAGATACAACACCTGTATCTGCTTTAGCTCATATTACCTTCTCAACTCTCATATGTTTGTACTTCTCACTTGAACACGTAATCATATATGCTGTTCAGGGTTACCCAGTCTTTTCTAAGTGTATGTCATGTCTTATCAATGAAGCTGTAAATTGATCAAGAGGCAGGGGTCATTTCTATTCTCCACAGTGCCTACCACAGTGTTTAATAGCAGAGAGGAGCTCAAAAATCACTGTTGATTCCAATATTTGTTTCCATTTTCTAATTGTCAACTAAAGTTTCATTTAAACAAAGAATGAAGTATAGTTTTAATACCTTGGTTCTTTTCTAAAAAAAAGCTAGAATCAAGAATATAATTAATAACTCAGAAGAAAGGTTCAGCCTGAAAGCTTCTTAGTGGTGATGAGTCCACAGGTAAGTCGATTAAACCTGAAGAGCAACTGGCTTCCCATGTGGAAATACCATGCACCCCACAGGGCTATTGCGAGAGTCAATTACATACCAAATATTAGGGCAATCTGGGCAAAGCACAAAACAAATATTAAAAAAATTTTTTTAATTAAGTTCTGACAAATCAAAATCAACTTAACTGATTTTTAACTTTTAAAGTTAGCTCTGCTAGATGCACAAGAGAGAAATGTATAATTTGCTTCTGAACCATAATGAGATTCTTACCTTAATAACATATCCCAAAAATGAAAGAAAAGAAATCATGGGGTTTTTTTAAAGTTCTTTCTTCACAGGATCTGTCAGACAGACCCAAACCTGAACTCCATGAGGGCAGGGACCATGCCTGTCTCAGCTGCTGCAGGTACCCAAGCATCGCACACAGTAGTTGCTTAATAAGTATGTGTTAAATAAATAAATGTATACATTTGTACGTGAATAAACATGAGTATTATCTGATGGCTCAAAAGCAACATTATACGAGTTTTATTCAATCATCAGAAATTTTGTCCAAAGCACAGGTCAGAAAACTGGTTAGGAAAACATAAACATCTAGTCTTTTACATCTTTATCGTCATTACCCAGTAGTTGTATAACTTTAAAAAAACGCATATACACAAAAAAATCCCTGAGCTGCTTGCTTCCTGTAAGACACCTGGAACAAACAATAGACGGCTAATGAGGGGCTTTCTAAAGAAAGCACTGACGTTCTTTACAAACACCATTCATGGACCCAGTGAGAACAGGTTCACGGTGATGGATTATTCACTTTAGGAGATGAATATTCAGATGTTTAGCTCCTTCTATTGTTTGCCACGCAGTCACACCATGACATACCGTCTTGTCTTGCAATGCCCTTAATTATTTAACATAATAATGGTGCTTCTAAAGAGAACTGCAACTCAGTCACCTAACAAAGTATAGTACCTAATCGTAACAGAAAACGTGATACTGATGAAATGGGTCATCTATGAATGAAGTTGAGCCATCTCTTTCAGGGAGAACATGGCTTTGTGCCAACAGATCTAATCAGGGCACCAACTTACATCTCAGCATGTATGTAATATAAGAGCAGGTCAATGGCATGTATGTAATATAAGAGCAGGTCAATTGCGATAGGATCTTAAGTACAATATGAAGTTATAAGAGATCAGAAGAGGGAGACTATTTCTGAGGTGTGGGTTTGAAGATGGCTAGGAAAAACTTCACAGAGGAGATGGGAACAATTTACTTAGTATTAATTGCAGTGTGATGGGGAGGTAGGTGAGGACTATAGCATCTTCCATATGCCAGGAACTGTGGCAGGGGCTTTGGGCATCTGATTTCAATATATCTTTATAAAATCCTAGGACCTAATCATTATTATCTGCATTTTATAAATGAGAAAACTGAGGCTCAGAGAAGTTAGGTAACGTATCTAAGATCTCACAGTTAAGAAGTTGTAGAGCGTGGATCTGAACACAGACATTGACAATAATGCCCACGAACTTTTTGCTGTAACAAGCTGACTCCCTTACTTTCAAAAAGTAAAATAAAAGATTTTAGTTTTACAAAACATGGAGTTGGAGCCCGAGATGGGGTAGTCATTCCAGGTGAGCAGAACAGATTGAGCAAGACTTAGAGGTGGGAAAGTACCAGAGATAATCAGACTAGAGTACAACCGGTTGGATGAAGTAGAACATGGCAAAATGAGGCAAACTGAACACTGCCTGGTGGAACAGAGTATGATTCTATCTCAACTGAGTATGCTATACATTCATGAACTATCTTAAAATAATATAAAAATAAATATATTTAAATATATTACATTAAAGATTTAAATATATTAAAATATATTTTAAAATACATTTAATTATCTTAATTAAATATAATTAAAATATATTAAGATATATTATCTTAATAATATATTACGATAAAAATAGAATGCCTGAGCTCTACTTGCTCTGGGAAGTGGAGAGCACACGGCAGCTTTGGTTTCTGATGCAACCCTGTGGGCAGACCTCAAAATAAACATCCATATGTTGCCTGGCAACTGGGACAGTAACCACAGTTGATCTGTGATGGCAATCCAAGAGCCAGAGAGACCTTAGAACATTTGGCCACACCTTGTGAGTGCCTGATTATGAGGTCTAACACAGGACCACCCCAAGTGCTTAGAAAAAATCCACAAAACGCATGAAGCTGAACTTCCAGTACTATAAAACAACTGTTTCATTTTCATTGCTTTGTGAACTCCACTTTTCCCCCTTTCCCCCTCTCTGCCCCGGGATGATTATTTTGTAAGCAAGGAAGAGAGCAAGGCACGCAGCCTGGATTAGTCATCAAAGAGTAGAAACGCAGCTTTTATTTATTTTTTAACTTGCGTCCATGCCTCTAGGGATTCTGGTTGCTTTTCTTGATGCATGAAATAATTCCAGCTATGTCTGACTTTGGCTGCCCAAGACAAAGCAGAGAAGTTAGACCCAGAAAAGACAGCCTACTTTCCTCTTGTGGCCCCTCCCCTAGTAAAGGTTTGTGCATCTAGGATCTTCTTAAGCCTGTGAGTCACGCAGTTTCAGCAGATTAGAAGCGATATAATGAACAATGAGGAAGACAGCCCATGACAAGCTCTTTGAACTTAAGCCTTAACCTCTCTAGAACACAGTTTCCTCATCTGTAAACTGTCAGGCTTGCGAACTCTGTTGTTCTGCAACTCTAATATGATACGCTATAAATATGTAAAGCTTATTAAATAATGTACCCAATGATAGATGTTCAAATGGGAAACACAGGAGTTTAGCCTCTGGAGTCCCATGGACCTGGGGTCTCATTCTACCTGTGCAACTTCAAGCAAGCTGCTTAACCTTTCCAAACCTGTGTTTTTTATTTGTTAAATGGGTATAAAGATGACACCTACCTCATAAGATGGTAGTGAGGATTTAATGAGGGTGTGTTTATAAGGCCTGGCACATGGTAAGTCAGGAAACAAAAGTGATCTGTATTATTTTACAAATATCAACAACCTCAAAAGTTCTCCTCAGTCTCAGAATGGTGGAGCACTTCTGTGGTGACCACTGACTGCTTTGAGAAGTTACACACGCATGTTGTTTATCTTAAAGACAAAGGGCAACACTATTTTACATTAAGAATTTTTTTTTGGATTGAAATGCATGGTTTGTTTATCCTAAAAGATTATGAGCTCATCTAAAGCATACATGGTTACTGATGATATGATTATTGTATAAGAATAAAAACTTCTGAGCTCTGCTGAACAGTTGCCTCAGAGCCTTTCAGCTTGGTTTCCACAGTGCTTTCAAATTCATTCCTTAGGCACAGACCTAACAGTGTGAGAGAAATGAGAAGTTTTATGGGTCGTTGTGTTATAAGACCAACTGCCAGCCTCCGTCTCTACAGGGATGACAGACTCAAAGTGTCTCAACGCAACTGAGAGGGCACGTACGAGGAAATACTGGCATACAGCCATTGCGTGGCGGCTGAGAGATGAGCCTGTCACGTGACTGTTCTTGCAGCTGGCTTCTCAGTGAAGCATGCTCTTAATAAGAAGGCTTAAATGACAGGAATTATTACAAAGTTCCCTTCTCCAAGATGCTTTCCGAATAACCAAAATGAAAATGTGGGGTGCAATAAAACGTCGTTCTGGAAACCACATAGGAAAAACAAATTCACAAATGTACACTAACAGCAAGCTTAATCTTTGCAAATGTTAAAGAGGTGATGTTACGTAGTTAGGAGAATGGCTGTGGAGCCAGACCACTTGAGTTTGAATTCCAGCTCTGCTACCAGCTATATGACCTTGAGCAAATTCCCTAACTGCTCTGCGCCTGTTTCCTCATCTGTAAAGTGGAAATAATCATAATATCTTCTACCACATTTCATCCCACTTTCACCTAAAATAAAAATTCAATAGGAGAACTGATTTTAAAATAGGCTTCATTTGAACTTGATGTAAAAATATGAACAGTGCAGCTTATCCTTCCGTCTAAGCAACTGTATTCCTACACGATAAGGGAGTTTTTTGCTATGTAATTTAATCCTGCGTTTTAAAAATTTCACCGTATTCAAAGAGGTCTAATTCATCCCTTCTCTACTGCTTATTAAGACATCTAAAGAAACGCTGTCAACAAAACTCTTATTTGCTAATTCCAATCAGTGTACAATGCTCTTTCACAGAAGCAGGAAATTTCATTCATCAGAGAGAATTTCAACAGCATTAAGATATTGAGCGTAATAATAGAGGGCACAATATTCATTTATAGTGCTTTTTGAATTTAGATACAAAGTCCTCTCTTGGTTATTTAAACTGCCTGGATATAAACTACTGAGTCTAGGATTTTATAAGACTGGTCTACTGAAAAGAGCAATAGAATCAAATAGAATCTTGCTATCTGTGTGACCCAGGGTAAGTTATTTCATCTCTCTGGGCCTTAGTCTTCTCATTTTAAAAATTGTCCTAATACCCACTTACCCATTTGCAAAATATGCAACTCTTAAGAGGATTACATGAAATCCTATGTAAATCACTTAGCATAGTAGTTGTTTAACAAATTAATAAATGGTTGGTTTCTTTTTCTTCTTTCCATTTATTTTCATTTATCTAGATCCTGGAGAGCTTCTCCAAACTACATACATACTGCTGGACCTAACCCCTCTCCTACAGCTTTCCAGAATTATTTTCAGATTATCAGAACTAGCTAGAACGTCTTTTGTTTCCTATTGGTTGTCTTTCCATTTTGAACAGTAACCAAATCTTCAGTTCATTGATCAGTAGGAGAAGGTGGAGAAGTTATACACAAGCGGAAAAGATATGGTATATGGTTTATCACTGGTTCAACTGGAAATCAATCAGGGTATTTTGCCAAGATTTTAATTGCAAATATGTAGATCAGTGTTCATCACATTCAGTCTTTGGAAACATGTGAAGAGGTGCAAGAATATGATTGTCAGAGGACTGGAGAAGGAAACAATTCTCTTTTGCTAGGCTAGGAATCCTGGTCTATCACAAGAACATTGAGAATAATTCAGCACCCATTACCACAATAATTAAAAAGATTCTCAAAACCAAGGGAGGGCTCAAACTCAACAACCAAAAGAAGTTAGCCTTTCCTTGTTAATCTCTAGATATTCAGCAAGGGGGTACATTGTTTCTTAGCAATGTGGATCCTTTGTGGCTAAAATTCCAAACAATTAATAATTAACTAATTAATTGATTTAAAACTCAAGATTAGATTCCATCACATGGAAGATGATGTAATTTTATAATCTTGCTGGGGGAAAAAATGATCACTAATTCTAATCAGTGAAACTGTATGCAAAATATGCAGGATATTCATACACATTTAATTAATATTTAATTAAATATTCATAGATATTTAATTATTTTATACTAAAATTGTATATAATGATTCCAGGCAACGAATGTTATGCCAAGCTATTGCACAATGTGACTGGCCGAGCATTAACACCTTAGCTCAGTGGTTTTGGGCCCAGGACCAGAATCACTCATAGCCAGTGTGTGGGGATCAGGGGAGGGCAGCAATGGACACTTAGAAACTTACAAAAGGGAAAGGGCAGGAGGAAGAGGGAGCAAGGATTACAGCTTAAAAAGCTGTAAGCCCTCCCCCCCCAAGTGATCCTCAAACTCCTTTACATGGAGAATGACTGCTTTAGGTTGTTTTAAACAAGACGGCTTTATAGGGGGTGGGTGAAATGACCACTCTTTTCTACGGTCTATTGTTATCCACTGGCACTTTCCTTCTGATGAAAAACAGCCTCTTCCTGCTTTCATTTGGTCAAAAGGAAGGTACTAGAATGCGTTAGATAATAGGATAGATTCACAAAGTTACTTTTCAAAAGTACTTTCCAGCTGTTTTTTTTTGTTTGTTTGTTTTGCGGTACGCGGGCCTTTCACTGCTGTGGCCTCTCCCGCTGCGGAGCACAGGCTCCGGACGCGGAGGCTCAGCGGCCATGGCTCACGGGCCCTGCCGCTCCGCGGCATGCGGGATCTTCCTGGTCCGGGGCACGAACCCGTGTTCCCTGCATTGGCAGGCGGACTCCCAACCACTGCGCCACCAAGGAAGCCCTCCAGCTGGTTTTGAAAGAAAGATTTTTAGTGCTGATACTGCCAGCCCAGGTTACTAAAGAGCCTATATGTTCCCTAAAAAGACAGTCCTGCAATACCCCAAGAATATCTGTCTTCCCCAGTCTCATGACCCTAAACCCTGAGGACACCTGATACTTGCGATTATGCCTGTAGTGCACACTTTTCTTACAACAGAAAAATATAGAACGCTGTAGACATCACCAAGCCCAACAGTGCTGTCATTTTATAGGCAGATATTCTGGACCACTAGAGAACTCTTAATGCTATACACATCCACACATCTAGTATATAGCTCAGTTGCAAGGATTTAAGAAAAACAAAAAGTGCGATTTTCAAAATATTTATTGAGTTTTCAGAAAAATAATATTTGCCTATCTCTGTAAATCAGGAGTCTAAAACTCAAATGAAAATATACGTTGGGGGATGTGAATGAGTGTATCAGGCCAGTATGAAGAGGGAGTAGGAGGCCTCATGACAAAATAGAACATGTGTTCCTCATCTAAAGGCTTTCAAACATTTTAAATACATTGTGCAGGCTTAATAAAATTAATCTGAATTCTGATTCAAGAGCCCCCTTCTGTTCCAGACACAAAGCAATACTGTATAAAATTTAACATTAAAACATTAATTAAATAAAGAGATAAATCAAGAGATGGTGAATATGAAAGAGAAGTGGAGAACTCTGGAAGATGAAAATTCTGGCAACAAGTTTCAATTCCCTGCTGTAGACCAAGGCCTCTGAACCTGATACATCTTTGTAAATAAAATATTATGAAAAGATGCGTGTCTAAAAGCATGAGGATATTTATATTCCAGGACTCTGATGATGACAAGCCATGGTAACGGCATTAGATGAGGATCTTATTTGCCCTGTTGGATATAAACACAATTTCCTATTTTCATGATAAGGAGGAAACAGAAAAGGCTTATACAACTGAAAAACATACAAATAATTTTATTCTTTGCTCCTTTGTCTGGCCACCCTTAGTACAGCTAATAAAGAAACAATATGCAGGAGACTAAGCCCCTGGTTTCTCTGTAGGAACAGTGTTCTCCTCTATTCTGGGCATCTCTGGAGGCGCCAAGGTCTTATCTAGGTCTTTATACTGAGGTCACTTGTGCAGGGGACCTTAATCCATTATAGAGTCCAAAGAGTATGCCTGCACACTAAACGGGCTCAATCTCTTATAGCAACTTTGAGTGAAATGGGAGTGGTCCAGGCCCTTTCTTGGGCTCCAAAAGAGGGCCATAAACATCAATCACGCCAGTTCATGGGGGCCCCTCAGTATGATTCAAAAGTCTCAGCCCCTGTGAACAGCTACAGCTCTCACCAAGATTTCACTGCATTGCTAAGGTCGGAAGACGACTGCCCACAGATAGGCTCTGGCTAGCTCAACTCACTTCTTAGAGCAGTGCTCATCAAATTTTAACAGGTGTAAGGATTTACCTCGAGAGCTTATTAAGGCAGATTCCTCAGTGATCCTGATTGGGTAAGTCTGAGATGGGGCTTGGGAAATCTCCATTTTTAAATAAGTATCCCAGGTGAATTTGACGCAGATGCTCTCCAGACTACATATCATGAAACACTGAATTAGAGCATTCCAAGGGGGTGCAGTACATCCCCAGGACAAGGATCGGGAGAGCCCCAGGGCCATGGATTAGTCTGGAATTATCCTACTGGCCTGCATTTTCTATTTGAGAACCAAGAAACTTCTCTTTTCTAAAGAGACCCCCCAACTGTTAAAGCACAGCTCTGTGCAATTAAGGAAGCCTTGCTTTGATTACAGTCAGCTTCCTCAATCCTCAGTAGTCCATCGGCAGGACTCACTGGGAAACACCTTATATTCCAGGACTCTGATGATGACAAGCCACAGCGTCATCACCACTCACCCATATCTTAGCCATTAGGATCAGTATGTACCATGGGGCCTAGAAAACTGAGGATAATTATAAGCGTGTTGGCAATATGTAAAAAAAACAAAAAACTGTTTACCAAAGTTAACTTGGTTAATCAGTAAAAGCAGACCCAAACCCTCTTTCCAACGTATAAGAAATCCTCCCAAATAAAACTAAAACAACTAGTGTTAGTTGTTTTTTTTTTTTTAAGTGTTGCAAAGGGATCTGTGGGAAAAGAAATAAACACTACCAACAAAACGGGCCAAGCAATACCTTTGTAACTAATGTATGCCAATTATTCCTGGGGAAGGAGTCAGTAAAAAAGATAATAGGTGAGTAGATAGGCATCTGAGGTTCTCCTTGTCTCGCTAAGGATATGTACCCACGGCGAGGCAGCTGCCAAATGCGAAATAAGAAACTAAATTGAGACAATGTGTCCTTAGAGCTAAGTGTCTGGAATCCAGGGGCAGGTTATTCTGTTGACGCGCTTGTCTGCCCTCCCCTGCACCTTAGGTTGGATGGTGAAGAAAGAAACAGGAAGATGAGCAGCGGAAACTTGTCACCCTCAAAGCTGGCTTGGAAGACGGACAACACAGACTCAGTCAGCTGTGGGGTCTCCAGTTCAACTGTGTAGAGCGCAGGACAAATGGAAACCTTAGGTATAGTTGACAGCGGATGGAAATCCAGTCTGTCTACAAGGGACAGTTGTCAAGAACATCTCATAAGAGAGCCCTAGAATGAATCAGAACTCTCTGTCCTACATAACAGCACACAGAAAAGTATACAGGGGGAGACCATGGTACCTCTACTGGTAGTTAAGGGCAAGTCTGGAAAGCTGGGATTAAGAAAATACTGAAGGAGGAGAGCCAACGCTTGGGAAGTTGGATGTGTTCAGACCTCTGAAGAGTTCTGCATCCAACTGACTGGTTGCAGGTCTGCTTTAAGGGACTCATATTCCTAATGTTTATTCCCAGAAAAACAGGGCCAAGCTTAACCTCAGCCCCCTTCCCTCAACCTTCCACTGTGCTTTCATAGCACCTTGATAGCAATGGTTTTTAGCACTTTTTACACTGTGTCTTTATATTTGTTATATGGACCATACTTCACTTCTGTATTCCTAGCACCATGTCTGGCCATTGTAGAAGTTAATAAGAAAAGAGTTCATTACTGATAATTTGATTATCTACTCCTTAATCTTTAGCTAAAGGACAAACAGATGTTAAGTTCTAAAAACTCTACTTATAAATTCTAGAGAACAAAAATGAATATTATTTTACTTTTTCTGCCTACCTAGGATAAATTTCTAAACTAGTGCAGTGGTATCTTAAGGCTCTGTTCATATTAAGATAAAACCAATATTCTTTTTCAATTCAATAAATATTTATTGAGAAATTACTATGGGGAAGGCACCGTGGTAGACGCGATGGGGGTCCAAAGATGTGGATCCTGTCTTCAAAGGGCTCCCAGCATAGTGAAAAGCTGGTATTCTAAGAACAAAGGTAATCAGAGGTAACCAAAGGTAGCCAAATGAGACTATGTAACCAAACGAGACTTTAGTGTGTGTTAACTTCACCCACTAAAACTCATTTTTTGGAAAGTATTTTATGGAGAGCTGTTCAACATGTCCTGAGAAACAATACAGTGCAATGGTTAAGAGATCAGGCTCTTTCTTAATCTGAAAAATGGGCATAATAAGGGTATCTACTTCATCACTGCATCATCGTCACATCATGTAAAGTGTTCAACATATGCCTAGAAGCCAGTAATCATCAGTAAATGTAGCTATAACTATTAATACTCAGATCTAATACAGATTGTACTGATCTGTTCTTTTTTCTGAAACCTATTAAAGTCACTTGCTAATAATTTATTATTATTGCCTAATGTGGACAGAAGGGCACAAGGGTAAGAGTGACACTTTACTAGCAATAGGATTACACATAGCCTCCACCCAAATCTCCAACGTCCAAATATACGGACTTGCTCAGAAGTCAACATGTCTTAAGGGATACTGTAAAGTGCCTTAAAAATTGGAAATAATGGGACTGAGTAATTATTTATATGGCTTACCAAAAAAATAGTGTACCAATTGTTCTTAAGGGGGAGTAGCACCCAACTAAAGGGTATTTTAAGATGTGTGAGAGAGAGTGTTTTTGTCATGCTCTGGCATTCAGTGGGAACAAGACAGCCCTGCCCAACTAAGAATCATCAACCCAAATGCCATTAGTACTCTGTTGAGAAACACTGGGTAGCTGACATTTTTAAGTTAAAAGCTATTCACAGAGAAAAAAAGAAAACACAATTGTTTTTGAAGACCCATCGTACTTTCCCAGTATGCAGATTATTAATTCAATATATTAAAAATTATAGGATAAAATATGTTCCTCTTATGAGGCCAGACACATTGATGCTAAAACACATATTCCAGATTCATATAGTCTTCAAAATGAGGGCACTCTGAGGTATAATGAAAGAAAAGATACAAAGACATCTATGTATACAGGAGAACATAGGCTGTGGGCTTTTTATTTAAACAGGACTAAACAACTAGATGGTTCATATTTTGGGAAAAGTAAATAGTCCTACCTAAGAATTGGTGATGCATTAAAGATATAATTGTTATTATAAACAATGAATAGGAACACAAATATTTGACTGATTTTAAAAAATTAGTTCAAATTAATTCCTCATGTTTTCTTAATTTTGTTTGTTTCATTCTTTCAAACCGCTATTTCACATGATACCTTTTAAATTTTCATTGTGAGAGAAGAATTATACTCAGCCAATTCATGGAACCATCAAGAAACTGAACCTACCACTAATACTGTACTATAATCAACTCCTCTCTGCAGTGGGAATCCTCTCTCAAAGCATGTGAACTGAATCATAACCAACATTTACACTTGAATGCACTGCTTCATAAACACTGTCATGCAGTCTGTGAAGCTCACTTTTTTATAATAGTCACCAAGGGTCCTTGCTGCATGCACCAGGATTCCCGCTCCATCCTCATTGCTATTGGCCACCTAGCCCTTCTCCATCAGTCAGCAGATACGGCCTTTGCTAGTTTGGCATGATTTTGCTAAACGTCACTACTTTGTTTTAATCTTATACTGTCTCCTAGAAGCCAGGCAGCATTCCCAGCGACAAATATCCTTTAGATACTGAAAAATCAGTGTGCAAAAGTTAAATTCAGTGCCCACAAACAAAATGTCAGGAAGAGGCACTCTTTAAGTTACTCATTAGAAAATAAACTTTACCCTTTTGAACGAGATGCCACTCCTTATTGAGCTTCGCTGCAATGCAGAGGTTTTCTCTCTAGAAACATCTCATATATCAGGAACTTTCCAGAGCTGCTGATTAAGCACTTCCCTTCCTCTGATGTAGGTATAGGTGGGTTGCTAGAGGGCTCGTCAGAGGCCCCAAGGTCCAGCCCTTTAAGGAAGCTTCTTAAACTCTGCCTCGTTTTCTCAGCTGTAAAATGGGTATAAAGAACTTGCCTCTTACCCGTTTATAACTGAGGAATGCTAGGACCCTAACAATACATAAAAGATCGTCAAATCTCCATGAAAACATTTCCATTCTTGAAATACAGGTACAAAGTACCCCTCAGCGATGTCATCCGACCACAGTCTCAGACTGTGTTCAAGGAAATAGAACCAAAACATGTCACATTTGCCACACCACACCCAGCATGTATCAGGTAAACGGAGAGGTTATACACAGTGAGGCGGCATTCTCTAAAACGGAGGTCATCACAGTGGAGGGGGCAGGGCTCGGGGAGAAGATTGGGTCTAACCCTAGAGATAAAAGTGCCAAACCAAATCGACAGAGCTCCTGCTTTTCTTCTTTCAGCATTTTCTCCGGATCACACAAACTCCTGGTTTTGTAACCCTACCGTGTACGATCACCAGACACATTCCCAGCCCAGAAGCCAGCAACAGTGGCGCCGACAGGGAGGAGGGGTTGACTAGTAACACAAGTGAACTTAGAATCCGTTTGTAAGGAAATGGATTCTCAAGGGCAAGAGACGGGTAAGAGCGCACGTCAAAGTCTGGGAGCCGTGGCAGGGTCCGAGCCTGGGACGCGCAGGGCCGGCGCGAAGGCAGCGCGGGCTGTCCGCCTGGGACGCAGACGAAATCAGTACTCACTCCGCGTTCGGCTTCCGGGCCCAGAGACTTCAGCGGGGTTTGGGGGATGTTTGCATTCCCGGTTGGGCTCGGCCCTCTCAGTTTCCGTTTAGAGCCTCAGCCCAGCCCGCAGAGAGGGAGGCGGCGGGGCGGCCCCAGGACGCGACGCTGGCCGCTCCCCGCCCCCTTCGCCCGCCCCCAGCGCGGTTCCAGGAGGGAGGTGCCCGCCGCCGCCGACTCATCGCGGGGCTGGCATCCCGGAGGCTGGCAGACTAAACAGCGCGGCCTGTGATGCAGGCCACCGGCCGATGGCAGAGGTCTGCCACTCCTAGGATGTCGCCAAAGGCCCAAAGTGGGCTCTTTGCAAACACACGCCCCCAAATATTACTTTTGAAGCTATAAAGTAAGTTAACAATTCACATTGTATAACGGATTTTTTTTTAAAGAGCAGTTGAACAGAACTAGAGTTCTACTGAATTACTGGACGTGGTACATTATGACTAAACATTTCAAAATAACTAAGAAGGGATTTTAAGCCACAGAATAAGAATTCATGAATTCATATTGCTATAAATAAATAAATGAATGAATAAGTATATAGGGGAGAAGGAAATGCTCTCCCTTATAGAAGAATGCCAACTAATATATGTAAGTGATGGGGTTAGAGAGAAGAGTTCCAAAATTTAAAGGAAATATGGGAAGCCAACTTTTCCCAAAGCCATAAAGCAATCACAGTGAAGACTCTGGACAGTGAGCTTGGGGTATGAGTGGAGGAGGCTGCGGTGGCGGAAGGCTGAGGACCCGAGGCCTCAGGCCGATAGCTAGTGGCAACTGAGCAGCCAGTCCTTCAGCCTCCAAGCCAGAGGTGACAGCATTCCGAAGGCGGAGAGCTCAGCGGCACAGCGCGCAGCGGCGCACCCGCCTGCTCCCGGCAGTCAAAGCACGTGGGGTCGCACTGACTTCTCCTGCTAGGTGTTCCTCACAACCACCTTGTCTATTATCAGTGTTCCTTTACTTCTGTTAAATAAAGGTGGCGAAGTAAGTGCCCTTCCAACTCTAATATTTTATTATAATTCCCTGAGAAGACCCTGTCCTCATAATTCTTTTTTTTAAACATCTTTATTGGAGTATAATTGCTTGACAACGTTGTGTTAGTTTCTACTGTATAACAAAGTGAATCAGCTATACACATACATATATCCCCATATCTCCTCCCTCTTGCGTCTCCCTCCCACCCTCCGTATCCCACCCCTCTAGGTGAACACAAAGCACCAAGCTGATCTCCCTGTGCTATGCGGCTGCTTCCCACTAGCTATCTATTTTACATTTGGTAGTGTATATACGTCCATGCCACTCTCTCATTTCGTCCCAGCTTACCCTTCCCCCTCCCCGTGTCCTCAAGTCCATTCTCTACGTCTGTGTCTTTATTCCTGTCCTGCCCCTAGGTTCTTCAGAACCATTTTTTTTTTTAGATTCCATATATATGTGTTAGCATACGATATTTGTTTTTCTCTTTCTGACTTACTTCACTCTGTATGACAGACTCTAGGTCCATCCAGCTCACGACAAATAACTCAATTTCGTTTCTTTCTATGGCTGAGTAATATTCCATTGCATATGTGTGCCACATCTTCTTTATCCATTCATCTGTTGATGGACACTTAGGTTGCTTCCATATCCTGGCTATTGTAAACAGTGCTGCAGTGAACATTGTGGTACATGACTCTGAATTATGATTTTCTCAGGGTATATGCCCAGTAGTGGGATTGCTGGGTCATATAGTAGTTATATTTTTAGTTTTTTAAGGAACCTCCATACTGTTCTCCATAGTGGCTGTGTCAATTTACATTCCCACCAACAGAGCAAGAGGGTTCCCTTTTCTCCACACACCCTCTCCAGCATTTATTGTTTGTAGATTTTCATAATTCTTCTTGATGAAAATTCAGCTTAAAATTCCTTTTTTGTTTACTGTCAGTATTTTCTCTGCTTTTTTGTTTCTCAAATAAACCTCAGCTTGTCTAGGTTTTCCTGAGACAAAAGACAACTAGGATGACTTATTTGGGCCACTCTCCAAGAGGGATGAGCCCTGGGTCCCAGAGCCCCACTGTTAGGCAGCATAACTCCCTCAATGAGGGTGAGTATGTCTGAGCTCCTCAAGAGTACAGGTTAGTAATTACATGGTTATGAAGTAAATTTTCCAAAGGTTCTTGTCCTGCAGGACAGGTAGAAAGGGGCTCCCTTCCCTGGAGATGAAGAGGGATGTATCACTGCCAGGTGTGCCGTGTCTATCGCAGTCCCTGAGGCTCATCCTTTCCCCCACTGGGGCCTCCACATCACCCGCATCTGAAGAACTGGAGGGTACTTATTAAATAGAGAAAATCCTGGACCTACCCCCTCCTGGTGAATCAGATTCTTTTGGCTTGGAAGCTGAGGATCTGCATTTTAACCAGATTTTCTAATCGATGTTTAAGTAATCTAAGGTACAGGTGGTCTAAATTACCCATTCAGCACAATTCAGCATCCTTGCTGCTCAAAGTGTGGTCGCCAGACCAGCAGCAGCAGCAACTGGGAGCTTGTTAGAAAAGCAGAAAGAATCTCAGCCTCGCCCCAGACTTTCTGAGTCAGAATCTTCATTTTAGTAAACACCTCACCGATTCAGTATGTACATTAAAATATGAGAATTACTGCTCTGATCTTGTTTCCCAAACCTTGGTTATTTGTGTACTACCTACTTAATATTTTTTAATCTGCCACAGCTACATGTACTTAATATTTTTAAAAAATAGATTTACCTTTTTAACCATTAATCTAGCCTTGTCTTAAGCAAAACCATCCATGGGATCACGGTTTGAAGTGCTAGTTTACTTTCCTAGCACATTAAAATACATGCAGAACTTTTGAAATAGAAACGCTTGCCTCCTTAGCGAACAGAGTCATCAAACACACCACATGTGGTCCAGCGGTTCTGTGGGTGAGGCTGACACTGAACGATGGAATACCTCCCACAATATGCAGAGTTTATTCAGCCCCTCAGTCATATTATGGATGAGAAAAGTAAAGGCCTGGGAGGAGGGCTGTGCCGCCAAAGTTAACACAGCTAGTTATGGCAGAACCAGGGCCAAAACCACAGAAGGACTTCTCTGGTGGGTGCTTATTCCTGTGCAGATTTTCTCCTCTCTAACTGGGAGAAAAGCTGTTTGTACCCTCTTCTGTTTAAAAGGCCTAATGCTGCTAAACAGCCTATAATCAGTGATTTTCCTCCAGTTCAATTAGGTAATTCTCCTGTTTTCCTTTCTGTAGTGGATAGCTGGCAGCTGACAATACACTTGAAAAATCCTCACTACTCACGGATCATTTCCCACCTAATCAATAAGCACCTTCCCAGAGGAGAACCAGAGCGTTCCCAACCCCAGATTCCGCGCAGCAGAGCTGAGGCATGGGAATTGCACTGGCCAATCAGCCGTGCCTCACAAGAGTGAGATTGAAAATAAGCCTGTGTGGAGGCGCCACCCACCGGTAGATCTGTGTTATGATAAGGCCTTTCAGCATTTGAGACGGGCAGTGCCAGAGTTTCTGGCCTCCAGTCCTAAATGTGATACGTGCTGAGCTGCAGTGACAGCAAGGAGAAGCTCCCACGGTGTGTCCGGGCATTGTTCCTGGCTGTGAAACTACATTCCTTCTGCTGGAGCCTTCTGGATTTCTCTAGGAGCTACCCGCCATCCCTTAAGAAATTCCTTTTTAGCTTGAACTAGTCAGAGTAAATTCCAATTGGAACTGACAGCTTTAACCAGTACTTCTTAATAGCTATGCTCTCCTGCAGAGACAGTCCTGATGCAAGTTCAACCTCGCTTTCCTTACCTGAATAAGTTGGTGGTTACGATAGAAGTTGCCTGAGAACTTTTCCAGTAACACAGTTGCCTGACTGTGGATCGCAACTATTTTCTTATTTAATAAGAGTCTAATGTCTTTTCTTTCTTTCTTTTTTGTTTTTACATCTTTATTGGAGTATAACTGCTTTACAATGGGGTGTTTCTGCTTTATAACAAAGTGAATCAGTTATACATATACATATGTTCCCATATCTCTTCCCACTTGCGACTCCCTCCCTCCCACCCTCCCTATCCCACCCCTCTAGGTGGTCACAAAGCACCGAGCTGATCTCCCTGTGCTATGCGGCTGCTTCCCACTAGCTATCTATTTTACGTTTGGTAGTGTATATATGTCCATGCCACTCTCTTGCTTTGTCACAGCTTACCCTTCCCCCTCCCCATATCCTCAAGCCTATTCTCTAGTAGGTCTGTGTCCTTATTCCTGTCTTACCCCTAGGTTCTTCATGACATTTTTTTTCTTAAATTCCATATGTATGTGTTAGCATACGGTATTTGTCATTCTCTTTCTGACTTACTTCACGCTGTATGACAGACTCTAGGTCCATCCACCTCATTACAAATAGCTCAATTTAGTTTCTTTTTATGGCTGAGTAATATTCCATTGTATATATGTGCCACTTCTTCTTTATCCATTCATCCGATGATGGGCACTTAGGTTGTTTCCATCTTCTGGCTATTGTAAATAGAGCTGCAATGAACATTTTGCTACATGACTCTTTTTGAATTATGGTTGTCTCAGGGTATATGCCCAGTAGTGGGATTGCTGGGTCATATGGTAGTTCTATTTGCAGTTTTTTAAGGAACCTCCATACTGTTCTTCATAGTGGATGTACCAATTCACATTCCCACCAGCAGTGCAAGAGTGTTCCCTTTTCTCCACACCCTCTCCAGCATACATTGTTTCTAGATTTTTTGATGATGGCCATTCTCACTGGTGTGAGATGATATCTCATTGTAGTTTTGATTTGCATTTCTCTAATGATTAATGATGTTGAGCATTCTTTCATGTGTTTGTTGGCAATCTGTATATCCTCTTTGGAGAAATGTCTATTTAGGTCTTCTGCCCATTTTTGGATTGGGTTGTTTGTTTTTTTGTTACTGAGCTGCATGAGCTGCTTGTAAATTTTGGAGATTAATCCTTTGTCAGTTGCTTCATTTGCAAATATTTTCTCCCATTCTGAGGGTTGTCTTTTGGTCTTGGTTAGGGTTTCCTTTGCTGTGCAAAAGCTTTGAAGTTTCATTAGGTTCCATTTGTTTATTTTTGTTTTTATTTCCATTTCTCTAGGAGGTGGGTCAAAAAGGATCTTGCTGTGATTTATGTCATAGAGTGTTCTGCCTATGTTTTCCTCTAAGAGTTGAATAGTGTCTGGCCTTACATTTAGGTCTTTAATCCATTTTGAGCTTATTTTTGTGTATGGTGTTAGGGAGTGATCTAATCTCATACTTTTACATGTACCTGTCCAGTTTTCCCCACACCACTTATTGAATAGGCTGTCCTTTCTCCACTGTATATTCCTGCCTCCTTTATCAAAGATAAGGTGACCATATGTGTGTGGGTTTATCTCTGGGCTTTCTATCCTGTTCCATTGATCTATCTTTCTGTTTTTGTGCCAGTACCATACTGCCTTGATTACTGTAGCTTTGTAGTATAGTCTGAAGTCAGGGAGCCTGATTCCTCCAGCTCCACTTTTCTTCCTCAAGATTGCTTTGGCTATTCGGGGTCTTTTGTGTTTCCATACAAATTGTGAAATTTTTTGTTCTAGTTCTGTGAAAAATGACAGTGGTAGTTTGATAGGGATTGCATTGAATCTGTAGATTGCTTTGGGTAGTAGAGTCATTTTCACAATGTTGATTCTTCCAATCCAAGAACATGGTATATCTCGCCATCTATTAGTATCATCTTCAATTTCTTTCATCAGTGTCTTATAATTTTCTGCATACAGGTCTTTTGTCTCCTTAGGTAGGTTTAGTCTTACATATTTTATACATTTTGTTGCAATAGTAAATGGGAGTGTTTTCTTGATTTCACTTTCAGATTTTTCATCATTAGTGTATAGGAATGCCAGAGATTTCTGTGCATTAATTTTGTATCCTGCTACTTTACCAAATTCATTCATTAACTCTACTAGTTTTCTGGTAGCATCTTTAGGATTCTCTATGTATAGTATCATGTCATCTGCAAACAGTGACAGCTTTACTTCTTCTTTTCTGATTTGGATTCCTTTTATTTCCTTTTCTTCTCTGATTGCTGTGGCTAAAACTTGCAAAACCATGTTGAATAAGAGTGGTGAGAGTGGGCAACCTTGTCTTGTTCCTGATCTTAGTGGAAATTCTTTCAGTTTTTCACCATTGAGGACGATGTTGGCTGTGGGTTTGTCATATATGGCCTTTATTATGTTGAGGAAAGTTCCCTCTATGCCTACTTTCTGGAGGGTTTTTATCATAAATGGGTGCTGAATTTTGTCAAAAGCTTTCTCTGCATCTATTGAGATGATCATATGGTTTTTCTCCTTCAATTTGTTAATATGGTTTATCACATCGATTGATTTGCGTATATTGAAGAACTCTTGCATTCCTGGAATAAACCCCACTTGATCATGGTGTATGATCCTTTTAATGTGCTGTTGGATTCTGTTTGCTTTTTTTTTCTTTTTTTTTTTTTGTGGTACGCGGGCCTCTCACTGTTGTGGCCTCTCCCGTTGCAGAGCACAGGCTCTGGACGCGCAGGCTCAGCAGCCACGGCTCACGGGCCCAGCCGCTCCATGGCATGTGGGATCTTCCCGGACCGGGGCACGAACACGTGTCCCCTGCATCGGCAGGCAGACTCTCAACCACTGCGCCACCAGGGAAGCCCTGTTTGCTAGTATTTTGTTGAGGATTTTTGCATCTATGTTCATCAGTGATATTGGCCTGTAGTTTTCTTTCTTTGTGACATCCTTGTCTGGTTTTGGTATCAGGGTGATGGTGGCCTCGTAGAATGAATTTGGGAGTGTTCCTCCCTCTGCTATATTTTGGAAGAGTTTGAGAAGGATAGGTGTTAGCTCTTCTCTAAATGTTTGATGGAATTCACCTGTGAAGCCATCTGGTCCTGGGCTTTTGTTTGTTGGAAGATTTTTTTTTTTTTTTTTTTTTTTTTGCGGTACGTGGGCCTCTCACTGCTGTGGCCTCTCCCGTTGCGGAGCACAGGCTCCGGACGCGCAGGCTCAGCGGCCATGGCTCACAGGCCTAGCCGCTCCATGGCATATGGGATTTTCCCAGACCGGGGCACGAACCCGTGTCCCCTGCATCGGCAGGCGGACTCTCAACCACTGCGCCACCAGGGAAGCCCTGTTGGAAGATTCTTAATCACTGCTTCAATTACAGTGCTTGTGATTGGTCTGTTCATATTTTGTATTTCTTCCTGATTCAGTCTTGGCAGGTTGTGCATTTCTAAGAATTTGTCCATTTTTTCCAGGTTGTCCATTTTATTGGCATAGAGTTGCTTATAGTAATCTCTCATGATCTTTTTTATTTTTACAGTGTCAGTTGTTACTTCTCCTTTTTCATTTCTAATTCTATTGATTTGGGTCTTCTCCCTTTTTTTCTTGATGAGTCTGGATAATGGTTTATCAATTTTGTTTATCTTCTCAAAGAACCAGCTTTTAGTTTTATTGAGCTTTGCTATCGTTTCCTTCATTTCTTTTTCATTTATTTCTGATCTGATCTTTACGATTTCTTTCTTTCTGCTAACTTTGGGGTTTTTTTGTTCTTCTTTCTCTAATTGCTTTAGGTGCAAAGTTAGGTTGTTTATTCAAGATGTTTCCTGTTTCTTAAGGTAGGATTTTATTGCTATAAACTTCCCTCTTAGAACTGCTTTTGCTGCATCCCATAGGTTTTGGGTCATCATGTCTCCATTGTCATTTGTTTCTAGGTATTTTTTTATTTCCTCTTTGATTTCTTCAGCGATCACTTCATTATTAAGTACTGTATTGTTTAGCCTCCATGTGTTTGTATTTTTTACAGATTTTTTCCTGTAATTGATATCTAGTCTCATAGCGTTGTGGTCAGAAAAGATACTTGATACAATTTCAGTTTTCTTAAATTTACCAAGGCTTGATTTGTGACCCAAGATATGATCTATCCTGGAGAATGTTCCATGAGCACTTGAGAAAAATGTGTATTCTGTTGTTTTTGGATGGAATGTCCTATAAATATCAATTAAGTCCATCTTGTTTAATGTATCATTTAAAGCTTGTGTTCCCCTATTTATTTTCATTTTGGATGATCTGTGCATTGGTGAAAGTGGGGTGTTAAAGTCCCCTACTATGAATGTGTTACTGTCGATTTCCCCTTTTATGGCTGTTAGTATTTGCCTTATGTATTGAGGTGCTCCTATGTTGGGTGCATAAATATTTACAATTGTTCTATCTTGTTATTGGATCGATCCCTTGATCATTATGTAGTGTCCTTCTTTGTCTCTTCTAATAGTCTTTATTTTAAAGTCTATTTTGTCTGACATGAGAATTGTTACTCCAGTTTTCTTTTGGTTTCCATTTGCATGGAATATGTTTTTCCATCCCCTCACTTTCAGTCTGTATGTGTCTCTAGGTCTGAAGTGGGTCTCTTGTAGACAGCATATATATGGGTCTTGTTTTTGTATCCATTCAGCCAATCTGTGTCTTTTGGTGGGAGCATTTAGTCCATTTCCATTTAAGGTAATTATCGATATGTATGTTCCTATTCCCATTTTCTTAATTCTTTTGGGTTTGTTATTGTAGGTCTTTTCCTTCTCTTGTGTTTCTTGCCTAGAGAAGATCCTTTAGCATTTGTTGTAAAGCTGGTTTGGTGGTGCTGAACTCTCTCAGCTTTTGCTTGTCTATAAAGGGTTTAATTTCTCTATCAAATCTGAATGAGATCCTTGCTGGGTAGAGTAATCTTGCTTGTAGGTTTTTCTCCTTCATCACTTTAAATATGTCCTGCCAGTCCCTTCTGGCTTGCAGAGTTTCTGCTGAAAGATCAGCTGTTAACCTCATGGGGATTCCCTTGTGTGTTATTTGTTGTTTTTCCCTTGCTGCTTTTAATATGTTTTCTTTGTATTTAATTTTTGACAGTTTGATTAATATGTGTCTTGGCATGTTTCTCCTTGGATTTATCCTGTATGGGACTCTCTGTGCTTCCTGGAGTTCATTAACTATTTCCTTTCCCATATTAGGGAAGTTTTCAACTATAATCTCTTCAAATCTTTTCTCAGTCCCTTTCTTTTTCTCTTCTTCTTCTGGAACCCCTATAATTCAAATGTTGGTGCATGTAATGTCTTCCTAGAGGTCTCTGAGACTGTCCTCAGTTCTTTTCATTCTTTTTTCTTTATTCTGTTCTGCAGTAGTTATTTCCACTACTTTATCTTCCAGGTCATTTATCCGTTCTTCTGTCTCAGTTATTCTGCTATTGATCCCTTCTAGAGTATTTTAAATTTCATTTATTGTGTTGTTCATTGTTGCTTGTTTCCTCTTTAGTTCTCCTAGGTCCTTGTTAAATGTTTCTTGCATTTTGTCTATTCTATTTCCAAGATTTTGGATCATCTTTACTATCATTATTCTGAATTCTTTTTCAGGCAGACTGCCTATTTCCTCTTTATTTGTTAGGTCTGGTGGGTTTTTACCTTCCTCCTTCACGTGCTGTGTTTTTCTGTCTTCTCATTTTGCTCATCTTACTGTGTTTGGGGTCTCCTTTTGGCAGGCTGCAGGTTCGTAGTTCCCGTTGTTTTTGGTGTCTGTCCCCAGTGGCTAAGGTTGGTTCAGTGGGTTGTGTAGGCTTCCTGGTGGAGGGGACCAGTGCCTGTGTTCTGGTGGATGAGGCTGGATCTTGTCTTTCTGGTGGGCAGGTCCACAACTGGTGGTGTGTTTTGGGGTGTCTGTGGACTTATTATGATTTTAGGCAGCCTCTCTGCTAATGGGTGGGGTTGTGTTCCTGTCTTGCTAGTTGTGTGGCATAGGGTGTCCAGCACTGTAGCTTGCTGGTCGTTGAGTGAAGCTGGGTGTGGGTGTTGAGATGGAGATCTCTGGGAGATTTTCGCCGTTTCATATTACGTGGAACTGGGAGGTCTCTTGTGGACCAGTGACCTGAAGTTGGCTCTCCCACCTCAGAGGCACAGCACTGACTCCTGGCTGTAGCACCAAGAGCCTTTCATCCACACGGCTTGTAAATGTTCTGTCCAAGATTCTGGAATCTGCATTTCTTCATCAAGTTCTGGTTCCTGCTAGTGTTGGAGGGTCTCCTGCAGAGGTAGGGGTGGCTATCTCTCACCGTGAGGACAAGGACACTGGCAACAGAAGTCCTGGGAAGTACTCCTTTGCGTGAGCCCTCCGAGAGTCCTCCATTAGCCCCACCCAAGAACCTGGGTCAAGAGTCTAATTTCTATAGCCTCATTAGTCCTCATTATTAATTTATCAAAAATTTAATTTTAATCACTAAACATCTTATAATAATTATTTTGAGTTATTCAATAGAGATATCTATGCCACTTAAGTGCTCTGGATCCTCCAAGCCCAGGACTGCATGGCAGAAGTGGTATTATTTGTGCATATGATTGCTGATTTTGTAAGAAGTCTCATAAAACAGTTCTGCAATACATGGTAACTAACCATTCTATCATTAAATACTGAATCCTTAATACAGACTATGATTTTCTTAATAATTGTAAAATTGTCACTTTAACTTTCGAGTTGAATGTGTCCAGAATCAAGAAAACCAGGCCTAATTCTCACTGCCAATTGTATTTACTATTTTGTCATGTCATGTGTTGGGAGAATATTATTTGCCTGTGTGTGTTATGATAATTAATTGTGTAACAAAATGCTTCAAGGGATCACAAATGCTATTACCCCCAGCTTTTCTGAATGATGCATGGGAATGATCATTTTTAGGTGATGATGATACCAAGCCCTTTCAATCTGGCATCAAAAGACAAAATAAGAAAAACAAGAAAGCATATGTATTTTTTTCTTCTAATACCCTATAAGAGTTAAAGATATAGAAAGGAAGGAATGAAGAATTAAATCCTGGAAAAACTAATATTCAGGAAACTGGTGAAGGAAATTGAGTCAGGAAACCACAGTGAAAACGGATAATCAAGAGAAGAATGGAGATAGGAGAAGGCAGTGTCAGAAGCCAAGGAGAGATAGGAGAAGGCAGTGTCAGAAGCCAAGGAAAGAATTACAAGTTTGCCAGTAAACTAAAACAATAACTATGTGGCTAAATGTGTCCACCTCCCAGTTACACTCCCTCCCACAGCTTCCTGAGACCTAGCAGGGTTTGGGGAGGATGGCCAAATTCTTTGTAAGCATTCCATCTTGAAATGATTGGATGATACTCCTGTGTGGAAAAATGATGGGAAAGGGACTGCTTCTTACCACGAAATTCAAGGGAAAAACAAAAACAAAAACTAAGCACGATTTTCCACAAGGTACCGACTCTCTAGGAGTTTAGGTAATGATAATTCTAGAAACCATTTACAAATGATTCACTAAACCTCATGAGGTTGGGGTTTTGCTAATGAGACTTCTCATTTTAAATTATTAAGCATAAGTTAAATACAGGTCCTAATACTGTAAAAGATAGGAAGTATCCAGAAAATCTTTTTTAGTTGGAGACCTCCAAACAATAGAAGATGAGGACTACCGAGGGCAACCGCAGCAGAGATACATTTGCCCAGCCTCTTCTCATTTCTCAGTTGAGTTTTACTTTGGGTACATTTTAGGGGCTAGGAGAGCAGCTGAGACTCCAGAAGGCACTAAAATACGAACTCTTCACCAAGCAAGTAACATCCATGAGAAAGTCCACAGCCCTCCATAGGAGAGTTACCAGTTTTAAAGGAAAAATGCTTATTTACAATAGTTGTATAGGCAATCCTGAAATAGGTTAAGGTTTTTGATAATCTTGGACACACTGGAAGATCACAAGCTGAAATGGGAGGAACAAAACTATTTTATATATTGAAAACTACTAGCTAAAATGGTAGTTACATCTTATCTTGCAAGATGAAATTTCAGTGATTTTTATAAGTTGCGAAGCTTTGTAGTGTCATATTACCAAAGAAGGCTCAATCAGAGTTTATAAGGTCCAGGACCTTGTGTGAACTGGAAACCTGGCTTTGAACCCTACCTCCATCTTACTGGCTTTGTGATCTTGTCGAGGTTACTTAACCTCTCTGAGCCCAGGTTTTCTCAGGTATAAAGGAATAATAATTATAAGGTTGTGACGGGATTACCTAAGATAATTATATAGCACACTTAGCAAAGAGCCTGGTGTGGTTAATACTCATGAAGAAAATCTGGTGTGTGCAAAAGTCAAATATTATTTATAGATATTTGTGGTAATAATGCATATTTTTGGACACATTATTATATGCCAGTAAGAATAATAACATAAATAGCTTTGCGAAGTTTTAAATCATTCAAATCATTAGTAAGAAATTACATGCCTCCTGCCTCACACTACCCCCACCAGCACAGAATTGGTACTTTGTTTAAAAACTTTCAGTGATATATGGACACTGTTTACCTTCCCTACAAGTCCCACCCACTAATGGTACACCTGTAGAGTAGGGGTCTTTTCTTGCTCAGGAAATGACTGACCTTGGTGACCGGAGCTGTTCCACCAGCCTGAGTTCTGGAGGGTTGACTGCTCCCAAGCTTTGTCGCTTTTTTCTGAAAATAGGAAATATTAGTTTCTATAGGAGGAGACATCTTCACAACGTAGTCAAGTGTACATTTTCCTATCAATACAAATATCTTTTCAGGCAAAATTCAGACTAATATACTAAGTACGCAAAAAAAGAACGTTTTTATTTTTTCATGTCTTCGCCAGAAGACTATATAAATATTAAAAACAAAGAGTATTGTACATTGAATAGTCCCCAGTTGTTCAATATTCAGTGGTTTGGAGCACTACAGAAATCCTCACATGGGAGTTGTCATTTTCCACCACAGTGCACTCCCAGAACATCATCGCTCACCGTGAGAAAGTACGTGCTTTCTCTCTTACCCTGAGTGCTACGGAGAGCAGATGTTAGTACAGCCTCCACAGAGGGTGACTTAGCAGCAAGTATCAAAGATGGCAATACATCTAAAAATTTATCTTAGGGAAATAATATGACAAGAGCAAAAGCCTTTTTTCTTCAAATATATTCATCACAGTATTCTAACATCAAAAAGCTAAAAACAATATAGGTAATAATGAATGTTTATTGAGTTCTTACCATGTGCCTTACCATGTGTTTAATTATTCTACTAGAATAATAAAATTATAGGTAATAATAGAATAATAATGCTCTAATAATAGAGTATAGTACAGCACTATTGTCAGTGCTCTGTTTAAGTACCATGTGTTACAACTTATTTAATCTTCAAATTACCCAAAATAAAGCTGTTATGCCAATTTTATGGGTAAGGAGATGAAGGAATGGGATGAGTATACAACTTGGCCATGGTCACAGCTAGTCAAAAGTAGCATGTCCGTTTCAGTCCCTATTCTCTTACCTACCTACACTGCCTCCCACATAAGGGGTTATGTTATGAACAGTTACAGGATGAAATATCATATGGTTATTTAATGATCAGGTTTAGAAGAACATTCCATTAAATGCAAGTATATTATTAATATTTCACATAAAGAAATGTCACATTATAAAATAACATGAATGATATGGTCTCAAGTTCATACGGGGTTATCTTCTGATAGTGGGGTTAAGAGTGCTTCATTGTGCTTTTTTTGTAATTTCTTATATAACTATAACTACTTAACTGTTGAAAGGACAATAAACGGGGGGGGGAAGGTAAAATACACAGTTGCTTTCTCAACAAGGACTTGATATCTTCTATCTTTTACTTATGAATATCTATATTTCAAAGAAGCAAGCGTATAAAGTTTTATAATGTAAAATGGTGACAGTATGATCCAACATCTATAAAATGTGAAGAATGTACTGTAAGAATTGAATACAGGAGGGATGATCATGCTAATTAGGTGATATATAACACAGTGAAGAGTTGTATGTCCACATACATACAACTTCTGAAAATTTTTGAAAAATATATAATTGAGAACAATTTGGTTGAATTCTTTAACATTTAGAAGCTATTTAGCAAAATTTATGTTGCTTAACTTTGTGAAAAATGCCTGCCACGGAAGCTTGAGCTGAAGCCTTCTTTTCCTTCAGGGCAAATACTACCTTAGCAAGAAGAAAAGACAGAACTTAGCTTGCTGTCCTCAGAGTACAATCTTTATGTGTCCACGGGTTGACCATTCTCAGAGCACTTCAGGAAGATCCCCGAAACAACAGGGTGGACACATTTTAATAAGATGGGTATCTGAGGGCCTTGAGAGGCCTTTGCAGAAGCCAGGTATTACCTGTAGACCAAATAGTCTATCCTAAGCATTCATGCACTACCATCAACCAAAGGAAGAAAAAATCCTAGATAAATGGGATAGAAATAAAGGAGGCTGCTAAAAAGTTAGTAATTTGAGTGTGATATGGGAGATGGTAAAAGGAGGGGATGGCCTAAGTTTTATCCATATCTCAAGTCTCTTTTCAAAATACAAGGTGTCTTAACAAATAGCTTCTGATAACCATAATGTATACATGGATTCAGTGTAAGGGGTTGGATATAAGAAATGAAGACAAGAATACAGCATTGGAGTTATTCATTTTAATCTCATTCTCCAATTCAACCTCCTCATTTTCCAGTGAGGAGACTGAAGCCCAGAAAGGTCAGGTCAGTGTACACTGTTCCATAGCTGTCCCACACTCTAGCTATTAGCCTGTGGTCTCAGCTATAATCAAGGAAGGTCCCATTTAAATCCTGCACTAACTACAGCTCCAATTCTCACAATCAAAATGCACATACCAGACTCTGATTTATCTGTAGAAGAATTCCACTACAACACATTAGCTAAGATTTGCCCGTGAGAATTAAAAAACTTTCTCTTCGGCTGAGTTATGATACTATTAAGTTAAAAATAACTATTTTAACTTAATACACATGCTGATTGTTTATATAAACTCAGCACACATGCTGATTTTAATTTTAACTGTATATAAACTTAAGATTTACTCTGAAAAATAATTTATTAATAAATTCAATATTTTTAAACTCAACTGAGGATATCTCAGATTTCCTGTGGGTATGACCTATTGCAGTTTGCCTTGCCCTCTGAGCTGCCTGAATTACTTAGTCTACAAAGGACCAATTTAGTTTAGCTGAAACAAGAGTAGAATTTGTAAAAATGATCCTCTA
The DNA here is from genome assembly GCF_949774975.1 of Lagenorhynchus albirostris. Taxonomy (NCBI): domain Eukaryota; kingdom Metazoa; phylum Chordata; class Mammalia; order Artiodactyla; family Delphinidae; genus Lagenorhynchus; species Lagenorhynchus albirostris. The sequence continues at coordinate 77,886,353 of NC_083097.1, read as the reverse complement.
TTATCTAATATTTATAAAGGGCTTAATAATGTCAGGCACTTAAAACACAACACAAAAGCTTAGAAATACACATACATACCAGAGCACAGACCCCTTATTCTCAGATTAGTAACCATACAGATTGTTTTGGCTGATATATGACGTGGTTCTCTCTTCAACTGTGTTTGACTTCATGCATCCCTCTACTTATTGGACAGACATTTATTGAACCCTGGCCCGGAGCCTGGTCCTATTCTAGGCAGTGGGGATATAATGACCAATTAAACAAACAAACAAAAAAAGGGCTTACTCTCGTAGTGCTTACATTCCAGTAGGAGGACTCAGACTCTAAATAAGTCAACAAAAGCCAAGATGATTTCAGAGAGTGATGAGTGCTATAAAGTCAATAAAACAGGGTCATGTAACAGAGAGTGGCTGGCTGAGGGTTCCTTCAGACAGGATAGACAAAGAAACACATTTGACTGAGACCTGACTATAAATAAACCAATCATGTAAATATCGCATGGGGGAAGGGAGGCATTCTAGGTGGATAGAATAGCACATGCAAAGGCCCTGAGGTAGGATGGGATGGGTTTGGCAAGTTGGAGGAACAGAAATATGTTCCTGAAGCTGAAGCAAGATGGGCACAGGCATACATGGTATGAGATGATACAGGATGCTGGATCAAGATATTTGGTCTGAAGTGAGGTGGGTTCATTATGGCCCCGCAGTCGGGTGTGTTTGGGATCATCAGTTTCTTCCAGGCCTTGGCTTGCTTCCTGACCTTCTCTGAGTACCATCTAGTCCTTGTGAGTCCTCCTTTGCCTCCATGTGAAAAGTTCTCAAAGTCCTTTGGCTTCACATCACCTTGTACTTAGTTTTGCAGTGTCTTCCTCACCCTCACTCCCGCTCACCCTCACCATCAGCATCGGTCCTTAGAAATCCCACTCTGGCCTGGACACATTTCTCACCCAGCTAGGTCTGCATATTCACAACTGTGATAGGGCTGGATCTACCCTCAGATAGAACAGAATTCATTTACTCAAAGTAAGTGAAAACTCAAAACAAGCTCACTCATACATGATTCTGCATTTGTCCTAACACACAGGTATGCTGTGGTCTCTAAAAGATTAAGATGTTAAATGAGAACACCAATCCTAGGATAATTCAAATTTTGAGTTAAACTATTTTTCTTCATTTCCATAAACCCATAGACTAAAGGTTACTGAGCAGATTTTCCCTTGCCATTCAATCACATTCCCTCTATTATTTATGAGCGCTTCTTTGTTTAACTTAAGTTTTATAGAAAGGAAATGGTCAGCAACAGCTTGCCCTCATTCCTCTATATCAGGTCGCAGGCCTGGCTGAGTCATTCGTTCCTTGCAGGACAGCCTGTCACAGGGCCTCAGTCCTGATGATTGACAGGGGCAGAAGTGCAATCGTCCACACCAGATTTACCTCTACTGGACTCTAACCCCAGGACATCAAGTCCCGTCCATTTACAGAGAACTTGTGTGATTTATCCTGCTTGGGTGCAGACTCCTGAGTATACACAGGTCCTGTTCCCATGGACTATGAATCCACACCTTCTACTGGAAGCAGCCTCCCCCATCTCAAAAGAGGTTCAGACTCTGCCAGCCACAAGACTGGTAAAACAGGCACCTCTGCTTGCACAGACAAGATCGATAAAGAACGCACAGATTAGATCCATCCTATATGCTGCTGTAGAAAGACATGAATAGAAATAATGGCGTGCCTTTCTTGTATGTTTGCTGTGGTTCATAATAAAAGGTTTTATTGAATGAATCAGAACTCAAGTCTTAAAAACTGTTTTCAAGTAACAGTGAAATTCCAAGAGCCAGGCAAAGCTGTGTCATTATCTCCTAAAATCTCAGGAAAGGCCCCTCAAGTGAGGCTTCATGTCATCCTGAGACCTAGTGAATCTGTAAAGAAAAGTGCCGAATTCTCTAGAACAATGGTCCTACTTTTTGACACATGTGGCAGGAATCCTGGCTGTACCCAATGCCAGCTGTGAGACCTCAGGCAAGTTTATTAGCATTTCTAAACACGAATTTTCTCACCTGAAAAATGAGAATAACCCTACTTGTACCCCAGAGAGAGACTGAGAGGATTAAATGAGATGAGGTATGGCCTGAATTCTGTGGCCCACATGTTGGAAAACCCCGCTCTGAAGAGAGAGGCCCAAGGCCTTGAACAAGTAGCAATGGGACAGACTCATCTCTCCAGGGCAACCCCAGTGCATCTAATTTCAACTCATGAGGGGTCTTAGTGGCTGTTGAGAACTTTCTATGAGCTTTTGTTATTTATATAATAGAAAAAGAATTGTTTCTTCATTGGATAGAAAGTGATTTTTCTTTTGGACTAGCCATGATTCTATTAATGGATGCAGTTACTTGGAAACAGTTTGATCCTTTTGAGGTTTGCTTTTAAGCGCTGCTAGGTTGGACAAGAGCAGCCTTCAGATAGAAGTAATTTGTTTTCAATACAGCAATGATACCCTTCTGAGTACTCTACCCAGTGATTCCGACTGGTGAGAACATGTCCTGTTCCTGGCCTTGTGTGAGGTCTGGAGATTACGTGAAAGTATAAATGCAATGCATCTAAGCCCACAGTCAGAGATACTATGATTACTCAATAAATGCTACCTAAGGGAAACCCGGGACCCCTTCCAGGGTTGATGCTGAAAGGCCTACCTAATGAGTTAGGCCGACCAGAGCCAGATCAGCAGGTCCTGATATTCGTGCATCAGCTGTCAAAGATGACGGCCCCTCTGGACCTTGCTCTGATAGGTCCCATAGGTGTCGTCACTGTCACACGGTGTGTGAGTGTGGGCGTGTGTGTGGGGGGGGGTGTGATTTAGGGTCAACAAGATCTGCAGGAATAGACATGACCTCAATATGTTTCCTGAGAGTGGCAAGGACCCTGCTGAGGTACTACAGGGTGTCAGGACAGGATATGGAACAGGTGATTTCAACAGCCTTGGTGGCACATATATTAGTAAAATATCTGGAGAACACTAAAACTCATTATTAAATGAACAAAGAAGTCGGTGACTCGGCTTGTAAAGGAGAAAAATTTAACTCAACTTCATAGTAAAAGAAGGTACTTCAGTCTGTAAGCTGGGCCACAGCCTCCTTTCAAATACAGCTTTGTTTCCTTTTTACATTAATGATGTTCTTATGTAAGAAAATTTGGATTAAAAAGTAAGGAGTGTTTCTGCCTTAAATAACTAAAGAAAACCCTCGACAATTATATGCAACAGTGGTTTTCAGAGGCTGGACACCAGGCAGCAAGGACAGTATTCCCTGCGAGGGAAACAAACCAGGGGCGCCCTGTGATCGCCACAGCTTACTGCCTGTAGAGTTTCCAGCTGCCGGATCATGCAACGGCTGTCTGTCTCTCTGGGTTGAGGAGATGGAGCTGGGAGTTTGAGGGTCAAGGGCACTCGAGGGGCTCAAAGGGAGGGCGCCAGAGAGGAGAGCTACAAAAGTGAGCTCCAGAAATCTGCATGTGCATGCCTGCGAGGAGAGCCTGAGTCTGGGGAAAGACCACCCATAAGGAGCAGAGGCATAATCACAGGGGCTCCCAGGGACCAGGAATAGGACATGTTTCCAGCAGTCAGAATCACTGGGTAGAGAATGCAGAAGAAAAAGTAGGACTGGAATTTCCCTGGTGGTCCTGTGGTTAAGACTCCACGCTTCCACTGCAGGGGGCACAGGTTCAATTGAATAAGAAGAAGAAAAAAAAAAACAAGAAAATGTAGGCCTCCTCTAAAGGTTGCTCTGTTCTAGCCAAACAAAGATTAAAAGCAAACCCCAAAGGATCAAAGTGTTTCCAGGTAACTTAACTGTGTCCCAGAACAAAGCTCAGGAAAACTTAAAGCAACAATAATAAAAAACACTCAATGCAATATAAAATTCATATCTGTTTATCATCTAATCAAAAATTCCAAGGCATGCATAGAAGCAGAAAAATACAACTTTGTTTTCCAAACACAGGAAAATATAACGTTCAAAAAGCATAGTCTCTTTTTTTTTTTTTTTTTTTTTTGCAGTACGCGGGCCTCTCACTGTTGTGGCCTCTCCCGTGGTGGAGCACAGGCTCCGGACGCGCAGGCTCAGCGGCCATGGCTCACGGGCCCAGCCGCTCCGCGGCATGCGGGATCTTCCCGGACCGGGGCATGAACCTGCGTCCCCTGAATCGGCAGGCGGACTCTCAACCACTGCGCCACGAGGGAAGCCCAAAAACGTATAGTATCTTGATTGCAGGGCTGACTACGTGAATTTACACATGTAACAAAATGGCACAGAACTATATATACGTGTACCAATGGCAGTTTCGTAGTTTTGCTATTGTACTATAGTTGCAGGAGATGTAACCAATGGGGAAGCTGGGTGAAGGATACACGGCACCAGCCACACTATCTTTGCAACTTTCTGGTAATCTATAATTATTTCAAAAGAAAAAGTTTTTAAAAAGTATGTTCAGGAGAGACATAGCAAATATTTTTTTTAAAACCACCCAAATCAAACTTCTAAAGATAAAAATGTCTGAGATAAAAAATACATTGGGATTAAGAACTGATGAGACATTGCAGAAGAAAAGATTAGTGAATTTGGAGATCTGGCAATGGAAACTATCCAAAATGAAACAGAGAGTGAAGGGCTAGAGGACAGGGAACAGAGCATCAGTGAGCTGTGGGGCAACTCCAAGCAGCCCATACATATACAACCGCAGCCTCCAAAGAAGAGAGAGATGAGGAGACAAAACAAAATATTTGAAGAAATAATGGTCAAAACATTTCCAAATTTGATCAAAACTATAAACTCACCAATCCAAGAAGCTCAACAAATACCTTTTAAGAGTGAGGAGCTGGGTACGAAGAAGGGGTCAAGTTGGGTTTTAGATTCCCATCCCCCAAAGCTTCCAGTGATAATGAAGTCAACCTGTGGGTGAGAGTTCTTCTGCCCCAGCTAAGACACAGTGCCCTTCCCTGCCATGAAGGTGTCAAAGAGTTCCTGAAGGTTCCAATCCAGCGATTCTCTTCTCCACCCCGAAGTGTGAGAAAGGGAGCTGGTCCACATTTCCACCAAAGTAATAGCCCTCAAGAGAAAGCAGGCTAGGGATTCTCCAGTTTGAGATAATCCGTTACATAACAGATTAGACGTTATATTTGACAGAATTTGTGAGCACACAAATACACAAGAATGTTTGCATTAAATGAACATCGAAACCCTCAAGGGTTCAACTTGGTAGCTAACACATTCAAATAATTGCTCAAGCCATTTTTAAAATCCTGTTTGTTGAATGGTCTTCAGAAACTTCAACATTATTTTTAGCTGACAGTTTTTTTCTTTCTTAGCATTTTCTAATCAGTGCATTTTTAGATCAGTGGTGTCCTAGGCTTGATGAAATGTAGTATTTTTCAGGATAAGAATTCTCATTAAAATATATGTTTTGACACATTTGTTGACAAATCAGTTCCATTAGTTAATAGTCATCCCCTAGAATGAAAAGAAATATTGTGTTTCCACATGAAAACACATGCTTTATTGGAAAATAGTATCTAGGAAAAGACGTCTTTCAAAGGGAGGTCAGGTACCCCAACACTAGCAATCATAAGGCTGTGACTCTTATTCGCAAATGTTCGTTTACACCATGGTTCTAAGTAGTCTACAAACAAGTACAAGTCGCTATGACTACAGAAGGAAGTATAAATGCAATTTGGTAGTATAAATGCAATTGGAAGTATAAATGCAATGCAATTTGGTAAATAGGATATGTTAGTCTCCTGGGAAACACTGATAAATAGGTCATAATGATGTCTTATTATTAACTCACAACCTAACATAGAAATTTACTCAGTGACTGAAACGTCGCCTCCACAAAGCCCTTAATAACATACGTTATGGTGGCCAGAACTGAATTTTTTTTCCTGATTACTCAGTGCCTTTCATTATCTCCAACTGGAAGTCCTTGAAGTGGTCTATCTCATGTCTTTCTAGTCTCGAGATGGCTGCATTGACTGGGAGTCAGGAGAACGCTATCTTTCTCCTGGCTCTACCTCTGCTGTGACTTAGCTTCCTTCCCTGCTTCATTTACTATCCGTAAGGAGGGAGCAGCTGTGCCTACACTTACATTTTAGATCCAAAGGAATGGGAATGATTTAACCTTGTTTTATGATCTTCCTGAGTAAAAAGAGGGTATAATACAAGGAAGAAAGAAGGCAGTGAAAAGTTAGAGAAGTGAGTTACAAAAATTGACAACAGTGGTAAGAAAGTCTATGGAGTTAGCTTTAAGTAGAATTCTGAAAATAGATAATTTTATGAACAGTTTTGGATACTAGTTGAAAGTATAGACTCTGGAAAATATGTTCCGTCCTGGCTCCACTATTATATAACTGTGTGACCCTGGACAGGTCATTTAATCAAGTTGTGCCTCAATTTCCTCATCAGGAGAATGGGGTGCTTGTAAGGTGTGTGTGTGTGTGTGTGTGTGTGTGTGTGTGTGTAATACCTACGTATGTGTTAGCTATCAATATCAAATGATCGATAGTTCTCTACTACCTTTATCAAATCTATAAAAGTAGTTCTTACATAATTCGTTTTCCCTCTTATTAAACTACTTCTCACCAAAGTGTTAATAATTAATATATTATCCCTCCTAGGAACATCCACAATTTAAAAGAGGACGCAAGGGAAGGCAATGCTTAACTCAAAGTTTAAGGAAGTTGCTAACGGTGGAATTTCAGCCATCAATAACAAGCCAACTGGGAAAATATTAGATGATGCCTCCTGAATATATCTACTCGACAAGACTGCCCCCACCTCAGGGGTGGGGATGGTGTGTATCTCTAAACCTCTTTAAGTTGTATGTCACATTTTTTTTTTGCATTCTTGTATTCACATATGTATGTCCTTTTCAGAGAAAAAGATCAGTTTTCATCGGATTTTGAAGGGACCATAAACTAAAAATAATTAATAATCCTTGGGACTTCCCTGGTGGCGCAGTGGTTAAGAATCCACCTGCCAATGCAGGGGACATGGGTTCCAGCCCTGGTCCGGGAAGATACCACATGTTGCGGAGCAACTAAGCCCGTGCGCCACAACTACTGAGCCTGTGCTCTAGAGCCCGCGAGCCATAACTACTGAGCCCGCGTGCCACAACTACTGAAGCCCGCGCGCCTAGAGCCCATGCTCTGCAACAACAGAAGCCACCGCGATCAGAAGCCCGAGCACCACAAGGAAGAGTAGCCCCTGCTCGCTGCAACTATAGAAAGCCCGTGCACAGCAACAAAGACCCAACGCAGTCAAAAAAAAAAAAAAAAAAAAATCCTTGCCCTCTAAGCTGCCTTAGTGCTTAAATCCTAATTCTCTGTCCATATCTAAGAGATGCACTTCTAGTCAAACACATGCACACGCGCCCGCACACACACACGGTGGCGGCAGCCGCCTTACTCTGGAAGGTTCCAAAGGAAAAAGTCGCACATGTAAAACACTTCTCCCTTTAAGGTCTAAGCAGACGGATGCATAGATTTAGTTTTGATCATTGTTAAAACACTCTCTTCCATTATTCTTTTACTATCTATGCTGTTTATTATTCTTTTTCCTCTGATTAAAAGAAAATACATTTAGAATAAAGAGAAAAGTAGCAAGAAGAAAACGTAAATTACTCCAAATCTTACCAATCAAGACAACTACTTTCAGTTATTTCTCTATTTTTATGCAAATACATAAACATGCACAATCTGTTAAACACATGGAATTGCTGGTCTTTCATCATTTTTCTTTACCTATAACATAAACACGTTCCTCCACTGCTACATGTTCTGCAAAGCATGGTGTTAAAGATGCCTTAGTCACTATGTTTGTGCTGTAACTTCACCAATTCATTATGGCTGTACACTTGTTTCTCCCCTAGTTTGTTATTATTATAAATAAAGCTATGGAGAATATCTTTGTACATAGCTATCGAGTACACCTCTGATTATGTACTTGAAACAAATTCCTAGAATTGGAATTTCTTGGTCAAAAAGATTAAATTTTTTTTCTTATTCATGACTCTCAGTCACTTATTTCTCATTTCTAAATACAATTTATGTCTTCATTAAAGGAAAAGTTTAATCATATTTTTAACATTTCTAATCTTATAATTTTTAAGTTTTCAGATATTTGAAGAAATTTATATAAAAGTCAAAATCAAAGCCCTTTCTTCTTAAAACACACACACACACACACACACACACACACTCCTAACATATGCTCATTCAGAAAAACAAAGTCAGCAAGGTATTACCACGGCTGAGACAAGAAATATTTTATTCCAACTGAACACTGTACAAGAAATTTCCTCCTTTTAACCACTGGGTGTCCCCTGAAGTGTATGTTTAAAGTAAGACAGCTATTACCAGATCTATATAACAAGCAATTCAGCAACGTCTCATCGCATAGCTGGTAGTAAGAACCCTCATTTTTGTTTTGTTTTTTTTTCAGTGCGCGGGCCTCTCACTGTTGTGGCCTCTCCCGTTGCGGAGCACAGGCTCCGGACGCGCAGGCTCAGCGACCATGGCTCACAGGCCCAGCCGCTCCGCGGCATGTGGGATCCTCCCAGACCGGGGCACGAACCCGTGTCCCCTGCATCGGCAGGCAGACTCTCAACCACTGCGCCACCAGGGAAGCACCCCCTCATTATTTTTTAAATGCATTATTTAAAAATTTAGCCATTCAGCTTTCTACTCGGCTTTCACTTTTCAGTGAAATAGATGTATGGTTTCAGACTTTACTGAGTCTACTCAGTGTTTTAAGAAAGTAAGCTGAGAAAAAAGTAACAAAATTGTATTCAGAGAAGTAATTTTTAACCCAAGCACTAAGTGAAACCAAAATTGGAATATGAATATGAGATCACTTTAGCTCTCAGTTTCCTGTAAGTAAAGTGTTTTCTTTGAGACTGTATTTGCAGATTTCAGAGTGATATATTTCTGCAATGTACTAAAGTCCAAATATTCTGCATCTTGAGCTCAAATTAGACCACTTAGGAGCAAGAGGCTTGATCTGCAAAAGAAAGAGAACAGGGGTGCCAACCTTAACGTGAAAAACTAACCAGGAAGTCTACATTCTTAATGACTAAGATAAACATATGTTTAGAATTCACTCCAGAGTGCTTTCCAAATAATGTCTTTCTTATGTGATATTGTGATAAATGAATCAATTTACCTGTGAACATCTGGCAAACAATCCAAGAACTCTGTACCGTGTGATGCCATCTTGGTCACACTTATCTCTTTTTGTGTAAATGAACACTGATTTCAACTGTTTTTTTTTTTTTTGCTTTATCTGATGTTTGCTATATAAATGCATGTACATTGGAAGAGAAGAACAGTCATCTATGCAGAATCTCCACTTACTCAGCACCCACTTACTCAATCCACTTAATCATAACAGGAACAGCTCCCAAGGGAACCTACAATACCCCAGTCTCCAAACAAGAAACTTTCCTCGGCCCTCACAATTCTAGAACTATTATCAGCCTAGACCCTTCTTCCAGCCTCCCCACAGATGGCACTGCAACATCCAGGTTCCCCCACCCCTTTAGTTGCTTCTTCTTTCACTTGTTCACTGGTTTCTCCTTCCTACATCCTCCATGCTGGCATTTATCAACGTTTGCTTTTAGTTTCTCTCTTCTCTCTACACTCTTTTCTTCGATAATTTCAACCAAGAATTTTGGCAGTGAGGGTTAGAAAGGAAGATGGAATGGGAGCTTGAGCAGTTTCAAAAGAAATATTTTTAAATAGTTTACGATGAGGAAGACTAAACCGATAAGTAGTGTAAAGAGGAGTCATTAAATAAAGAGTAAAACGAATGAGGGAATAGTTGAAGGAACAAGGTCCTAGGAGAAGTGGGAAGAAAGAGGGTTAGTACCAGCTCCCTGCAACCTAAGCCTCCCATGTGGTTCAATGATCCCTTGAAACTGCAGCACCCTTGATGTGCTTCAGAGCCACCCTATCCCCAGGACACGGTAAAGCAGAGCTGGCTAAGGGATGGGGTTGGTGGGGGCATTTTAAAAATAAAGGAAAAAGGAAATGAGAAGAGGAAAAAAGGAAGAAAAGTTCATGTGTGCCAGGAACTGTGTTATGCACTCCATAAGAATTATGTGTGTTACTCAAAATGTGTTCAGAAGACCATCATCAGAAGATACGAGTCACCTGGAGTGACTGGTAAAAATACTGATTCCCTGATCCCATCTTGGATCTGATAAATCAGAATGTTTGGAGATGGGGTCCAGGAGCCTGAAATTTTCATACTATCTTCAGGTGATTCTTAGGCATGTTAAAACTTGAGAATCACTGCATCATCTCACATAATGTCCTAGAAGGTGAGGGATAGAGAGTTTTTAATAATTTTTTATGACACTAAATCAGTGCTCTACACATTTACTAAGCATTCTGTAATAATGCTGATTGAAACATAAAAGATTTTATGACGTCAACTTGCTGAGAGATTTTGACTTCACGAATGAACTGTTTTTGGAAGGCCATAACAAGCTGTTATGTACACTTGGTATATGATAAAATATTATTGACTTTATGACAGGAATCATACATATTCAGTCCTTAGATGACACAGGTATCTTGCTATGGGCACAATTTCAGGTTATCATCCCTTTCATCCCTTTTGAATCAGTCATTCCTGTATCTTTGAGAAGCTAATAAAGTCTAGAGATAAGACTGAAAAAATAAAAACTTTAAAACAGGATATTTCAGGACTCATATTTAATTGACTTGTCCATCAGGTTTCCAGGACTTATGACCTATTCTAAAGTCAATAAATTTAACTCCTATTCAATTCCTTTGATATTTTGTTAACTTTGATTCCAATTTCCTATGCTATAAGGTACACTCTTCAGAGACAATTTTGGTGGGACCTACGATCTTAGGCAATTAGGCTCATTACTCCAAAGTGCAAGAACGAAGGGTATTTTATTGCTGCATGATATAATGTTCATATATTTATATGTTCTTTTATAGAGGCAAAATGCTTAACTATTTTTATTAGCCACTCCCTACTACTTATATAACATTTTGTATATCACAGATTCTTAATCTAAAAGCACATTATTTTCATATTCTTTGTTAAAGAGGGACTGTACTTTCTAGCAATTGGCATATGTTTCTGGGTGTTACACAGAGTTGTTTTGAAACAAAAGGACTACTAAGCTTAATGAACTACCAAACTTCCTTCCTTTTTTAATGGGAAAGACTTGGCAATATGTAGTCAACAAAAGAATTTGAGTCCTGGTTAGAAATCAATAAGGGGCTCACTTTTATTGCTAAACAAAGTTCTCTTCATTGCCTAGTAATAGTACTAATAATAAGGCCACAACAATAATAGCAGCTCGCATCTATATGGCACTTTGTGTGTCCCAGGCACTGTCCTGGACACTTCATATGCTTGGTCTCATTGATCTTCACATTAACTTATGCAGAGGCTATTGTTATCTCCATGTTACACATGAGGAAGGTACCCTTAGTGAAGCAAAGTAATTGGCCCAAGAACACACAGCTAGGAAGTGGCAGAGCTGGGAGCAAGTCCATGCAGTGGGACTCTATAGAGTCTGCACTCAGCCACTACAATGTGCTGCCTCCATGGGAACCATGGACTGGGTGGCAGGCTAACTGGATTAGGAGTGTGGCTCTTCAAAGCTTCCACAGCACGTGAGAAAGAAGATGCTCTCACTGTGGTCTCAGAATGGCAAAGCATTTTTCTCCTGAATTTTATAAACTACCCGCATTTTTCTCAGAATTCAACCTGAATAGATGTCTTAGGATAAATAGGCTATTTGAATGTCTACATAATGTCTGGTATTTTAACTGTAGGTTTTGAACTTAAGTTCATGGATTGCTCTTGTAGACCCATTTGGTAGGCTCCACATAAGAAAATACTAAATTCTAAATTGTAAGAATAAAAGAAAAAGAAACCGCACATGCACCGAAGCAGGAAAAACAAGCTTTCTAAAAATAAATATAAGGCTTCCCCAGACATCTTCTCTATAGCACAAAAAGTCAGAAGACCATGGAGCAACAGGTACTGAACTTCAAGGGAACAGAACTGTTACCCAAAAATGTACAATTTTGTACTAATTTCTTGTGTGAAGCCAGCAGAAGAACATGCTTAGGATCCACACAGACACAGAAAATGACCATCTGTGTTCCTTCGCAGAAAAAAATTATCTTAAAAATATTCTAGTCAATGAAGAAATAAATCAAAATTTAGAACTAAACAATGGGGAAACTACAGTTGAAAAGGATTTTGGAACTTCCTTTAGTGAGTTTAGCCTTCCAGATCAGACACCCAGGGGATTCTGGATCTCGAGGTAAGCCAGGTGGGACTGCCCTTGGGGCACCTGTTCAGCTTTGCCTCCTTCTTGGCACTGGGACATGAACTTGTCCAGCCACAATCAACTCCCCACAGTTAAAACAGACAAGAGATTGTAATAACCTATCACCCCTTAAAATAACGTTTGCTGGGCTTCCCTGGTGGCACAGTGGTTGAGAGCCTGCCTGCCGATGCAGGGGACACGGGTTCGTGCCCCAGTCCGGGAAGATCCCACATGCCGCGGAGCAGCTAGGCTAGGCCCGTGAGCCATGGCCGCTGAGCCCGCGAGTCCGGAGCCTGTGCTCCGCAACGGGAGAGGCCACAGCAGTGAGAGGCCCGCGTACCGCAAAAAAAAAAAAAAAAAAAAAAAATTCTCATAGACACTCAACTCCATCCTCAAGCATTTATATTGCAAATGCAATATGACAAATGATATTTTAGTTGCAAGAGTCTATTAAAATTGCTGCAGACCTCCTAGGATCACTTAGTGGTTGTATAGGGGTCATACTCAAGACAAGTGAGAGCTATTTATGGTAGCAGGAGAAAAAGAGCTCTGAAATTCACACAGCTGCATTCATCCCCAGATATTTTTACATATGACAATATAATAATGGTTCTTGCCTAACCCTAATCATTTTTACTCTGGGTTAAATCTTCCTGAAGCCCTCCTCTATACCTTTTTTCTTGCATCTCCAAATGAAATGCAGCAGAACAATAAAGGGAGAAGGAAAAAACACTGAGAAGTACCCTTGAGCATAGAAAGTACATTTTCAAACTGACTTTGTTTCAAAGGCCTGAGTTTGTCCTTGGAAGCCTAACCAGTATGTTGGCATATGCTTGGGGACAACAAGTTATTCACCCTTTGGAGGCACATGCTAGTTTGAAAATGGATTACCAAAAACCCAAACTAAGCTTCTTAATCTTACTTCTTGTTCAACAGAGCAGTAGATGAGAAAATATTTGGGAGAAAGAATCAGTTTTGGGAAACCTTTCTCTGGTAATCTTAAGAGGATGGTAGCCAACTGTGGGTGGTAGGATAGGCAGATTACAAGTCCAGATTGCACATGGTTTTATAATCATGAACATAAAGGCTAAAATAACGTCTAACGTAGGATGGTTTCCTTGAATTGTCTCCAGGGCCATAGTATGTCATCAATGACTTAACTGCACATGACATAAAGAATCAGAGATCCTTTAGAGACAGACCATATCGGAAATATAACTCGACTACCAAGTTATCATACCCACACATCTGTCCGCCCTATCAAATAGATCTGGGCAGAATTTGGTGAGATAATGAACAACCTTCAGTCTCAGACTATCTGACTCTCTGCAGTGATTTATGCCCTGATAGCAGGGCAAAGCCTCTATCTCCTCTCTTCTGCCAGCTGGGACGCAGCAGAACAGACCAACACGACCAGGCTCTGGCACAAGTGCAAGAGTTGTAAATCTGAATTTCTCAGAAGTGTTATGAAACAATGTCAGACTTGCCTGAATTGCTGATAAAGAAAAGAAAAATTCTTTCTTTCTTCTCTCAAGGTGGAAGTTCAGCCTTTCAGTTTCGAAAAACTGAACGTACAGTCATCATACTGACACAGAAGTTTCAAATTCTCCCCTGGCTGCATTGATAACAGGACTACTTATCAGTTTTCCCAGGCCCTTTATAAATACGAAAATAAGGCACTTTATAGTCTGGATATATAAAAGACCTATCACCGGGCAAGCAGTTGTTGCCTAAACCAACAATGCCTGTACATTCAAGGCATAATATTTAAGCTTCCACATAATAACATAATTGTTGAGAATAATCCTATAAGAACTAGGTCACTATCCACTTGATTGTACTGGAAAAGAAGATTTCCTTTTTTGTGCAAATAGGTTAAACTTGATAAATATTAATAGAGAATAACATCTAAAAACATGATTTCCTAGTCTGGAGAAAAAAGAGACACTATAGTTTTCAAACAGGAAACTATTTGATAGTTTGATAGATATCTGGGAATATATTTAAAGAGTAGGGTTGATGGGAAACTGAGTGATATTATATAGATTTTCATGCTAGTAAAAGGGGAAAAATGTGGTATTTTTCCCATGGAAAAAAATTTTAAATAATATAACCAAGAAGCAGGATAAAATCTTAATAAAAGTTTATTTTTACTTTGTAAAGAAATCTTGCCTTCCATGGGTACAAAACCTTACTGCAAATTTGCGTGGTAAGAAATAATCTAAAATATATTTTCATGGGTGTTGGTAATGGAAACAATAATAGACAGCTGTGGACAAAACCTTAGTGCAGAATTCATAGCAAGTTCTAGTCATAATGGCCTTCTTCATACTGAATATATTGAAATATATTGAATATTTCAAAACTGCAGCAAATAAGCAGAAAGGGGAGCTAGATTCTGGGTTTCTGGAAACACGTTAATAATATAGAGAAAAATAAAATGATCACTTTTTGCTTTCTAAATTTCCAGCTACCTTTCAGGACCTGGCTCTTTTACAAACTGGAAATGATAATAATTTCTACTGAATGAAGATGAATGTTCCATTGAGATTTAAAATGTGAAAAGCAGCAAAAGGAAGGCAAGCCCAGTACCCTTTTGGAGGATAGAACTTTCACATGACTCTTCCATGGAGACCAGGCCATGTTAACAGTGCACATAATAAGGCATCATTCAGTGAAAGAAGAAATTCACAGGCTCAAAGAAAACACATCTCAAAGTGAGGAGGTTTGGTTTTACTAGTATTTCCACAGAATGGATCCAAGCAAAAATAGTCCTTTTCTCTCCCTTTTGTTTATGAACCTGAATAACTGGTTTGATCTAGGTTATCACTGTCCTCCTTTCACAGTGACTCTCATAAAAAAAGATTTCCTGGGGCTTCCCTGGTGGCGCAGTGGTTGAGAGTCCGCCTGCCGATGCAGGGCACACGGGTTCGTGCCCCGGCCCGGGAGGATCCCGCGTGCCGCGGGGCGGCAGGGCCCGTAGGCCATGGCCGCTGGGCCTGCGCGTCCGGAGCCTGTGCTCCGCGGCAGGGGAGGCCACAGCAGTGAGGGGCCCGTGCACCGCAAAAAAAAAACCGAAAAAAACAAAACAACAAAAAAAGATTTCCTTTTCAACTATAGCATTTGGTTTCCCCTCCTACATGTTTCATTCACCAAAACAAACAAAAAACAGTTAAGATTCACCAATTCCTACAGGGAAAACACCCTAAATAACTGAGTTCTATTCCTGAACGGAAACAACTTCTAGAAGTTCCTCTCCAAGGAACTTTATTTTTTAAATTTATTTTTAATGATTTCCACTTATAGTGTTAAATCAAATCGTAGTTAAAATTAAATTTACCAATATTCCAGTAGGAGATATTTGCTACCTCATTATTTACTTCAAGACAGAATTCACAATTTAAAAACAAGAGAAAATGAAAACCCAGTATTGTGGAAATTACCTCATCTGATCCTTTCTTTTCTCCTGACTTTGAAGGTGATCCACTGGTTTTTCCATCGGCATGCTATAAAAGTATTTAAAAAGATAATGTTTAATAGAGGGAGGCGATACAAGATAATATAATAGTGACTTTAATCCCAAAGGGCTAAATATATAGACTGTAAAAACAAGGACCCCTTTCATCTTCCTCCTGAGAATTGTTGATAATTCTATACCAACGTAGGTGGCCTTCAAAAATTAAGGGAAGCTACAGACATTCATTTGGGATGCAGAAAATCAGTCTGTAATTAACCAGACAGATCTGATGGTGATGCTAAGGTGGCATCTCGTCTCCTACAAAATGTCTCATGGAATTTTAAAGCCCAAATTGCCAGCATAAGAGACACCTGGTTCCTCATGGAGATGAGATGTCTGAGGACCATGCTGAGCCTAAGCCATTACTTAAGCCTCAGTTCAGCATGAACTCAAGGGAGGGCCACCCCTTATCAACCATCACTTTCAATGGCTCTTGGAAATTCTCTGGAGTTCTTTCTGTCTGAGTATTTACCAACACAGAAAGATAAATCCTGCATTGGAAAGACCATACCTGCAACTTTCATTAACTATGGATTTAGAATTTCATTATGTTCTGAAACAATTATTTTTCTCACTAGAACACTGGTGATTAAAGGAAATATTTTTACGGGGTACGTGAAAGCTTCAAATAGCTCACATGTTCATTTGTTTTGATAAGATAAAAGAAGCCATGAAGATTATTGAATTTTTTTGGGAAATAAAAAAAAATGGTATGTTCCTGAAAAGGGGGTACAGAGAATTACTTCAGGGCTTCCCTGGTGTAGCAGTGGTTGGGAGTCCGCCTGCTGATGATGGGGACGCGGGTTCATGCCCCGGTCCGGGAGGATCCCACGTGCCGCGGAGCGGCTGGGCCTGTGAGCCATGGCCGCTGAGCCCGTGCGTCCAGAGCCTGTGCTCCGCAGCGGGAGAGGCCACAGCAGTGAGAGGCTCGCGCACCGCAAAAAAAATAAAAAATTAAAAAATAAAAAAGAATTATTTCATTTCTTGCACATGTGGGATGTGCAAGAAAGTGGGGAAAGAAATCTAAATATAAGAAAATAAAAAGCTCACCATTGGGTTCGACCCCAATCACCTTTAGTTAAATCAAAACATAAAATCCCATTATGTTCTCTAGAGCTGAATCACAACCTGAATATGTAGGACACTTAAGTTATTCGAATTAAAAAGAATGGCAATAATAGTAATAGTAATAATTTTTATCATTCTTTATTATTTACAAGGCTCTTTCATATGCACTTTGATACAAAAAAAGAGGCTCATGTGATTTCATAGATTAAGAAAACTAAGAATAAAAGTCATGTGATGTGCTTTTAGTAAGGACATACACCTAGTAAATGAGAAAAGTTTGCAGAGCATGTTTTCTGACTTCAAATCTATTGTTTGTCACTATACTATGATAAATGAAATAAGATAATATTCCCTTTGATCATATCAATAGATATTTTTGTAAAAAAAAAAAAAGGCCAAGCAATATTAGACATGTGGGTGAAATCTTTCAGTAGTTCTTTGCATAAAAAACTAGAAAGAAATCACTTTCATGAATGGAAAATTCTTCCCCAAACAAAAGCTTCTCATGGATTAGTGGGTAGACCCCACAGAAAAGCAGGCAGACTACAGCAGCTTGGTGAATGAAGCTCTCTGCAGGGCTCGTTTAACCCAGATGTCCTGGTCAAGAGTTTGTCCACAGTTGAGAGCAATCGGTATTGAGTAATTAATGGATCTTGAAAAAACAGGAGGCATTTAAAAGCCCACATACATATATATATCAGAGCTAGATGGTAATTGATAAGTTTTAGAATAATTGGTAAGCAAGATTCTTAAAGGCTAGAGTAGGCGGAAGAATTATTCAACTTTTGGAGAGAGAATTTGAGAGGGATGGGTCTACAATGACGCAGATTTGCCCAATCTGTCTCCTTCCAGAGCTGGTAAATTTAGAACTGATATCACATTCATTTCTTATCACCAATTCTATACCTTTTTCAGATTAGATATAGGTAATACCTAATAACAACAATATCCACTGAGCATACTGTTTTGAGTGCCTCGTTTACTTGTAGGAAATATGATTATTCCATTTTACAAATGAGAAAACTTAAAGAGGCAACTGGCTCTCGTCTAGAGCAAGGCTCCATGCTCTCCGCAAGGTCCCACTCCGCTTCCTGCTCGTTGGCAAACATATATTATGATTTATTACCTTAAAGTAAACATGCAGACAGCCTTTTCTCTCTAAAATACAGGTAGATAGATGTTTTACTTAAAAACATTTATAAAGTTGTTTCCCGGTGGTGTTTCAAAATTGCAGTCCTCCAGGTTAACCAACATCATCAGTTATTTGCTTCCACTGAAATGCTCAAATCCCTCACAATTATGCAGTTTCCAAATAATAGTTTGAGAGTGATATATATATATATATATAGCAAATGCTTTTTAAAATGTTGAGATATAATGACAACATAAAAATTATATAAGAATTGGTATTTTGTAATTTCAAAAGATATATTTGCTCTCAATAGAGTAAGCATAATGATATAATGACATAAAAATCACACAATGCAAGGGCAACATTTTTTAGGAACTGTATGGATCATATTTTTCCAGTTTTTTTAATCTGGCTTTTTTTTTTTTTTAATCTGGCTTTTTTATTATAAAAAATTTCTAAGATACAGAAAAGTTGAAAGAATAATACAATGAATGTCAATAGTCCCATCACTTAGATTCAACAGCTATTAACTATTGTTGCCGTATATTGCCATATCTGCTTATATTACGGACAAAGATCTATCTATATTTGTATATGTACCTGCATTTGAAAGTAAATTGCAGATATCCTGAAACTTTACCCCTAAACATTTCATCAAGCATCTCCTTAATTTGAGGACTTTTTCCTACATAAAGCTACAATACATCATCACTCCAACAAAACTCTAACAGAATTAATAAGAATCACCTAATACCATTCAATATCCAGTAAATAGCGACTTTATAAATGAATCATTGCCCTGACCATTTCTTGGGGCTTATTCAATATTCAGGAGCCTATTAATGATATAAAATCAGTTATAGCTTTTCACTGAAATTCAAGGTGACTGATTTTTAAATTCACGGAGTTAACTGAGTACTTTCCACATAGTTTCCATTCTGCTGGTGAAATGAAATGTTTGGGAATGATATATGTCAAATTTGATCCAGCATAGGAACCTGCAGCAAGTCTTTCAAAGAGTGAAGACAGAAAACTTCGTCTACTACTACTACACATAGCTGGTGGGTTGGGAAGAGGTGAGAGAAACATGGAGAAGGGAAGGAGTGATAGGTTGGGAACTGAACCCCAAACCTGAAAAATTTGGGAAGGACTTTTCTGTAAGACGGGAAAGAAACTAACATGTTCTAAGCATCTCCTTTGTGCTAAGCCCAGTGCTGGGCATTTCCCCTTTGTGGTCTCCTTTACTGCCACAGAAATTCTAGGAACACACTGGCAGCTCATTTTATGGGTAAAGAAATAAGGATCTGAAAGAAAGGTAAGATCCTCCTCAGTCACATTATGTATCAGGATTATAAGTCTGTGGGCCAGAGACCAGGCTAGTTAAAAGCTAGCTAAAAACTTTTGATGCCCATCAAGAAAGTCTCAATCCAATGCTATAAAAGAGAAAACAACTCCCCAAATCAACAAAACCTTCCTATTCTAAAACTGGTTTGTTTTTATAAAATTAATCAGACACACAAGGCTTATAAGATTCATTCTGTATTAGAAGCTGGAGAGGAGGCAAAGACAGGAAGTGCAAGATACCAGCCCTAAGGCAGGAAACATTTCATTGGGAGGATAAGGCCCCAGAAGACAGGAAACACAGGAGCCAAGATGAAGATAGATGAAGGAATGGAGTGACAGGAGTTCAGAGGCAGGGAAAATATCAGATAAAAGTTTTGCTATCTTGCCTAAAAAGGAATAATTTTCCAAACTGTTTCTACCTCCTGGCATCACTACATATTTGGTAAGTACAGCTGTCCTTTGTCCTCGTTCTAGAAGATAGCATTAATATGCATAAAATTTTCTGCCATAGCAAACTCATAAACCTGTCAGGAAATCAACAGGAGCAAGGAGCAGTAAAGCCTGGAGCTTTGCTCTCACCCAGCTAAGGATTTGTGCCAGCGCCAGTCTTCCACTCTGGAGCATTTGGGGCACCCTCCCCATCGTTACCTAGATACACCCTGATACATGCACAGACAAGGGTAGACATCACAGGATAAGATAAAAATCAAACTTCTACACATATTAAATAAGAAAGAAGACAGACAAAAAACGAGCTTCTGCAAATCCAAGCTCAGCTATGAAAGAGCACCAAAAGCTAGTGTGCTTCTGAAATGCCTCTGCTTAATTTTTTTCAAAAAAGGTACTGAGTTTCTTTTAGGGGGTGACAAAAACATTGTAAAATTAAATTGAGGTGATGTTTGGACCACCCTGTGAATATACTAAAAAATACTGAATTGTATGTTTTAATGGATATTTTATGAATTATGTCTGCATAAAGCTGTTTAAGAAAACAGGAAAGGTTATTTGAAAACAGCTTGAAGATTTTCCTTCTGCAACTTGGAGAATGCCAATAGAGGTCAATATTTGCATGTCCAGTGATAGCTGTGGCAAAATCACGAAGCAATGAAATCTTGGTGCCCTCTGGACTCCAGTGCACACAGCTCAGCTCCCTCACTGCTCCACCGCTGCACACAGAGATAAAGGCTTGTCAAGGGAAGGGGGTGGGTGGGTTGCTTCCTAAGGATCAGAAAGCCTTCATTTAGCTACGGGTCTAATCTTTCAGTGCAGGTCACAAGCGCCCAGAGCACTTTTGGAAACACTCAAACCAGAGTCCGGGGATTTAGATTTAGTTTGTTCAGGGGGAGCGTGGGCACAGATATATTTTCCTAAACTTCCCCAGTTGATTCTAATATGCAGCTAGGATTGGAAACCACTGTTTGGAGAGGAGATCTGTGGGCACCACAACAGGAAGTGGAGGTTTCTGCTCCTCCAATCACCCCACTGAGTCGGCACCCATGGGAGCTTCCCCAGGTCAGGCAGGCCAGCGCAGCTCGGGGCCTCCTGGGTAAACCGATTGCTCAATGCAGGAACCCACTCTCCTGTGTTCAACCCAACATTTCCTGACTAGCCCCATTAATGGCACACCATACCTTCATATTGCATATTAGTCTCTAGCTTCTTAGTAAAGCAAACAAGTTAGCACTTTATTGTATACGCTCCTGCTTACTGATTACTTCATAAATGTATATTTTGCCTTTTCAA
Organism: Lagenorhynchus albirostris; assembly: GCF_949774975.1. Lineage (NCBI taxonomy): Eukaryota > Metazoa > Chordata > Mammalia > Artiodactyla > Delphinidae > Lagenorhynchus > Lagenorhynchus albirostris. The sequence continues at coordinate 77,865,174 of NC_083097.1, read as the reverse complement.
CCAGATGGTAAATTTTTTTAAAATATTTATTTATTTTATTATTTATTTATTTGGTTGAGCTGGGTCTTAGTTGTGGCAGGTGGGCTCCTTAGTTGCAGCTCGCTGGCTCCTTAGTTGCGGTAGTCGGGCTCCTTAGTTGTGGCATGCGAACTCTTAGTTGCCCCCTGCGTTGGGAGCGTGGAGTCTTAACCACTGCGCCACCAGGGAAGTCCCCAGATGGTAAACTATGTTATTTTTTTTTTCTAGTCCTGTGGTGGGGATGTGACAAATAATTCATAATTGAATGACTGCATTTCCACAAACCTCTAAAAGTTCCCTGAGAAGTACATTCGTTCTTTTCAGGTTAGTAAACAAGATAAAAGATTTTAAAAGTTGAAAAAAATAGCTTAAAAAATTAAGAGACAATGTGCAAATTGATATTTCCTGCAAAATCCCTTAAAATCTATTTTTGTATGAATTCTGCTTTCTGAAACAAGACTGTTCAGCAAACAAACAGAGGCCCAAGTTGTAAAGCTGATTTTGCTTTAAGACAGTCTCCCTGGTGTAGATGTGGACCTGTTTGCCCTCAGGTGGATTCCTTGCCCTGACCCTGGTCAGTTGGTGTAGCAGGGATGTGTACTGGCTCCCTCCAGTAGGGTCTCCTGCAGGATGGGCCAGTAGTGCTTTCAGCTTCTGCAGGGTGATCCTGCTTCTCCCTCTTTCTTTCCAGTCTAGGAATGGTAGCAGCTTCCTGAGATTTCTAATCTCTGTTTTGCCTCATCCACCCCAGCTGGCTTCCCAGCCTCTCTGTTACCTGGGTAACCAACTCCCTGCATTCCATTCCCTGACAAACTCTAATAAGACAGAAGGAATGTGGGTCTGAAAGGCTATGTGACCTTCAGCAAATAATATAAACTTTCCGTTTTCTTCTTGTAAAATGGAGGTAATGGTGTCTACCCCAGGGGCTGGCTTACTTATGAAACAAGCTGATATTAATGAGGAGCCTGGCCCATTGCCTCCTTCATTTCAAGAATACAATAAAAGTTATTCCACTCCCTTCTTCTTCTCTGGCATCAATCTGATTGTGGTTAATTATGAGACAATAAAATGAATATGAGAAGTAAGCAAAGGTTTAAGGTTTCATTTTCTAAGGCTGCAAATAATACAGCAGAGAAGTTAGTGTTTTACTTTTCATAAGTACAGAGGAACCAGATTCATCTGATAACTTTATGTTTAGTACTTTGCCTATCTCATGACACTGTATTATATTAGTCTCATATTTCCATATTACAAATAAGGAAACAAAGTACACAGGGAATAGATAATTCATTTTTCAAACAACATATACCAAGCTGGTCACAGGGATAACGTTTAATGTGCAATTCCTATACTATAAAATACTTCGTCAGGGTGTGATGCATGTGTGTGTGCATATGTGTGTGTTGGTGGGTCTGGGAGTTGGATAGATAAAGCAAGATAGGCACAATGTTACAATGTTAATAATTATAGAAGGTGATGGGTACATGAGGAGTACATTATATTATTCTCTCTTCTGTGATAAAAAGTTTTAAAAATTTTTGAATCTTATCTCAAGAGTATGTACCTCCCTGGAGTCACACAAAGGGAATATCCTAGCCATTTAACTTGTTTTTAATACTGAAAACCCCAAACTCATGGAGAAGGCTAGTGTCAGAGGAAGAGTTCATTTACTAAAAAAATAATCAGTGAGTAGCCACTGTAGGCTAGGTGTTGTGGGGTGAATAATTATTTTTAAAAAGTAAGTAAATGAAAGGTGTGATACATGATATCTTTCTTCTTCTCTAGAAACATTTGTTATCAAACCATAGAAATATAGGATAACCTTCTTTGGGCTTCTCATAAAAGAGGACACATATTAAGGATTAACTGCGTAACTATAATTCTGAAATCCCCATATTTCACCTGAACTCCATACACTTTTCTCTAATATTTCAACATTCTGGTGGATATGCCCAGGTGGCAGGGTAAGGGCCTCTTTTTGTCCAGTTTTCAGAAGAAGCGTTGACTGCCTTTCTACCATGTTTAGCTTAGGGGGTCCACATTCAGTAAGGCTTTCTGAACTTCCTGTAAGTCAAAGATGATGCCATGAGAATTTCAATAGTTACTTTGCTGCTTTTATAGTAGTCATTAGGATGTGCTTGTGATTTTTATCTATGAAAAATGCAAGAAAAACCAGAAATGTACTATCAGCACTATTTTTATGTCCACGGCACACAGTACAAAACTTGACACATAGTAGGTGGATGATAAGCAACTGTGAACATCGTTGGCCTTTACCAAATCATTTCTGTGTTCTATAAGTTCCCCACAGTCAGAATGAATTCCATAAATTTTACGAAAACTCTAACCATAGACCCTTTTTATTCTTGGGTTAAATGACTTTCCCATCTGAGGAGGCACTTACATAAAAGGTACTCATTGGATGGAGTTATTTTACATTTTTCTTAACTGAAAGACACTTGATTTTTTTCCCTTTATGGTAGCTGTAAAGGTTTCTGGGTAAGTTTTTATGAGATAACTTGAAGAACAGAGCTTTAGAATCACATTAATAGGATTTCAATCCTTAAAACAATTTAAAGAGAGGATTCTGGAATGATGGTGCAGTAGGAGGCACCAGGAATCCATCTTCCCATCTAGACAAAAATCTCCCTGGCAGAATGTGTCTGATATAACTATTTTGAAATTCTGGAGTCTATCAAAGACTTGCAACTTCCAGGGGAAGATTTAAATGGTAAGTTTTGGTTAATTTCCATCAATTTCGGCTCAGCTCAGCAGCAGCTGCCCATTTCCCGTTCCCAACTCACAGCAAGCAGTTGTGCATTAGAGCATGCAGCTTGGAACCAGAAAGGCAAAAAGGACTCTGTCCGTCAAATACTGGGGATCTGTATTCTGATCACTGATTGCTCATGCCCAGGGAAAGTGCAGGATCAGAAAAGACCCGAGAAGCTCTTAAGTATACACTTGTGGCTGAAAAAAACAGCACAAAAAAACAGCCTATGACAATCAAAAACAAAACAAAGCAAAACAAAACAGCAAACCCCAGGGAAGGAGGAGAATTTGATTCCCAAAGCTTTCATATTATTAGATTCAAATGTCCAGTTTTAAACCTAAAATATCACAAGGCATGCAAAGAAACAGAGAATTATTGCCCATTCAGTGGGAAAAACAAACAAACAAAAAACAGAAACTGTCCTTGAGAAAGAGCAGATGGCAGATATACTAGATAAAAACTTTAAAACAACTGTCTTAAAGATGCTCAAAGAACTAAAGGAAGTGTGGAGAAAGTCAAGAAAACAATGTAAAAACAAAATAGAGATATCAATAAAAAGATAAATAACCTAAAAAGAAACCAAAAAAAAAAAAATTCTAGAGCAGAGAAGTACAATAACTGAAATGAAAAATTCACTAGAGGGATTCAAAGGCAGATTTGAGCAGGCTGAAGAAAGAATCAGTGAACTTAAAGATAGGACAATTGAAATTATTGAGTCTGAGGAACAGAAAGAAAAATGATTAAAGAAAAGTATATAGAGCCTACAGGACCTGAGGGATACCATCAAGTAGACTAACCTACACATTGAGAGAGTTCCAAAAAAATGAAGAGAGAGAAAAAGATTTTTTTTAAGAAATAATGACCTAAAACTTTCCAAATTTGATGAAAAACATAAACCAAGAAGCTCAACAAACTCCAAGTAGGATGAACTCAAAGTTCACATGGAGACAAGTTACAATCAAACTATTGGAATGACAGAGAGAATCTTGAAAGCAGCAATAAAAAATGATTTATCACATATAAGAGATACTCAGTAAGGTTGTAAACAGATTTCTCACCAGAGGTGTTGGAGGTCAGAAGGCAGTGGGACAAGTGTTGGCAAGTATATGAAGAAATTGGAACCCTTGTGTACTGAGGATAGGAAGGTAAAATGGTACAACTACTGTGGAAAACAGTAAGATGGTTCCTCAAAAAATAGCTATACCAGGAAGCAACCTGAGTGTGCCTTGAAAGATGAATGGATAAGCAAATATATATATATTTCAGCCATTTTAAAAGGATGAAAATTTTGACATATGCTTTAACATGGATGAATCTTGAGGGCATCTGCTGTACAATATTGTACCTATAGTCAACAACAATGTACCATAAACTTAAAAAGTGGTTAAGAGGGTAGATCTCATGTTAAGTGTTCTTACAATACAATAAAAAAATGATAAGGAACACAGATACTTGAATACAGTCCTATGTATTCAAATGTAAATATGTAAATTGAATGAAAATTTATTGGTTAATGGGTATAGAGTTTCAGTTTTGCAAGATTAAAATAGTTCTGGAGCTAGATGGTAGTGATGGTTGTACAAGAATTATGAATGTATTTAATTCCACAGAACTTTACACTCACAAATGGTTAAGATGGTAAATTTTAAGTTATGTGTATTTTACCACAATAAAAATTTTTAAAAACATCAAGGAAAAAATAGAATAAAGATGTGTTGCTTAGAGAAATCTAGTATACCAGTGAGACAGCCTACTCAGAACTAATTTCCCACCAGTTCACCTTGGAATATCAACTAGCCACCCACTGTTTCCACCACCAGCAAGCTACATCATTCTTTAAAAAGTACCTGTAGAATATAATTAACTTTCTGGGAAGTATCAAAATTGATTAAAGAATAATGTCAAGGTATACTCTTAATTTAAGTCTTATTTACAATGGGAAGCAAACCAATTCAGAAACTGTGAAACAAAAGAGGACAGTTGGGGCTTCCCTGGTGGTGCAGTGGTTGAGAGTCCGCCTGCCGATGCAGGGGACACGTTTTCATGCCCCGGTCCGGGAAGATCCCACATGCCGCGGAGCGGCTGGGCCCGTGAGCCATGGCCGCTGAGCCTGCGTGTCCGGAGCCTGTGCTCCGCATCGGGAGAGGCCACAACAGTGAGAGGCCCGCGTACTGCAAAAAAAAAAAACCAAAAAACAAAAGAGGACAGTTGTGTGACCTCCATTCTCCCAGTACCCTAAAGCCTGTGCCCTTTTTGCAGAATATGTAATTTGCATTCCTTACTCCTAAAAGTCACTGCAGTCAAGTGGTCTGTCCTGCAGGAAAGGCTTGTGACAATCTTCCCAGGCTGGCCACAATGATGGGGCCTCCCAAATGACTTGAGCTCCTTGATCACGCTGCCACTGGACCGACAGGTCTAATTAGGCTAAGAAACACCTTTAATTAACATGGACTACTAGAGTCAACTTTTGACCCAGGAATGTGATTACCGGTGTCAGCCAACCAAATTTACCCTCTTTCATGCTTCATCATTACCAAGCTCATCAGATGTTCTTGAAATCTAGCTTTGTAAGTTTTTTTTTTTTTTACTAAAACCACATAGTTCTTCAAAAGATAAGATCAATAATATTGATGGTATTCAATGGGGAAATGTACATTGTAATGTTTCAATGACTGGCTTTATAGGTGGCAGTCCCTTAAACAAAACACATCATAGATACATCTTTCAATTATTTTATCTTATTCTGCCTAAATTTTTAAAGTTAGGTCATTGCATTCATAATCTTTTTCAGTAAAGGATCCCAGTAAAAATATTTTAATAACAGGATTTACCAAAAGCATGACATATGTAATATATATAATACATACATACATATATTATATATAGTGTGTTTTTGTATAAAACTTTTGTATTAATAAATTGTATAAATATTATATATAATAGTGTATAATACTATAAATTATATATATATATGTTATAAATTGGCTCCATATATCTCTAGGGGATTATGGATGGGCTTTTGTGTGTGTATATGTATATTCTGTTGTGGGAAAATGGTGCACAAACTTTCATTTAATTCTCAAAATGGGCTGTGGTCATCCCCTCACAGCCATCAAACGAAAATGGTTAGAAACCGATGTCTAGAGCTATACTGTCCTAATACTGTAGCCATTAGCCACTCAACGCCTATTGAGCACTTGAAACGTGTCAAGTGTGAACTGAGATGCACGCTAAGTATAAAATACACACTGGATTTTGAAGAATCAACATGAAAAAGAAACTGTACATATCCCAATGATTTGCACATTGATTGCATGTGAAATAATAACATTTGGGATATAGCGGGTTAAATAAAATATGCTATTAGCATGAATTTCACCTGTCAGCTAATGTGACTACTAGAAAATTTAAAATTACATATGTGGCTCACACTATATTTATATTGTACAGCACTGGTTTGGGAAAAGTCAAAGCTTGATCACAGGCAGGTTGCTGATTCTAGGAGGTTCCTACTAGCAGAAAAAAAAAATTAGAATAGTTCCAACATTGGATTATAAGAGAGGTTTTAGCAAAAAATGTCAGACTATGCCTAAACATAACAGGGTTAAAAACATAGATTTAAACTATTTTCATCCAGATATTCCAGCATAATTTCCTTTAGAGAATCATAAATTTAGAAGAAGACTGATGTTAACTCTAAACCATCCATATTAACTGCCATCCATATTTGCAGATAATTCATGTGATGCATTTTGATAAGAACCTTAGAACAATAATGACTCAAAGCAAACTTTTGCTTTTAGCACACCAATAAGATGCTACATTTAAAAAACCCAGAAAATGTAGTAGGAAGCATTCATGAAGAAACATCTCAAGGGAAACTGGAATTTCCAATCATTAAAGGTATATGGGGCACTGTTGGTGGGAATGTAAATTGATACAGCCACTATGGAGAACAGTATGGAGGTTCCTTAAAAAACTAAAAATAGAATTATCATATGATCCAGCAATCCCACTACTGGGCATATACCCAGAGAAAACCATAATTCAAAAAGACGCATGCACCCCAATGTTCATTGCAGCACTATTTACAATAGCCAGGTCATGGAAGCAACCTAAATGCCCATTGACAGATGAATGGATAAAGAAGATGTGGTACATATATACAATGGAATATTACTCTGCCATAAAAAGGAACGAAATTGGGTCATTTGTTGAGATGTGGATGGATCTAGAGACTGTCATACAGAGTGAAGTAAGTCAGATAGAGAAAAACAAATATCGTATATTAACGCATGTATGTGGAACCTAGAAAAATGGTACAGATGAACCGGTTTGCAGGGTGGAAGTTGAGACACAGCTGTAGAGAACAAACGTATGGACACCAAGCGGGGAAAGCCACGGGGGAGTCGCAATGGTGGTGTGATGAATTGGGTGATTGGGATTGACATGTATACACTGATGTGTATAAAATTGATGACTAATAAGAACCTGCTGTATAAAAAAATAAATAAAATTCAAAAAAAAGGTATATGGGTATGGTACTTTGATTCATGAATGTAAATAGTCTTCACCAACCCTTATGTGGTACCTATTATCACCCACATTTTATAGATGTGGAAACAGGTTCAAAAAGGTTCACTCATTGCCCTTTGAGAACAAGAACTCTGTCTTGTTTTCCACTTCGAGGCTACTACTGGGTCTGCCACTTGGTAGGTGCTCAGTGAATGGCCATTGGCTGAAAAGGGACATTTTACTGATTCCAACACAACGTTTCTCTCTAAATACTGTCTGATTCCAACACGATGTTTCTCTCTAAATACTGTCTTATTACAACACCCTTGCTTTTCCCAATACCACATGCCGAGAGAGGTGTACTTTAACTATTTTTTTAAGTTCTCACCATAAATCAATGGGATATAAATATTTTTATTCTTTCTGTCAACAAAATTTGTGTATTTTTTTTTTTTGGAAGCATCGTAATGTTAAATCATGCTTCCTGGAGGTTCAAAACATTACAAGTACCAGCTTGACTGGATATCACACCTAGTTGGTTGGACAAGCATTCAATGCACTAAACAAACGGAACATCTCTGTCCCTCATCCAAGTAATAAACTACAGAGCAGTGGGCTCTCTCTCTCTCTCTCTCTCTCTCTCTCTCTCTCTCTCTCTCTCTCTCTCGCTGTCTCTCTCTCCCTCTTTCTCATTCTCAACAAGGGTCTTGATCTCGGTTGCTTCTGCTCCTTGGAGTTTTGGATTTTCTCCTTGAACCCAATCCCAGCTGCCTCTTCTTTGCGCTGGAGAATGCACGTCCAACAACATGCCTCTAAAAGTTTTGAGATTTACTTATGAATTAAAAACAAATACTAGATCTGAGCTCTTTCGATCTGCGCTCTTTCGATCTGAGTCTGAGTTCATCCAGGAATCCGCGTCCAAGGGCGGAATTCCTCCAGCAACAATTCCTGCTCCATTCAACTCATGAGCGTGAGCTGAGTCTGGTGCGTCTGCTCACACCGACTTGCACGTCGGGGCTCGCTCGCACATACCACCACAGGGTAGGTCTCAGCCTCTCCCGGAGCCTAAACTGAAGGTCTGAGAGGACGTCGCACCTGGTCCCCACCCCTTCCCCGCCAAACCCTGCACAATAACCTCTCCTGCACGCCCAGAAAAGCAAAGCCCACTCCGTTTCCGGTCCTGCCCAGGCACGATCGCTCCAGTTTACCGTCATGTACCACCAGCTTGCGAATGCCATGGCGACAACCGATTTGCTCTGAGTCGCGCAGCGGAGAACCCGGCGAGGACACGGGGTGTAGCGCAGCAAGGGCGGGATCACACTCCACCAGCCCCGGACCTGGCTGGCGCTGAGCTTTTCAAGCCCCACAGCTGTCAGCGGGGGAGGCACCTGGGCGGGGCCTAAATCGGCCCGGCCCTGCCCTGCCGGGTTGACCCCGCCCCGCCCAATTTGGCGCAAGGCTGGTTAGGGCAGAAGTGTTATTTTTCCAGGCAGCCACGCCCTGCAGCCCGGACTTTACGCGGAAGACCCGACTTTTAGTTGAACTACCCCACCCAGTTCGGGGTCCCGAATTAAATGTATTACCCTTTTATCCTCAACCACCTTTCACCCCAGTCTCATCAATCAACTTTTCCCAACGCAGGCCAACTCCAATCTGGCTTGCTCCATGCCCAATACACTTGGCCCAGGCCCGGCAGTACCCAGCCACCTCCCGTCACCTGCCCAGAGGCAGGTTCTGAGTCCTAAGTCCTTCTCAGGCTCGGGAGGGGGCGCACGGGGCAGCAGGCCAGGCAGGCTACCGCAAGGAGGCGGCCCACGGCTCCGGGGCCGGGGTCCTCCCCGCGCTCAGCCCTGCGGCTCCGGCACAAGTGCCACTCACCTCCTGAGTGTGGCGGGCCGCCGCAGCGCGCCGGGGCCGCGGGGAGGCGGCGGGCTTCTGGCCCGGTTGGGACATGGCGAGGCCGTGGGGAGCGCAGACTGGAAGGGAGGCCCGGGCGGGGAGCGTTGGGAGCGAGGGAGGGAGGGAGTGGAAGGGCTGGCGGGCGCGCCCCGTGAGGCAGCTTTTCCGACCCAGCCCCGAACCCGCGCCGGGGCTCTGCCTCACCCCGCTGGGCCCTCCCCTTCCTGCCCGCCGCTGGCTGTGCCCGGGCTGTAGCGGTCCGGGGCTCCCGGCCTGCAACTTAACACCCTCGGCCCCGAATCTTCTCCCAGTGATGCCCCCACCTCCACCCTAGCACTGCTGGGTTCCCCGTGGCTCACAGAGAGGAGAGGCTGGAGGTCGCGGGGTTCCTCCTTCGACTTGCCCAGACTTGGCTTGCAGTTGCAACGGGCGAGCGGGACCCGGGCGTGGCCCGTCTACGCCTCAATACCCCACCCTAAGAATTTCAAGAATTAGACACCTTTTCTGCAACCTGCCCTGGTTTAGCTAGGAGAAGAATTTACCAACTGAAATCGGGCCCAAGCCTGGACCGTCCGGATTAGGAAGCGGATTAACAACCAAATTAGGGTGTGTGTGTGTGTGTGTGTGTGTGTGTGTGTGTGTGTGTGTGTGTGTGTGTGTGTGTGTGTGTGTGTGTGTGTGTGTGTGTGTGTGTGTGTGTGTGTGTGTGTGTGTGTGTGTGTGTGTGTGTGTGTGTGTGTGTGTTTAATGATGTTTTATGTGGAGGAAGCCTTAGGTTCCAGTCGAAACCGAAGAACAGTCCCACGTTTAAGCCCCTATAGGCTTTCTGGAGACTGCCGAATTTTGTTTTGGAGGCTGGATTGCTTTTGTCTTTGGCTCATTTTAAACAGCACTTCCTGGTTTGGGGCCGTGACATGTAACAAGCCTGAAGTGAAATATAACAAGCCTGACTAGAAAACGCTCCTCTGCAGCGATGGTCTGCCTGTAGTTGCTGCCGGTTTGTGATCAGATCTGACAGAAGAAAACTTGTTACCCTGCAATGACATTGACAGTTTGGGACTCAGGGTCACTGCTGCCTTCCATGTTGTGTTTTAGACCGTTGGAGAGAGAGGGGGCAGGTTGTAAGGAAAGATTGGTCAATGGTGCATGGCATTTGGCAGAATCGAATTCTTGTTTTCTTCCCCCTTCTCATTTTTAGGGATTCTAACTTCCATTTATTCAAGGGACTGGCTGGCCTCATTCTTGATGGGGGCAGCAGGGAGGAATGATTTAAACGCAATTCCTCTTAAAGGGTTCCACTTACGATCTATGTATCTGATATTTCCAACAAACAGGCGGTAGGACAGGAATTTATACGTAGAAATGAATCAACTTGGATATGGGGCCTATGATTGTCCATTCAAGAAAAATTGATTGGTGGCCTCAACTACATTTATAATTAAGGAAAATATGTCATAAGCATGAAAAATGCTTTTATGATTGTGACCAAACACCTACAGTAATTTAAGCAAACACAGAACTAACAGGGTGAGATAATAGACCCACCTCCAGGCCCAGGACCTGGAAGCATCTAACTCAGGATCCTAGAGGGCCTAGATTCAGGATCCCCCGAGTACATTATTCTGACTCTGGAAGAACGGTTCCCATTAAAGTTTGAGGTATTTTCTAACAGAGTATTTAAAATTGAACTTAAACCAGTTGGTTTTATATTTTGAAAGGCTTCCATGTAAAGCACAGTGAAAGGAACTATAGAGAGAGCGATATAAAAGTTAAAATACATATTTCCTGCCCTCCAGGAACTTAGAGTTTAGCTGAAGTCATATGGCATTTGTAACACATGATCATTTGGGTGGCACTGAAAGACATACAGTGTGTGAATAAGTACAAATGTGCTTTGGGAATTTGGGGTTCTGTGGGTTTGGGGGATCATAGGAAGGGAAGGGAGGCTTGAAAGGGCTGGCTGGCTGGTGGGATGTGGTCAGAAGAAGAAAGGGTGGGGACAGATCAGGAAATAAAATGGAGCCCACCCACCTGGCTGGAGCCTCTGGTCCAAGGTCCGGAGTAATCAATCCATGTATTAACTTATTTATTAAGCAGCCACACTATGCTTCTGATACAGTTGATACCAAAATCTGTAAGAGAATGAATGACTTCAGCCTTCAGGCTTTGCTCAAGAGTCAGAACTCACTCATATAAGCAGAACAATTACAGGCTAAACAGCACATTAATGATTATAAGTAAAGAAGAATTTCAAAGAAGTTGAAGAAGAGGATGATGTTTTCACTTTCTCTTGCAGTCAGTGAGGAATTTGGAACTTTGATACCATGACCAGCATTTGAGCATCTTGGGGAAGCTCGTTTTAAATATGTATGACACCTTTTGCTACATTTTTATTTGCACATATTCTAAGTAGAGGCATACCTCTGAGATATTGCAGGTTTGGTTCCAGACCACTGCAGTGAAGCAAATATCACAATAAACTGAGTCACACGAATATTTTGTTTCCCAGTGAATACAAGAGTTACGTTTACACTGTACTGTAATCTATTAAGTGTGCAATAGCAAGTCTAAAAAAGTAATGTACATACCTTAGTTTAAAAATACGAAAACAAAACCAATTACCATGGTAACATCAAAGATCACTGATTATAGATCACCATAACAAGTATAATAACAATGAAAAAGTTTGAGATATTGTAGGATTTACCAAAATGTGACACAGAGATATGAACTAAGCAAATGTTGTTGGAAAAATAGCACCTATAGACTTGATCGATGTCAGGTTGCCACAAACCTTCAATTTGTTTTGCAAAGCACAATGAAGTGAGGTGCAATAAAACCTGAGGGGATGCCTGTATTTTATTTCTTTATTTACTCAGTAACAGGATGCCTGCTATGTGACAGGTTCTGTGGAGGTAACAGGGACCTTCTCACTCAAGGACCTTACAGTCTAGTAGGAAACACAGACAAATAAATCCACAATGACCATGTGATGAGGGCAGTGGCCAGCATATGTATTCCAAGAGTGCTGTTGGATCCCTGGAGGGGCTTCTCATTCTGACTGAAGGGTGGGCAGGCTGGGGAGAGGGGGGAGCCCAGGGCTGCTTCCTCCCCACATCTTTGACTTGAGTTAGTTGAAACCTCCTCTGAATAATCTCCACATTGTATCTCCTCTCCCCCTGTCCCCATTACTGCTGTAGTTGTGCAGGAACGCATCACTTCTCATTGGGAAATGTATAAATGAGAAAAATAAAGGCAGGATGGTGTCCAGAGAAGGAGCCAGGGGAGCCTGAGAAGGTGCTGCAGAAGGAAGATAGTGGAAAAGTGGGCGCTAAGGTCCAGGGAGGAGGGCCTCTGAAAGGAAGGGCTGGCCTACAGTATGAAACGTCACTCAAAGGTTGGGTCAGACAATGCAGGGAGTGTCCATTTGCTCTGACAGCTGAGAGGTTTTTGATAAACCAGCCAGGGGGTAAAACTGAGAAGGAGGCAGGGCATTTTCCCAAGGTACCCACAGTTTGGACAGTGCCCTTCACTTTGGATGGTATTTCTTTCTACACTCTTGGAGGGGAAGTCACCCCCAGAAAACCTGGACTTTCTGGCTGACATCCAAGTGCCCTCTGATCTTGCTGAAACTCATCCGTCCTATCTGCCATCTCAAGATTCTCAGCCAAGTTTGCTCCACTCCATAGTAATGTTTTCCTAAGTAAACCAGAAAAAAAAAATCTTTGTAAACAGGCAAAGACTAATTAGCAAAATAGGCACAGGCTCTCAGAGTCTCCTTTCCCTTTTAACAGGCATGTATCTGAGTAGGAGCTTCATCCTTCTGACCTGAATTATCCAGAAGAATGGCTTCAGTGGTGAAGTTCTGTGTGCAAAGGAGGTGAAGGTGTGCTGGCCAGTAGGAGACAATGTTTAGACCATAGGAGCCTTGCCGTGTGCCGTGGTCTGAACGTTTGTGTTCTCCCGAATTCCTACATTGGAATGGTAATGCCCAAATTGGTGGCATTAGTAGGTGGGACCTTTGGAAGTGATTAGGTCATGAGGGCAGAACCCTCAGGAATAAAATTAATGCCCTTATAAAAGATCCCTGAGAGAGCTCTCTTGCCCCTTCCACCTTAAGAGGCTGCAAGAAGACGTCTACCACTTGGAAGAAGCCCTCACCCTACCATGCTGGCACCCTGATTTCAGACCTGTGGCCGCCAGAACTGTGAGAAAAACATTTCTGTTGTTTCTAAGCCCTCCAGCCTGTGGCATTTTGTTATAGCTGCCTGAATGGGCTAAGACACCTTGCTTCTCAGTTCACTGGGCTTGTGTATAGATGGCAGATGAGGTAGGGGAAGGGGGAAAGAATGGAGATGGAAGGTTGGAGGGACAGGGGAAGAAGACAAGAAAGAGAACCAACAGCAGATGAAGTAGTTTTTAGTTTTCACCACTACCAAACAAGAACTTGAGTCATACACATACCTATAGGTGGGACCTCAGGTTTTACTTCTCATTCTTCACGTCCCTCCAGATAGTGAAACACCTGCATATACCTTCAGGCCTTGTTCTTTAACATGACACAATTTTCTGCTTCTTGTCTGTGTGGAACACAGAGGGCTGAGTCACAACTGCTTTCCAGGGCTGTACTAGGGAGTGCTCTTGGGATCAATACCTGTCGAAGCAAAGGAAAGATGGGCAAAGGGAGAAGTTCAGCTGGGATACAGATCCAGTAGAAGCCTCACATGATCCTTCAGGGAACGACGAAGATGTGATGCCCTTTAGAGATGTCCAGGGTTGGCAAGAGAGAGCTGAGCCCTTATAAGCCTGCATCAACCAGTCTTTGGATATGGTTGAAGAGGGAGGGAGCATGGCTTTAAGGAAGGGAAGCATCTCCCTTAAGCTGTGGCAACCCCCAAGTGGCTGATGAGTGTTGTCAGCTGGTGGCACTCCAGGAGCTGGAGTAGGGCCTTTTTATCCCCGAAGGGGATTCAGGTAGCTGATCACACCTGCTACACTCCCCAAGGCTATGTAACATCATAAAACTTTGGAAAAAGAATGGAGGAGAGAATCAATATTGCAAAAGTATGCTGTCATATTGCTGTATAACAGAACATTAGGTTTGAAAACATTACCCATTTTATTAAATTTCCCCCCCTTTTACAAAGGCATTTGTCTTCAAGCAGGCAATAGTGAAGAATACTTTGTTTCACAGAGCAGCCAGCCTCCATAGAGTCAATACTACTATCCAGATATACAGAAACAACAACTTTACCACTTTTATTGCTGAGAATGGGTATAAAGATAAAATAAGCTTTTTATTTTCTAATTTTGTCTAGTGGTATTAAAACAAAACAAAAGAGATTGCTCTGGAGGTCTGGCAGCTGGTGAGGAGGTAGGTGTGACACTCTCTGCTTGCCAGGAAGCTCTAAGCCTTCAGCTTCTTCTGATTTCCTTGATGATTTCCCTTAGGTTTGCAACCTTCTGTCCTGTGGCTGTGGGTTCACGAAAAGAGCTCAGCTTGCACAGTTAGCACGCTATGCTCTGCGGTGTCAACAACTAACTAGAGATGTGTAGATTATCCCTCTCCTGGTTCGCAGTTCCTGATGGCTCCTCAATGCCAGCAGGATGGCATTCTGATCCCTTAACATGGCCTCCCAGGGCCTGCAGGTTGTGTCCTGGGCAGCCTTGTCTGCAGCTTTGTGCCTTCATGCCACTGTGTTCCAGCCATGCCTTCCTGCTTTCAGATGCCAGAACACACCGGGCTCTTCCCAGAGTTCCTGCCTTTGCTCATTTTCCTTCTCCTGAAATACTCCTCCCTTCCCATTCCCAAAGCTTTAACTTTCCCCAACACTGCATTATATTGTAACTGTCTAAGCCCATATAAAGCCCAGGATCCTCATGGCTCAATACTAAATTCGGCTTATATTTAAAGAAACAGGGGCCCAGTGTTCCAAAAGTAACTAAAATCATTTAATCTTCACTGCAATCCCTTTACTGCAATTGAAAGTGCCTGAATGGGCACACAATCTGAACACTCAGCAAAACATCTTAAAAATCCTCTCTCTATCTCACTCCCACTGTCTCCCCCCATGCTGAGAAACTTCTTCTATAAACATTCCGAAAATCAACCAGAAGATGCTCTCTTGTTCTATTCCCCCTTCTTGTTTCCTTCTGCAATGACGCAATTCCTCCTAAAGGGTCCGAAGGAGGTAAAATCATTGTGAATATTAATGTTCTTTTATCTGCCTCATAACTGCTTGTCTATATCCTCCATTAGACTCCATGGCCAAAAGGATCATTTCAATCTTATTCACAGAACGTGAGACTCTGCCTGGCACAGAATATGTCCTCAATAAATATCTGTGGAATGAATAAGAACACATTGCTGGGTCTTTCCAGGCTAACCTTCCTTCTTAAAAGATGAAAGGAGTAGACTGGGTAATTTAAAAAGACACTTATAATTGAAATGGTCTCTGATCACATAAGATCAGGAGGTCAGAAGAACTGTCTAAACACTTCGTGATACTATTTGTATTGAATGGCTCTCACAGTCAATAATGACTGTAAGTAAATCAAACACGTATAGTACTTACTATGTACTAGGAATTTTTAAAGGACTTTGCATGTATTTGCTCACTTCACCCTTGTGAGGTAGGAACTGTTATTTGCCCCATGTTATAGGTAAGGAAACTAAGGCCCAGGGAAGTTGAATAATTTGCCCTGGGTTGCAGAGCTGCGAAGTGACAGCATTAGCATTTGAATCTGGTGGGCTAGCTCTCTAGTGTGTGCTCCTAACCACTGCTCTAAGATTACTCTTTGCTGTATACAAACATTGATAATGGACTGGGGATGTGGATGGGCTGCATGACACCTTGCGGGTGGAGATTGAGATTATATTTCAAAATGAGTAATTTAATATCTGCAATGATAAAAGTAAATTTTTCTAAGGTACTTTAACTATCTGGTCTTCAGAGTGTATCTGGAGATGATAAAAATAATACACCTAGCCAGTCACCAAAGGTCATATATTATATAATTCCATTTATATGAAATGTTCAGAATAGGCAAATCTGTAGAGACAGACAGTAGATTAGCAGCTGTTTAGGGCTGGTGGAGCGAGGAGGTTGTAAGGACAGGAGGGAGATAGCTAAAGGGCTTGGGGTTTCTTTTTGAGCTGATAAAAAATATTCTAGAATTGACTGGTGATTTACATGTTTGTGAATATATTAAAAACCACTGAATTGCACAGTTAAATTGGGTGAATTGTGTAGTATGTGAATGATATTTCAATTAAGCTGTTATTTAAAAAATACTTCCTTACAAATCTGTCTTCAACATGATAGCTATCTATGAATTTCAAAAGAACACTTTAAGATCCTTCTGTTGGGCTTCCCTGGTGGTGCAGTGGTTGAGAGTCCGCCTGCCGATGCAGGGGACAGGGGTTCGTGCCCCGGTCCGGGAGGATCCCACATGCCGCGGAGCGGCTGGGCCCGTGAGCCATGGCCGCTGAGCCTGCGGGTCCGGAGCCTGTGCTCCGCAACGGGAGAGGCCACAGCAGTGAGAGGCCCACAAACCGCACAAAAAAAAAAAAAAAAAAGATCCTTCTGTAGTACAAGTCTTTCACTTAAACTTCTGTTTACCCACTTACATTTGCTGCTCCTCCAAGGGTTTTGGAAAGATACTCACAACAGGAGCACTTTTCTACTTGGCAGATTCAGGTTGCATGTTGGTTAGCTACTTCCAGCAATGAATGTGCTGCTGGAAGATTATCTTTAAACCTTTAAAAATGGTTATTATGAATAAAAATTTATTTCAAACATTTTAGGGGTGTTTATTCTCAGAAAATTCTTGTTAAACATAAAATTATTTTTCTATTAAAATTTTATTTTGGAATAATTTTAGACTTACAGAAAAGCTGCAAAGATAGTACAGAGTTCCCAGTTTCAGTTTCCCCAGTTACCATCTTATATTACCGTGATATATTCATCAAAACTAAGAAACCAACACTGGCATACTATTATTCGCCGAACTCCAGACTTTATTTGGATTTCACCAGTTATCTCATCAATGTCCTTTCTCTGTTTGAGGTTCTAATCCAGGATATCGCCCGCCGCACTATGGTCACATCTTCTTAGACTCCTCTGTGGTCTGTGACAGTTCTTTAGTCTTTCCTTGACAGGCTTTCATGACCTTGACAGATTTCAGGGGTACTGGTCAGATGTTTTGTAGAATGTCCCTCAGTTTGAGATTATCAGATGTTTTTCTCATGATTAGGCTGGGGCTGTGGGTTTGGGGGAAGAATACCACAGTGGTAAGTGGCTTATCATCACGTTGTATTGGGGGTACCTGATATCCATGGGATTTATCACTAGTGATAGTAACCTCAGTCACTTGAGTAAGGTGGTGTTTGCTGGGTTTCTCCACTGAAAAGTATAATCTCTCCCTTCTTACACTCTATTCTTTGGAAGCAAGTCATTAAGTCCAGCTCACACTCAAATTTTTTTTTTTTTTGGCCGTACGCAGGCCTCTCACTGTTGTGGCCTCTCCCGTTGCGGAGCACAGGCTCCGGACGCGCAGGCTCAGCGGCCATGGCTCACGGGCCCAGCCGCTCCGCGGCATGTGGGACCCTCCCGGACCGGGGCACGAACCCGTGTTGCCTGCATCGACAGGCGGACTCTCAACCACTGCGCCACCAGGGAAGCCCTCAAATTATTTTTAAATGTGAAAATTATTCTTATTTTTTGAAATATTTTATAAGACTTACAAAGGTGATTACAATTGACTGAGAGGGTGAAGTTTAACTGAGGCCCAGCCTCTCTGCTACGAACTAGCAATTGAAAAGTTATAATGAACATACATCCCCTGTCTTGCCATCTTCTTCTGGAATAATTTTGAGACTTGGGTTACTTTTGTTTCTATGAGTGGCTTGGCTTTTCTGCTGGTATAATTGTCATGTTTATGATGGGATTAGGTGAAGGGTACTTGGGTGGTTTGTTGCTGCCTAGTGACGTACAGAGAACTGTGAAGGAAAAACTACTCTGTTATCAGCCCACTTCTCCTTACCTGCGGAGTCAAAAGTACCCTTTTGGTTTCATTATATTGTGTTTGTTAATTAGATCCAGTTCAGAGTCTAAAGGCACTGGTTACAGAAGATCATACTTTAAGCATGACTTGTTTTTCAAATCAACATAGCATAGTTCTGTGGTAAAAATAGCCTTCTGGCAAAGAAGCTTCATTGCTTTGTAATACTCTTTTGCTGCAATAGGATTTTTACTTATATGAATTTTGGATTATTTTCCAAGAGGTATCACTTGGTACTATTCAAGCCAAAAGCACTTTTATGAGTAGATCAGTTTCCTTTTTCTGTGTTTTTCTGTGTTTCTGTGTCCCTCCAAAAAAGGTATGTTGGAGTCTTAACCCCATACTACAGAATCTGCCCTTATTTGGAGATTGGGTTTTGCAGAGATTACCAAATTAAAATGAGGTCATTATATGGGCCCTAATCCAGTATGATGGGTGTCATAAAAAGGAGAAATTGGGGCATAGGTGCACACACAGGGAGGATGCCATGTGCAGTCTGGAGTTATACTGCCGTAAGCCCAGGAACTACCAGAAGCTGGAGAGACCTGAGACAGATCCTCCCCGGCACCTTCAGAAGGAGTGTGGCCCTGCGGACATGCTGCTTTTGGGCTTCAGCCTCCAGAACTATGACAGAATACATTTCTATTGTTCTAAGCCAGCCCTAGCTGTTGTTATGACAGCCTTAGCTAACTAATACACTCAGGATGGGGAATGCGGGACACACGTATAAAGATCCCAGCTCAAAATGACTCAGACCTTCTCCAGTTTTTTCCTGTACCAGGAAATGCCTCTCGTGAATTTGAATTCTGATTTGAGCATTTAGTCTAGAAAGAGTAACTACCTCTTCAACTGGGGTTCTGTTTCTACAACATTCGTAGGAAGAAGGGCTACGATGTCACTTCTCTCTGTGTGGATGAATCCACCTTTTAAGTTACATTTACTATGAGGCTTTGGATCTTTTTTTTTTTTTTTTTTTTTTGTGGTACGCAGGCCTCTCACTGTTGTGGCCTCTCCCGTTGCGGAGCACAGGCTCTGGACGCGCAGGCTCAGTGGCCATGGCCCACGGGCCCAGCCACTCCGCGGCATGTGGGATCGCCCCGGACCGGGGTACGAACCCGTGTCCCCTGCATCGGCAGGCGGACTCTCAACCACTGCGCCACCAGGGAAGCCCTGGATCTTCTTACTCAAGTTTTCTTCTTCCGTTCTTTCAACACTCTCTTTCACAACTTGTCTGAAGCTCACTGCCTTGCTGGTCTTGGCGCTCTCAAGCCTCTCAGAACAGGGCCAGTCAGCGACACCCCTCTGCTCTATGGTGTCACCTTCACATTCCTGCCCTCACAAACCTGTTCATTTCTCTCTCTGGGTTGAAGTTTCAGCACTTAAGTTAGTATTTTGGGATATTGTTTTTCTTTAAATGGCAAAATCTTTGAAGAAAGGATCTTTCAACAAATTGCTCATAAATCTAACGGTTACAATTTATAGAATATTTATTCAGTACCTCTGTACTATGAACGTATATATGGACACTTGTTCATGATCACATAGAGCCAGGAATCATCACAAGTTGGATGTGATATATACATCTATATAGACTATATATATAGAGAGAGACACTATATAGATATATATAGATATAGACACTTGTTCATGGTCACACAGAGCCAGGAATCATCACAGGTTGGATGGACTCTGAAGCCCTGACTCTGGGAATCACATTCAGTAAAGACGGCCTGCTAAGCCAAGTCTGACTAATAGGGCACTAATCTTTCCTCAGAAGAGTGGCAGCACAGGGTAGGTGCACTATTCATATTTGTGTTGCAGGAGGTGTTTGTAGCTCTGTATGGGTATTACTATGCTGTAGGAAAGAGGCATCATAAGGGAAGAAACCTCTCTACGGCAATTATGAGGTTGAACCATCTAAAACTGCCTATATTCAAAATGTTTAACCTACAGAGATGACAACTTCATACAATTTAACCTTATACAATTGCTAAATGGATTTAAGCTAAAAGAAGGTTCAGTATCTTGCTGCTTGATTTGTTTTAAGACTTTTCCCCCATATCCATGAGCTCTGACTCCCATTGCACCCCTGGTTTCTGACAAGGACAGTTCATTATTGTGTTTCTGTCATTGTGTGTTCCTGACCTTAGCGGCTCTCTCACATTCAGACATTTTGTTTCAATAGGCATGGTTAAAGTTCTTCCCCCATGAAAGACCGCTGGTGCCTGGGATTGGGAATGTCGCTTCTCCCAGGATCCATTGTTGACCACCTTCTCTTAAATATTTGAAGTCAAGGGACCAGATTTCTCTTTCTCCTCCACTGATCTGTTCTGTGGCCCAGATCAGTCAGCCTTTGCCACCTTGGTTTCTGCCTTGATAAGACAGTCTGGGGCCAGTGGACAAGTCTATCCAAAGAGTCATGAGAACTGGATTCTAGTCTTCTTCCCAGAACCAGCGATGAGACCTTGACCCAACTGAGCAGTTTCTTATCTTTCTTAATTAACTAAATGGGAATTATGTTCATCATGCATGATTCACAGATTTATTATGGGTATTTAAACTATAAAATGCTATGCATATGTAATATGTTTCCTTAGCACTGCACCTAAACCTCAAGTTAGTAGAGGTAATGAAGATTAGCTAAACCCTGGTAGATACAGCAAGCTAGATAATAATGATGGGGATATAATAGCTAACAGTCACTGAGAATTTTCTCTGTGACAGACACTGCTCTAGATGCTTTACTTGAATATTCTCATATAATCCTTATAACAACACCATAAGTTGGATGTTACTATCTCTATCTTACAGTTAAAGAAACTGAGTTACAGAGAGGTTAAGTAAATCACACAGTACATGGCAGAGCCAGGCATCGTATCCACACTTTCAGCCTGTGGTTGAGACATTTAACGCTCACCAAATATCCATGTGAACCCCCTCATTTCCCAGACTCCCTTGTGATTATATTGGCCTTGTGAGTAGTTCTGGCCACTTGACTGGAAGTGCAGTGATGTAGGTTAACCAGTTGGAAGCATAAAAGAGTGGTTGTACCTCCTACACTGTTGATGGGAATGTAAATTGGTGCAGCCACTATGGAGAACAGTATAGAGGTTCCTTAAAAAACTAAAACTAGAGCTAACATATGATCCAGCAATTCCACTCCTGGGCATTTTTCTGAAGAAAACTGTAATTTGAAAATATATGTGCACACCGATATTCATAGCAGCACTATTTATAATAGTTGAGACATGGAAGCAACCTAAATGTCCATCAACCCAGGAATGGATAAAGAAGATGTGGTCCATATATACATTGGAATATTACTCAGCCATAAAAAAGAATGAAATAATATCATTTGCAGCAACATGGATGAACCTAGAGATTATCATACTAAGTGAAGTAAGTCAGAAAGAGAAAGACAAATATCGTATGATAGCCTTATATGTGGAATCTAAAATATGACACAAATGAACTTATTTATGAAACAAAAACAGACTCACGGACATAGAAAACAAACTTATGGTTACCAAAGGGGAAAGGGGGTGGGGGAGGGATAAATTAGGAGTTGGGGATTAACATATACACACTACTATATATAAAATAGATAAACCACAAGGACCTACTGTATAGCACAGGGAACTATATTCAACATCCTGTAATATACCATAATGGAAAAGAATATGAAAAAGAACATATATATGTATAACTGAATCACTTTGCTGTACACCAGAAACCAATACAGCATTGTAAATCAACTACTATACTTCAATAAAAAAAGAAGACTGGTTATGAACTTTCCATACATTCTCCATTCCCCTGCCTAGGCCTCAAGTTGAAATGATGACATTATAAGTCAAAAACAGCATGGATAACTTGAAAGCAAGCTGCCTTGGGGAGCCGATGGACCTGCAGTGAACTTTGCCTAAGAAAGAAATGTTCTTCTATTTGATTGGCCACTGAAGTTTCAGATTTGTTGGTTATTGCAATATAGCCTATCCTATCCTGACTAATATACTGCTTCTTGAAGTAAATATATTAGTATTTTTTCTTTGCATGTTGAAAGACACTCAATGTTAATAATCAGACAATCCTCCTCCAACATGCTTCCTCCTCAAAAACTTCTTTGCAAAGTTGCTTTATGCAGGGCTTCCCTTGTGGTGCAGTGATTGAGAGTCCGCCTGCTGATGAAGGGGACACGGGTTCGCGCCCCGGTCTGGGAAGATTCCACATGCCGCGGAGTGGCTGGGCCCGTGAGCCATGGCCGCTGAGCCTGCGCGTCTGGAGCCTGTGCTCCGCAACGGGACAGGCCACAACGGTGAGAGGCCCGCGTACCGCAAAAAAAAAAAGAAAGTTACTTTATGCAATGTTCAAAGTTCTCTCCTCCACTTTCTCTACCCATCAGCCCAAGATATATTTTCCATGTACCTATTTGTCTACCTACTTCCTATCTACCTGATTCTCGTGTGTGTGTGTGTGTGTGTGTGTCTGTATGTCTGTGTGTCTGTGTAAACTACTTTTGGTCAGTTGTTCTGGGTTTTTAAAAATGTCACTATTTGATTATATCCTCCTCTCTATTGCATGTCTTGAGTTGATCTCTAATTTTCTTATCCTCTCCGTGGTCTGGTCCTTTTCTTTGTGAGCCTTCTATCTCATTTGAGGTTGGAAAGGGGTAGTTATCTTGCTGTGTGGGATGGAAGAAAGGGCCTGAGGTGCTAACCGCAATCTGTAGATGCCCACCCATCTCGATTGATTCAGCCCATGTCCCACCCCCAAATTCTGAACTTCAACCTGGCATTCAGCCTGGCTCACTTCTGTCAGTAGCTTCTCTATAGGTGGTCGGGTTGTCACTTTCTCCATTCTCTAAATCAGTTTCCACTACTTCACTCTCACTGTCCATTTTCCGGGAATGCGTTGGTTTCTCCTGTCTGTAATTGTCTCCTGTTCTATTCTCTTTATCCTTGTGGGCTTATAACTTTCCTATTTGTTTTAAATTCATTTACTCTCCTTTTAGTGGGGCTTCAGGGGAGAGAAGGGATCAAGACACATGTTCAATCTGTGCAATTGGTCAGAAGTTCCCTGTAACACGTTTTAAAAAATAATAGCCCTGTAAGGTATGGAATAGTAGGCTTGTTTTACAGATAAAGATACTGAGTCTCAGTGAGATTCAGTAAATTGCCTAAAAGCTCACAGGTAAGCACCAGAGCTGTGACTCAGATCTATATTTAACTGAGTCCAAAGCCCACACCCTTCACCAGTACAGAATCCTACCTGCAGTAGTCACCTGGGCAGAGGTCAGATGACCTCTGGCGGGGATGGTCCTAAGAAGACATGATTCAGGTAATGCAAGGTCTAGACAACCCTAAGGCCTCTTCCAACTCTGGCTGTGATATTTGCCTTTGTTTTTTTGATAATCAAAGCAAATGGGTCACAGGGAACTTTTTAAGCAAAGATAATTGATTTATATCATTATAGCTGAAGCATTAATTAGTACTCAATTAAAACCGTAGGGAAGGGGAAAAAAAGCAGAAAAGTCCACTGAGTAATCCACAGTACCCAATTATACATTTAGCTACAGGTACAATCAGCTCGTTGCTACACACAAAGAGGAAAACATATTTGGGCAAGTCCTCTGTGACGCCTCCACTTAAACGCCCTATGTCATAGAGCCTCCTTACATATAGCATTCAGCCAAACCCACTCAAGGAATGAGTTGTATACGATTTGTTTATTTTAAAATTCACAGCTTGACATATATATTTGGATACGTGATCATCTTGTCTGTATTAGAACAATGCAATGCAAAATATAAGATGTGCTACTTGAAGTATCCCCCGAAAAAAGCTGGTGACAGAAATGGCAGCCATAGGGACCCCAGTAATGAAAGTCTGACTACCGCATCCTTCAGAGGGAGTGCACACACTTATACATAGTATGAGCTGTTACATAACTTTACTCAGATGTTATCAAGAATAAGTTAATCAATTAATAACTCATCAGGATGAGGCGAACAGAAGAAAGTATAATCTGAAAATTGCAATACATTTGGAAGTGGAAGCCAACCTGAATATATGAGAAGAAAACAATTAAAGACCATGTAGGTTTGTTCTAAATTTTGAGACCGCTCAAATTATGGAAGTCCTTAAAAGACAGATCAAGGAACATAGATTTTTCCTCTTATTATTTTTATTGTACCTTATATGTTTAATGTAAAAAGAACTAAGAAAACATGAACTGGGAAAATAAGACTGAAATAAAATTACCCCCAAATCTTATTGCACAGTTAAATTATTGATGCATAGCTTTAATCTTTAAAGCTCTGGAATGTATATGCTATTTTGTAAATGCGTTCTTCACCTAACACAGGATCCTGAATTTTTTCAGTGTCAGTAAATATGTGGCAGAAACTTCAAGGAGATCAGAAAAGGAAAAAATGTGGGGCAGTGATTGGTCAGGCCTCACGGTAGGTGGGCTTCTGCTGGGCCCTGAAGAATGTGCAAGGCTTAGGTAATCAGGGGGTGAGACTCTCCAGGCAGGGCAACAAAATGGAAAACTGCAGAGAAGGGGAAAGGAGCAGGGTTCGTGGCCCAGTGAGGAGACCTCCCAGTGGGAGACAGCTGACTTCCTGCAGAGAAGGGTGATTATGACTGGGGGAAGCAGGGACCCAGGCAAAGGGAAGGTTTAGGACAACTTTTCTTTATCTTCTCCAGGAACCAAACAGGGAGGAATGGGTTTGAATGGTAGCTCAGAAAGAGAATGGTGAATGTGATGTGCAGGAGTGAGAGGAAGGATTTTCAAGTGATGCTCTGAATTTGTTAAGACCCTTGTTGCTAAGTAACTGAAAAAGCCAAGTGTTCTAAAACAAAAAGGAGGGCAGATTTGTTCCAAGGATTTAAGGGTCCGCCAGAACGAAAGAGCTGGAATGCAACAAGGCCTCACTTGGGACCAGAACTCATAGCTGGTAGGCTGAAAGGACGCTGGCCTCCTCTGCTACTGTCGTTCATCTCTGCTCTCCTGACGGTCCTGCCGTGTCCTTTCTCTGCAGGCTGGCTTGCTGAGTTGTCAGTTCCCACAGCAAATCTCAGGTACATGTGCTTCATGTCACAGTTCTTGCCACTTAGAAAGTTTTCCTCTCTGTCTCCTTCATTTCTTTATTCAGTCCCTACCTCCCAATGAGGGAAGCAAACCCATTTAGGTCAGTTTAAGTCAGCTCTACCCTTGGTCCAATCAACTGTGGGTTGGAAGGAATGGGGTAGAGTAATGAAATCCTAATGGGCTCTGGGATTCCACCCCAGAGAAGGAGGAACTGGATTGGGCTGAGAGGACACTCCATATGGTCCCTGGTACATGCTCTCAACTCTTTCTGCTCCAGAAATTAGGGGATCTCTTATGTATTGGGTTAAAAAATCAAGATTATGCAAGTGCCCAAAACGACTTTGAGTATTATAACCAAAGAAAGACTTTTTCTCAACAAAAGGAAATATGGAACTCTGATGAGCTTGCAGGTCATTGAAAAACCTCTTAAAAAGGGCACATTGCCCACATGTGACAATATGAGCCTGAAACAACAGAAATGTAGGGAAAAAATAAAAATCACCATTAACTATGTAATGTAAAGTGATCTGCAACAAGAAAGACCAAGACTATTATAAACTCCAGAGAGAGGTCATATTAGGCATACAATGGTACACAAAATCTTGCCCTGCATGATGGCTTTATTTTCTTGGTTAAATCTAACCAAAGTATTTGCAGTGTCGTATGGTTTGGGTGTGGTGGTAGAAGCCTGGGTGAGTCACGTTGATGACCAATTGTGTTCTTTTTCTCTATAGTGAAGAATTATGGTTTGCTCAGTGTATCAGCCCGGTCTAAATACTTTATGCCCATGCTTCAAGCAACAGTTCTTAATGGGTAAAAGACATGCTGAGAGAGGAAATGAGATGACTATTTTTTGAGTGGGAAGGGTAGATTAAGACATATAGAAAGGATAAGAAAATTGATTTGAAAACTTCTGTATCACAAGAATATAATAATTCATACGTAAAAGTTGATTCCTATGAACAACTTTGTCTTGGTAAATTCCAGACAGAAACAACACATTAAAGGATTAATCTGGCTTTGTTAAGAATCTGAGGCAAGCTGTTTGCTGTTGAGAGAATTGGGCTGCTAAAATTTCTATCTAGAAAATTAACTTAATAAAAATGGTGTTTGTGAGTGAAGAAAAATGGAAGTTAGAGGGAAGCAGCCAGGTTTCAAGAATATAACTTAATTTCCAGGGATCCACTTGCCAGCCAGAATATTTAATTGCATGACTGATTCCTGTGTTGCCTCCAGGCCTGAGGGGTCATAATGAACATGGTACTATCCCAGGATGGGAACTACAGGACTTAGGGTTTGGGGTATCCATGACCATGAACACATCATCCCAAACTTGTTTCCCTGTTGCCTAGCAAATACTGGAGCTATTTCAAATAACCAGGCATTCTATCAGCACAAACACAAATGAAACAAATATCTCCATCAAGTTCATATTTCCTGAGGAAATGTAAAAGCACCCATTTTCAGGCATGAACACATCAGGGTGAATTCTGCCTGCCAGTTCAGTCAGATACATGAGTCTGGATTAGAGCTTTCCTAGAGTACTACTCAGCTGTGGATCATCCTATGGTCTAGAGAATGTCCAGAATGCTGGCTGAATGGGGACAGATCTAAAACATTCATCAACTGGATGGGACATTGCTTCTGACTTGGGATCCAGCCAAAATTGTTTTGTCAATTGTCCAAAAGATACTCTATGGTTTAAAATTTTTCAATTAATAATGATGATATATGCAATGTAATAACTGCAGCCAGCATTTATTTGCACAATGATCATACACAAGGCACTAAGCTAAGTGCTTTTATATGTCACCTCACTCAATTATCAGAATAACCCTAGGAAGTAGGTATTATGTTTTATTATCCACAGGAAACAGATAAGGAAACTGAGACTCAGAGTGATTAAGTAACTTGCTCAAGGTTATGCAATCAGTAAATGGCAGAGCTGGGATTTGAACACAGCTGTGTGAAGCTAAAGCTCTTGTGTTTCATGCACTATGCTGTCTTGCCAAAACATGCTGGCCTCCAGCAAATGGAACTGACGTTCACCTTGGTGTTTACTTGGCTCTGTTCTTTACTTCTCTATAGAAATTCTGAGTCAGTGTATATTTGTATGAAAATCTATTTCTAATTATTTTTAATATATATTTTTAATTTTAGAATAGTTTCAGATGCATGGAAAAGTTGCAGAGATAGTATAGAGTGTTCTTATATAGCCTGCATCCAATTTCCCCTATGGCTACAACTGCATGTTACCACGGTACATTTGTCACACCCAATGAACCAACATTGGTACATTACTATTAACTAAACCATACTTTATTCTAATTTCCTTAGTTTTCCCCTGATGTCCTTTTTCTGTTCCAGAATCCCATCCAGGACACCACACTACATTTAGTCATTACATCTCATTAGGCTCCTCTGTGCTATAAAAGCTTCTCAGACTTCCCTTGTGTTTTGATGAACTTGACACTTTTGTGGAATATTGCTTAGGTATTTGAAGAATGTCCCTCACTCTGGATTTGTCTGATGATGTTTTTTTTTTAGTCTGGGATTATGAATTTGGGGGAGGAAGTTCCATAGAAGTGAGGGGTCATTCTTATAACATCATATCAGGAGTACTCACTATCAACATGATTTATCATTGATTACGTTGATCTTCATTGCCTGGATGTTGCGGTGTTTGTCAGGTTCCTCCACTGTAAAGTTACATTTTACACTTTTCTATACTCTTTGGAAGCAAGTGATGGGACACAGCCCACACTCAAGGGGTGGAGAGTTATGCTCAACTTCCTTGAGGAGGGAGTATCTACATAAAGTAGCTGGAGTTCTCCTGTATGGGATATTTTTCTCTTCTCTCCTACTTATTTATTTATTCAATTATTTATTTATATCAGTGTGAACTCATAGATATTTACTTTATACTTTGGATTATATCTAACACTACACTATTTCTTTTGTTGCTCAAATTGTTCTAGATTTGGCCATTGGGAGCTCTTTCAGGTCAGCCTATGTTTCCCTTTGTTTCGTTTTGCTTTTGAACACTCCCTTACTGTCCAGCACTACAAGATGCTTCAGGCTCATCTTATGTATAACCTGCTGCCGCACTAGAAATTAGCCATTTCTTCAAGGAGTCCTGATTCCTTTTATTGGAAAATGGTATTAGAAACAAAGTTCTGGGGGTTGGGGTGTGTGTGATCATTGCTACTGAGGTGTCATAGCTCCTAGGATAGAGCTAGGAAATATGTGTATGTATACTAACCAATGTTTATATACAGATCTTTAATTATTACTGTATATTAAGCTTAACATGAGTTCATACTGATATATCCAACTCTAATCCATTCTACAGGGTCCATTCTAGCCTTCTCTTTTGCTTATCTGTAACTTTCAGCCCCAAAAGTGAGAAAATTGGATCTCATCATCTGCCACTATTTACTTATTTGTTCAATCCCAGCTTGCATGTACAGTGCTTCCAGAATTCCTGATCTTTATTCCCATAAGGAACAGCTTTATCAACTATAGTACAGCATTTATGTGAAGTCCCCTTTGTCTTTAGTTAAAACAGTGCTTTCCATTGTATGTATGTGCCACATCTTCTTTATCCATTCATCAGTTGATGGACACTTAGGTTCCTTCCATGTCCTGGCTATTGTAAACAGAGCTGCAATGAACATTTTGCTACATGACTCTTTTTGAATTATGGTTTTCTCAGGGTATATGCCCAGTAGTGGGATTGCTGGGTCATATGGTAGTTCTATTTGTAGTTTTTTAAGGAACCTCCATACTGTTCTCCATAGTGGCTGTATCAATTTATGTACCCACAAACAGTGCAAGAGGGCACCCTTTTCTCCACACTCTCTCCAGCATTTATTGTTTGTAGATTTTTTGATGATGGCCATTCTGACCGGTGTGAGATGATATCTCATTGTAGTTTTGATTTGCATTTCTCTAATGATTAAGGATGTTGAGCATTCTTTCATGTGTTTGTTGGCAATCTGTATACCTTCTTTGGAGAAATGTCTATTTAGGTCTTCTGCCCATTTTTGGATTGGGTTGTTTGTTTTTTTGATATTGAGCTGCATGAGCTGCTTGTAAATTTTGGAGATTAATCCTTTGTCAGCTGCTTCATTTGCAAATATTTTCTCCCATTCTGAAGGTTGTCTTTTGGTCTTGTTTACGGTTTCCTTTGCTGTGCAAAAGCTTCTAAGTTTCATTAGGTCCCATTTGTTTATTTTTGTTTTTATTTCCATTTCTCTAGGAGGTGGGTCAAAAAGGATCTTGCTGTGATTTATGTCATAGAGTGTTCTGCCTATGTTTTCCTCTAAGAGTTGGATAGTGTCTGGCCTTACATTTAGGTCTTTAATCCATTTTGAGCTTATTTTTGTGTGTGGTGTTAGGGAGTGTTCTAATTTCATACTTTTACATGTACCTGTCCAGTTTTCCCAGCACCACTTATTGAAGAGGCTGTCTTTTCCCCACTGTATATTCTTGCCTCCTTTATCAAAGATAAGGTGACCATATGTGCATGGCCAGGACATGGAAGCAACCTAAGTGTCCATCTACAGTTGAATGGATAAAGAAGATGTGGCACATATATACAATGGAATATTACTCAGCCATAAAAAGAAATGAAATTGAGTTATTTGTAGTGAGATGGATGGACCTAAAGTCTGTCATACAGAGTGAAGTAAGTCAGAAAGAATACCGTAGACTAACACATATATATGGAATCTAAGAAAAAAAAAAAAAAGGTCATGAAGAACCTAGGGGCAAGATGGGAATAAAGACACAGACCTACTAGAGAATGGACTTGAGGATATGGGGAGGGGGAAGGGTAAGCTGTGACAAAGTGAGAGAGTGGCATGGACATATATACACTAGCAAACGTAAAATAGATAGCTAGTGGGAAGCAGCCGCATAGCACAGGGAGATCAGCTCGGTGCTTTGTGACCGCCTGGAGGGGTGGGATAGGGAGGGTGGGAGGGAGGGAGACGCAAGAGGGAAGAGATATGGGAACATATGTATATGTGTAACTGATATATTTTGTTATAAAGCAGAAACTAACACACCATTGTAAAGCAATTATACTCCAATAAAGATGTTAAAAAAGAAAAACAGTGCTTTCCAAAGTTACCTAGTTCTTTTAAAAAATTATTCTCTTATTATGAAAACAATATAGTTTTATTGTTGAATGTTTGGAAAATAGAGCAACGTTTAAAGAATATTTCATTATCTTATATTAACTACTATTAACATTTGGTTCTGTCCCTCTTTCCTCCTCTGTCTCTATGGATATATACATCAATACAGGTATCTCTCTACATGGAACTCTCTCCATATATGTATATCTCTCT
Source organism: Lagenorhynchus albirostris (assembly GCF_949774975.1). Classification (NCBI taxonomy): domain Eukaryota; kingdom Metazoa; phylum Chordata; class Mammalia; order Artiodactyla; family Delphinidae; genus Lagenorhynchus; species Lagenorhynchus albirostris. The sequence goes on along the minus strand of NC_083097.1, from coordinate 77,834,460 downwards.
ATGTTTATGTAAGTTATCAAAGGAGCATTGTAGTCAGCAGTGGTTATGCAGAAGATTTAGAAATAATTCTGTAACCAATTTTTAAATTGAAACTTGATAAAAGCCAAGGGCATAGAAAATAATTCTAGTACATTTAAGTGGATCTAAAATACTTCCAACACATTTCTGTCTGGTGATCTAACTACCTGTAACAGTAGAACTTAGGTCCTTTAAGTTGTCTAGATGTGAAACTGCCCTCATCTCTATTAATAGGACCTGAATAGCAATTACATCAAGACTAATCTCTCTAGAGAATGCTGTAAGGGCAACTATCCTGCTTTGTTGACCAAAAAGAAATCCCCAGCTATAGATACCCAATGTCATGCACCAAGTATCACATTCCTCTATAAACATTTTGGCTCCTGATAGTACATGCTTGCCCACAGCTGAGGACAATCCACTAGCTCAAAGAGGAAGACTACAGAGGAAACTCCAAGAAAAGCCAACTTATTTTTTTCTCAGACATGATTTTGTATGTCATTAAAAACACAGATGAGTGTTTGGCTGAGACGTCACATTTCTATTCCACAGAGCATAGAAGAGCTAACTGTGGCCTCCATAACTCTAGGGATAGATCGTAGTTCTTAAACACCTTGATCACAGGTGTGGGTCCCTGCAGTTCAAGCTTTATGAGCTTCCTGGGAAATCTCTCTCCTTTTGTACACCTTCTTGGTTTACAGCAATTTCATCTTTCCCAGATGCATAGGATGAATAGGTCTAAAAATAAGAGTTATATAATGTTGGTGGATGATTTATTGATACTGGACATGGAGCAGGACCAAGAGCCAACACATGAATTGAAAAACAAAAGATGAAATAGTTCTCAAGAAGAATACAGGAGCCACATACCAGGCCCAGTGTGTCTAGAGAAGGGGAGAAGTCCTCAGCGGCAGGCTGGCCCTTTTTGGTAATAATCTCCCTGGGGGCTGTAGGAGAGAGAAGGAGAGGAAACTGAGAAGGGATAGAGAAATGCGTGGTAGTGAAAGGTTCCTCTGCAGCATATGTATGCTTTTTTCAGGAAGAAACCCTTGGAATTAGATGGAGCGGATATAAAATATTGAGACCTGTGAGTTTAAGAGACTCATGGAAAGTGAAAGTTTCCTTGGTGTTGATAATGGCCGTGAATAGGTTCACTGTGGGGGGATGTACAAGTTGGGCTTTTTATAGTGTTCTTTCTGGCTACCCCAGAACAGAGGGTTTGAGCGCAATGATCAGATGATAAAGAAAGGAGGAAGTTTCAGCTGCCTTGTATTACCCCAACCTGACACTCTCTGGCACAAAATACCCAAGGTCTTTGGGGCAGTCTCTGGGATCCTCCGAAGGATGTAAAAGGCTTTTTTCCGAAGGAAGAGAAGCAATTGAGGTGTAGGGCCTAGGAAGGCCATCACTTGCAGCTGTGCATCTCATATGTGCATAAGAACACTCCAGAGAGGGGCCCTAACTCTCCCTTGCCAACCCTGTGCTCTGCCTGACACTCCATCTACTCAGGGAAGGTGACTTTTCCAGCTGGTCCACCCAGAGGAGAAGGCTGTCTCAGATCTGCATTAAAGCTTTACAAAACACAGTGGTGACCCAGGGGTCCAATCATCTTTCTCCAAGGCCCACTCACATTTCTCTTCACACTATGAACCCTGTATATAAGTTTAACCTTTAAATTTTTAAACTTACTTAGGTGGACAGAATATTACATTATCATAATTTGCTTAAACAGTAAAATTTATTTATATTGTAAGACTGTTTTATCAAATAGAATGTCAACTAGTTATTAATAAAAAATAATAATCTGTATTTAGATGAGAAAAATGAGCTCTTTTATTGGGCTTATTTTGATGTTATTCTTTTGGGGAGATATCTTTACCCTAACTCTCAAAGGTTCATGAAGCCAGGCCGGTCTTTATCTGCTTAATGTTACTTTATGGTCCTGAAATTCCTTTGGTTACTGATCCTACAACAGTTCACCAGGGGAAGTTACCTGCAAGATGTGTCCCAAGAAGCTGAATTCATTTACTCCTGGACTAGGATTAGTTAAAATGGAATAATGGAATGCTAGAAAGCCACATTCCAGAAATTTTTGGTTATATGAGACACTCATGAGTTAAAAATCTCTGAGTAGCTGTGTGAATGTTCTAGCTGAGTAGGCTTGGGTAAGCTACCTGGCCTCTGGGTGCCTTAGTTTCTCATTTGTGAAATGGAACTTATCTTATATGGTTGCTATGAAAATTAACTGAGAAAAGAAATGTAAAGTGTTTAGGATTGCACTCAGCACATAGTAAACATAGTAGTAAAACTACATTAGTATTAGTACATCTGCTGTTGTGCTGACCTAAGACATAATTGGCCAACCATTCAGCTTCTTTTAAAGATTACTCTTTGGTTACTCCTATAAAACCGTGTTATCTGCATAGGAAGGATGCTCAGAGAGAAAGGGTATTTATTTACATCATTAAATTGTGATATAATCCTGTTTTTACATGATTTTATATTTTGAGTCTCATTAATATATGGATATGAATGGCTGATTCATTTTGCTGTGCAGTAGAAGCTAACACAACATTGTAAAGCAACGATACTCCAATAAAAATTAGTTTAAAAAATTAATTGAAATTTTATTAAAAAACATAAGCAGCTCTTAACATATGAAAAGATGCTCATTTTAACTCATAATAAGAGAAAATAAAATTAAAATTATACCTCATTACCATTTTTTCTACCTCTCAGAACTGGCAAATGTAGACAATTTCAATAACGGTGTATTGGTAAGAACATAGAGAAACAGGATATCAAATAATTACCAATATCTATCAAAATTCAAGTGTATTTAACTTTTGACCCATAGAACTTCTGGAAATGAATATTATAGACATATTTGCACATATACAAAATGGTTCTAGGAGTTTTTAATTGAAGTACTGCTTTTAATAACATTTTGGAAACAACCTAAATTTCTATCAATAGGGTATTCATTAAATAAATTATGGTGCATACAACCGTAAAAAAGAATGAGGAAGCTCTTATTGTTTTACTATGGAATGGTCTCCAAGGTATAAAAAGCAAAGTGCAGAGCAATATGAAAAAGATGCAGCTATTCGGCTAAAAGGGGAGAAAAAAGAAAAAAGATATGTATGTGCTTGAATATGTATTGAGTATCTACGGAAGATGCACAGGAAACCACTCATATTAATTGTCTATTAGAGGAGGAACAGGTTAGCTGGAGGACAGGGTGAGAGGAAGAGTTTTTACTCTATATCATTTTACCTTTTTTGAATCTTAAATTTGTAAATATACTGCACATTTTTAAAATAAATAATATAAAGTATACCTCATTGGTCAAGAGATGATCCTTACTCTCCCCAATTTTGGTGGTAGTTTTAAACATAGGCTTTGATGAAATCGTGGAAAATCTCAATTTCTTGAAGTTTAAGATTTTAGGTAAAAAATGAGGATAGTACTATTATTATTATCCTTTTACAGATAAGAAAACTTGAGTCATAGAGAGATCAAGTTGGGAATTTAAGTGTTTTTGACTTTCAAAATCCTGCTTCTTACACGTGGCTGTGTACCTGGACCAAACGGAATTTGACACTTCCAAGATTAAATATTAGTTATTGAGAAAAACCAGGGTCTTAGGAAGCAGGAGGGAGGATGAGATGATGATAGGAAAAAGCAGAGGAAATTATGCCATTCAAGATTATCTCTCATGAGCCAAGTTGAAGAATCTTCAACCTGAAGCAGAAGCAATTTTCTAACTCAGCACAGATGAAGGTAATTTACTATTTCAAAGAGGCAACTGAATGGCAGTAACCCAGTCTTGGAATAGCTAGCGGAATGGATGGTGAGCCTCTCTTCCTGATATCCACTCGGATGGAAACAGGTGCGTGGGGCTTAGGTCACAACAAGAGATACTTCAGTGTACTAAAGAAATGATTTTCTGATGTGGAGGTTGATTTGGAATTGTAAAGTCACCAAGGAGATCATATTCTCTGTATCTAGAAACTTTAAAATACAGCTTTAAATCAGCCTAGGACGACTTATACCTTACCCTGCCTCAGCCCAGAGAGATGGAGTCCATGCATTCAAGATCCCATGCAACCTCTTGATTTTATAAATAGTCCACAGTTCCCAATCAACTCAGAGGGTGACTGTATCTAAGTTTTCTTTCAATGTGTGCCTAGTAATATTTGTTCCTTCTAGACTCTCATCTCGCCCACTCAAAAACAAAACAAAAGAGAATAGGGAAGGCTATATAATTTGACTCCACCTACTATTATTTCCCCGTAACGTCCCATCACAAAAGCCTACCTTAGGTCAAGGTGTTTTTTTTTATTTTTTGCGGTAAGTGGGCCTCTCACTGTTGTGGCCTCTCCCGTTGTGGAGCACAGGCTCCAGACGTGCAGGCTCAGCGGCCATGGCTCACGGGCCCAGCTGCTCCACGGCATGTGGGATCTTCCCGGACCGGGGCACGACCCCATGTCCCCTGCATCGGCAGGCGGACTCTCAACCACTGTGCCACCAGGGAAGCCCAGGTCAACATGTTTTAAATCTCCTCACCCTGCTGAACACCAAGACCCATTTCCGGGTACAACATCTCTGCTCACATGGCTCTTCCAGCACTTGAGGCATTCTTTCTCATAGGCAATCTACCCACCTAATGTGTCATATTCTACTCAGTATTCAAGGTCTCATTCTAGTCATAAAGCCTTTGAAGATCATCCTCTTCTCAGAATTTCTATGATACCTGAAGTCTGAATCACAAAGTTTACTGCTGAATTACACTGTGATACAATACCTATACTTCCAAAGATTGTGAGTTCCTTAAGCAAAGAAACCTTGCCCAGTGCTTTTCTGTATCCCCCAAATTGTTGAGCAGTCAGAATGAAAATATTTGTTTTTAATCACACAAAATTTTGTAGGTTTATTTTCGTCCTTGAGGTTTAATGAGCTTAAAAGCTCAAAAAGAGTAAAAAAAATTATAGTCCTGGTAGAATACCAGAAATTGGTCAAAAATGTAAACTATGTTGGGTACAATACATCTCATTTCAGAGGGAGCACTACTGATGGTTTTTTACTAATGGGGTTCAGAATGGAGATGCCCTTAATGTTCAGGAAATGAGGCTGCTTCTATCCTCTCCAATCCCAGCTCTCTGGTCCCCTATTTCAAGATAAGAGTCCATTCTGCTTGATTCACTTTATCTGAAGTTTAAGTGTGGAAAGCATGCCATATTTTGAAAAAGAAGGAAAGGGAGAAGAAACTAACATACATTAAGCATCTATTTGCAAGGGGCTTTATATACATAGTTTCAGATAATCATTACAACAACCGTGCATTGTAGAAACTGACTTTCATGAAACTTAGATGATGGGCATAGGTCAATGAATAAAAGAACAAAGATTTGAACCACTTTTATTCTTTCTGATTCGATTATAAAAGTTAAACTGATTTAAAAGCACAGTAAAAAGCTAAATGGAACATGCACACTCTGCTAAAAAAAATTGTGCACATTCTTCCAAAATCAAAACATTGCTTTGTGCCCTTACAGATGATAAGTTCATTATGTAGTCAGAGAACACGACCATAGTGTACACAGTATAATATTTGGTTTGCTCAAGGAACTTATACTACCAGGCTAGCCCGAACTCAGAAACACTAAGGGAATAAAAACATAATTTCTCTCCTTTTTTAAACTGGGGGAATTAGGTTGAGTCATGAGTTGTTCTAATTGGTTGGAAAGTTAGAGAAGAGATACACACTGGCTGTGATTAAAAGGAGAGGAATAGATTTTAAGAAAGGGAAGATCTGAGATGCTATCTCCCAGAATGACCAGTGTAGACTGTGTTTCTGAGTAAAGCTGAGGTTTTTGCTAAAATTACCAAGAAGACAGGCCTAGCTTCATGCCAAGACTTTGCTATTTCTGTCCGTCTTCTTGGCCTCTCATAATCAAAACATTATAATCATTGATTTCCTCCTCTTCTTCAGATTTAACCAGCCACCAAGTCCCAAGAATTCTTAATTCCTAACACCTCTCCCATCCCTTCCTTCTTTCCCATTTCTACACATATTAACATACACCAAACTCACCTCCATACAACCATACTTGAGCAAGTTCCTGGCAGGAACTCTCCAGGCTGACATTCCCCTAATACAAATCACCTATCAATCTTCTTCAAACACTGGTAGAATCATCCTCATGTCGCTACTCCCCTTTGTGTGGAGAGTGAAAGACCAGCTCCAGCTGTCTCTGTCCCATCTTCATCTCCAGACTCATTCCCCATTCCTCCCTCTCCCTAGCACTCCTAATTGACCTGCTCAGTCTTATTCAAAAGCCTCAGTGGTGGCAATTCTTTCCTCTTTTATATTTTCCATAAACATTTACTGGGTTCCTATTGTATGACTGCCCCTAAGTAAGTCTTTGGGACAAAAAAGGTGAACAGAACATGGTCTCTGCCCACGAGTAAGGGAAATGCACATTACACAGATTTGGGCCTTTTGGTATATTGCGGTGGGTATTATAATGTGGATATATGCCAGGTAAAGAGAGAACACTGAGTGGAGAGTTATTTCTTCTCACTTGGGAGAGTAAAGGTCACGGAAAGTTTTACATGAGAAGATGCTTAATCTGAAAACCAAGAAAACAATTCCATTTACAATTGTACCAAAAGAAAAAAAAAACACTTAAGAAAAGATTTAACCAAAGAACAAGGCTTATATACTGAAAACTACAAAACATTGTTTAAAAAAATTAAAGAGGATCTGAATAAATGGATCGAAGACTTACTGTTGTTAATATGGCAATACTATTAAAATTAATCTACAAATTCAATGCAATCCTTATTAAATTTCCAACTGCAAGGGACACAGAATAGCCAAAACAATCTTGAAAAAGAAGAGCAAAGTTGGAGGACGTGCGCTTCCTGGTTTCAAAACTTACTACAAGTCTAAGTGGTCAAGAAAATGTGGTACTGGCATGCAGATGGTAATACAGACAAAATGGAAGAGAATTGAGAATCCAGAAATAAACTCACACATTTACAGTGAATTGATTTTTGACAAGAGTATCAAGAACATTCAATGGGGGGAATAATAGTCTTTTTTACGAATGGTCTGGAACAACCGAATATCCACATGTAAAAGAATGAATGTGCATTCCTTTCTCACACGATATACGAAAGCTAACTCAAAATGTATCAAAGACCTAGTAGAAGAGCTAAAACTATAAAACTCTCAGCGGAAACATAGGTGAATATCTGCAAGACATGGTATTAGGCGATGGTGTTTTAGAAATGACACCCAAAACATAAGCAATTTAAAATAATAAATAAATCAGGCTTTATCAAAATGAAAAGCTTGTGTGTGTCCGAGTACACTGTTAAGGAATGAAAAGGCCACCCACAGAATGGGAGAAAATATTTGCAAATCATACATCTGATAAGGGTCTAGTATCCAGAATATATAAAGAACTCTTACAACTCAACAACAAAAAGATAAACAGCCCAATTTAAATTCAGGCAAAGGGCTTGAGGAGACATTTCCCCAAAGAAGATATACATGAAAAATGGTCAACATTATTAGTCATTAGGGAAATGCAAGCCCTCTTTGGGTCATAATGAAATATTACTTTATAACCACTAAGATGTCTGTAATAATACTTTAAAAAAAGACAATAGCAATCATTGGCAAGGATGTGGAGAAAATGAAATAGTCATACATTGCTGGTGGGAATGCAAAATGATGCAGCCTCTGTGGAAAACAGCTTGGTAGCTCCTCAAAATGTTAATCATAGAATTACCATATGACCCAGCAATTCCACTCCTAAATATACCTGAGAGAGAAAACAGGTGTTCACAGAAAAACTTGTATGTAAATGTTCAAAGCAGCATTATTCACCATAGTCAAAAAGTAGAAATACCCCAAATATCTATCAGCTGATGAATGGATAAACAAAATTTGGTATATCTACACACTGGTATATTATTTAGCCACAGAGAGAAATAAAGTACTAATCCATTCCATGAACCTTGAAACCATCATGCTAAATGAAAGAAGCCAGACACAATAAGCCACATGTTGTATGATCCCAATTATATGAAATGCCCAGAACAGGCAAATCCATAGAGAAAGGAAGTAGATCAGTGGCTGCTAAGGGGGTAAAGGGGAATTGGGACTAACTGCTAATAGGTACTAGAGTTCTTTTTGGGGTGATGAAAATATTCTAGAATCAGGTAGTGGTGATGGCTGTAAGACATAGTGAATATACTAAAACCCACTAGAGTATACACTTTAAAATGGTGACTTTCATGTCATTTTCTTGAATGATTAAAAGATGGTTTTCTTTCCTCTTGTATTTTGGTCTTCAGCTTAGAAGTAACTTAACTGAGCAATAAATGAAGGATGTCTGGGTATAATCCCTCTGCCTGGAATGCTCTTCCCCTGACTCTCCGTGGCTCACGCCTTCCTATCTTTTGAGCTCAACTTAAATGTCTTTTTCTAGAGAGGCCTTCCCCGACCCCACCATGGGTAGATTCCCACTTCTCACCTTTGTTCTCCATCACTGCATTCTGTTAGTATTCTGCACAGGCAATTATGTTTATTTGTTTGTTTATTGGGTTTTTATCTCTAATCCAATAGTAAGCTCTGAGGTCAGGGAACATAATTGTGTTAGTCAGTGATATGTCCCAGGTGCCTAGGACAGTGCTCCATACAAATTAGTTGAATGAATGCCTAACTGTAAAGGCAGAGAGCTGTGATCAGGAGATCCAGCCTCCTCCAGGTCAGGCCCCGAGCGGCCTGGCATTGCCTTGACTGAAACCGATACTGTTGAGCCTCGTCCATGATATCCTGGGCTTAGCTGGTCTAGGGCTCGGCTGTAGTTTAATTTTGTGTTTGCAAAATTTATAGCACTTGATAGCAAAAGAAGTTCATCTCTACCAAAGTCATCACCGGATAAGGGCTGTGACACACGGCTCAGCCTGGGTAAGTCACAGTTGGGCAGAAAGGGGTGGGGAGGGCATTTCTCTAAGGCAGCAGAGCAGTGGATTTGAAAAACAGGAAGTAAGCAAGCCCAAGCTGCTCGAGTGGAAGCTCTTTAATTCTACCTTTAATGTTACTATCTTCAAGAAAAGAGAAAAGAAAGGCAGGGAGGAAATGAACTTCGTTGAAGTCCCAGTGCCAGGCTCTTTCCGTATTATGTGTCATTTAATTAGGAGGAATTCTTTCACAGATAGGTCACTGAATGTCAGGAATCAAGATGCTCCCTATTATGCCTGTGAAATCAAGGTCTTCTTTGTTCCAGATGCTAAATTCTAAGTACTTCCGGATGAGATATGCAGTGCAGACTCCGCAGGAACCAAGAAGGGTCAGCATAGATAAAAAGCAGTTTGGGTAATCGTATGACCCCTTCCTTCAGTGACAAGGTCTTTCTTAATCGTTTGTGTTCTAATAGCGCAGGGAAACAGCATCGCATTCTTGCTTTCTAATCTGGGCTCTGAAGGTTAAACTGGGTAACTTTGGGAAAGCCACTTAACACCCCAGGTTTCTGTGACTTAGGTTATCTCAGAATATTATTATCCTCACTTTACAGATAAGGAAGCTGGGGTGTGAGTGATGCATGATGTCCTAAGGCCTCACAGGTGACAAATGGCAGAGCCAAGCCTGGGCAGATCTGCCTGCCTGGCTCTAAACCAACATACTTTCAACTACATCAGTCAGTCTCCCAGATTCTTAAAACAGGTTGATTGGATGATTTCTATTGATATATTTCCTTCCATTGTTAATGTTTCGTGTGCTGTCAGGGCATACTTATCACACGGAAATAGAAACCTTATTCAGTTCACATGCACAGTTTTAATGCTATGTATTTATAGAAGGGTTAAAACTGATTCTTGCCATCTTTGGGGGCAACTCTTCTGAGCAGCATGTAATTGAGTGACACCCTTTTAAATTCCAAACATTTTAGCCATGGGGGAGTACTGATCTGCTAACATAATTTATTCATTAACTTTCTTTTCTATAGAGCATTTTTAAACAAGTTTAGGTAAATTGCCAAAACTATTTAGTGCGTATCATTACAAATGGGGCCTTTGTGTGGTGAATGATAAATGGATAATTAAGCAGAGAAAAGTTTTTGTGCACTGAAATGGTCACTTTAAAAGGATGCTTCAAAAATCAACAATGTTTAAAAGGATTTACTTCTCTTCTCAATGTCTGTAGAAGAAAAGGTAATATTTATTTTCATTTAAAACAGGTATTCGGCTCCTACGATAGAATCACCAATAGCAATCAACGGACCAACAAATCTTTCCTCTTCACCTTGTAGGATGAGGCACATGCCCAGTGAAATGAAAAGGAAAGAATGGCAAAAGGCTAACTTTCACCTTCAACATTCGCTTTATGACCAGGAAACAGGGTGCCTGAGGCATGGGACTTGAAGAGGGTCCTAACACCTTCTGGTGGTATCCTAGGGGCACAAGGAACTAATCACCTTGTTGGGCCCTTCTCTTCCTTCCCAAAAACCCTGCAATCACAATCAATCCAGGAGACAGTAAGGACATTTACATTTCTGGCCACTGAATACAACCTTCTTCCCTTCAAACAGGAGTTTTCTCAGGAAGTATTTTGTGCTTAAATAAGAAAATATTAACACCTCATTTTTTTTTTTTACACTTTTGTAGCTATCCAAGCATTTTCACATGGTGGATTGCAGAATTTTTGGGTTTCACGACTAGTAAAATTATAAAAAGAAAAAAAAGTATCAACAGAGTGTCCAACTTGTATTTTGTCAGATAAGATATTTAAGAGAGAAAAAATTATCCTATACAATCACCATAGCAAAGGAGCAAGGAGGTCATTTCATATAAAGAGTCCTTGAAGCCGCCTAAAATTGACCTTTTGGAAAATTCGCTACACTACCCTGAATTTTCTCTCTCTGCAGAGGAGTAAAATTTTCGTCAATGACTTTCACAGCCAGCCTCTAAAGTAGGCGAAGCGTGTACTACTCTCCTCTTACCTGTCAAGAAACATGGGCTGAGAATGTGAGGTTAACAAGCTCTGGTGATGCTGACACAGCTCATCCACAAACCACACTTTGAGGGTCAGAGACCTAGATCCTGGGCTGGAATGCTGGTTTCGCGGCTCACCAGCCGGGAAAGCATGGGGGGACATTTTAATAATACCTGAAAGCCCTAGATGAGCGATATGCAGTCAGCTTGCCCAGAGGGCCTGGAGTTTTAGTGGAGGGCCAAGGAGTAGGTAAAGTTCCATTGGTTCAGGTGCCTCTTCTTGGCTCACCTGCAGATTAGAGTGACCTCCCCAAGACTGGGTCACTCTGTGTCTTTCCTGGATTTCCCAGATTATAGCCAGGGTCCAGTTCGCTGAGCCAGCAGAATGCCATTTGTGCCGGTTATTTCTCCCTGGCTTTGCAGACCCCAGAGAGACAGATGTAATTAGATACTGCTCTTCAGAGACTGGCCCTCTTGGAAAGCCTATGAACTCCCTAGTATCCTTTAACAAATTCCCTTTCTTCTTAAAAAAATACTAGGGAGAGTAACAAAATAAGAGAGAGAGGGTTGTTGTTTATTCTGAAAATCTAGACCTACATCCCTGAGTGTCGGGATAAATTGGGTGGGTATAAATTTAATGTACCATTAGATAAACCAGCTTGTATCTCCCCCAACTGTATGGATTTTGGGGGCCTGTGAATACATTGCTTGAACCCGAAGTGAAAATTCTTTGGGGGTTCATATGCGTACTTGGCCAGCAGCAAGGCGACGTCTTTCATTTTTTCTTTCTTTCTGTGAACCCTGCACTTCTGGAGGAAAAGGGAACAGAAGTTGTGTTGGAGTGGGGAATAGAGACAATCCTACTTTTCTATTTTCTGCTTTATCACTCTTCTTTCAAACTAGGTTGCCTTACTTTTATTAGCTTAGATGATTTTACTGATGAGAAATTGAAAGCACAGAGACATTAGGGAAATTGTCCACGATCACAGAGATTGTGGTAAAATAAGATCAGAATTCTGCCTCCCAGTGTTCTATACAATTTTGTTGCTAGTTTCAAGCATTTACCAGGAAAACAGTACAAGGAGAGAATTTTGGACACAATTTTGGTGTATCCTATTTCAGTAAAGATTAAGGGAGAATTCATATTCTACTTTCTACAGGGTGTGTGTGTGTGTATATGAGAGAGAGATGCAAAGAGAGAATTTAGAACCTTAACTAGAAAACTAGAAACACCATCATTGTCACACTCTGCACTAACTAGTAATCCTAAAAAAATTTTGTTTTGAGATCTTCTTAAGAGAGAACTTTCATGAAAAATGAGATATTTTTCAGAGTACTAGTGCTCTGTACTGCTGCTCAGAATTGCTGACATAAATGTAAAGTCTGAGAACCAAAATTGTATCTCACTTCTGCTTCAGATATTTACAACAAATGAGACAGTCTCACAGGAAATTAACCTTACTAACTTAGAAGGACCATGTGTCCATAAAAATTGCACACATTAAGTAGCAAAGGCACAAGAGCTCTTCCCTGAATCTATGTATTGACATGGAAATAGATAACCAAGATGATACCATGATTTCCTATCTCTAGAAGCAATCCTTGTACAAAGAGAATACAAACACAAAGTCATATGAAGGGATGAGAATATTTGCTCACTAAATGATGCTGGTTCGTAGTGATTAACCCCATGGTAAACCCTTTGGCTTTGCCATTTTTTTTCTTTTTGAGACCAGTTTCTCTTTCCAGCTTATGAAAAGTGTCAAAGTCAATATCAAAGATCTTTATTATTAATGATCATGTTCATAAACAAGAGACAGTGTAATACTATGAGGCTTCATGCTATATGGCTGCGCCTCTAGCCACTTATTCCATGCTTTGGGAACATTAAAAATATCACTTTGGGGTACATTATATTAGCGATACCCATTTATTTTAGGAAATTTGGAAAACACCAAAAAGAAAAAAACACTTGGAATCCTACCATTCAGTGGTAACTATTGTTATAACTCTGGTATAATTCTTGCCAGATTACATGCATATATTATAAAACAAACTAGACCTGTGTATTTACAAGATTGGAATCTCACTATACTATTTTCCCAGACAGTTCTAAACTTGTTCAATGATATACACTTCGTCAGTGGGTAGAAATGCTCCGTTGCCTTTCCCACAGAAAGGTGTGCCTAGAAAATACATGCACAGGGTGGGTATCAGAACACTTCCTCTTGAAATAGTAGTGGTTATTTCCTCATTATACCTATAAACATTTGTGGAGAGTGCTGGTATAGCACATGGATAAATGCTAGGTCCAATAATAATCTACAAAAAGATACAGAAAGCTTTGGGAGCAACTTAGATCTGACTAAAATAGTGTGGCTTAAATTTCATTGAAAAATTAATAAAATTACTGTGATCTAAAAAAAAGCCCTAACATCTCTCTCCTTTTCTTCCAAGAAGGTATGCTAAAATAATGGCAGAGGAGAAAGGAATTGGAACCTTCATGAGGCAATCAAATGTAGGAGAAAGTAGCATGGGTTTGGATTCAGGCAGGCCCAGATTTAAATAACAGTGCCACTTGATCTCAACAAGACCTTGAGACTTTCTTTCCTATTCTGAAAAATGGGGACATAAATACTCCCTTAGAGCACTGCTGAGAGAATTAAATGAGACTATGAATGTAAAGCTGTATGTAGAGTGGGTTCTCCACTTAGCTGTTATTATTGCTAGTACTGACTTTTGGAAGAATTAACCCAAGGGCTCCATGCTCAACCCCGTGTATTATACTATGGATTTAGCAGTGTCAGTTAGCTTTAATGTTCTCTTTACTGATTGCTTTGGAACTGATGAAAACAAGTGCTATTTTAGATCCTGTGACCTGTCACCTAGACACAAGCACAGAAGAGGACAGTTAAGAGAATCAGGTTATAAAAATTACTGAGGCACATTGGATATGATGCAACCTATGAAATACCAGAGATAAAATCTATTTGTGGAGGGAAACCAATTTATATTTCTCATGCAATGAGGCATGTCACTAAGAGACACAATTGGACATGACTGCTCTGAACTCAGAAAACAGCACTAAGTGCTCTTTCTCCATCAGGGCTTATGTACTGTAGCTGCTCCTGGCAATGTATCATCTCCTTCTAGAGGGTTCCACAAAGAATGAGTCAGCAAATGGCAACTGCTTGTACATTTCAAATCTTGCTTTTTCTTCCTTGAGAAAAAGGCCTGCCCGTTCCTGTTTTTCAGTTTGAAATGAAGATAACTCCTGGTTGACTTTATTTTCAGTGTTTTCCCTAGATAGGCACTTAATTCACATATCTAGCGACGCTTCCGTCATGGGTCATAGCTGTCATATTTGTGCAGCCAACTCTAGCACTTACTTCTCATCACTAATTTTAGCTCAAAGGTTGATTTGGTTTATTGCCTGTCCTTCTGAGATTAAACCTGAGTATTAGAGAGAATCATGTGTCCTTAGGAAAAGAATCAGAAGAATTTCTTTAGCATCGTGCTAAGTACTATGTGCATTGTACCCAGCTGATGTCTTTAGCAATGTTAGCTCCAGTTTGCACGTAGCAACGAAGCTGAAATGATTTACTCCTTGGACAGGCTAGAAATTGTCTCAAAAGATTTCTTTTTCTGCGGCAATCAGCCACCACTATATTACCAATTCTAAGTCATGAGCTGAAGGTTCATTGGTCATTTTATATTTCCTATGTGAGTCATTGATCAATAAATGTTAGAGAAGAAATAGCCTCTGTTCTTAAGTGTTCCTGGCTGCTTTCAGAAGTTAATTTCATTACAGAGATGAGGAACAATCGGGAAGCTATATATAGAACCTAGGAGAACACAACAATCCTTAAGCCCCCAGATAAATCAAAAGCCTATACTGTAGGTTTTTAAAATCCTGAGACCAAACATCCTTTGGAAATCTGACCCAATGATTAGTATACCCAATAGTATAATTCCCTTCATTCTTTCTTTTATTGATCACTGAGGGGTGACTACATTTGGGCGGGTCACCAGAACTGGGGGACAGAGAGACCTGAAGCTACAGTGATTCTAACCAGCCAGCTGCCAGGGAAAACAACAAAACTGTCACTAAGTATGGGCTCCCCACTTGGTAGATTTTCTAGGTGCATTTTCCCCTTTCTTCCTTAGTATCTGAACCCCTGATTTTATGTAAGGCTGAAGCTTACCCAGAAAACAGTATATTTCCCAATATCTTTTGCAGCTGGTGGTAATCATGTAATTAAGCTCTGACCAATGAGACGTCAACATGAGTGTTGCCTGGACTTCTGGGAAAGCTGCTCAAATGAGACTGACTCAGAAGTCAGACTCTGTACACTTTTACCTTTCCTCTTTCTTATGCGTTAAATGGCCTGTAATGATTGGAGCTCCAGCAGCCCTCTGGGATCAGAAAGTAACTTTTAGGATGGAAGCCAGCTCTGAGAGGGAGGGAGAGAAAGCCTGAAGATGCTTTGGTCCATGATGGCTGTAAAACTGCCAAACCAGACCTTTCATGAGGGCGCAGAAATCAACCTCCATCTTGCTTAACTGCTATAATCTTATGTTTTCTCCTATGGGCAGCTGAACCTCACGGAACTGATGTAGCCATCAAAGCGTCAGACTCTCCGGTGTGAGAATTTCCTTTACTGGGAGACAAAGACTTTTATTTTACAAGACAGATTTTAAATGCCAACACTTTTAGGAGTTTCTTTACTTTTCTTAAAAATAAATTTATTTATTTATTTAATTTTGGGCTGCGTTGGGTCTTTATTACTGCACTCAGGCTTTCTCTAGTTGCGGTGAGTGGCGGCTACTCTTCATTGTGGTGCACAGGCTTCTCGTTGTGGAGCACAGGCTCTAGGCGCGCGGGCTTCAGTAGTTGTGGCTCATGGGCTTAGTTACTCTGCATCATGTGGGATCTTCCTGGAGCAGGGATCGAACCCGTGTCTCCTGCATTAGCAGGCAGATTCTTAACCACTGTGCCACCAGGGAAGTCCCTAGGAGTATCTTTTAAATCACTTGAACTACAGATGACTGCTAGCAACTCCCTTTCCTGAGGGCAGATTTTGAGGGGGGAGGCAGGGTGTTTGAGGTGCCTGTGGGGAGTTTCAAGAGGAAGAAGGTGTGGGAGGAAGAGAAACAAGGATTTGGAAGGGGAGTTAAAGGTTGGCTTTGCCGCTATCACATTTTAATCTTGGGCATGTCCTCCTGACTCCCATGGATTGAAGGCTTCAAATCTGCCCTAGAGGCCCTAGGGGACTTGGAGGAGGGAACTGCAGGTGTTTTAGTAGCCCCAAGGCACCCCAGAAAGCCTGGCCTTCCTGGCAACAAAGGCAGCAGCAACAATAACAACAACAGCATCACTGAAAGACTGCCCTTCTGCTTGCTGGCTGCCTGCTAAATCCTGGGGGTACTACACAGGTGGTCCCTGATTTACGGTGGCTGACCTTTGATTTTTCGACTTTATGGTGGTGAGGAAGCAATGAGCGTATTCAGTAGAAACCATACTTCAAGTTTTGAATTTCGATCTCTGCCTGGGCTAGCGATACACTGTAGGTACTCTCTGGAGATGCTGGGCAGCAGCAACAGAGCTACGGCTCCCAGTCAGCCACGTGATCATGAGAGTAAACGACTGATACACTCACAGCCATTCCATTTCTCACCTTCAGTATAGTAGTCAATAAATTACGTGAGATAGCCAACCCGTTACTATAAAATAGACTTTGTGTTAAATGATTTTGCCCAACTGTAGGCTAATGTAAGCGTTCTGAGCATGTTTGAGGTGGGCTAGGCTAAGCTACGCTGTTCAGTAGCTAAGGGGTATTAAGTGCATTTTCTGTTGTGCTTATGATATTTTCAACGTACGATGGATTTACTGAGACGTAACCCCATTGTAAGTTGAGGAAAACCTGTACATACATTATCCCCATCTAATCTTCGCAAACTCTGAAACACAGGGTTGATAGCCTTACCTTACAGACGTGAATACTGCAGCTCAGAGAGATTAAGCATCACTTAATCCAGAGCTCAAGTTGCATGACCAACTATCTTGGTGTGCCCAAGACTGAAGGGTTTCCTGAGATGCAGGTGCTCTTTCAGGAGAGCACCAAGCAAACCAAGATGGTTGGTCACTCTAGCCGTCTGACAGCAAAGCTCTGTTATACCATCTTCAAGCCCCAAGAAGCACAGAGTCCAGACAGAGTTCCTTAAAGAGCTGGCTCTAGCTTCCTAAGATGCTCGACTTTTACCTTCAGCCTGGGAATCTGCTCCCCTCTCTAGAGGTGGACTGTGGAGTAGACTTAGCAGGACTGTGTGATGGAACTAAAGTCTCCTCTGGTCTGTCTTCCCAGTCCAAACTAGGACCCCCTGTCCCCAGCTCCACGCACCCAGTAGCTAACAGCAAGTGAGAGCCCTGTACTGTGCAGGGAGCAGACCCTAGCGCTCCGTGGGGCAGAACCCAGGTCCTTGTCCCACTGGGAAATGTCCTCCAAATCTTTCGCCCTCATTTTTTACCAGATGCAACCACTTCAAACTATTAAAATATCTTTAAATTTTTCCTATGAAAATGCTTTTTCCAGAGTTTTAAAAGCACTATTATTTATGTCCACCTAAAGTTGTAAAAGGTACAAATTTAAGATGAATAACTTCCAGATCCTATCCCTTCCTATTTTAGCTTATCCCTTACTAAAGGGTGTCAATGGCATTTTGTGAGTATGTCTTAATTTAAATAACACAAATAACAACCATCTAAGGCAGGGGTTCCTAGCTTGAGGTTTCTGGATTCAGGGGGGACATGAACCTCCCTGAAGTTGTGTTCCCTGGTGTGTGTGTGTGTGTTTATAGGGTAGAAGGTCCATAGCTTTTCACTACATTCTCAGGAGAATCTGTGACCAAAAGAGAGCTGAGAAGCCCTGGTGAAATAGCAAGAATTAACTTAGATGACTTTTAATTTTTTTAGAAAAGACGTCTTTGTTTTATGAAATGATTCACTGTAGCAACTGACCCCAGCGTATTAACCTGTGATTAAGGCTATGGCCTTGATACATCAAAGGAAGAAGGCAGAGAGCCATAAGGAAGATGTGGTCACGGTAGCAGCAGGGAAATGTGGCTGAAAGCTCCAGTGCCTGGGGCACCACGCCCCACAGTGACAGAACCGGGGTCCTCAGACCCAGAGGAAAGCCATGGGGTTCAGAGCTGATTGCCTAAGACTTTCTTATTCTCTTTGTCTCTAACCTATCTCTAGATGATTGGTTTCTTATTTCTGGTGTTTTGTATTTTTGTTTGTTTGTTTTACAAAGTACAGCTTCTCTTATAAATAAATGAATTCAATAAACAACTATCGGGTGTTATAGCCCAGTGTCTGAGAACCCACTCATTGGAGTCCTGGGTTCATAGCACAGCTCCACACTTTGTAGCCATATGACTCTGGAGCAGTGGCCCTGACCTCTCTGAGCTTCCATGTTCTGGGCCCCAGTGGCATGAAACCTGTTCTCTGAGCTCTCTGTCCCAGCAAAACCTTGAAGCAGCAACCCTTAACTAATAGGGTCACTGAAAATCTCGTAACCACGATCCTCTTAGGCTCCCTGGCCTGCCTAGCTTCTGGAGCAGTGGAGCAGGTTACTTTCTCAGTCAGTGCTAATCTCGGCCAAGCACAGCCTCAAACTACCCTTTTCTGTTTGCTTCATTCTCTGCAGTGCCCATTTGCCCCGCTGATAAAGCAATCTGAAAGACGGGGGCGGTGCGCTCTGAAAGATGCAAGCTGACTGCATCAGTGGGAGAGGTGGTAACTGTAGAATAAGGAGAGATGAGGAGATGGGACTGACCTAAACCACCACACACTTGAGCCTGCTCAGGGCACACTGAGGCTGACACTGGGGCCTCCCCAGTGCACAGGCTTATTCTCATGAGCAGCTACAAGTCAGGAGTCCATTCTCCTTCTTAATGAGGCTGTTTTCACCTTACCAAGCTCAGGGTGGGAACATTAGGATTCCATTCCATGATTTAAAAAAAAAAAAAAATTTTTTTTTTCAGAAGAAGAAGAGAAAAAGAACTGAGTAAGAGGGATGGCCTGAGGACCCTCAGTACAAGCTAGGCCTGGGCTCTGTCATGAAGCTAATGGTCCACAGACATATTCCTTGGACTTTCCCTGAATCTTTGGACTCTACTTCAGGTTTATCTGCCTGAACAGTTTTCCCTTCCGCCATAACGAATGAATCATTTCCTCCTCTCATATCCTGCCAAACATTTCAAATCATGCCTCTCATTCTTGGTTAAGTGTTTAAGTTGAACTTCCTATGATGGAAAAGCAACTGATAGAAACCATTTTTCATTCTCATGTATAAGCCCCTTGAAATAAGCTTTTCGGGAGAAGCTGTGGTCGTGATACCCTATCCCAGCTGGATGCTCTTGCTGAAACTCCACTGTCCACAGCGAAGCGCTATGGTAGGTAGGATATCACAGATCCACAGGGTGAAGGGAACCTGATTCCTCTCCTTGAAACAATCTAACAAGTCAGGCATCTGCCAATAACAATCAAGAGGGAAGTGGAAAGTCAGTCCTGGTAAAATAATGAACTTCTGCTGCCATCTGGTGGAATTATCACCTTTAATCATTGCTAAGTAGAGGGTCACTTTCCAGAGAAAACTATAGAGCCGTGGTTCTCAAAGTGAGCTCCTTGGGTGTTACTGGTCATTTACTACCTATGACAACTGGCGAGTTACTTAATCTTTTCAGGCTTAGTTTTCTTAGTTATAAAATGTCTAACTCATAGCATTATGAGGATTTAAACAGAAAATGTAGATAACATGAGCGGTAATAATAAAAGATGTAAAGAGCTTAGTATTAAACCTAACAAAAAATTGTAATTATGAAAAAAGGTATAACATTTCATTGAAAGATGTTTGTGGATGCCTAAATAAAGGAGCTCCTTGGAAAAGAAGACTCTCAGGCTCTACTCTAGACCTACTAGATCGAGAGGTACATTCAACAGGATCTCCAGGTTATCTGTGTAGACATTGAAGTTTGAGAAGCACTGTTCTTGATGTTTTCCCCAGAGAGATAAATGATTTTATTATTGCTACTTTGTGCTTTTGAAAACAAAGTTGTTTAATTAAAAAATGTTATCATTGAAGACACTCATCACAAGACAGTATGGACTGGAGGCGAAGAGCACTGGATTGGGGGTCAGACAGCACTTATTTTGTATTCCATTCCTGTCACTTGCCACCAATGACATGTGATGAGTTGCTTAATCTTTCTGAACCTTACTTTTCTTAGTTATAAAGTAGAAAAGAAAATATCTAACTCATAGCACTGTGAGGATTTAAACAGAAAATGTAATTAACATAATTTAAAATATAAGGTGCCTACTATTAAAACTAACAAAAGATGTTCAATTGTAAAAAAAAAAAGTATGAAATTTCATTGAAAAACATTTGAAAAGACTTAAATAAAGGGAGAGAGGAAACCAGGTTCAAGGATAGAAAGACTCAATATTGTAAAGCTGTCAGTCCTCTTCCAATTCATCTCTTCTAATGCAATTCAAATGACAACCTCAACTGGGATTTTTGTTGAACTTGACAAGCTGATTCTAAAGTTTGCATAAAAATAAAGGGCTAGGAATAGCTTAAACAACTTTGAAAGAGAAGACCAGATGGAATAGTCACTCTACCAGACATCAAAACTTACTATAAAACTATAATAGTTAAGGCAGTGTGGCGTGACACATTGAAGGACATAGTGACCAGTGGAACAGACTAGAGAGTCAGAAAGAGGCCTACACATATTTGGGGATTTGATATATGACAGTGGTGGCATTACAAATCAATGGAAAATGCATAAGCTGATTGATAAATGGTCCTACAATAATTGGCTATTCATATGGAAAAATTATACATACACACAAAATTTGATCTCCTCTTTATATCATATACAAAGTTAAATTGTTTCCAGATTGATTAAAGATCTAAATGTATAAAGCAAAACTAAGAATCTTGGAGAATATTCATGATCTCAATGTGGGGAAGAAAATATTAAAGAAAATCACGTAAGCCAAAACTATAAAGATTTTGATACATTTGATTACGTTAAAATTTAAAAATTCTGTGCAAGAAAAGACACCATGAACAAAGTGAAAAGACCAGCCCAGATTGGGGGAAGATATTTTAATAGATAATTGACAAAGGATTCATATCAGAATATATAAAGTACTCCTATAAATGAAGAAAATAAAGACAGATAACCCAATGGAAAAATGGACAAAAGTCATGAATGTGCCCTTCACACACACAAAAATACTACATATGTTAGACATATGACAAAGTGCTCAGCCTTGGCACTTAACAGCAAAATGCAATTTTAAAAAATTATCTTACAACCACCAGCTTGAGTCTGATGATACCCAGTGAAGGAACATTCTCTTTGACTGTGGGGTGAAAACTAGCCCAGCACGCCTGGAAGACAATTTGGCATGACCTTGTAAAGTTAACAGCAAAACCTTGTAAAGCCATCAACCCCACTCCTATGGGTTTGTTCTGGAAACACACCCAAGGAGGCATTTACAAGGAGCTTTTCTTGTAAAAACAAAAATATTGGGAAGAACCTAGAAATACACTAACACAGTAGAATAGATGAATACATTTTCGTGTGGTATTGAATACTATACAGCAGTTAAGACAAATGGATTAGAGATGCACATAACAACACATACCGGGACTTTCCTGGTGGCACAGTGGTTAAGAATCTGCCTGCCAATGCAGGGGACACTGGTTCAATCCCTGGCCCGGGAAGATCCCACATGCTGCGGAGCAGTTGTGTGCCACAACTACTGAGACTGCACTCTATAGCCCGTGAGCCACAACTACTGAGCCCACACGCCACAACTACTGAGCCCACACGCCACAACTACTGAAGCCTGTGTGCCTAGAGCCTACGTTCCGCAACAAGAGAAGCCACCGCAATGAGAAGCCCTCATGCCGCAACGAAGAGTAGCCCCCACTCACCACAACTACAGAAAGCCTGCGCGCAGCAATGAAGACCCAACACAGCCAAAAATAAAAAACCCACATATCTCAGAAGCATAATGTTAGGCAAAAAAAAAAAAAAAAAAGGCAGTTGTCAGATACAGGAAGAAAATAATACCATTTATAAAATGTTCTAACCTGTAAAATATTATTAAAATTGTTTCTGTATATGTACATATGCACTAAGAAATAATATAGGTATGTGAATAATAATCACCAAATTTAGGATAGTAGCTGTGTCTGGTGAGGGAGAGATGATGGCATTCCAGTAAGGATACTGTATCCTTACTGGAATAGGATCTGTAACATTTAATAATTCAATAAGATCTGTATCATTTAATAATTTAAGGTTAGTGATACTTTTAAAATAATATTTTCTGGAATTTTTATGTTTGAAACAGTTTAGAAAGAAAGATAATGTACATAAAATGAATGACATATATTAAAATATGGCTATGATCATTAAAGAGGATTGAAATCCTTCCAAATAAATGATTCTGAGATTAAATAATTATATCTGGGAGGGAATTTAAAAAACTTTTCACCTTAAAAGATCTCTTAAGCCTAGTTTGTTTTATGAACATGTCTACAGAGCAAATTAATCAACCAATAACTTTTCTCTGGGCACCTATCAGGGGTCTAGCAGCAAGCTGTTTACTATGGGGAGGCTACAAGGGGAAGAACAGCTGGCCTGTAACATACCTGAAATAAATAAGAAAAAAAAAAAGAAAGAAAGCGGGGGAGAGGAGAAGGGGAGGGTGAAGGGAAGGGGGGAGGGGAGGGAGAGGAGGAGAAATATCCCAGGCAGGATGGAGTCAACTTCCACACTGCTATTTTAGCAAACACACTGCTTCATACATAAAAATGAAGGCTATCCCATTCAAAGTAGCCCCCTCATGACTTGGACATTTATCCTGGTGATTTCACTAGTAATTAAAATATTTTTTGAACTCCTCTTAGAACTACTTTCAGGGTATATAGCAGTCTAGCTTGAGTTTCTCTAATTGGGAAGATATCTGGGAGATAAATTTGATTCTGGAGAAGAGCCAAAAGAGTGGCTAAGTCAGATAAAATGGCTTTTGGTCAATAACTAGGTATGACCAAAGAGTAGTGCCTTTTTTCCCCCCAAACTACGAAATGCTATTTGCATGGCACCCTAGCTAAAATGGATGAGGCTGTTTATGACCAGATGTGAGATCTTGGGAGCTCCCTCTGCCGCCACAATCTCTGTGCAGCCACCCTGAGACCTGAAGTGTACGGTATCTCCACACACCTATAACTCATCACTGCATGTGACTGTGTCTCAGACGCTGGCTGGAAAGCTCTTTAACGCAGTGCAGCTGATCGTCCAGCCCAGCTTGTAAAATGACACTGGCTATGTGGCAGAACCTGGCAGACACTCACCCATACCGTTTCCTTTACCTGGGCGCAGAGATTTGGGAGATCCTGCGTGCAGTTAGCTGGGGGCCACCTGACTGGGTTTTGACCAGTGGACTGTGGGAGCCCTTCTGGTCCTGATCATAGACGTCCTGTGCAACTGTCCCATGTTCCTCTCCCTCAGCCTGTAGCCAAGCATTCTAAGGCGGCAGAAACTCACAATGGAAGGAGTCTTAACTCCTAAATCAGTATTTGGAGCAGAAAGTCTCCAGGGAAGGCCCCAGACCTGCTTTGGGCTATGGCTTGACTGAGAAATAAACTTTTACGGTATTAAGTTAATGAGATATTAGAATATTTTTGCCATGTAACACAGCCTAGCGCATACTAATAGAGACAATTCGAAAAAAATAAAACAAGTTCCAAAACTGTTCTAAGCGATGTCAGCAACATCATAAACCCATAGTCTCTTCAAATGGTAAGAATGACAGCATTGATTGTCGAGTATATTGGTGCTTGTGGTTTTACTTAAAATGTGATATTGGGTTGGCCAAAAGGTTCATTCGGTTTTTTCCGTAAGATGGCTCTAGTAGGACTTAGTTGTCTTTAACTTCATTTGAAACAATTTTGTTAGATTGTATATGACAGCTGTCATATCAGCATGCATTTTAAAAAAGACATCAGGGGCTTCCCTGGTGGCGCAGTGGTTGAGAGTCCGCCTGCCGATGCAGGGGACACGGGTTCGTGCCCCAGGCCGGGAGGATCCCACATGCCGCAAAGCAAATGGGCCCGTGAGCCATGGTCACTGAGCCTGCGCGTCCGGAGCCTGTGCTCCGCAACGGGAGAGGCCACAACAGTGAGAGGCCCGCGTAACATAAAAAAAAAAAAAAAAAAAAGACATCAAAATTGGTAAAATTTTGTAGCCATTTTAATATTGAAGATGGAAGAAAAAAGCAACATGTTCAGTATATATGCTTTATTATTTCAAGAAAGGTAAAAATGCAACCAAAACACAAAAAACGATTTGTGCAGTGTATAGAGAAGGTGCTGTTACTGATTGAATGTGTCAAAAGTGGTTGGCAAAGTTTCATGCTGGAGATATCTTACTGGATGATGCTCCACGGCTGGGCAGACCAGTTGAAGTTGATAGTGATCAAATCGAGACATTCATTGAGAACAATCAACGTTATACCACGCGGGAGATAGCCGACATACTCAAAGTATTGAAATCAAGCATTGAAAGTCATTTGCACCAGTTTGGTTATGTTCATCGCTTTGATGTTTGGGTTCCACATAAATTAGGCGGAAAAAACCTTCTTGATCAAATTTCACATGCGATTCTCTACTTAAATGTAACGAAAACGTTCTGTTTTTAAAACAAATTGTGACGGGCGATGAAAAGTGGATATTGTACAATAATGAGGAACAGAAGAGATCATGGGGCAGGCGAAATGAACCACCACCAACCACACCAAAGGCCGGTCTTCATCCAAAGAAGGTGATGTTGTGTACATGGTGGGATTGGGAGTCCTCTATTATAAGCTCCTTCCGGAAAACCAAACCATTAATTCCAACAATTACTGCTCCCAATTAGACCAACTGAAAGCAACACTCGACGAAAAGCATCCAGAATTAGTCAACAGAAAACGTGTAATCTTCCATGAGGATAACACAAGACCGCATGTTTCTTTGATGACCAGGCAAAAACTGTTACAGCTTGGCTGGGAAGTTCTGATTCATTTGCTGTATTCACCAGACACTGCACCTTCAGATTTCCATTTATTTTGGTCTTTACAAAATTCTCTTAATGGAAAAAATGTCAATTCCCTGGAAGAATGTAAAAGGCACCTTGAACAGTTCTTTGCTCAAAAAGATAAAAAGTTTTGGAAAGATGGAATTATGACATTGCCTGAAAAATGGCAGAAGGTAGTGGAACAAAAGGGTGAATACATTGTTCAATAAAGTTCTTGGAGAAAATGAAAAATGTGTCTTTGATTTTTTACTTAAAAACTGAAGGCATATTTTGGCCAACCCAATATTATTATTTTGGAATCACACCACGCAAAGTTGTACAGTAAAACATTCATGTGCTGAGAGCTTGATTTCTCCTAAGAGCTGGAGGTTGAGATCAGGTTAGGATTTGAGTGGGAAAAAAGAGAAGGGAGGGCATTTCAGGTAGAGGGGAAGAGGAAGCACCTGAGGAAAAGTCCTCTGATTGGGGTGGGAAGCAGCTCATTATAAAGAAGAAAAATATTCTCCTCACCTCACTTTCTTTTTCTTTTTCTTTTTTTTTTTTTTACCAAAACAAAGCAATTAAGAACAGCCAGATCTTGTAATCTCCTAGTTTTGAAAGATACAAATTTTACATAATGTCTACCTACTTCAAAATTCTGCAAGTACTTCATACATTTTTTTTTTTTTGGCCACGCCACCTGACATATGGGATCTTAGTTCCTCAACCAGGGATCAAACCCGTGCCCCCTGCAGTGGAAGAGCGGAGTCTTAACCACTGGACTGCCAGGGAAGTCCTTGCAAGTATTTCAAATTGTTATTAAAAGCACAAGCCTTCTGGAAGTCCCAGTACCAATAGATAATGTTTATTGAGTATCCAACACGTTCCAGGGCATAAGCCCAGTGCTTTAAACTGGGACAAGTAGCATCGGTGTCCCCTGGGAGCTTGTTGGAAATGCAGGATGTCAGACCCCACCTCAGACATACTGGATCAACCAATGTCTGCATTTTAAACAGAACCTTGGGTGATTCATACACATGCTAAGCTTCAAAAAGCACTGCTTTGAATGCTTTATCACAAATCCCACAAAAATCCTATTATTCACTTGTGTCTCCTTACTTCAAAAATCGACAAGTACTTCACATCATCATTAAGAGACTTCTGGAAGTCACAGTACCAACAGGTAGCATTTGCTGAGTATTTAACATGTTCTGCAAAAACCCCATAAGGTAGGCACAGGTATGATTATTGACCCCATTTCAACTGATAAGGAAATAAGGGTCTCAGAGATAAGTAATTTACCCCAAAATACAAGTTTAATGTCTCTGATAATATACACATAATCACACCTATGCCTGGCTGATTCCAGAATCCAAACTTTTACATCCTGTACTGGGGGTCTCTCCTTGTGCTGTGAAGGGCATTGTGGCTGGAAATTAGGCTCACCAGTGACAGACCAACCTGACTGGAAGAACACACCTAATTGGGAAGAGCAGCAGAGTAACCTGTGACATCTAGAAAAGTGATTGTGAAAGGAACTCTTTGCAAAGGTGAATAAATAATTAAATACATATTTAAATATATGAAAGAACACACATTCATACACAGGTAAATATACTAGAAATTTGTAATTTTAATTGTTGTCTGAGGGCTTTAGCAACTGAAGTCTAAAAGATGATTTTGTATTTCTTTCTGAAGGAAAATTAAATTATTTGGATATCCCCTCATTTATTAAATTTACTGAGCCAAGAAGACAAGACTTAGGAGTTTATTTAACATGACACAATAGTGGATGAAATGAAAAGTGCTGTGGCTTTGACTTACTGCTAACTGTTTTTATTGCTGAGGGCACCTGTCATAATACTTCAATACAGTGGGTCTCAAATTTTAGCATCAAAATCATCTGGGGAGCTTGTAAAACAGTTTGCCGGGCCCCTTCCCCATTCTCTGATTCAGTAGGTCTGGGGAAGGGCCCCAAAGTTTCACATTTCTAATAAATTTCCACATGATACTGATGCTACGGGGCTGGCATCTTGAGGACCATTAGGGTGGTGTGATGTTGGCATCAAACCCCAAGAACCAGGTTTCAAGTTGTGCACGGGTGCTGTAAGCATTCCCAAGTCAAAGTCAAACAAAAGAGAAGGGTGACTGGGAGTATCAAGGTTTTCCACACTGCAGGGCTTCATCAGGGTGAAATTTCACATTCTTTTTGAGCCAACCTCTTGCTGTTAGCTGGATTTCAAGAAAAATGTGAGAAGCAGGAAACGCATCTTTAAAAGGTGGAGGCAGGTCTCAGTTTGCTCTGTAGGGCCCTTTCCTGCCTCTCTTCTCTGCTCTGGCTTCTCTCTTCCTCCAGCCCCTTCCTTCTGTCTTAGCCCCTCATCCTGGCTCTCAGCCATTCCATCAACATTTATTGCACAGGGCACTGGGCACATCTTATCCCTAATCCTAAGGATAACTCCACGAAATAGGTGTTATTCTTATTGTACAGACGAAAAACTAAGACACAGAGAAGTTAAATGATAGACCAAAAATGACGAAGCCAATAGATAGTGAAATAGGGTTCAAATTCAGGTTTATCTAACTCCAAAGCTCTTCCTCAATTCTCTGTACCACTCTCCTTGGGGCAGTTGGTTGCCTCTTAGGATCATACTGATGCTGGGGCCCCAGATCCATTAAATCAGAATCTCAGGTGGGGTCAAGGGTGGTATGGTTTTTTAAAAGCTCCCCAGATGATTCAGATGTGCTGTCAGGATTGAGAACCACTGCTTTATGGGTATCTGTGTGACTCCATTACAGATCATTACAGACATATACAAACACATATACATGCATATATATATAGTTTGTAAAATGATACTGCCCTGGGGCTTCCCTGGTGGTGCAGTGGTTAAGAATCCGCCTGCCAGTGCAGGGGACAGGGATTTGAGTCCCGATACGGGAAGATCCCACATGTCGTGGAGCAACTAAGCCCGTGCACCACGACTACTGAGCCTGCGCTCTACAGCCGCGAGCCACAACTACTGAGCCTGCATACCACAACTACTGAAGCCCGCACACCTAGAGCCTGTGCTACACAGCAAGAGAAGCCACTGCAAATGAGAAGCCCGCGCACCGCAACAAAGAGTAGCCCCCTCTCGCCACAACTAGAGAAAGCCCGTGCACAGCAACAAAGACCCAATGCACTCCCCCCTCAAAAAATGCTCAATAAACATTAGTCAGTGAGTGAATACACAGGGAAAATAAAAGAAACACTATGCAGTCTAGAATGGTGTTTAATATTTTTCATTCAATCTTTGTCATTCATAATTTTGTCCAATATTGGACCTATTTCCAGTGGTTAAACGTTACTTTTTATGTCAAAAACAATGGAATATAGAACTTTCTCCAAAAAGTGGGTTGCTGATCATGCCGAAGACAAGGCAGGTAGCCAGAGGGACACACACACACACACACACACACACACACACACACACACACCCCTGAACTGCAGTGTCATACAAATCAAAGGAGAAGATATTTTCCCATAACCAGTAGCTAGCCGGAGAGCATTTTGTAGAACCCTTTAGAGAGAAGTAAAGTCTTTTTAGCAAAAAGGATACCAAATTCTATGTGAGCTAACAGCAGCAGTTGATGCAGAGACTTAGATATGCTTGTTAAGGATATTAAAAGGAAGCAAAATCCCAACTGAGCTGGTGTGGGACACAGAGGCACATCAACAGAACCTGGATCATGAAAGAAGAAAAAATCTCATGGGGAAAAGAACTAAGAGTATTCCTGGCTATGTTAAATATTCTTAAGTTCTTCAGTGAGGATGTACTTCAAATTAATATCAGAAACTCAGTGATCATGTTGAATTAAAGGGGATGGGCCACAGAGGGACTAGCTCAGAGACAGTGGCTGATTCAACAGTATACCACACCATAGGGGCCATTGGCCAGGACTCTCTTCCCCCAGGCATCATTTAGGTGAGAACTGCCAGGTTTCACCTCCAGGACTTTTTTTTTTTTTCTTCTGTATTTTAATGGCTAAACAAGACTCAGAAGAACACATTCTTTCTTTGGGTAGTATTAATGTCACTCAATACCTCTTTGTCTTCCTTTTACTATTTAACCTAAAGAAATACCTTACTGACATTCCAGCCTTAATATGATGTAGCATATCTTTTTTCTCATTTCTGATAGACAAATTAGAGTGATATTGATATCCCAGGGGCTATACCCGTGGTACCACATACTCCCTCTCCGTTTGTAGTAACTGGCCACAGGGATGGGCACAGGACACCGGCTATCTGGGCCATAGTTCCTCACTTCCCTAGCCATAGGGATTCAAGGAGTGAGTACAAAGTCAGGGTAATCAGAGTCCTTCCCTGAGTTTTTCAAATTGAGTTGGGAGGAAAGAAGCAATGTTTGTTGCTTGATTAGGACGCTGTATGTGAGCTCAGAGCTGCCAGCATCCATGGTTCTAGCCTAGTGGTAGGAGAGACTGAAACCAACATGCAAATAGAAGTAGAGAAAGAGAAGCTGGTGACATAGCATCTATGGTTCCAGCACCCCCTTTCACCTGTGTCCTTTCTGATTACATAAACCGGTAAAACCTTCCCCCACCCACTTTGTTTTCTCTTAATTTGGTTTGATTCAGATTTCTGTCTCTTGGAAACAACAAGTGTCCCAATAAATATATAATCCATCATGTACTGATTTCAAAATTTAAATCTCAGAGGGCAATTTTACTTCTTTTCCTGTCCTGAATTGGCAATGTTTAGAGAGCAAACATCACTCTACTTCATTCATCACACTTCATCTACGTTGTCCTTTTCTCTGGCCCTTGGACATGCCAGGCCCCTTTCTTCTTCCAGGCCTTTGTGCTTGCTGATCCCTCTGCCTGGAACGACTTTCCCCAGCCACTTTTACACTTGGCATATTCTCAGTATGTGAGCCTCATTCAAATGCCACTTTCTGGGGTAGGTTTTCCCTGACCACCTTAAACAAAGCTGTCCAGTAAGTTTAATTGGTGACCCTGTTTATTTCCCTTATATATATATCCTAATACGGACTTATCTTGTTTGTTTATTACCCATCTTCCTCCATAGAACATAAGCTTTACAAGGGCAGGATCCTTGTCTGACACTCCCTGCCTTGTTCCCAGTGCCCAGCTTGTAGTAAACACTTAAATATTTGTGAAATGTTAAAGTAAAATATCGTTGTAATGGTTACATACAGTTATTGTTGCAGTAACAGTATTACATGAACTGTATGTGCTTTGAATACTTTTCATGCCATGGTATGTTTCAGCCATTCTCAGCCATCCCCGACTCTCCCATGAAGTTCTGAGTCAGAACACGCCTTTGGATATTCTCACATATAGCCCACAGGGACCCTACCCGACTGTGACAGGTGGGATTCTGCTGTTCAGAGTGGAGAAGTCAGGTCTGGTAGCCTCTCATAGAGTGAGCTGCCTGCCATCCAGAAGTGTTTGAAGCTAAACCCTGGGGAGTCCAATGGGGAGTTCAGGGGGAACCTTGGCTGAATGCATCATATACTGCAGTTTTTTATTAAGACACTAGGTGGCAGGTGACGATGCTCTTGGATACAAACAAGAGCAATTAACATCATGCTTAACAAACACTGGAAAACTTTCTCTGGTGACATTAATGTCACCAGGGATCATCATCATTTGACAGGATGGTAAGAATTATGATTAGGGCTTTGGCCTGAGCCTATGAAGAGTAGGATGTATTCTGCAACTTTCAGATTCACAAAGGAAATGTGCAACATGGAAAGATTAAAAGACTAATCTAGTAGGAAGATGAATATCTGCTCCAGGGTAACACCAAGAGAGTTCATGTCTATATAATAAAGCTAAAGTTGCTATTTTCACTGTACTAAGAGTTCTGTACCTTCTGGATTAATAATCTAATTTAGTAAAATTGATTGCCTCTTTCTCTTCTCTTTTCAACTTGAACACCAGGGAGCTGTTGTTGTCGTTGTTGTTGTTTTTTAAGTCTTTCAAATAGAAACTGATCAGAGAATCTATCATTTCCCTGGTAAACTTCTTTGCAAGGTCCCGGGTTTGGAGAGCCTTTCTTTTCTGCCAAGGCCACACAATACTGGAGAAAACAGTCTGAGGGACACATGCAAAAGTAGATTGTTCCGGTATTTCTTTTCATTAATCAAAAATAAAATGCTCAAATCATCTGCAAGTAAATAAAGATAACAGAACACAAAATGCAATAAGCACAAGAAATCCCAATAAATATATTTCCTTTCCATTTGCAGTCTTTAAAGAGTGGTAGTGAGGAAAGTGAGGGGGGGAAAGGCAACCAGAGAAGGAAGAGGGTAAAAGGAAGAGTAAGGGAATGAGAGGTATTGAAGCGGGCAGGGGAGAGACATGCACACAGAAGGGAGAGACCAGAGAGGAAAGGAATGGGAAGAGGCAGAGAGAAACCAAGGGAGTCACACAAAGGAAGATAAACGGTAGAAGGGGGACAGGAAGCAGGGAAAGAAAATATAAGGAAAGCAGAGGAACACAGAGAGAGAAAGAGGAAAACTCCAGAGGAGTAGGAGCAGGGGGAGAGGTTTAATAGGTTTTGAGAAGTTTTCATCAGCGACTATTTCTCTAGTACTTTTAATATCCTTTTTATAGCCTTTTTATATCCTTTTACTATCTCTTTTTTCGGAGCACGGGCTCCCGACGCACAGGCTTAGCGGCCATGGCTCACGGGCCCAGCCGCTCCGTGGCATGTGGGATCTTCCCGGACCGGGGCAAGAATCCATGTCCCCTGCATCGGCAGGTGGACTCTCAACCACTGCGCCACCAGGGAAGCCCTCTCTAGGGCTTCTTAATCTTCAAACTTCAGAATAAAAATCACCTGTTATTTGCTGCCCTTTGAGATGGTTATTCATCAGTGACTCATTGTTTACTGCTCTTTGACTGCCCTAATACTTAAGCCTTGGGAGTTTTACTTTAAATAAATGTGAGTGAGCCTCTCTTAGGTTGCAAGGACCAGAGAGAAGCTCGGGTTTAGTCAGAGGGTCAGAGTGTGTGGAAGGGATATGCGGAGAAGGAAGGAAAACAGGAACCACATGTAGCCAGGCTGTTCAGAAAAAGAGGAGCTGGAAGATCTTTTAGGTGAGAGCACAGTTCTAGCCCCCAGGTGTCCTGTCACTAGGCCAGCACCAGATCTACTGTTGAAAGAACTGATCTACTGTTCTTTCTCCATTCCTGTCACATCGCCTTCCAGCTCTTCTTCTGTCATTCTCCCCATTCTCAACGATTTTCTCTCTGTCTCTGAACTCACATTTGGTAAGGCAGAGGATCCATGCCTGATCGCCCATCATCCATTCAGGGTGCCCTTACTGGTCAGAGCACTTTCCTGAGGCCATATCAGAGACTTGCTGGCCTTGGGTTAGGTTCCACTCATGGCTCGTATCAGTCTCATCAGGGTGGGAGGACCACGGGGTAAAACATGTGTGTGAGAGACCTTTCTGTATTAGGTAGTGTATATGGCAGGTATCCAGAAAGGGAGGGAATAAAACCGAAAGGCACCATCGATTGATAGGACCAGTGCATTCCACCCTTGCCCATCAGGCACATCCTTATTTTCTTGGCAGGGTTGGGGAGAGCAGATATGGCTTCAATAATGCCTATGTTGTATTAAACCTAATTAAACCTCTCCAGGCACACTCACAAGCCCAGAGCTGTTTAGCCACTACATCCAGACGATATAACACGAATCACTTCAAACTTGTAGTCTGAAGTCAATGACCTTTGAGTTTCTTTTAGACCTAAGCCCAATGAAGCAATAATGCAGAATGTTTGGGGTAGAGGGGAAGGGGAAATACAGGAATTGAATAAGCTCTTTGAGAGAAAGGAGAGAACGAGAAAGGAAAGAAAAGAGATTTCTCTCTGGTGAGAAAGGGAGAGAGGTCTGAGGGCAGGGGGTATACCTGCACCCGCCTCTGTGCCCAAGTGGTGGCAACACATCAGAGATGATGATGGGGCACCTTGGGAGGGGGGATTTCCAGCCTCTGCAAACATTTCTGGACCTCCCATGTGACCTGACTTCAAGTTTTAGGACTTGGAGGGACCACTGTGGGTTTAGGCAATGTAGATGTCACGGCATCCATGATGGTTTGAAGAATGAAGACCCCAGAAAGGCAGATAGAAAATAGAGATGTTTTCTGGAAACCCGGTAAGCTTCCAGATTCTTATCAGACCTGAAGAGGGAGCCAGTCCCAATATTACCTGAGGTGAATTTCCTGACAGTTTGGCTAGGTGTTTGCTTAAATTTATATTTCATTTGATTTATAGAAAATAAATGAATAGAAATAGATATTTTTTGATCCCTGAGTTTAGAGACTGGAAATCATACCACTTGCACTTTTTTGAGCACTGGAGACAAGAATAAACGCAATCAACCTGAGGACAGATTGGGACCCTAACCACCAGATTCCCCTTGTCTTCAATGCCCTAAATTAAGATAGGCCCTGGTCAACTCATTGTTTTTACACTGGATACTTGTCTGACAACTTAAAAATCTTCTATAAACACAACCACACCTCTAAAAGTCTCACAAAAGTTGTGTATCAGTGATTGCTTAGTCTTCTCAGGATGCTATAGCAAAAACGCCATAGATTAGGTAGCTTGTAAACACTAGACATTTATTTCCCACAGTACTATAGGCTAGAAGTCCAAGACCAGGCTGCCAGCATGGTCAGGCTCTGGTTAAGAGCCCTCTTCTGGGTTACAGACAGTCAACTTATCATTGTGTCCTCACGTGGCACAGAACAGAGAGGGAAAGCAGCTCTCTCATAACTCATATAAGGACACTAACCCCATTCACGATACTACACCCTCATGACCTCATCTAACCCTAATTACCTTCCCAAAGCCCCACCTCCGAATACCATCACCTCCTGATACCATCACAGGGTAGGTTTTCAACATACGAGTTTTGGGAGGACAGAAACATTCAGTCCATGACAATGACCACCATCACTTTTTCTCATAGAAAAATAGAAGTGGGACAGTATTTATTGGCTTGTTCTCTGGCACCAAGCCCACGTGGCCCAGCTCAGAGGACACAGAGAGAAAGAAAGTAAGTAGAGCCAGGCCATGGCCTGTCTTCCGAAAGATCAAGGCTGTAGTCCTAGAGAAAGGGCAGCTGGGGGAGGGGCTTGTTCCCCCCCCCCCCCGTGGTGGCATGGATGGGACATGACTGTCCTTTTTGGTCCTGAACATGGTGGAGGCTGGGTATAGGGAACTGGCTGGCCTGTGGGCAGATTTAAAGACCTTTCTCAACTTGGATGGAGAGAAGTGTACAGGAGAAAGGCAAAAAAAAAAAAAAAAAAAAAAAAGAGTCTCTTCTCATGCATTTGGGACAAAGGAAATCTACAGCAAAGACAGTGTACATTTTCCTTTAGGCCGACTGTAAGCTCTCATTAGGCATAGAAGCCAGAGCTTATTTATAGAATTGCACTACAGTGTTGCTGTGTCTGGACAGCTAGTCTAACCATTTCTCATCAAGCAGGTTGTATAAGTTCCTATTACAATTCATTCCCACAAAATCAGTCTCTGGGCTTAACATCTCTGGGGAATGTCAAGGACCATGTTGACTCTGAGGGATGGCAGAGATGAAGCTCAGCTGACTGTGCTGCTGCTACCCCTCCTACAGATTTCTCCCCTCTCCTCCTTCCTCCAGCCCTCTCTCCCTCTTCCCTTCCCCTTCCATCCCTCTGGATGCCCACTTTACTCATTTATAGAGGGATGATGTCTACTTAGTCGGGTTACAGTGAGGCTGAATAAAATAGCACATGTGAATGTCCTTGCACAGAGGAGACACTTGATAATTATTGGGTAGGAAATAAGGAAAGAAAAAGGCAGTGGCTTAAGTGCTACCCAGTACTTGGAAAGATAAATCACTCGATGCAAGGTTTATTGGGTGGTAGGATGTGAGGAGGGTGAGTCAGAGCAAACTAATGAAGGAGTGTGATGTTGGAAGGTGCAGCCTGTCACTGCTGCTGCTGACGTTATTTGAAAGAGATATAAGACTAAACCTCCAGTCGGCGGTAATTAGAGGAGCTCCCTCGGCACTTTATGTAGCTGGGATGGTAACCATCACGTCCTGCTTGAGACCAATTCCTGTTTGTATAATTATATCCCGACAGCCGGCCCTCAGCTGTATGGTTTTTACAAAAAGATAATATTTCTCCTATTGTACTTGCTGTAATTAGCATTTCACAAAGGTGATGAGGAAAAGGTGACAGGATGCATTGTGGTCTCTTTCTCTTTCTTAGGCCAGACGGGTGAATTCTTGGGCAGAATGTGGCATTAGGAAAGAATGCATGAATATTAAAAGGTGTTCTCAAAGTATTTTTCATAATGCTTCCTGATATGGTCTTCATCACAATAACAGATATGAGGTCCCAGACCCTCAAAGTAAAAGATGGTGCTACCCTGATTGTCACTATCTGAGGTGGACTGAATTGTGTGCCCCCCTCCCCCCAAATTCATCTGTTGAAGCTCTAACCCCCCAATGTGCCTATATTTGGAGACAGCCTTTTTAAGGAGGATTTAAAGCTCAGTGAGATCATAAGGGTGGGGTCTGGATCTGGTAGGACTGGTGTCCATAAAGAAGAGATGCCAGAGACGTCTCTCTCCACGCACACAAAGAGGAAAAGCCACGGGAGGCCACAGTGACAAGGCAGCTGTCTGCAAGCCGGGAAGAGAGAGCTCACCCCGAACCAACCTGCTGGCATCCCGACCGATCCCAAACCTGTGGGCACCTGCGGGCTCCGGCTGCCATGCTGTGGGCTGACTGGGCTGAGGTTGAAGCCCCCGCTGTGATCTGTGCAGAGCACTGAGGAGGGAAGCAGTTCTCAGCAAAGTTCCATCACATGCACTTGGCTGCCTTTGGTTTTTACTGGCACAGCCGCTGCAATCACAAAGCGCTCTGCAGCTTAGTCCACGATCCTTAGTGCCTCTATGAGCTTCCAGTTGCTGCTGTAACAGATTACTGCACTCTTAGCGGATTAAAACAACAAATATATTCTCTTACAGTTTGGAGGTCAGAAGTAAAAACTCAGTCTGACTGTGCTAAAGTCAACATGGTGCCGCCGGGGGCGGGTGGGTTCCCTCCGGAGGCTCTGAGGGGGAAATCTGTTTCCTTGCCGTTTTCAGCTTTCAGTGGCCAGCTGTACTCCTCGGTTTGAAGTTGCTTCCTCCATCTTCAAAGCACATCACTCCAATCTCTGCTTCTGTCTCTTCTGACGCTGACTTGGCCTGCGTCCCTCTTATAAGGGACGCTATGATTGCCCTCAGCTCACACAGATAATCGCACCACCTCATAATTTGATCTCATCTGCTGTTCCCTTTGACATATAAGTTAACATTCACAGGTTCTGAGGCTTAGGACATGGCCTTATACGGGGGAGCATCACACAGCCTACATACTGCTCTCCCCTGTATTCCGTACTCCCAGGCACAGACCCTTTATGGAGATCACCTCCATTTGCAGCTTTCTGTGGGTTCATTATAGTCTTCCTGCCTGGACTGAGTCTCTCCTCCTTGAATATTCAAATCTCATGCCACCTCCTCCAGGAAGCCTTCACTCACTTCTCCAACCTACTTTGACTTCCATACTACTTAAAAAGTGAGCTCCATTATTGGGCTCTAATGTGTTATGCTGAGTTCAATTCTATTTTGTTTCCAATGTATTTGTCTTATTTCTTCAACAAAATTATACGTTTCCTATCTAAGTTTTGTGCATCTTCCCTGCAGTCTTCCTCTCCATTCCTTGAAATAATTTCTTTGGCCTCTCGGTCACCTTCTTAGCTGGACTCACCGATGCCCACAGGTTCTGTGTCACTCCCCAATTAAGTGTCTGAACCCACCAGGGTCCCTGTTTGTTGGTTACCCATTCCATCCTTGGCCTTGGTTGTGGGTCAGTCTCCTGCTCTGGTCCGTTCTGAGGTCTTGTTCTGGGAACCTTCCTTGACTCCACGGCCTTCCAAGACTGGGGTCCTGCCTTGTCCTTTGAGTTGTCCTTCCCTGGGGCTTGGAATTCTGTTGCTGATTCCCAGTTTCTCTAGTGACCAGGGCGCAGGTCCATGCACACAAACTCTCTAGACGATACCTGTTTGATAGGAATCTAGGGACCCAGGCCACAGCCTGGCCTTGCGGCTGAGCTCAGTCCATGCATTAGGACCCTTCTACCTCACCTTGAGTTGCCCATGTAGGCATCGTACTTTTATTTATCTATATAAACATCCACTTTGGCATGGCATCTGAGGCATATCTCCCAGCCCCTCTGATGCCACAATGTACATGTCTCCTGTGAGCATTAGCCACCTGCACCATTTATCCATTTCTGGGCATGAGCAGCCAGACCTCATGAATGACTCCTAGACATGTGACTCTCCCTAACACACCTAACACAGACAGAGCAGGTGCTCAAAACCAGCACCAACTGATTGGGGATTTGGTTTTATTCTCCCTACTCCATATTGGCACATTCAAGACAAAATATACTTTGTTAGGTGCACATTCTAAGCAGGAAAAAGAGCTGCTTATGTTGTCTCCCCTTTCTGGAAACATTAAAATTAGCTGCAGTTGCCTTTTGAAATTCATCTTTTGAGAGCCAGCTTTATGTAAGCACTAAGGATACCAAGGTGAAAAACATTTTCCCTGCCTTCAAGAAACCCCTAATCTAATATGGCACACAGACAAGGAAAGCAGAGATTATAATTGGGTCAGCTATATAACTTGCAGGGTCAACTGAAAAATGAAAGTATGAAATCTCTTATTCAAAAATCAGCATAAAAGTACCATCAGCACTAAAATGTAAAGCTTCTTGATATGCATGTGCTCTCTACCTTCAGCTTCCTGGTGAGTAAGGAAGGGCTGAAAGTGAAGGAACTATGGGTTGCCCTGCCTTTCCCTTTCTCCCATGCTATCATTTTCATTATAAGTGGGTGGCTAACACAGGGAAGTGATAAGCATGGGAAAGGATGATAGGATTCCTTGCTCATTCCTCTTTCTTAGAACATCACTGCCTTTTTTCTGTCTTCAAAGCGAGTTCTAGAAAGCATGCCCTCTTGGGCTTGTAAATACCACTGCTTACTCAGTAGTAGATGTAAAGCATTGCAAATGTTTTATGTGAATGGGGCGGTTTAAGGAATGGCTGACACAGATACTGCATGGATCTCCTCTGCTCAGGGGTATGTTCCATTGTCCCATGAGACTTCACTTCGAAACACAAATTCACAGATGAAATTATTAGGAATTTCAAAATGGTCGTACCAGAACATTAGGTAAAGTACAGGGCCCTCCAGAGAGCAGGGTGGTGTGTAACCATACAGCTGTACACACACAAGGCTGGTCTGGATGAAAAAATCCCGTGAGAAATTCCATGATCAAGACATACACAGGGTTCCATGGGAACAACTCACTAGAAGGGAAGAAGAGAAGAGGACTTTCCAAGGTGGGGAGGTGGCACTGGAGCTGAAGCCTCAAGGATGAGAAAGGCTTAGCCAAGCGAACAAAGGAGGAGGACAGCATTACAGTCGGAGAGTCAGCAGGTGCAAAGACACAAGGCGTTATAAAGCACCGCATGTTTGGGGAACTACAGCGGCTTGATGTGGCTGGAATGCTGATGGGCGTGGGATAGCAAAGGAAGCTGAGACTTAAGAAGTCCTAAAGGAACGTGAGTGTTAAAAGAAAGAATTTGAACTCTCCAGAAAGTGATGCCACACTATTGGAGCTGTGTAAGCAGAAAAGTGACATTAAAGGATTTGTATTCTCAAACATTCTCTCTGATGTTAATGTGGATGATGGGTTTGAAAGAGGGAAACTACAGCAAGAGAAGGCAATTGGAAGCCATTGCTTTGCCCCAAGAGAGAAGCTAAGACTGTGGAGTTCTTTAGTTTTGTCCCATTAAACTTAAAAATAAATCCATTAATTGAAAAAGGCAGACCCATATTAAGGAATGAGAGTTAAAATATTAACTGAAAAATTCACTAAAGCACAATGCCATAGCAATAACAATCGCTATGGAGTTGGGTTCTTATATCAACTTCTAAGCTACTCTCTTCAAAGCACTTGACAAATATGGCTTAGAGAAATGTTTTTCTAATTTGGCCTATATTCTATTATTATTCCGTGGCCCTTCCGTTGCCATTGCCAAGGGTTTACTGCTGAACAATTTTATGCATTTTTTTTTTTTTTTTTTGCGGTACGCGGGCCTCTCACTGTTGTGGCCTCTCCCGCTGCGGAGCACAGGCTCTGGACGCGCAGGCTCAGCGGCCATGGCTCACGGGGCCCAGCCGCTCCGCGGCATGTGGGATCTTCCCAGACCAGGGCACGAACCCGTGTCCCCTGTATCGGCAGGCGTCCTCTCAACCACTGTGCCACCAGGGAAGGCCCTATGCATGTTTTTGACTATGCTGGTTTACCTTAAAGCAAGAACTATGAAAAAAAATCTGCCAGGCAGGAGCTATTCTTCCAACATCATTTGGCTGTTGTATAAGTTCTGCTTATTTAACAATGCAAGGAGGTGGAGAACTGACGCAAATCTCCAGTCCATCTTGCCTTCCTCGCTTCTGATTTGTTTGTGCCCAAGAGCATTGATTTCCTACTTCTCTATACTTTCCACCTCTAATCCTTCCCATAAAATATTCCCCCATTAAATCTAATTAATCAGAGCAGCATTCTGTTACTTTTTTCATGTAGCAGCGCACACAGCAAATGATGATATCTGTATGACACACTGGGGTTAATGGACAAGGTCACCTGCAACTGTAGGGGCTGCTCTGGGGGGTTCTGGCTGCGTCAGTCCCCACCCACCTGCTCTGAGGGCCAAGGGAGTTGTTACTTCAGTGCACCTGCAAATTATTTGCCGCACAGCAGCCTGCCTCAGCACATAAACTGGGAAACTCTGTAATAAACAGTTTTTAGCCCTTCCGAGTATCACTGTTAACTAGTTTGCTGCTTCTCAAATGTTAATATGCTTATGCAACACCTGGGAGACTCATTAAAGATGCATATTCTGATTCAACGGCTCTGAGATTCTGCATTTCTAACAAACCCCCAGATAACGCCAGAGGGGTTCACGGACCATACTTTGTGTAACAAGGAACTGGATAGCTCATTAATACAACTTGCTCTGGAAACATTATAACATTTTGAAAAATTAATTTTGAAAAATTATAAGACTCATAAAATTTCTTGATTTTTACTATTAGTTACCAGAACACTAGAAACAGTATAAAACAGCCTCTTTCAAATTGTAGGTAAAGTCCAACACTCTTATTTGACTAAACCTGCCTTTTTTCCATTTACACATCTGATTAGAAGCTTCATACTATCGTTCTTGGTGACACACTAAAACCTATGTAAAGTGATTATAATCGACAGTTCCTATTATAAGGAAAAATTATCTGGAGTGCAGAGAACTACTAAATTTGGCTTTTGTATAATCAAAGAAAGATCCTTGTAAAAGAGAGGTGAGAGCTGATTATTTAGCAAGGCTTTTGTGCTAGGTGGAACATACTCAAAGAAACTCATAATTATTAAAATTAAATTATTAAAATTAAAAATTATTATATTCTCATGGTCCTTGATTTAGAGAAGTTCTGCCATTAAATGAATCCCTTGACATTAAACAAAATATCCTTTCCTCCTCAGACTGTGACTAAAACTTTTTGCTCTAGAAACAGTTATTGTTTCTTTCCAGCTGTCAGTGACTGCAGACTCAGGTGATATGTTCCATTTTCAAATGGAAATAAATTTAAAGGCAAATGTAAAAATGACTTTCAGATAAAGTGGAAAGTGGCACTTAAGATAAACTCAATGGCTTTATAATTTTTTTGAAAGAGGAAATGAATTCCCAAGGTTCAAAACATTTTGAAACTTAAACTTATTTTATACATACCAATTTTTGAATAACACAAAGCATTGACATGCTATGTGACTGAAAGTGAAAATTACCTCTATTCAAATTCAAATTATGGAAAATTTGGGAGTTTTTACAAAAATGTTTATTCATATATAACCCAAACACCTTACTTCAATCTCTTTGAAAAGTTTACTGAACATTTCGTCCATCAATTTTTATAATATGAGCATTAGTTGAATATAAATTGATCCATAGGGAATGAATTTGACATTATTTAGAAATCTACTATCTTTAAAGTAATATAACTGAGCTCATTGTTTCCAGAATCCAAAGGTCTTTGGAAGGAAGGGCAGTTGCAATAATAAGCTTGAAAGGCTGGAAGGAAAACGTCTGTCTTTACAATACAGGGAAGAAAAAAGAATATGGGAGAAGATAACTTAGTGATTCTGGAGGCCTAAAAAATTACTGCTTTTATTTGGACATAAATTATGAAAGTGAAATGCAGAATCCCATTACCATTTTACGGAGGTCCTCCTTCTAAGCAGAGCTAAAAAATGTGGTTGGGCTTTCTCCATCTGAAGCAACTAGGTGATCAATTTCATACCAATCCTTTCTTTGAAAATCGCACAGAGAAATCGTGGCACCAAATGGATGAGTAGTTTTATGGTCAATAAATTGTTGTACATGGTGTTTCACATTAGAGAAAAGGGCAATCAGATTTCATGCTTCAGAGTGTAAATTGATTACTCTCTTGGGATCTAAATATACATCATTTTTCTGGCCATTTTACTGTAATTTCATCCAGTTGGTAAGAGCACCTTTTTTTCTTATCTGCACTGAAATAATTAGACTTAGACCACTGCAGGTATCAAACGGCAAAACCTGTTGAACTTCTATCTTATTTTAATGAAGAAAATATAAATTTAACATGGGTTAGAACATCTACTTTAGTTGCATGTATAGGTTTTGGTTAATGAAAGAAATAACAGCATTCTAGAAGCTATTGTTTCCCCTGAGGTGATTACAGTTTAGGTAATTACACCCAGGTGGTGTCTGGATCATGGAACAAAAGTCTGAACAGCTAGAGTTTCAATAAGGAAAAGAAAGCTGAACTACATACACCTGTGACAAGCACTGTGCTACATACTTTGCACATATAATATTACAAGAAAGATTATATGTAAGAAAGACTACTTTTCATAAGAATTGAACCTTTTCTGAAACAGCTAAGCAAAGCTTCCAGAATATTTCTTATTTAAATACCATACACAATTAGAACACAAGTAAAGAATACTCTCACCTTAGTAGTATCAGGAATTTATCTTCAGTGTTTCTCAATCAGCAGTATCCTCTTAGCTTGAATATCACTATTTCTTGAAGATAAAACCTCTTTGAACATGTTCACAGAGCTGAAATTGTCAGTAGATTTACAATTTATCATGATTCATTATGCTCAACATTCTTATTAGTTACACATTTTCTACCCATCTTTCTGCTCAAGACACAGATGCATTTAAAAATCAAAGAAACAGCCGTCTTGTTCTGTACCCCAACTATTCTCTCCTCACAAAGAGGAAACTCAAAATATTTACCAACTTACATGAGTAGCAACCAATCAAGAAATAATATTTCTAATGGTTTCTTCTTATACTTACCAGCATGACAATCCTTCCTCTAGTCAAGAAGTCTTCATCAGTCTCCCCAGTGAACCACTTTCAATCCTAGGTCTTTACCCTTTGAAAGACAGAATGCATTATTACGCTGTTGTATAGGATTTGCAAACTCTAGGCACCTGCAATAGACCTTCTGAGCTACAGAGACAATGGCTCTGGCAGCTGTAATGGGTTGCTGTTAAATATAGGTTAATTTTGCTTTTTATACAAAGAGCTGCTTTACTAGCTGATGTGGTGAATTGAGAATGAGGGTCTTATTTTCTGAAAACAAAACTCTATTGCTTAAATAACCAGACCAATTATAGAAACAAATAACACTCTATGTTCAGTAATAGCTGAAGCAGCTTGATACAGTAAAAAGATCATAGGTTTTAAACTCTAATAAATCTGGGCTTGAAGGCAGTTTTCCTACCTCGGTGATCTTGAGCGTGTTCTGTAATATGGAGATAAAAGTACCTTAGGGTGTTCATTTGAGGTTTACATGGTAAATGTAACATAGGTAGTGCTTAACAGAGTGACTGCTTAACACAGTAGGTGCCTCATGAATGGGACCTCTATTATTCCTCTTCTCCTCTTCCCTTTCTGAATTAACCCCTGATTAATAACCTACTTAATTAAGAAGATTATTGTTATTAATAACTTATTAACCTGCTCCTAGTAGGTCTGTATGTTTCTAGTCCCTTGGTAGGTTTTTATGAGACACCTGGAAGATTGGCCAGCTCTCTGAATGTCCTTCTGTCTCTCAACTTTTAGTTCCTCTACCAGAAACAGAATGCTGGGTGGAGCTCACCATAGACCTGATTGATTGTGATAATTCTTTCATTTTATACACACTTTGCTTTTCTTTAGGTCCAAACTCCAAGCCCCTGCCCCCCAGCCACCTTGCTATGTATGATATTAAGACAAGGGCTCTGAGCAATTTTAGCAGAAGAGACCTGACACAGGAAGTGGGCAGAATGGAAGGAGAGGAGGCAGCTTGTAGTTCACGCACAGAGTTTGGACATTATTCTACAGGTTGTAGGAAGTTAGTTAAGCATCTTAAGCAGCGGGGTAATAGGGATTATTCTGTGTTGGCAGATAGGACAAACTGAGGGTAAAAAAACTGGACGCAGGGAAATCAATTGGGAATAATTCAAATGGGACATGATAAGGACCTAATCCAGTGGGACTGGGGACAGGCAGGGACTGAAGAGTTGAGATCATATATAATAAAATTAGTAAATCAAAACATGAGGTCCAATTGGATATAGTGGAGTCTAGAAGACATCCAGTATAAAATAATTGCTTCGTCTGTAGCACACTGTATTAGTGGGCTAGGGCTACCACAGCAAGGTACTACTGACTGGGTGGCTTAGACAACAGAAGTTTATTTTCTTACAGGTCTGGAGGCTAAAAGTCCAAGGTCAAGGTGTCAGTCAGCTTAGTTTCATTCTGAGGTTTCTCTCCTTGGCTTGTGTATGGCCACCTTTTTTGCTGTGTCCTTCCATGGTTGTCCCTTAATCTGTGTTGTCTGTGTTCTGATTGCCTCTTCTTATAAGGACACCAGTCATAATGGATTAGGACCCACGTTAACAGCCCCCTTTTAACTTAATGACCTCTTTAAAGGCCTATCTCCAAATACAGTTATATTCTAGGCTACCAGAAGTTAGGGTTTCAATATATCAGTTTGGGGGGACACAATTCAGCCCATAACACACATATATTAATGGCAATTAACCGTAACAATATGTGCATACATCTGTGCTGGTTATTAAGTGACTGCCTCTCAGTTCCAAACCTACCTGTGATGCTGGAGCTGGGGACTTGGCCAAACACTTTCCACTTTGCCAGCGGCTTGCTATTGAGGCTCTGCCGATAGGGGGCGCTAGAGAAAAATGACAAGGCCTGAGAGGGGAGGAGGGACCAGTTCGTTCCTGTCTGCTTCTTGTCCCAGCAGCATCACCCCAAGAACGCATCTTCACTCTGGCAGCCCACCTAGGTTC
Source organism: Lagenorhynchus albirostris (assembly GCF_949774975.1). Taxonomy (NCBI): domain Eukaryota; kingdom Metazoa; phylum Chordata; class Mammalia; order Artiodactyla; family Delphinidae; genus Lagenorhynchus; species Lagenorhynchus albirostris. Next base: position 77,789,737 of record NC_083097.1, on the reverse strand, counting down.
CAATATGCAGTTGTCTTTTCACCCTTTCAGAAGCAGCCTCCTTACACCCCCTCAGAAACACCAACACCATCCTGCCAGCACCTCTTCCTGGGTTCCGAGGGGCTCCTATTCCAACTTCTGGGTTCTAATGACCCCAGATTCTGCCTTGTGTTTCTCCCAGTCCTAGAGGTGAAAGCTGCTTCCTACATTTACTTTCTCTATATTACGTCTGTGTCCCTATTTGCCTTTTCAGTTCTCCAATGACTGTTAAACCAATTTCCTATATAACATTGTCTGTTAAAATAACTGGGGTGATTTGTTTTGTTTTCCTAACTGAACTAACATCTTTCTTTGTGAAATTTTTTCCTCCTTTGCTTCACGCAGTGACGGTATGGCCAGTTGTCTTATATTTACACAAAATAAATATTAGAGGAGTGAAGAATGGCCAGTGTTAGTTATCATCTAGGGGACATCAGAATTCCGTACCTATGAAAAACAGTAAGCAGAAAAAAATCAGCAACCATTATTAACTTTAACAGCTCTGTCTTGCAACTATGACAGAAGGTGCACCATAGAAGAAAGAGTACCGGATTTAGGTTAAAGGACCTTGTTCCTATTTGCTCCCTTCTACCTCCATCACTTACTGTTTGGTGTCTTCTCAGAACCTTGGTTTCTACTCACAGAGTTTAATGAAGAATTGAATAATAAATGCAAAAGTCTCATGACAATTCTATAACATAAACAATTGCGCACTGTGTGCCTCTTAGCCTTCCTCCTTATTTTTGTATTTGGTACCCACAGTTCTCATAGTAAATTTGGGCAAAAAAATGTATAAAAAAATAGTGGCACTAATATTTGTGGAACGCTTATCACATGCTAGACACCATGCTGAGTACTCTACGAATATTGTCTCCTTTGATCTTCACAAGAACCCTGTGATGACAATGCTATTATTATCCCCATCTTGCAGAAAGGGAAATTGAGGTAGCACTTAGAAAATGTGCCCATGTTAGGGTTCACCTTAAAGATAGTGGAACTAGAACTCGAACCGTAGCACTCAAACTCCAGATCTCTGTTGGAAAGTTTCCTAGCTCACTTAATTTCTCAGAATATGTTTGCAATAGAAAAAGAACTGAGTGCTTTAAGAAGAACTTCTTTCCTTCAAAGAGAAATTGTCATGCAAGTCATTCACCAACCTTCAACTTAACTCCAACTCCCAGTAACAACTCCCTTTCCCCCCAAAAAATGACAGAAAAAAATAAGAATGAAGGAAGAAGAATGATCAGATTCTGAAAAGAACAAAATAGATTTAAATGTTCTAAGGTGGAATAAAGCGTTTTTGTTTTAAGGCAGGGTGTTCTGAAGGAAGTGTGGACCATTTAAAGATTTGAGAACTATATGAATTAACCATTCTAATAGTAATTTTTCAGGCTTCACTCATCCTACCTTTACTTTTCTGTTTTCCCTAACTTGTGATTTGGGGCAGTGATTATCAAAAACTTTAGCAGTGAAATTTCCTATTTTCCAAATGATACTGAATCATAAAACAAACAAAACAGTGTTTTAATACACAGACTTATTTTATGCTTTGATATTCATAATATTTACTTAAACAGCCAAGAATGTACATTAATACTTTGTTGGTTTTCAGTGTGTTAAAATTGGATATATATCACATATGAATGTGTTTGGTAGTTACTTTTTAATTACATTTAAAAAAATAACTATTTAAACATACTTTAAACACTTGCAACGAATGGTTGCTGGGCCCCTGAAGCACGTCTGAGGAAGTATCACAGTTTGCAAACCACTGATAGAGGGAAATGCAGGCATCCAGCCGCTCAACGCCATCCAGTACATAACTAGATGGCATTCTCCCATTCCTGAGTACATTTATGCTGGCCCACGCTCCTAGCAAAGGAGCAGGCATCAGGCTCCATCGATCTTAGACACATAGAGTCACTTATCCATATGCTCAGGGTGTTTAATGCTGTGTCCCTGTGCAGCCACAAATTAGTCCCTTTCTGTTAGTGACTGTGAATATAAAGGAGGCATTTTCTGAACTATGGATCTTGTTTCAACAATTAGGGATAGACAAATGAATAATCATTTTTTCTTCATTTATTATGTGTCTAAATGAAATAGCTTCAGTTTGCGGCCTCTATACGTGCTAATGAAAACATTCCACCCCTTAAACCTGCTCCCAAAGTCCCAATTCTAAAATGAGGAGAGCAGATAAAAATAGGGTAGAAAACTTGCCCCCGTTCCTTTTCTTCCTTTCTTTCATTGAGGTCACTGTGCTCAATTTATAGAATTACAGAATTTCAGAGCCAGAAAGAAACTCAGAAATCATGCAGACTAATGTGTTTATAATTCTCTATAAGAGTTCCCCTACTAGCATTTCTGATGGCCTCCGATAGAACATTCCAGTGCAAGGAACTTACTACCTCATTATTCCACCCTCGGAAGGCAGGAATTTATGTAAAGTTCTCCCTTCCATTGCATATGCCACTGTTTAGCAGATCACTAGTTGATGGACATTCAGGTGGTTTCCAAGCTTTTTTCCACAAATATGTTACCGTAAACATCTTGGTGATTATATTCATAATTCTGGGTTTATTTCATTAGTGAAGGCTCTCACAAGTGGAATTGCTGAGTCAAATTGTACGTGCACCTTTTTAATTTTAATAGCTAATTCTGGATTACTTATCAAAAAGGTTGTGGTGGTTCATATACCACAAAAAAATGGCTATTTTCCCATTGGATTTTATCAAGCTTTTGAACTTTTGCCTATCCACCAACTGAAAGTTTATTATCATCTATGTTTGGTCTTCTGAGATTTTTTTTTTATTGTTGTTGTTGAATTGTTTGCCTGTTTGTCTTTGGATGGTTTATAGCATCAATTTGAAAGAGCTCTTACTTGATTAAAGGTTGATCTTTCTACTGATACTCATGGAACTTAGTGTCTAACTTCTTTTTTTGTCATTGAAATATGTTTATTAAACACATAAAAGGAAAGGAAATAAAATAAAGCTCCTTTAGAATCATGCCAATCAGAGATAACCATTGTTTCCAATTTGAGCTTTCTTTTTTAGTGTCTAACTTCTAACTATCCTGCCTTATCTTCTCTGAACAAATTCATTTCTCAGTGATTCTCTTAAGATGTGGTGCTTGCTCATAAATGAATATCTCACCCTAGAAGTGATCTGTATGGTATAGGGCCTTGCTCCTCAAAGTGTGGTTCCCTGACCAACAGAGCCAGCATCACCTGGAGACTTTTAGACCACAGAATCTCAAGCCCTATGCAGTGTCTGCTAAATCAGGATCTTCTGTTGTACAGGATATCCAAGTAATCTGCATGCAAATTAAAATTTGAGAAACACTGTGACAGAGCATGAAGATCTTTACCTTTTGCCCCGGTTCTGAAATTTATATTAAAATTATCATAGCTTTTCAGGTCATAGTAACTATTATCATAGCTTTTCAGGCCATAGCAACTAAGTCTTTTATTCTGCTATCAAATAAACTGTTGTTAAACTGTTTCCCCATCTGTATTCATTTATTAATATTTTCTAAAATACAAGATTTTACCCTTATTCTCATTAAATTTCATCGTATTCATGTCAACTCATAATTCTGATTTATGATACACTTTTTGGATATTGAATCTGTATTTTAATATAGAAGTTCCCATTACTCAGTTTTGGGGGAAATTAATCTAAAACTTCGAGTAAGTATGTGTGGTAAGACCCCAGATAAGTCCCTTATGGACATGTTAAATCCAGTTAAGGTGAATTTTAAGACAAGGCCTAAGGGGAAAGAGAAAGAAGGATATCTTCATAATATAAACGTTTAACTGAAGATATTTATGCATGTGGCAGTACTTTACTGACCTTGTTATTTTTTCAAAACAATCACCTGTTGACCTCTCATCCTCACCAGCTGCTTCTATGACAGATCCAGGCACCAAGTCACAGAAGAAACTTCGGGATTGTTTTGATGCCTCAAAGCAACAATGCCTGGGAACCATTAGTGCAATGATGACTTTGGCCCCTGGAATGACTAAGTTTCTAAACACAGAAAGGAGACATTTAAGAACCAAAGACAACTCCTCTTTTAAAAATACACTCAACCACTGGTCTGGACAAGATGGTGTAGACCTCTTTCTCCTTGCTCATTCCCCTAAATATAACTATAAACTCAACTGGAAATAACTCAAGAGACAGCCAAAGGAGACGTGATGGGTGGTAAGAAGGAGGAAAACTTGTTTGGGACCCCAGACAGAAGAAACAGCATAATGGCAAGGCATCTTGCAGGTCCTACCCAACAGGTGATCCAGACTCAGCATTTCCCTGGCCCCCAACCTAGTAATAGATAGCAACCCAAGTGGACTCATTCATGCCCTGGGTTGAAAGGGAGCTCCTCTGAAAACATCCTTCTGAAACCAGCCTGACACCTTGGGCAAGGGGAATAGAGCTAGAGACCCTCCTAACAATAAGTGGCCAAGAAGTGCTCTGCTTCATTGTCAGGCTAGAGACTACCCTTCCCACCTCCCAAATACCAAAGCTAGTGGGAAGAACTGGCAAGAGGGACCCGTAACAACATGTGACTCGACTGGGGAGCCTCTCTGACCCCATGTACCCTGTCCAGAGACAACATGGAGCTGGGGTGGGGGCATCTTTAAGGGGATCCTACCACAAGTGCCTAAAGCACCTCCCTACCTCCTCTTGCCAGAGACTCCTTTTCTCCACTGGGACAATTATCAAAATCAGGAATGAAATAGTAGATATCACTACAAATCCTGCAATCATCAAAAAGATAATAATAGAATATTGTGAACAACTTTATGATCATAAGTTTGATAACTTAGAAGTTAATCAATTAGTTGAAAAACCTCAAAATTCCAAAATTCAACCAAAATGAAAGAGATGATCCAACTAGCCCCCATAATAATTTAAAAAATTAAATTCATAATGAAAAATTTTATGAAAAATAAACCTCCAGACTCATATGGTTTAACTGGAGAATGGCACCAAACACTTAAAGAAGAATTAACACCAATTTTACACAACCTTATCCAGAAAATAGAAGAAGGAATACTTTCCAACTCATTTTATCAGTCCATTACCCTGATAACAACCAGACAGATACAGTACACAAAAGAAACTACAGATCAATATGTCCCATGAATTTAGTTAAAAAAAAGAAATCCTCAACAAAATACTAGCAAATCAAATCTAAACATGATTTAAAAGAATTATACACCATGACCAAGTTGATTTATTCCAGGTAAGCAAGACTGGTTCATCATTCTAAAATCAATCAAGGTACTTCATCAGAACAACAAAGTTGTTTAAAAATCAAGAAAAATCATATGGTCATGTCAGTTGACACAGAAAAAGCATTTAACAAAATCCAACACCCATTCAGGATAAAACCTTTCAGTAAGTTAAGGAACTACCTCACCTTGATAAGTTGCATCTACAAAAATCCTACAACTAACATGATACTTAGTGGTGCAGAACTGAACGCTTTTCCTCTAAAATCAGGAACAAGGGAAGGACATCTAGTCTTACCATTCTATTCAATACAGTACTGGAACTTCTAGCCACTGAAGTAGGTTGAAGAAAAGAATAAAGACATACAGATTGGAAAGGACTAAATGAAATAATTTCTGTTTACAGATGACATGACTCTCTACGTACAAAATCCCAAGAAATGAAAAAAAAACATTCCTAGAATTCATAAGTGAGTTCAACAGGTCATAGCATACAAGATCAACACACAGAGATCAATCTCATTTTTGTATCCTAATAATAATGTTAAGCTGAATTTAAATTACAAAATACTTAAGTATACACTTAACAAAATACATATAGGATCTGTATGCTGAAAACTAAAAAGTGCTGATGAAAGAAATAAAAAAAGACTCAAATAAATGAAGAGGTATACCTGCTTCTAGATTGGAACAGAGTGAAGATTGCAATTCTCCCCAAAGTGATCAATAGGTTTAATTCAATTCCTATCAAGACCCCAGCAAAGTTGTTTGTTTGTTTGTTTATGACATAGACAAGCTTATTCTGCCATTTATTTGAAAAGCATAGGCAGAGGGATAATAGACACATAAATCAATAGAACATAATAGGGAACCCAGAAATAGACCCACACAAATATGCTGACCTAGTTTTTGACAAAGGCGCAAAAACAATTTTATGGAGGAACACTGTCCTTTCAACAACTGATGCTAGGGCAATTGGACATCTGTAGGCAAAAAGATGAACCTTGACCTAAACTCCATACCTTATATAAAAATTAACCAAAAATGGATCATGGACAGAAATGTAATAAAACTATTAGAAAAAAAAAGGGAAAATTTTGGGAATCTAGGGTTAAGCAAAGAGTTCTTAGATTGACATAGAAAGTATAATCCATAAAAGGAAAAATTGATACATTGGATCTCATCAAAATGAAAACTACTGCCATGTGAAAACGCTTCTTAAAAAGATGAAAAGATAAGCTACACAATAGAAGAAAATATCAATATTTGCAAACCACATATTCAGTGAATGACTAGTACCTAAAATATATAAAGCACTATCAAAACCAAACAGGACAAAACCAATCAATCCAATTAGAAGATGGGAAAATATATGAGGGTTTGGATAACAAATTTTGAATATTTAGAGTGGAATACTATTCAGCAGTCAAATTGTATTAACATTTAATGAAATACTAAAGCATATATCATGGAAAAATCTCAGAAGCATCATGCTGATCAAAAGAGGTCAGAGAAAAGAACATATGCTTTCACTCTAGAACAGGCAGAGTTAATCTATTATATGGAATCAGAAGACTGGCTGCTGGAAGGACTGGTGGGTGGGATTGTCTGGGAAGGAGCACAAGGGAACTTTCTAAGTGTCAATATCTTCTATCTTGTTTGCAGTGTGGGTTACATGGGTATGTGCATGTGTCAGTGTTCATCATTTATGACCTGTGCTTGTCATTTTATATAAATTATACTTCATTAAAAAGAAGTATTTTAGAAGTATCACAAAATAAAAAGAAGAAAAACCAAATTTCAAGGTGACTGAAGATGCCTTGAAGTTCAAATTTCTGATCTTCTGGGGACTCCCATAAAGATCTGGTAGAAAACCATCTGGCTCTAACCCAGTTGAGTCATCACACCTAGTGCACAGTCCAAGGGCATAAACCATAAAAGGTAAAAAAAAAAAAAAAATCACCTTAATGGGATAGACTCAGTAACCACAGCAGTTACCTACATCATTGTCCTTCAATATCACAGCTTTTGTCCTTCTTCCCAGTTAGTCATCAAGTAGCCTGTTCCTGTCACCACTCAACACCCTGCCTGGTTTATTTCTATTTTGTCCTGAACACACTTGTTATTCATTTGACCTTTCTTCCTGCTGTCTTACCACGTCCCACCAGGCTGTGCATAATGCTGTGAGCCATATCCTCTAGGACTGTAGACAGCTGGTAGACAAATACAGACTCCCTTCAGCTCTGGCAGGCTCACAGCTGCTCTGCTGGCTGGCAAATAACTGAGGAAAGAGTAAGCCTGTCCAAGGTGCAGAGATTAGCAGCAAGCAAGCTTTATTTTCAGCCAAGGGACCTATGCAAGCCTTGTTTTCATGTCCAAGTCAGATGTAGCTGGAGGGGATAGGGGAAAGGAAGACCAAGAGATCCCAAGCTCAACACAAAGGTGTTATTGAATGGTTTCCCTTAAAAACCCTCTCCAGGGTTGTGGCTTTGAAGCATATTAAACTACCTGACTTACAGCTATTCTACAGAGTAAAGTGTTATAAGAATAGCATAAGTTATATAATCAGAAAGGATCAGGTTCAAATTCTATATCTGTAACTTACTGTGTGAATATTTTGCAGGCAAATTCTTTAGCTTCTCTGAGCCTCAGTTTCCCCATCTGTCAACTCTAGAAAGCAACACTTACCTGACAGGGTTGGTATTGGATTTAAGTGTTTAATGTTTATAAAGTTATCATTGCTGGCACATGGTAGATGTCCATTCACTTATTAACTAATTCATTAATTCCACTCAACAATTCATTTACTAATTAATCCTATATTTATATATTCAACAGTAAACACTGAGCACCTCGTACATGCTAGGCACCATTTTAGAATACATCAGTGAGCGCAGCAAAGCTCCTACCCTCATGGAATTTACATTCCATTTGGAGGGATAGGCAATGAACAAGTAAGTGAATAAGCATGTAATAGAATGACAGGGAGTGATAAGACCTATAAAGGAAAGTTAAGCAGGGTAGGGGTATAGAAATTGGCACAAGATGTTACTTTTGATCAAAATCCCCCTTTGTGGAGATCATAATGGAATAGAGACCAGCCTGGTGTCAAGGAGCAATGGACTGAAAACTCTGTGACTCCTTTCCCCCTTTCTTCCTAGAATGGTTATTGCTATCAGAAAACTTATCAAACATGCTGACTCCATTCAACAGACAATTATAACCATCTCCAGGTGAATGGACCTAGATCAAAACTCAACATGCTTCTTTACCAACTTCATTCTTCCACCAGCCCCATCGATAACTATATGGAATATTTTCAAAATGAATAGTATTGATATGTCAAATAAATCAACAACAAAAAGATGAGCAGAGAATATTTGTGTGAAGAAGAGAGAATCAGGTTCCACCCTTTTTCTGATGAAAGTGGAAAGGTATTAATGAGAAAGTGAGTTAAGCCTCCTGAGGTGTTAAGTCCCGAATGACTGAGCAGCTTCTTTACAAGTCCCCCACTGCACTCCCCCAGCACCTATCTCCCTGTTGCAGCGACAAGCCCTGCAAAACACGGAGCCAGAATGAGGTCCAGGTTTTAATACTTTCGGTATAGCTCTGAACTTGGACCCGTTACAAATGACAGCTCTGGCTTCTTGGACCACTCCTTAACGCCTACCATTCAATTTCAGAGGCTAAGACACTCCAGCAGTTTGACAGAATTAAGCTCTCATAATATCATCATGCAGAACGACCCCAAATTCATAACACCTTCAAAGTTATGGGGGATCACCAGACTGCTAATCAAAAGTTGGGAGCATTGGGCTTCCCTAGTGGTGCAGTGGTTGAGAGTCCGCCTGCCGATGCAGGGGACACGGGTTCGTGCCCCGGTCCAGGAAGATCCCACATGCCGCGGAGCGGCTGGGGCCGTGAGCCATGTCCGCTGAGCCTGCGCGTCCGGAGTCTGTGCTCCGCAACGGGAGAGGCCACAACAGTGAGAGGCCTGTGTACCACAAAAAAAAAAAAAAAAAAAAAAAAAAAAAAAAAAAAAAAGTTGGGAGCATTGACATTGAACTTTTTGGTCAATGATGATGTTGGCCTAAGGGTCATCTAAGTTCACCGCTTCACTTAACCAGGTTATTCTGTCTAAAAACCAGATACACTTGGGTCACCTTGTGGTCAGTTTCAGTACTTTATGGCACTCAAAAGGAATACCAGTTTAATATTCTCCCAAAAGTAGTGAAAATTGATGTAAATCTTTGCTGAAGTTGGTTAGAGAAATGCTAAAGAGGGGAAACTCATTATAGGGCACACTGAACAAGTCTTAAGGATCCTCTTTAACTTCTTTGTATTTTCAATACAACAGTACAGAATATTCATTACAGAAGGGGCTTCCCTTAAATGTCTCTGTTCTTTTCCGTCCCTTCCCCAGCTCTATCATTTTTGAGCCTTTTTCCTTCATTCCCTCTCTCTTTCATCTTTATATTCAATTGTCCTTATTTGAGTTCCAGGACCATTCTATCGTAAACTAATCTAGCTTTTCCCTATCCTTCCAATTCAGCCACTATTCCCTTTTCCTTGATCTCTACAACAGTAATCTAGGCCATAGCTCCATGATCAGTGAAGAAAAGGGAATTCCCAGCTAACACGATGGGAGGAAGTTGCGAATACATGAACGCTATTATTTTTATTGGTCTTAAAAATCATTTCATAAACATTTTTGAGGGTCTACTCTGTTGGGCACATGTTCACAGGGGTAAACAAGACACAAGCATTTTTTTCCAAGGATCTTAAGGCTCTCACAGTCTGGGGAGGCAGACAGACAAGTTTATGAATGTGGTTCTCAACCACAGTGCTGCCAACATTCACAAGTGAGCTACCGATTTTAGATCAAGCTACAAATTTATTTTTGTTATATCTGAGGATACAGCCTGTCACTGTGATGTCAGTCAGGTGGAATTAGACTGAAGTCTTAGACTGAGATATGTGGTTGAGAGACAGGAGCCACCTGCTTTAAGCAAATGAAACAGGTGAGGCATAATGTCAAACCAGGGCCATAATCAGATGTCTAGTTTACGGGCTCTGAGGAGAAATGGGCTCTGTGCACATATAAGAGGGTAGGCAGGAAGCGAATCGCTCTATTCAAACAGTAAAACAGCGCGGAGGGGGGGGTCCAATGGAAAAATGCAACAACCGTGGGTGCTTTTATAGGCACCTTGAGATATTCCACTGGAGCAGTCATCATGTTGTCACTACTGATGACTTGTTTATGGCTGTTTTGAGACTTTTAGTTGCTTCAGATGAGACCTTCCCAAATTCTAGTATTCCTAAGTTAGCAGTAAAACAAAACAAGTTGAGAATATCAGTAAAACAAAACAAATTGAGAATCACAGAAGAGGAAATTGACGATACTTCTTGAATGCCACACATGTCACATTTTTGTGGCAGAAACAGAACTCCAAGTGAGGAGGTCTCTTACTGTGTCTGTTTCTTTCAAGGGCTGGAACGTTGGGAATGGTTTTTGAATATGTCTATTTCAGCAGGGAGGTGTTCCATAAAACGAAGTTTATTTCTATTGGTTTGGCACCTAGAAACCCTCAGGGAGTTTCTTCCACTCATTATCCTAAATGTGTAACAGCAATAGCTGAGGAGTTGACAGCCTTTGGTTTGGCACCGCGGGGTGGCGGGTCCTGAGGAGAGCTGGTCTGTACAGAGTATTGCTGCTGCTTTGTGCCAGGGCAGTCTTCTATTTTTGGCTCTGACACAACAACAAAGGCTGTTTCTGTGCTGATTTCGCACATGTATATTATTCCCTTTCCATGCAACTTCCAATGCCCCTTCTGTTTGGTTTTTGTTAACAATATTCTTCATAAGTATAGATTTAGTTATGATACATGGTGGCAGAAATCCAGTCACTTTAGCTGTCTTTTACCAGCCCTTTGAATTATTCCCTTGTGCAACAAGCAAAGAAAGTAAACATTCCCGTGAAAAATGAAAGAAACATGCACAGAAAGAAGGAAGAAGGAAGCACCTTACTTCTTGGTGCTTGGAGGCAAAATATAATGCCAGAATACTCCCCAACCTTCTCAGTATTAAAGGGATAAATCAGCCACCTTTACCTTCTGCCTCTTAATGGCAAACAGTGAAAGAACATCTGTCAAACATGCGTGGTGGTGTGAGAGTCTCGAGGGCTAAGCAATCCACCAACTTCCTGGTGTGGATTCAGCCTCGATTCAGAGCCAGAGACACCTGCTTGTCCCTCCCCACTTACAAACATTAAAGTCTCTCCCCTACCCAGAAAAGAGGTTTCCAAACTTGGTTCAGTCCAAAAGTGCCCTTTCTTCAAAAGAAATTCTGACCCAAAATTCAAGAAGTCTAAATCGATAGAGTCAATAAAACCAAAGTTCCTCTGGTTAAATCACGAAAATGCATATCACCTGCCCCCTCCCCCTCCATGGGACTTGGAAGCTCTGCTAAAGCAGGGTTTAATAAAAGATTCATTGCAGCCCTATTTACAATAGCCCGGAGATGGAAACAATCTAAGTGTCCATCATCGGATGAATGGATAAAGAAGATGTGGCACATATATACAACGGAATATTACTCAGCCATAAAAAGAAACAAAATTGAGCTATTTGTAATGAGGTGGATAGACCTAGAGTCTGTCATACAGAGTGAAGTAAGTAAGAAGGAGAGAGACAAATACCGTATGCTAACACACATATATATGGAATTTAAGAAAAAAAAATGTCATGAAGAACCTAGGGGTAAAACAGGAATAAAGACACAGACCTACTAGAGAATGGACTTGAGGATATGGGGAGGGGGAAGGGTAAGCTGCGAGAAAGCGAGAGAGAGGAATGGACATATATACACTACCAAACGTAAAATAGATAGCTAGTGGGAAGCAGCCGCATAGCACAGGGAGATCAGCTCAGTGCTTTGTGACCACCTGGAGGGGTGGGATAGGGAGGGTAGGAGGGAGGGAGACGCAAGAGGGAAGAGATATGGGAACATATGTATATATATAACTGATTCATTTTGTTGTAGAGCAGAAGCTAACACACCATTGTAAAGCAATTATACTCCAATAAAGATTTAAAAAAAAAAAAGATTCAAATCTTTAGGTGACTCTAAAACATCCATTTTGTCTGGTTCCAAATTACCCTGCCCGTATCATGCCCTCCCTACATTCCAGATACTGCACACTCTAACATTGACATGAAGACGCCAGCAGGTCTTAAGTTCCCCCCTCTGACCCTACTTCCCCGTCCCTCCCACCATGTTCCACCCAGTGTTTGTTGAATTAATGCGTTAGGGGAGCATGTACATGAAAAGGAGGATACAAGGCAGAGCCTACTCTCAAGGGACACGTTAGTCAGGAGAAAATCTAAGAACATGTAAGGAAAACGCTGAACAGCCAGCTGAGTGGAACGCTCCCCACCCCGGTTTCCAAAAGCAACAGCCAATCAGAGAACACCCTATGGAGGAAGGGTAGCTGGCAGTTTCTCAACGGATGAATGAGGATTGGGTAGGTAGAGGGAGGGTATGGAGGTGAGAATTAGTAATGACATTTTGTGGTCAGGGAGGAGAGAAGACAGTCTGGCAGGAAGGAAGGGCTGGCATTGAGAGAAATAGGAGCTAAGTGTGGATAGATATGCTGGAGCGAAACTGTGGAGGGCGCTACAAATCAGGGAGAATTAGGTGTGGTCTGATTTTCAGTGGGGAACCATCATCTATTCTTAACTAGGAGAATGACATGATGAAAGTGGTAAATTAAGATCTTGAGGAGAGGAATAATACGATTCGAGTCATAGACGAATAAAATGAGTCTCGCAGTGTTATGCTGACGAAAGAGAGTGGCTGGAAGGCTGCTTAAATAATGAATGAGCTCTCTTCTTTCCTGCTGATAAAGAGATGTATGTGCCTACACTGAGATTCAGAAACTCCCACATAATTTGCAGCAAGTGCTGACACCAATTCTTGCGGCCATTCTTGTGCAGATGAAAGCAACCCAATGTTGGGTTTAAAACAAATTCATATGTTTGCAAACAAGTACTTTTGGGAAAAAAACATAAAGCATTCTCACTGTTTTACAAACTCAATGACAGTGTCTATTTTTAAACTCCATTTGTATACTCAATTACAGTTGTGGCAGGTTTTTCTTTTAATTTTAACAGCTTCCATTTTTAAAACTTCCAGTTGTAAGTGCATTGGTTTCTGTACCTGTTTCCTGGCAGTAGTAGGGGTCACGTGTGGTTTGTATGTATTTTTAAGTTGTTAACCCTTTCCATCCCTCTGCCAGCTCTAGACTTTAGATGACTTGAGGCTATTCTTTCTTTCTGAGACCGCTTCGTGCCTAGCTCAGTGCTCTGGAAATAGTGACCAGCAAGTGAATATGTGGGTTGTGATGCTCTCAGAACACATTTCCAGCAGGTTCCATTTCTCTTTGCAGAGATTTCTAGCTTTCTTTCTTAATTGTCTGTGGTTCATCCTGTTTGTAGAAGGGGCAGAAGCTGCTTCTGGTTGTTTTCTCCAATTTCATGTCATCACTGATGGATTAGCATCACCCTGTCACATCTTCTCACTCATTTTTCCCCTTCCTGTTTTGCTTTTGGGGCTCATCTGCTTCATTACCATCTTCATTTGGAAGAGAAGGGATTACATTAAGGGAACAATGGAATCAACAAGTCTAATATACGAATCAGACAAATTCCTAAAGTGCTTTTCTCCAAGGCAGAATTTGTACACAGAAATTCACATTCATTAGGCTAAAGGCAGAGCATGTCAAGCTAGTTGCATGTTTAATAGAGAGGTCAGACCCTTTTCTCTCTGTCATTCCCACTGACGACATCATTAGAGCTACAGTAAAATAAGAGAATGTCACAGAATGTCAGCCTAGTCATAGTGCAACTGTTCTTTTTTCATTAGTGACTCAGCTGGTTGCTATGGCAACCCCACTCTAGTATCAAGGATACTAGGGCCGATGCTTTCTGCCTCTATTTTCAGTTAGGATAAATTGTGCTCCCACCTCATGGGCTCCTGCCATGATATTTATTTTTGGGTCATGATAATAGAGGCAGTTGGAAATATGTCTGTTGAAAATCTAGCCAGGCAGAGAGACTTCCCACTAAAAAGGAGAGTGAATATAGGATTTCTAGGTTTGATTTGAGCACCAATTATCCTGTAGGAGGGAAGGTATTCCCTTCTGCCCCGTCAGTCTCGTGGGGAGACTGCAGACCTCTCATGTACTCGTTCTTCGCTTTCTCTAAAGCTGGCCGGCTGGCTCCAGAAAAATTAGGCAATCTATTTTCCGTGCTCCTCCCTGACTCTCCCAAGGGTCCATCTATTTAAAAGTTCCTTCTGAGTGGGCTCAGTACCACTTCATTTATCCACTCCCTCATTTATTTATTAATTGCAGAGTAATTAAAATGGACCAAGCATCGTGTTAAACAGCACATTTTGCTGCTGATTTGGGGTCTAGCTATTCACATTAGCTAGAGGGAGGGCCAGAGAGGGAAGCAAGAGTATAAATAAATACTTATAATACCATGTGATACATGTTTTAGTTGAGGTCTGGGCATGAAACTTCCATTGAAAGTTCAGAGGAAGAAGAGAGTAACTCTACCTGGGTGAGTTGGTAGATACTTCAGAGAGGAGATGATATTTAAGTTGGGATTTTAACGATGTGTTCTCCAGTTGAAGTCCTCACTGAGTCAGAGCTGAGGTGAGCCTGAAGGACTTTGGTGACAGCAAAGAGTTACCTTGTTGAAAGTCGGCTTGCTCTTTAAAAGTATATTAATCCTCCTGAACTCAAAGTATTTTGCTGGCTACCAGGGTGAGTTTCGGTTTTAAAAAGGTAAAACTTTGGAAAACAAAGCAAGCTTCAGGCAACAGTCTTTGGAATCAGAGCAGACCCAAGTGAAAAAGTTGATGGATGTGAAGATGTTGTTGTCAGTTAATCTTTTCTCTGGAATTGATATATTGTGAAAGGCATCCATTATATCTCTGAAGCAAACACAAAATGATACTGAACCAAAGTGTTCTATACTCCTTACAGGTGGTGGGGCATAAAAGGATCCTTCATTGCACCTATTTTGACACAAAACTAAGGTATTTGGGGACCCTATGGGATTAACAAAAACACCTCTCTCTCTTGCATATCAATCATTGTTCAGAAGTAGAGGCAACAGCCTAATGAAGCCATCATGTAGAAGGCAGTGTTCTTTTTGAAATGTATCATGGACCAGGGCCTCTTCACGGAACCAAAATGATATTTATTGTGGACTGGAAAAGTCCTTTCCTACTGAGCCTGTGTCACTACGTAGCACAGATATTCAAGCAGCACCTTCTAAAATGAATGCTCTCCATAGCCTGCCGACAGCAAAGTGTGTTGCCAACAGTCAGTGAAACGCAAGAAACATGAGTGACTGTGTCTGCGGAACAGATCAGGACACGGGTCTGTGTAGGATCAAGGGGCCTCACGCACGTCATCTGCCTGGACCCTTGAACGGGAAGGGCAGGCATGGTATGGAGAGGAGGCTCCTTGCCAAACTGTGTTCCTTAAAATCCAATTAGCAATGGAATCCAGCAACTGCAGCAGCAAGCAACACCAGCATACTGTAATCTTTTAAAAATAATTTATAAAAATGACATATTTTTGCATAGGTAATATATATGATACAAAATTCAGAAAGTATCTAAATGTAGACACAGTTCAAGTATGCCTCACACCCACTCCCGACAGTTCAATATTTCACTTCCTTGGAGAAAACCACCACTACTATCAGTTTCTTGTGTCTCCTTCCAGGGATCTCATGCTTACAGACACACATAAATATTTATGGAAATAGTATAATACTATGCAAATTTTCTGCAGTTTGATTTTTTTTTCACTTAAAAATATTTCTTGGACATCATTCCACATTCCCAATGAGCTGCCCTTTTTTTTTTTTTTAATGAGCTACATTGTATTCCATTGAATGGACATATCATAAGCATTTAACCAATCCCACCTTAATGGACATTGTCTTAGTCCCTTTAGCTGCTATATATAGACTGGGCAGATTACAGAAAACAGAAATTTATTTCTCACATTTCTGAATGCTGGAAGTCCAAGGTCAGGATGGCAGCATGGTCAAGTGAGGGCCCTCTTTTCGGTACATAGCTCGCACTTTCTTGTTGTGTCCTCACATGATAGAAGGGGTGAGGAATCTCTGTGGGCTGTCTTTTATAAGAATAAAATAACCCCCTTCATGAGGGCTCCATCCTCATGACCTAAGCACCTCCCAAAGGCCCCACTTCCTAATACCATCATCTCTGGGGGTAGGATTTCAACATATGAATTTTAGGGGGACAAGGCATACCAGACATTGAAGGTAACTTTCAATCACTAGCTATCACAAATAGTGCAATGGGTACAAGTATATCAATGGTAAAATTTGTAGAAGTACAAGTGCTGAGTGAAAGAGTGTGTGTACATGTAATTTTAATAATTTTGCAAAACTACCTATGGTTTAAGTTGTATCATATTTCACCCCCACCCAATGTGTGTGAGTTTATTTCTCGACACCCTGTCACAATGTGTTATACAACTTTTTGCTCAGTACTTCAATTTGAAAGGCAAAAAACCACATTTCATTGTAGTCTTAATTTATATTTCCATTTTTTTAACATCTTTATTGGAGTATAATTGTTTACAATGTTGTGTTAGTTTCTGCTGTATAACAAAGTGAATCAGCTATATGCATACATATATCCCCATATGCCCTCCCTCCCCTGCTCCCTATCCCACACATCTAGGTGGTCAAAAAGCACCAAGTTGATCTGCCTGTGTTACGCAGCTGTTTCCCACTAGCTATGTACTTCACACTTGGTAGTGTGTATATGTCAATGCTACTCTCTAACTTCGACCCAGCTCACCCATCCCTCTCCCCGTGTCCTCAAGTCCATTCTTACATCTGCATCTTTATTCCTGTCCTTCCCTTAGGTTCATCAGAACCATCCCTCCCTTTAGATTCCATATATGTGCTAGCATACGGTATTTGTTTTTCTCTTTCTGACTTACTTCACTCTGTATGACAGACTCTAGGTCCTTCCACCTCACTACAAATAACTTAATTTCATTTCTTTTTATGGCTGAATAATATTCCATTGTATTTATGTGCCACATCTTCTTTATCCATTCATCTGTCGATGGACACTTACGTAGCTTCCATGTCCCGGCTATTGTAAATAGAGCTGCAATGAACATTGTGGTACATGACTCTTTCTGAATTATGGTTGTCTCAGGATATATGCCCAGTAGTGGGATTGCTGGGTCATATGGTAGTTCTATTTATAGTTTTTTAAGGAACCTTCATACTGTTCTCCATAGTGGCTGTATCAATTTACATTCCCACCAACAGTGCAAGAGGATTCCCTTTTCTCCACACCCTCTCCAGCATTTATTGTTTCTAGATTTTTTGATGATGGCCATTCTGACTGATGTGAGGTGAAACCTTATTGTAGTTTTGATTTACATTTTTCTAATGATTAGTGATGTTGAGCATCCTTTCATGTGTTTGTTGGCAGTCTGTATATCTTCTTTGGAGAAATGTCTATTTAGGTCTTCTGCCCATTTTTGGATTGGTTTGTTGGTTTTTATGATATTGAGCTGCATGAGCTGCTTTGTAATCCTTTGTCAGTCGCTTCGTTTGCAAATATTGTACCCCATTCTTAGGGTTATCTTTTTGTCTTCTTTATGGTTTCCTTTGCTGTGCAAAAGCTTTTAAGTTTCATTAGGTCTCATTTGTTTATTTTTGCTTTTATTTCCATTTCTAGGAGGTGGGTCAAAAAGGATCTTGTGATTTATGTCATAGAGTGTTCTGCCTATGTTTTCCTCTAAGAGTTTTATAGTGTCTGGCCTTACATTTAGGTCTTTAATCCATATTGAGCTTACTTTTGTGTATGGTGTTAGGGAGTGTTCTAATCTCATACTTTTACATATACCTGTCCAGTTTTCCCAGCACCACTTATTGAAGAGGCTGTCCTTTCTCCACTGTACATTCCTGACTGCCTTATCAAAGATAAGGTGACCCTATGTGCATGGGTTTATCTCTGGGCTTTCTACCTGTTCCATTGATCTATATTTCTGTTTTTGTGCCAGTACCATACTGTCTTGATTACTGTAGCTTTGTAGTATAGTCTGAAGTCAGGGAGCCTGATTCCTCTAGCTCCGCTTTTCTTTCTCAAAATTCATTTGGCTATTCGGGGTCTTGTGTGTTTCCATACAAATTGTGAAACTTTTTGTTCTAGTTCTGTGACAAATGCCAGTGATAGTTTGATAGAGATTGCATTGAATCTGTAGATTGCTCAGGGTAGTATAGTCATTTTCACAATGTTGATTCTTCCAATCCAAGAACATGGTATATCTCTCCATCTGTTTGTATCATCTTTAATTTCTTTCATCAGTTTCTTATAGCTTTCTGCATACAGGTCTTTTTCAGGTCCTTCTCCTTAGGTGGTTTATACCTAGGTATTTTATTCTTTTTGTTGCAGTGGTAAATGGGAGTGTTTGCTTAATTTCGCTCTCAGATTTTTCATCATTAGTGTATAGTAATGAAACATATTTCTGTACATTAATTTTGTATCCTGCTACTTTACCAAATTTATTGATTAGCTCTAGTAGTTTTCTGGTAGCATCTTTAAGATTCTCTATGTATAGTATTATGTCATCTGCAAACAGTGACAGTTTTACTTCTTCTTTTCCGATTTGGATTTCTTTTATTTCTCTTTCTTCTCTGATTGCTATGGCTAAAACTTGTTGAATCATAATGTTGAATCATAGTGGTGAGAGTGGGCAACCTTGTCTTGTTCCTGATCTTAGAGGAAATGGTTTCAGTTTTTCACCACTGAGAATGATGTTGGTTGTGGGCCTGTCATATATGGCCTTTATTATGTTGAGGTAACTTCCCTCTATGCCTACTTTCTGGAGAGGTTTTATCATAAATGTGTGTTGAATTTTCTCAGAAGCTTTTCTTGCATCTATTGAGGTAATCGTATGGTTTTTATTCTTCAATTTGTTAATATGGTATATCACATTGATTGATGTGCGTATATTGAAGAATCCTTGCATTCCTGGGATAAACCCCACTTGATCATGGTGTATGATCCTTTTAATGTGCTGTTGGATTCTGTTTGCTAGTATTTTGTTGAGGAGTTTTGCATCTATGTTCATTACTGATATTGGCCTGTAGTTTTCTTTTTGGGGGACATCTTTGTCTGCTTTTCGTATCAGGGTGATGGCAGTCTCGTAGAATGAGGTTGGGAGTGTTCCTCCCTCTGCTATATTTTGGAACAGTTTGAGAAGGATAGGTGTTAGCTCTTCTTTAAATGTTTAACAGAATTCACCTGTGAAGCCATCTGGTCCTGGGCTTTTGTTTGTTGGAAGATTTTTAATCACAGTTTCAATTTCAGTGCTTGTGATTGGTCTGTTTATATTTTCTATGTCTTCCTGGTTTGGTCTGGGAAGATTCTGCTTTTCTGAGAATTTGTCCATTTTTTCCATGTTGTCATTTTATAGGCATATAGTTGCTTGTAGTAGTAGTCTTTCATGATCCTTTCTTTTTCTGCAGTGTCGGTTGTTACTTCTCCTTTTTCATTTCTAATTCTCTTTGTATGAGTCTTCTCCCTTTTTTTCTTGATGAGTCTGGCTAATGGTTTATCAATTTTGTTTATCTTCTCAATGAACCAGCTTTTAGTTTTATTGATCTTTGCTATCATTTTCCTTCATTTCTTTTTCATCTATTTCTGATCTGATCTTTATGATTTCTTTCCTTCTGCTAACTTTAGGGTCTTCTTGTTCTTCTTTCTCTAATTGCTTTAGGTGTAAGGTTAGGTTGTTTATTTGAGATGTTTCTTGTTTCTTGAGGTAGGATTGTACTGCTGTAAACTTCCCTCTTAGAACTGCTTTTGCTGCATCCCGTAGGTTTTGGTCATCGTGTTTTCATTGTCATTTGTTTCTAGGTATTTTTTGATTTCCTGTTTGATTTCTTCAGTGATCACTTGGTTATTAAGTAGTGTATTGTGTAGCCTCCATGTGTTTGTATTTTTTACAGATTTTTTCCTGTAACTGATATCTAGTCTCATAGCATTGTGGTCAGAAAAGATACTTGATACGATTTCAATTTTCTTAAATTTACCAAGGCTTGACTTGTGACCCAAGATATGATCTGTCCTGGAGAATGTTCCATGAGCACTTGAGAAGAAAGTTTATTCTGTTGTTTTTTTGGATGGAATGTCCTATAAATATCAATTAAGTCTGTTTTGTTTAATGTATCATTTAAAGCTTGTGTTTCCTTATTTATTTTCATTTTGGATGATCTGTAAATTGGTGAAATTGGGGTGTTAAAGTCCCCTACTATGATTGTGTTACTGTCCATTTCCCCTTCTATGGCTGTTAGCATTTGCCTTATGTATTGAGGTGTTCCTATGTTGGTGCATAAATATTTACAGTTGTTCTATCTTCTTCTTGGATTGATCCCTTGATCATTATGTAGTGTCCTTCTTTGTCTCTTGTAATAGTCTTTATTTTAAAGCCTATTTTGTCTGATATGAGAATTGCTACTCCAGTTTTCTTCTGATTTCCATTTGCATGGAATATCTTTTTCCATCTCCTCACTTTCAGTCTGTATGTGTCCCTAGATCTGAAGTGGGTCTCTTGTAGACAGCATATATATGGGTCTTGATTTTGTATCCATTCAGCCAGTCTGTGTCTTTTGGTTGGAGCATTTAATCCATTTCCATTTAAGGTAATTATCGATATATATGTTCCTATTACCATTTTCTTAATTCTTTTGGGTTTGTTATTATAGGTCTTTTCCTTCTCTTGTGTTTCCTGCCTAGAGAAGTTCCTTTAGCATTTGTTTTACAGCTGGTTTGGTGGTGCTGAATCCTCTTAGGTTTTGCTTGTCTGTAAAGGTTTTAATTTCTCTGTCAAATCTGAATGAGATCCTCGCTGGGTAGAGTAATGTTGTTTGTAGGTTTTTCCGTTTAATCACTTTAAATATGTCCTGCCATACCATTCTGGTTTGCAGAGTTTCTGCTGATCCCCAAGCTAGGTCTCTTATATACCATGTCCTACTGATGATATATTGCTTCCATGCACAGTGAACCTTGTGGCTAGGTTGGTCAGAAACCCCCAGTTCATGATAGAAAGCTCAGGCCACATGGTCTTCTGATGTGCCATGATCAGGGATTCAACATCTTTATCAATGCTTATAGAAAGTCAGAAGTTGTTTCTCAAAATTAAAAAAGTTATCTGAAATTAATTTGCTCCCAAATCCTAGGTCTTCCCTGTGATTCTCTATTAGTGCTTGCCAGAGGTCCATATGCCCTCTCTATTTGCCACATACATCATGAGAATTAGTGGATCTGGTGGATCCACTGTCAGGTTGTGGAGCAGATTGCCTTCTCTTAGACTCTAGGTGGATCAAAGCAGCACCCTCAGATGTGGCATATATTTCCTCCAAAATCCAAAAAGGCCCGTTGAGCATCACATCTCTTTTTAGTGGCAGGGTATAAGGTGCAAAAGCTGGTCTTTCATCTTGGAGTAGATATTTCAACCCTCCCAAGAGTACTGAGCTCTCAAATTTCACTGAAGTAGTGGGCTACTGAATCGTCATGGGGTTAGCTCCTACTCTCTAGTTCTCATATGTCTTCCTAAGTCATGTGAAGTGCTTGCTATTTTCTGCATATCAGATCCAGTTAGTGTATATCATCAATCTAATAGAACAATGTATATTGTGGAATGTGAAGATAATCAAAGTCTCTATAAACTGTATTACAGCAAGGAGCAGGAGAACTGACAGAGCCCTAAGACAAGGCTGTGCAAGTAAACCATGCCATACAGGTAAAAGCAAACTGCTCAAGGTGGTCCTTGCAAATTCCTATGGAGAAAAAGGCATTTGCCAGATTGAAGATGGAAACCAAGTTCCAGAGACCACATTGATTTGATCTAGTGAAGATATTACGTTTGGGACAGGAACTGGGATTGGGAGTCACTCCCTGATTAAGTTTATGACAGTCTGTACTCTTTCTCTAAGACCTGTCCTACTTTTGAACAAGTGAAATGGGTAAATTAAATGGGGTAATGATAGGTCACTACCCGTACTTCTTTCAAGTCTTTGCTGGTGTTAATATCAGCAGTTTCCCTGAGGATGCCATGTTGTATTTTTGTTCACTATCTTGGTAGGAAGTAGAAGGAAGTTCCAGGGTCTGAGATCCAATGTGGGGATTCCATCCATTGCTAAGCATGTCTATCCCAATTATACATTCAAGAACTGGAGAAATAAACACAAGGTGGGTCCTTGGACCTACGTGGTCACTGTTAGTCAGACTTAAATTAAGACATCATCTGTTACCTGCAATCATAGCCTCCACTTGGATTGATGGGTGACAATGGCATTTTGGGACCCCAGGAATTAGTCAATTCAGAGCCAATGTGTAGTAATCCCCCAAAGATCTGGGTATTTTATTTTGCAGTGTGCGGGCCTCTCACTATTGTGGCCTCTCCTGTTGTGGAGCACAGGCTCCGGACGTGCAGGCTCAGTGGCCATGGCTCACGGGCCCAGCCACTCCACAGCATGTGGGATCTTCCCAGACCAGGGCACGAACCCGTGTCCCCTGCATCAGCAGGCGGACTCTCAACCACCGTGCCACCAGGGAAGCCCCACTCTAAATCCTTTGCAGAAGGCTTGGAGAATGATTTACATCATGTACTTCCAATCTTCAACAAGACAAGACACAGATTACCCTCCAACCAAGGAATTTGGGGGTCTCTGAATTGACTTAAGTCCAGAAACTAAGTGAGAGGCTATGATTCTCCACTGTGGTGGTGCAAGTCAGCTTTCTAACAGCCATAGCTAGAGTTTTATGTTATATAGATCAACTAATACTCTAGTAGACTTCCCATCTGGAGCACAAGGCACACCAAAGATCCTGTGGGACAAGTTACAGTACTTCTTTGTTGCCCTTTATGGTAGATGCACCAGCCCTGTCTTCTGTGGTTAAGTGCTGCCACTTGATCTCTGCCACTTTGGGTTCTCATCATCCCCATTGAAATTAGGGAACCCATTTGATCATACCCTGCCCACAAAAGGGAGCAACTATAAAGTTTTCAAGGATGCAGGTACTTCTCTCTCTAATTTATTTCTCAATGCCTCAGTGAAGTGAGTATCTTCTGAGTAGGATTGCCAGATTTAGCAAAAAGACAAAACAAAAGAGATGTCCAGTTAAATTTGAATTTCAGATAAATAACAAAAAATGCAGCATAAATATGTCACTGCCCCAGCCCTGAGTTTTCCCAGGCCAGAACTAGTTCACAGCTGGCAGGCAGAGTCTGTTCAGCAGGGCAGAGGACTGAATGCGGGAAATCATGCCACCAGGATGTTTGCAAGCTAAGACTGGTGAACAGGGAACCATAGACCAGGCCAGGAAAGCTTGAAGGTAAGCATCATTGCCACAGGAGCAAGCCAAGAAAATTACAAGGAACTAGGAAGAGATGCTCCTTCCTCCTGCCATGACCCTCAAGCACCCTTTATTGGCAAGGGAGAAAAACTTACAGGAGCCATCTCCAATATCACCAGCAGCACAATGAAGGACAGATTTAGAGCTGGCTTTAATAACTGACAGAGATACAAATGATAAAATTCTGCACTATTAGCATATAAATACACACAAGTCAATGGAACAGACCCAAAACACCAAAATAGACCCAAAAGCATTCTGGCACTTGGAATATGAAAAATTAGGTATTTCAATAAGTGGGGAAAAATCAATTATTCAAAAATTGGTGTTGAGAAAACAGAGGTCTATCCATAAAAATAAATTAATCTAGAGTCTTACTTTACTTCTTATACTAAATTCTAAATAGATTGCAATTTAAATGTTGAAAAAATTAAAACATAAAAACATGTGGCATATACACATATGTATAAAATATCAGAACAGAAAAAAGTCTCAAGTACAATAGAAAACTTGGAGGTCATTAAAAAAATTTTCCTACACTAAAAAATAATCTGTAGGGAATTCCCTGGTGGTCCAGTGGTTAGGACTAGGCACTTTCATTGCCACGGCCCAGGTTCCATCCCTGGTCAGGGAACTGAGATTCTGCAAGCTGCACAGCACAACTAAAAAAAAAAAAAAAAAAAAAAAAAAAAATCTACAGAGTAAAATATTGTGAAAAGTCAAAAGACAAATGACAACTGAGAAAAATGTTTGCAACTTATACCACAGACAAATCAGTAAGAAAAAGATGACTAACCTATTAATCACAAAATTACACGAACAAATATTTCATAGAAAAAAATGATACAAATATTTCTGTAATATATGAAAAAATGCAATCATAAGGAAAATGTAAATTTCACTCATATTAAAGGAAATATGGGGGGGTGGAGTCAAGATGGAAGACTAGGAGACACAGAATTCATGTCTCTGCACAACTAGGGCACCTACCAGGTACTGGTGGGGGACCATGGACACCTAAGGGGATGGGAGGAACCCCCAGCGACCAGGTAGGATGTGGGGAGTGGGGGGAGTGAAGGGAGAGGAGAGGTGGAGGCCGGACAGGACTGGCGTCCCTGAGGGGTGGCTGGGGGAGGGGAAGGGATCCCACACCTGAAGGGGGAAATTGGGGGACCATTGGAAGGACAGAGGATCAAAAGGGAGTGTGGCCAGGTTTCTCCTGCCCACTTGGGCCCCGGGGAGGCTGCTGAGATCCAAGGCCTGATTCTCTGCCCACCTAGGCGCCCTCCAGGCATGTGGGTCCTGAGGGAGTGGGAGGGAGGGGAGGGGGAGCAAAAGTAAAGGCCAGACCTCCGAGACAAGCAGCCCTGAGGGGTGACTGGGGAAGGGGAGGAGTTCCTACACCCAGTGGGACCCACCCATGGTTGGGGTCCAGCGGTGACAGGGGAGACCCTGGGGAAGATGGTGGGGGAGGGGCACGAAGGAACGGAAGGGAACAGGGCCAGCGCTTTCCCTGTCCACTTAGGCACTGGGGAGCTCGTTGGGCTCCTGGGCCTAATCCTCTGCCCTCGGAGCCTCCCTGCTGCCACACAGAGTCCAAGCCCTGCCCCTACACCCCCACCCAGGGCCTTACCTCTACACTCATAGACCCCCTCTGAGAACCCCTCCAACACACTGGGCCTAAACCCCACCCACACACCCTCACCCAGGGCCTTATCTCCAAACTCTGGAACTCCACACTCCAGTGGCCCTCTTTCCACATGCTGCCTCTGCCCTTCTGCACGGGTCCTAAGCAGAGACGCCACCCCACTCTTGAATGTTGTCTCGCCTAGGCCCCGCCCCCAAGGCCTTTTCTGGCTGCATGGGTCCTGAGCCTAGGCCCTGCCCTATGCTCAAATATCACCCCCAACCCACCTAAGTCCCTCCCAACCCTAAACCCCACCCATGCTTAAGTTCCACCCCCCACCTAAACTCTACTCCCATAGACAAGTCTTTTTTTTTTTTTTTCCTCTTTTAGACTGGGGTTCTGTTTCACCTTGTTGATTCATTGCTGTTGCTTCATTTATATTTTTATTTTTCCTAATAATCTTTTAGTTTTCTAATTTTATTTTATTCTTTATACTTTGTTATTGTTTTCTCCTTTTGGCTTGTTCCCCCTGCACCGCCCCCCCTTGTTTTTTCTTTTTTCTGTTGTGGTTTTATTTTACCTTGTTGCAGTTATTTCAATTGTATTTTTATTTTTCCTAATATTTTTAATCTTTCTAATTTTATTTTGTTTTTTATTCTTTGATATTGTACTGCTCCTTTTTAAATTTCTTTTTTCTTTTTAAATTTTTATTTTATTTTATTTTTTTGCCATGCCATGCAGCTTGCGGGATGTTGGTTCCCAAGCCAGAGGTCAGGCCAGAGCTCCTGTAGTGGGAGCTCTGAGTCCAAACCACTGGACTAACAGAGAACCTCAGACCCCAGGGAATATTAACTGGAGTGAGGCCTCCCGGAGGCCCTAATCGCAGCACCAAGACCTGGCTGTATCCAACTGCCTGCAAACACCAGTGCTGGACGCCTCAGGCCAAACAACCAGTTAGACAGGAATACAGCCCCACCCATAAAAAAAAAAAAATCAAACGACAAAAAAAATTGTTACAGATGAAGGAGCAAGGTAAAAACCTACCAGAACAAATTAATGAAGCTGAAAGAGGCAAACTACCTGAAAACTAATTCAGAGTAATGATAGTAAAGATGATCCAAAAACTCAGAAACAGAATGGAGAAAATACAAGAAACATTTAACAAGGATCTAGAAGAAATGAAGAGCAAACAAACAATGATAAACAACACAATACTGAAATTAAAAATACTCTAGAAGGAATCAATAGCAGAATAACTGAGGCAGAAGAACGGATAAGTGAGCTGGAAGATAAAATGGTGAAAATAACTGCCAGAGAGCAGAATAAAGAAAAAAGAATGAAAAGAATTGAGGACAGTCTCAGAGACCTCTGGGATATCATTAAATGCAGCAACATTCGAATTATATAGGTCCTAGAAGAAGAAGAGAAAAAGAAAGGGTCTGAGAAAATATTTGAAGAAATTATAGTTGAAAACTTCCCTAATATGGGAAAGGAAATAGCCACCCACGTCCAGGAAGTGCAGGGAGTCCCATAGAAGATAAAACCAAAGAGAAACATGCAGAGACACATATTAATCAAACTATCAAAAATTAAATACAAAGAAAAAATATTAAAAGCAGCAAGGGAAAAGCAACAAATAACATGCAAGGGAATCCCCATAAGGTTAACAGCTGATCTTTCAGCAGAAACTCTGCAAGCCAGAATGGTGTGGCAGGACATATTTAAAGTGATGAAAGGGAAAAACCTACAAAAAATATTACTCTACGCAGCAAGGATCTCATTCAGATTTGACAGAGAAATGAAAATCCTTACAAACAAGCAAAAGCTAAGAGGATTCAGCACCACCAAACCACCTTTAAAACAAACACTAAAGGAAGTTCTCTAGGCAGGAAACACAAGAGAAGGAAAAGACCTATAATAACAAACCCAAAGCAATTAAGAAAATGGTAATAGGAACATACATATCGATAATTACCTTAAATGGAAATGGATTAAATGCTCCAACCAAAAGACACAGACTGGCTGAATGGATACAAAAACAAGACCCATATATATGCTGTCTACAAGAGACCCACTTCAGACCTAGGGACACATACAGACTGAAAGTGAGGAGATGGAAAAAGATATTCCATGCAAATGGAAATCAAAAGAAAGCAGGAGTAGCAATTCCCATATCAGACAAATAGGCTTTAAAATAAACTATTACAAGAAACAAAGAAGGACACTACATAATGATCAAGGGCTCAATCCAACAAGAAGATAGAAAAACTGTAAATATTTATGCACCAACATAGGAACACCTCAATACATAAGGCAAATGCTAACAGCCATAGAAGGGGAAATGGACAGTAACACAATCATAGCAGGGGACTTTAATACCCCACTTTCATCAACTTACAGATCATCCAAAATGAAAATAAATAAGGAAACACAAGCTTTAAATGATACATTAAACAAAACAGACTTAATTGATATTTATAGGACATTCCATCCAAAAACAACAGAATAAACTTTCTTCTCAAGTGCTCATGGAACATTCTCCAGGACAGATCATATCCTGGGTCACAAGTCAAGCCTTGGTAAATTTAAGAAAATTGAAATCATATCAGGTATCTTTTCTGACTACAACGCTATGAGACTAGATATCAATTACAGGAAAAAAATCTGTAAAAAATACAAACACATGGAGGCTAAACAATACACTACTTAATAACCAAGTGATCACTGAAGAAATCAAAGAGGAAATCAAAAATTACCTAGAAACAAATGACAATGGAGACACGATGACCCAAAACCTATGGGATGCAGCAAAAGCAGTTCTAAGAGGGAAGTTTATAGCAATACAATCCTACCTTAAGAAACAGGAAACATCTCAAATAAACAACCTAACCTTACACCTGAAGCAATTAGAGAAAGAAGAACAAAAAAACCCCAAAGTTAGCAGAAGGAAAGAAATCATAAAGATCAGATCAGAAATAAATGAAAAAGAAATGAAACAAACAATAGCAAAGATCAATAAAACTAAAAGCTGGTTCATTGAGAAGATAAACAAAATTGATAAACCATTAGCCAGACTCAACAAGAAAAAAAGGGAGAAGACTCAAATCAATAGAATTAGAAATGAAAAAGGAGAAGTAACAATGGACACTGCAGAAATACAAAAGATCATGAGAGATTACTACAAGCAACTCTATGCCAATAAAATGGACAACCTGGAAGAAATGGACAAATTCTTAGAAATGCGCAACCTGCCAAGACTGAATCAGGAAGAAATAGAAAATATGAACGGACCAATCACAAGCACTGAAATTGAAACTGTGATTAAAAATCTTCCAACAAACAAAAGCCGAGGACCAGATGGCTTCACAGGCGAATTCTATCAAACATTTAGAGAAGAGCCAACACCTATCCTTCTCAAACTGTTCCAAAATATAGCAGAGGGAGGAACACTCCCAAACTCATTCTATGAGGCCACCATCACCCTGATACCAAAACCAGACAAGGATGTCACAAAGAAAGAAAACTACAGGGCAATATCACTGATGAACATAGATGCAAAACTCCTCAACAAAATACTAGCAAACAGAATCCAACAGCACATTAAAAGGATCATACACCATGATCAAGTGGGGTTTATCCCAAGAATGCAAGGATTCTTCAATATACAAATCAATCAATGTGGTACACCATATTAACAAATTGAAGAAAGAAAACTATGTGATTATCTCAATAGATGCAGAAAAAGCTTCTCACAAAATTCAACACCCATTTATAATAAAAACCTTCCAGAAAGTAGGCACAGAGGGAACGTACCTCAACATAATAAAGGCTATATATGACAAACCCACAGCCAACTTCATTCTCAATGGTGAAAAACTGAAACCATTTCCACTAAGATCAGGAACAAGACAAGGTTGCCCACTCTCACCACTATGATTAAACATAGTTTTGGAAATTTTAGCCATAGCAATCAGAGAAGAGAAAGAAATAAAAGGAATCCAAATCAGAAAAGAAGAAGTAAAGCTGTCACTGTTTGCAGATGACATGATACTCTACATAGAGAATCCTAAAGATGCTACCAGAAAACTACTAGAGCTAATCAATGAATTTGGTAAAAGCAGGATACAAAATTAATGCCCAGAAGTGTCTTGCATTCCTATATCCTAATGATGAAATATCTGAAAGAGAAATTAAGCAAACACTTCCATTTACCATTGCAACAAAAAGAATAATATACCTGGGAATAAACCCACCTAAGCAGACAAAAGACCTGTATGTAAAAACCATAAGACACTGATGAAAGAAATTAAAGATGATACAAACAGATGGAGAGATATACCTTGTCTTGCATTGGAAGAATCAACATTGTGAAAATGACTATAGTACCCAAAGCAATCTACAGATTCAATGCAATCCTTTTCAAGCTACCACTGGCATTTTTCACAGAACTAGAACAAAAAATTTCACAATTTGTATGGAAACACACAAGACCCCGAATAGCCAAAGGAATTTTGAGAAAGAAAAACAGAGCTGGAGGAATCAGGCTCCCTGACTTCAGACTATACTACAAAGCTACAGTAATCAAGACAGTATGGTACTGGCACAAAAACAGAAATATAGATCAATGGAACAGGATAGAAAGCCCAGAGATAAACCCACACACATATGGTCACCTTATCTTTGATAAAGGAGGCAGGAATGTACAGTGGAGAAAAGACAGCCTCTTCAATAAGTGGTGCTGGGAAAACTGGACAGGTACATGTAAAAGTATGAAATTAGAACACTCCCTAACACCATACACAAAAATAAACTCAAAATGGATTAAAGATCTAAATATAAGGCCAGACACTATCAAACTGTGAGAGGAAAACATAGGCAGAACACTCTATGACATAAATCACAGCAAGATCCTTTTTGATCCACCTCCTAGAGGAATGGAAATAAAAACAAATATAAACAAATGGGACCTAATGAAACTTCAAAGCTTTTGCACAGCAAAGGAAACCATAAACAGGACAAAAAGACAACACTCCGAATGGGAGAAAATATTTTCAAATGAAGCAATGGACAAAGGATTAAACTTCAAAATTTACAAGCAGCCCATGCAGCTCAATATCAAAAAAAAAACAACAACCCAATCCAAAAATGGGCAGAAGGCCTAAATAGACATTTCTCCCAAGAAGATAGACAGGTTCCAACAAACACATGAAAGGATGCTCAACATCACTAATCATTAGAGAAATGGAAATCAAAACTACAATGAGGTATCACCTCACACTAGTCAGAATGGCCATCATCAAAAAATCTACAAACAATAAATGCTGGAGAGAGTGTGGAGAAAAGGGAACCCTCTTGCACTGTTGGTGGGAATGTAAGTTGATACAGCCACTATGGAGAACAGTATGGAGGTTCCTTAAAAAACTAAAAATAGAACTACCATATGACCCAGCAATCCCACTACTGGGCATATACCCTCAGAAAACCATAATTCAAAAAGAGTCATGTACCACAATATTCATTGCAGCTCTATTTACAATAGCCGGGACATGGAAGCAACCTAAATGTCCATCTACAGTTGAATGGATAAAGAAGATGTGGCACATATATACAATGGAATATTACTCAGCCATAAAATGAAATGAAATTGAGTTATTTGTAGTGAGGTGGAAGGACCCAGAGTCTGTCATACAGAGTGAAGTAAGTCAGAATGAAAAAAACAAATATTGTATGCTAACACATATATATGGAATCTAAAAAAAAGAAAAAAAAAGGTTCTGATGAACCTAGGGGCAGGACAGGAATAAAGACGTAGAGAATGGACTTGAGGACATGAGGAGGTGGAAGGGGAAGATAGAACGAAGTGAGAGAGTGGCATGGACTTATATATACTACTAATTGTAAAATAGATAGTTAGTGGGAAGCAGCTGCATAGCACAGGGAAATCTTCTTGGTGCTTTGTGACCACCTAGAGGGGTGGGAAAGGGGTGGTGGGAGGCAGATGCAAGAAGGAGGAGATATATATACATGTATAGCTGGTTCACTTTGTTATAAAGGAGAAAACTAACACACCATTGTAAAGCAATTATACTCCAATAAAGATGTTAAAAAAAAAAAAGAGAGAGAGAGAGAGACCTAGCTTGGGGAGATTCAAGTACGCTGAACAGGAGGTTCAGACCTTGAACACTGGCTACGGTTGCATCATCTCCTGTCTATCAACTCATGACTTTGGTCACCTGGGATGTTCCTAATGACCAACTATCTGAGAAATTAAAAAAAAATCCTGGTTTAACGATGAGTCTGCACATTATATTGATATGACCCAATAGTGGAGAGCTATACTACTGTTCTCAGAAATAATCTTGTAGGACAGTAGTGAAGGAAAATCAGTAGCAGTGGTCAGAACTATAAGCAGTACATTTAGTTGTACATTTTGCCAGTAAGAGACAGCCAGAAAAATGGATGTATTCATAGGCAGTGGCTAACTGTTTGGATGGATTGTCAGCAACTTGGAAGCAACAAGAGGGAGAGATTGGTGAGAAAGAAATCCGGGGAAGAGATATGCGGCTGGACTAAAAATGGTGAATGGTCACAAATAGTGAAGATATTTGTGAACCAAGTAAAAGGTCATCAAAGGGCATTCACTTCAGAGGGGCTTCTAATCAGATGAAGAAAATGACACGTTTTCATGTCAGTCAGCCTCTTTCCCCAGCTATTTCAGTGCTTGCTCAATAGGCCTCTGAGATAAGTGGCATCTGATAAGTGGCATGGTGGCATGGATAAGGCTCTACATGGGCTTAACAATACGGACATCCTCTTACTAAGGCTGACTTGGCTAACTACTGCTGACTGTGAAGTGTGTGACACACATTTGGCAAGTGAGCATATGAAAAGATGCTCAACTTCATTTGTCATTAGATAATTACAAATTAAAACAGCCATCAGATATCACCACACACCTATTAGAAAGCTAAAATCCAAAAACTGACAATCTCAAATGTGATGATGATGTGCATCAACAGGAACTCTCATTCATCACTGGTGGGAATGTAAAATGCAGCTCACTTTGGAAGAGAGTTTGACCTTTTCTTAAAAAACTAAACATAGTCTTGTCTTAACATATTATCCAGGAGTTACGCTGATATTAGGTATTTACCCAGTTGAGTTTAAAGCATGTTCACACATGAATGTTTATAGCAACCGTATTCATAATTGCCAAAAAGCTGGAGGCAACCAAGATGTCCTTCAATAGATAAACAGATAAACTTTGGTACACCCATGCAATGGAATATTATTCCACAATATAATTCAGAAATGACCTATTGAGCCATAAAAAAAAAACCAGAACCTTAAATAATACTGCTAAGTAAAATAAGTTTGAGATGGCTATATACTGTATGATTCTAATTAAATGACATTCTGGAAAAGGTAAAACTTTACAGACAATAAAAAAAAATCATTGGTTGTGAGAAGTTTGGAGGAGAGAGGATTGAAAAGGTAAAACACAGGGGATCGAAAAAGTGAAACACAGGTGAAACTGTTCTTTATGATGCTGTAATAGTGGATACATTGACATGTGTTTGTTAAACCCTATAGAATTATATAATGCAAAGAGCAAAACTTAATCTATACACATGAAAAAATTATTTATAAGGACAGGGAATCCCAGAGAAGAATGCAGACTGTGACAAGAGAACCTAAGCGTATTACAAATGTACAAAACGATCTCAAAGAAAGGGGTGAAGGAAAAGGTGCTGACCTAAGTAACTGTGGATATGGAGTTTTTTAAGACTAAAGGCCAAAAGAGCTGCACATAAGTATTGACTCTAGTCGATAGTTTTTTTTCTCCCATGGGTGTATGTACTGTATTAACAATTTTGATTCTGTTATATGTGTATACTGGAATTAAAACTTAAGTAAACAGATGGCAGATGGTGGGATCTAGGGTTTACACTGCTGGAGGAGAAATATACAGATCAGCAAAACGAGTGGGCTAGAATGATCCATTTGGTAATAAAGACACCAGTAAGAACTCATGTTTAATTTAAGACAGATACAGATGATTACATTTAGAAATATTTATAGATATGTGTATATACACGTTAGCACACACACTCATATTTCTTTGTCAGCTGAGAGGGTCTAAACGAAATGACACCCCATTAGCATGAGCACACCTAGCACCCAGATCTTGGTTTCTAATGTCATTCTCCAATAAAAGGAAACAGGGATCCTTGGAGAAATGGCTGTCTCTAGGACTTGGGCAGGAAAAATACAAGATGAGCTTAGAGTGGCTTGTCAGTTTGTAGTACCAGAAGTAAGGAAGTGCTCAAAAAGAGATAAACAACCACACTGATGAATGGTAAAGGGGCACAGGAGCCAACTGAAAGAGCTCCTAATAGCCAAAGCTGGAACAATTCAAGCAACAAAATAAAGTAGTATTAGAATATAATCCAAAATATAAAATATTCATGAGCCCATACTTATACAAATGATTAAATAAATAAATGAGGAGAGACAAATCTCTAATATAGAAAAATTCCAAATAAATTATGTAGCTACTTCATCCTAAAAGAGATGGAGCATAACTCCCACTCCTAGGTGTATTCTGTGCATTATGATGTCCTCTCAAAGAGTGCAGTATGGAAAGGGGGGAATAAGAGTAACCTGTCAGTGGAGAAACCTGACAAATACTACTTCAGCCAGATGATCAAGGGCAGTATCATCAGTGATAAATCATATTGATAGCATATGCCCTCGATATGATGTAATGAAAATGTCAATTTACCTTTGTGCTCTTTCTCCCTAAAATCCATTACGCCAGTCTAATCAAGGGAAAAACATCAGACAATCCAATGGAGGAGTGACCTACTAGTACCCTTCAAAATTGTCCAGGTCGTCAAAAATAAGGAAAGTCTAAGAAACTAAGTCTAAAGAAATCTGAGGACTATAAGTTATGTGGTATCTTGGATGGGATCCTAAAACAGAATAAGGACATTAGGTAAAAACTAAGGAAATCTGAATAAACCATGAATTTTAATTAATAATGGCATACCAATATTGTTTCATTAATGTAACAAATGTTCCATACAAAAGTAAGATGTCAGTAATAGGGGAAATTGTGTATAGAGAGATATATGAGAACTTTCTATACTACATTTTTTTTCTGTAAATCTTAAATGGTTCTAAAAATAAAGTCTATTAATAAAAAATATTGAGAGAAAAATATAAAGATGGAATAAATATATTTTAGACTTACAAAATCTGAAAGAATCCATCAACAGCAGATATCCACCACAAGAAATGTTAAAGAAGATCCTTTAGGCAGAGGGAGAATGATACCAGACAGAAATCTAGACCAGTACAAAGGAATAAAAAGCACCAGAAATGGTAACTTATGTGGGTTGAAGTTTTTTCTTAGTTTTTAAGTTTCATTAAAAAATAGTTAACTGTTTGAAACAGAAATAAGAGCAATGTACTGGAGCATTTATAATATGTGTATAAATTTTATGCCAACAACAGGATAAAGGCCAGCAAGGGATAAACGGGACTAAACTGTTATAAGATTTTCATTCTATACATATTAAAGGTACACTGTGATAAGATAAAGATATATACTATAAGTCTTAAAACAACCATTAAAATAACAACAGAGTTATGTCTAATAAACCAAACAAGAAGATAAAATTAAATAATAAAAATATTCAATTAATCTATGACAAGGCAAAGAAAAGGAAAAGGAAAAAAAAAAACAAAGACAGATGGGTCAAAATAAAAAACCAAGGTGATAGATTTAAACCCAATGATATCAATATTCACATTAAATATAAATGGTATAAAAACACCAATTAAAGGCAGAGATTGTTAGATTGCATAAAAATGGAAGAACTTTTTCTTTTTTTTTTTGCGGTGCGCGGGCCTCTCACTGTTGTGGCCTCTCCCATTGCGGAGCACAAGCTCCAGATGCACAGGCTCGGTGGCCATGGCTCACGGGCCCAGCCGCTCCGTGGCATGTGGGATCTTCCTGGACCGGGGCACGAACCCGTGTCCCCTGCATCGGCAGGTGGACTCTCAACCACTGCGCCACCAGGGAATCCCTAGATCAAACTTTTAATATAAAGACATAAACAAGTTAAAAGTAAATGAATGGAAATGATGTAACACTAATTGAAAGAAAACTGTAATGACTATATTAATATCAAAGTAGATTTCAGAGCAAAGGATATTACTCAGGATAAAGAGCATTATATTGTAATGATAAAGGGGTCGATTAATCTGCACTATATTCAATTTTAAACATTTAAGAACCTAATTACAGAATATAAGTTCTCACCATCCCACTTTTTCACTTTTAAACAGTTGGCATGATGTAAGGCTTGCATGGTCCATTCATAAAGTCTTGTGTATTGTCCCAAGACTTTGACTCTCAAGTTTTGCTGGTTTTCTCAGTCATTCAATATATTATTCAATTTTGAACAGCATGAGTCAATGCTGATGAATTTTTAAAAGGGTGATATTTTGACATTTGCTGTGATTGTCTTCATACATATTTTATGAGAAAATACAAATTAGAGAGAATAGAGTCTGTATTTACTTTAACTGCAAATGTTAGTCATTGACAGGACCAATCTAGCAGGATGATTATAATGAAAGTTCTGTGGTCTTTTTCATATAAAATTCAAAATGATGTGGTGTCACCATATTGACCAAATATGAAGAACTTCCTCTTAGGGTGACATGACAGCAGCAGAACCATTAAAATCAGTGCCTCTATGAGTCATTTGATATTGATTTTTTATCTTCATTTCCTGAGAATTTTCTAAAGTCCCAAATTGCCAGAATGCAGTAACATGATATTTCTATCCAATGGAGATGATATTCCAAAGGTCATTCCATTTCTGGCCAGAAGACCATACAGCTGAGGGAGGTATGAGAGTTCTTATGTGTGACTGATGACATAGTAATTCAATATTACGTTTTTTGTTCCTTTTGATTTCAAAAGACTCACGTTGCAAAAAGTTAAGGTTGAGGTTAGTCCAGGACCTACGTCTAGCTATTTGAACTTCCCCTGGTTTGCCTACTGATTCTGATTATATTATCAATTCAGAAATTCAAGAGATGTTCCAAAGTTTAATAATATTTGCCAAGGCTTTTTAGGTAATCGGTCATAGCTTTGCTAGCCCAGTGTTTGTTATTATTAATCTACATACTTTTTTTTTTTTTTAATATTTAAGCTGAATATACAATGACTGTAGGGGAAATAGTGCTTGGCTATTCTCAGGTTTCTTTGCCTTTTAAAAATTTATTTATTTATTTTTGCTCTGTTGGGTCTTTGTTTCTGTGCGAGGGCTTTCTCTAGCTTTGGCAAGTGGGGGCCACTCTTCATCACGGTGTGCGGGCCTCTCACTATCGCGGCCTCTCTTGTTGCGGAGCACAGACTCCAGATGTGCAGGCTCAGTAGTTGTGGCTCACAGGCCCAGTTGCTCCGCGGCATGTGGGATCTTCCCAGACCAGGGCTCAAACCCGTGTCCCCTGCATTAGCAGGCAGATTCTCAACCACTGTGCCACCAGGGAAGCCCCAATCTACATACTTTTAAATGATTTCCGAAGCACGTAGGTGTCCAAAGGACTTTTCAACCATTTTCTTTCCTAACAGATGAATATAGAAGAGGAATTCTCCTTCTACAAATAAACATGATGTAAGGATGATATCCATATACCCTTATATAATTTCATATCTGTATCAATCACCATTCACTGACCTACTTTCCTAAATACTTCAAATTAACTGCTGATTGTATCCCTTCAGAGAGTTCATCCCTAGACCTTGATATGGCTCTTGATAACGTCTGTGGTTGAAAGGAAGCTACTCACTGGAAAGCCTGAAGGACACCATGTGACCCTGGTTTGTCTAATGAAGCATTTTTCTTTTGCAGGCTTTGTTTAATCAGTGTTTGCCTTGTGTGTACATTACATGATCTGAACGGGGTTTTCAGAGGGCTGAGGGAGAGAACAGAGAGAGCTTCTGCTTGCTAGAGAGGCTGAGAAGTGAGAGGTCAAGTGGGAGATAGGGCTGGAAGAGTGGAAGCTGCTATAGGAAGATTTTTTTAGGGGAAGAGCTTAGATGATCTGTATGGATATAAAGGAAGATTTGCTACATAATGTGCAATATAATCCCTTCCTCCTCTCAAAAACATGTTTGTAAATATATACATTAGACATCTATAGCTTTGTTGGAGGAAGTATGCTGAAACTGGCCTCAGGGAGAAAGAAGCATGGCCTCAGGGGCTCAGCGACAATCAGATTACTCCTGGAAGCACCACCTCCAAAGCAAAGGAGAAGAAAGTTGTCCACATTTTGTTGCTGCTCTTTCATTTTTCTGCTGCTTTCAAGATGGCAGAGTTTATAGGTAACATGGAGGAAAGAAAAACGAGATGAGGTTAACCTCTCTGAAGAAGAAATGATGAGTCATTTGCCATGAGAGTTGACTAAGTAAGAATTTTTTTTAAACTCTTCCTGTGTTGCTTACAGAAACATAACTAAAATGTTTTAATAAGTTCTCATCTCAAGACCATTAACGGCTAATCATACGCATATGTGACTCCAGTAATACAAAGTAGAAGGCTTTTTTAAAATAAGTTTATTTTGTTTTATTTTTTTTGGCTGCGTTTGGTCTTAGATGCGGCCAGCACGTGGAATCTTTTGTTGTGGCGCGTGGGCTCCAGAGCACATGGGCTCCGTAGTTCGTGGCACGCAGGCTCTCTAGTTGAGGCACGTGGGCTCAGTAGTTGTGGCGTGCAGGCTTAGTTGCCCCACAGCATGTGGAATCTTAGTTCCCCGACCAGGGATCGAACCCACATCCTCTGCATTGGAAGGCAGATTCTTAACCACTGGACCACCAGGGAAGTCCCAATAGAAGGCTTTTTTAAACCATAGCACAACTGAAGGGGAACAGAGAGTACTTGGAAAGCCTAAATAGGGGCAAGATGGCATGCATATTGTTCCAACAAGAGAAAAATGTGTTCGGATATTTTTACAAAATCTACCAAAAAGAGGTAAATTGGTTTTACATTTTTTGGTGAAGAAGCCAGCTTAATATCCAATTCTGAGAGGAGTTTCGGGGGAAATGAAGCATAGTGACTGAGTCGGGTTAGGGGTATATGGGACAGAGGTCAGCAAGGGTAGGCTTCAATCTGGCTGAAGCCAATAAGCCAGTTAGTAGTCAGGGGATATTTGAGTAGTCTAGCCACTATATTGAAGCTTCTCTTTCTCGGAAGCAGGCTCCATGTCTTAGTTACATTTGTATTTCCCTAAGACCTTACATATTCAAGCACTGGGTAGATTTAAATTGTATGAGAGTTAGACTTCCAGGTTCTCAAGGAAGAAGAAAATTCGGTTTAGCAACTTTTGTCAGTGAAAATGGGATCCTAAGTTCCCATCGCAGTCCCATATGTGACTTAAATACATGGCAAATCACTATATTACATTTTTACTCACCTCTTCCTTTCTATAAAGAATGTTCATATTGTTACAAACATCCCTCCACCAAAACGTTAGACCCTTACCCAGCTATTTGGGGGCGGGAGGGGGTACTTCCTGTGGCATTATCCCAAATTACTGTTAGAATTTAATATCCTTTATAATGTTGCACATATTTGATATGACAGCTCAGAAAAAGGGTTACTTTGAGGTATGTGATGGCTATACAGAAAGAAAAATGTATCATCACTCCTGTAATCCATAGATTTTCTTCAAATCTCATACCTATGCCTTACCTTTCTCTTCGATTCTGTAATTACCTCTCCTTCCTCGCTTTTTATTCACTTGTAAATACACTACAGTCCAGCTTGCAGCCCCATCACTCCACAATAACTGTTCCTGTCAAAGACACCATTGCTCTCCATGTGGCAAAATCCAATAAACACATCTGCAAACCTCAGCTATTCAAACCTTCACTGGCATTGAAGGTTAGCCCACCCGCCTCCTCCTTTTAAAAAAAAATAATCTTAAATATTTGACATATGGTGGTTAACATGTGGTTATGTAATTTAAATGTGCAAAAGGGCCCATTAAAAAAACAACAACAGTCCATGTAGTTGTTGATTTAACAAATAAAAATACAGGACACCCAGTTTAAACTTGAATTTCAGATAAACAATGCATTTTTTAAAGTATATCCCCTGAAATATTGAGGATATATTATACTAAAAATGTATTTGTTGTTTATTTGAAATTCAAATTTAACTGAGTACCTTGTATTTTATCTGGCAACTCATGCTACCATGTCCCATGACTTGTCCTACTCCCCAGAGGCAATAAATTCTAATTTTACAAAAGCTGGCTATAAGGAAGCATCAGGCAATTCATGGGAAGCTCCTGGCACAGAGTGTAGACAGGCAACAAATGAAATCTGTCACAATAAAGATATCATTATATTATTATTTCTATTATTATTATGACTCTTGTAAGAACCTTTGACTAGCCTCCTGAGGTTCGACCTCGCCCACTTCAGCTACCCAAATCCTCTTAAACACCATTTCCAAGTTAATAGTCTCATGATTTTCCTTCAGTCTTATCACTCTCCAACTCTGAAATCTGTAATGAGTCAAAATTATTCACTGAATAAACTATAACCCCTTAACAA
This sequence comes from Lagenorhynchus albirostris, assembly GCF_949774975.1. Taxonomy (NCBI): domain Eukaryota; kingdom Metazoa; phylum Chordata; class Mammalia; order Artiodactyla; family Delphinidae; genus Lagenorhynchus; species Lagenorhynchus albirostris. Next base: position 77,749,714 of record NC_083097.1, on the reverse strand, counting down.
AAAAGCTGTTTCTTCTGGTAGTTAGCTCCATGTTTCTAAATGATACTTTAAAACTTCCTGATGTTTGACATTATCTCTTTGCTTCTGTGATGATGAATGAGGATTTACTTCCCTTGCATGATTCCGATTCCCTCTTCCCCATTTTTTATTTTATTTTTTTATTTATTTTTATTAACATCTTTATTGGGGTATAATTGCTTTACAATGGTGTGTTAGTTTCTGCTTTATAACAAAGTGAATCAGTTATACATATACATATGTTCCCATATCTCTTCCCTCTTGTGTCTCCCTCCCTCCCACCCTCCCTATCCCACCCCTCTAGGTGGTCACAAAGCACGGAGCTGATCTCCCTGTGCCATGCGGCTGCTTCCCACTAGCTATCTACCTTACGCTTTTTAGTGTATATATGTCCATGCCTCTCTTGCTTTGTCACAGCTCACTCTTCCCCCTCCTCATATCCTCAAGTCCGTTCTCCAGTAGGTCTGTGTCTTTATTCCTGTCTTACCCCTAGGTTATTCATGACATTTTTTTTCTTAAATTGCCCCCATTTTTTCAATAGAATTATACTTGCTATGTTAATTGGTATTTCCTTATAAGAGTTAGTAAAATGCTAACACTTTCAAATTCTTATGCCATCAACTACAGGTAATATCATTCGACTTTTTGTGATGTGAGGGAATTAGCGCTCCTATTCTTTATCTCTTCTTTCCACTTCTACCTCCCACTTCTGTCTTCTATACTTGTTCTATTGATAAAGCAAGGTTGATACTATTTACCATCGGTTCTGTAACAGTAATTAGGCTTATGTTGATCCTAAAAATTGCAAGTCAGTAAAGTGCTTACATTATTTTGACATCACATCAATGCAGTTTTCATACTCCGTTACACTAAAATCTATTGATCTCATGCTTTGAGGAGCTCTTTTGCTCATGTGTGATATAAAACCATGCACTGGTTATTTAGAAAATCTCGATTCAATGAGTTATGCAGGTCTTCTAAATGTTGAGACATTTTATTCTACAATATCAAAAAATAATATTTGTTAATGTCACCACTGATCCCATCAGGAAGGTCTTTAAGTGTTGGGAATCTGTCAGGTTCAAAGAAGTGGATACACGTTTTCCAAAATTGTCATTTCTGCTTGACACTTTGTATTTTATCAGTGGCAGTAAATACTATCAGTTGTTTTCTTGGAAGCGACAGGCTCATTTCATTCCTTTTAGGAAATGTCTGCCAAAACTCTAAGTTTGAATAACCATGGTTTGCCTATCAATTGTTCAGTCAAGTAAAAATAGTACTTCGTGGCAAAAGCGTCTAATTTAGCTCACAAACAGCTGCACAAGCGCTTGTCTCCAAGAACACCCTTAAACTGTGGTAGATGGAGGACAATGCACACTTGTTTTGATATAAAGAATATTAAAAAGACATGTGCTCAAGGGTCAAGATTAATAAAATGCATAATTTTAACTGCTTTGTCAATGACATTTTAGAATAAAAAAATTTGTTGCTGTTGTTGTTTTTTACTGGAGTGCATGGTAGAGAAGAATTCAGTGCCTGCTAGTACCGCTTGGTAGCACCACACTCACTTATGCTAAAGTGTCAGCAGTTTTAACCATCTTTGCTTATGCAAATGTCAAAGCAGTGCAAAAGGCATATCTTAGTAGTATTATGAAAATAGTGTTGATCTCACTGACTCCCTGAAAAGGTCTTGTGTTCCCCAGGCATCCGTGGAGCCCAATTTGAAAGTCATTAATGTAGTCTGGTCCTGGGGACTTCCCTCTGAGAACCCTCTAACTTCCTTCTCTCTGGGCAAAAGTCCTAGACTTCCCTTCACAGTCATGAGTTAGAGCTTCTGTTTTCTGGATCCCATGCCATCTTTTCGCTGTTGTTTACTCCTTGGTTTTATTACCACACAAAAAAAGTCATATGGGAGGGAAAGCTTTCTGAGTCCTTGCATATATAAAGTATCTTAATTCCACCTTCACACCTGATGGTTTAGCTACATATGGAATTGTGGTTTGAAAATCATTTCCCCTGAAACTTCACGTTACTCTGCTGTCTTCTAGCCCTTGGTGTTGCTATTGCAAACTCTGATGAGGGTGATTCTTATTTCTTTATAAGTTGTTTCCTCCATACGCCCATTGAGAAAGCATTTCAGATCATGTTTATACTCTTGCTGTTTCTACATTTCAACAAGATGTGCCTAGGTGTGGGTCTTTTATTTTTTCATTCATTGCAGGACCTCTTTAGACCTTTAAATATGTTCCTCTGAAATATCGTTGCATTATTTCTTTGTTAGTTTATTCTTTATTGTTTTCTCTTTCTGGCACTTCCATTAGTCAGTGGTTGGAACATCTGTATATATTCTTTAGTTTTCTTTCTACACTGCTAATTTTATTTGTAAATAATATTTTCTATCTCTTTGACTTTTTCTTCTACTTTCTGATATTTCCATTTTGATTTGTAATCCTTCTATGCAATTTTGTATTTTGGCAGTCATATTTTATTATTCAAGACATCTTTCCTCTGTTTTGATTATTGTTTTTTTCAATTCAATCTTTTTGAAGATTTCTCTGTTCCATATATTAAAATTTCACTTCCTCCAGTGTCATCTTTACCTATTGATTCATCTTGATCTCTTTCTTTTGTGTTGGAGACTTTCTTAAAATCTAGTGATCTTTAATTGTCTATTCATATTTAAGAATGAGGCAATAAAAAGTTAATTGGGCACTCTGGGTACATGGGAAGACCCTGTCACCTCACAGATTTAGACTGAGATTAATGTGCTTATTCGGAAGGTAGATTTTTTAAAGGAGGCTAACTTCTAGAAGCTGAAGAGTACAGGCCTTCAATTTCTAGAGAGGAGGTTTTGTGTGTTTTTTGGGCCAGAGATTCAGAGTGCAGGGGTGGGTGGGGTGGAATAGCAACAGTTATGTATACTTCCTTTCAATCCATTCCTCTGTGTTCAGCCACTAGCCTCATTTCTGTTCTCTGTGGTACCTGGCACACCCTGGGCTCCAGGATTCTGCAGGGCAGGTTGGCTCTCCCCTTAATCCTGTCTCTTCTATGTGTTCTATGAGCTGTGGCTTCCTCTGTCAACACTCAGTCACTCCTCCATCCGCTTTCCATCCTCCAGAAATCATTAAAATCATTGATATGAAGCCACTGATGGCTCTTCCTGGTATCTTTGTTGTTGTAGGTTTATGTCTTTTCTAAAAATTTGTTACCATTTCCTGGGTCTTCGTATAGAAAGGGGAGAGAGAGATGTGCTCATCATTCCACCGTCCTTAACCAGTAACTCTCTTCTTTTGGCTTCTATGATATCCATTCTCCCAGTTCTCCTGGGCTGTCTCTTTTACTGGTTCCCCCTTCTGTACTGACAGCTTAATGTTAGAGTTTCTCTTTTCTCTATACTCTCTTCCTAGACAATCTTATCCACTGGATCATTTTCAAATGTTTATCTACATGCTGATAGTTTCCTGGTTTGTATCTCCCTCCCTGATCTTACTTCTGGACTCCAGGTTCTTTATCCAACTGCTTACTTGAAATCTCAAATGTTTCACAGATACTTCAAAGGTTAGTTTCCAGTATCCCCCTCTTCAACTTTCCCCTATCTCAGTAAAGGGCCATTTCCCTCTGCAGGGCTTTCCACTCCTGTTTCCTCTTCCTGAAATGCTGTTCCCTTCTCTACCTGCCTGGCTACTTTCTTCTCATCCTTAGGCAAAACTTCCACAACTATATAAAGCTGCTACCTCCTTCCCACAGTTATTTTGTCTCTTGGCACCCTGTTACCAATCCTCATAGAACTTTTCAAATTATTTATTCATGTTTATTTTTATCCCTTTCTTATTAGGTGGGAAGGCCCACTGCAGGTAGTGACTGTGCTGTCATATTTATCACTGCTTTTCCAGGACTACCATAGTGCTTGACCCATAGGAAGAACTTAACAAATACGTGTAGAATAGTTAGGTACAGTTTGAAATGAATGCTGAGATCTCAAAACGCTTTCTTATTTATAAGAAAACTGCCTTAAAGGACTTCAAAAATACTCTAACAACTTACCCTCTCGCTTATTTAATTTTTAAAACTTACTTGCAAACTGAAAATGTAACTCATTTAAAACAGAATACTGTAATACTTGTGAATACAGTTTAGTCCAGAAAGCAATATGAGTGCCTTTTAACTGGCATACATCACCTCTTGAAGGACTCTTAGCCATCTATAGGCTTAGAACTCCAAATGAATTTTCTCTCAATATTTTCCTTTTGTCCTTACTTGATCCAACTTTATGAAATTATCATGGCATGTTTGATAAGGGCCATGAATGTTCAGTTCAAAATGAATTATGAATCCTGACACCACCTGAGAACACAGGAATAAAAAAGAGGCAAGACTTTCCTGCTAAAGCCAGACAGCTCTCTATATTTCACTGCTTTAAACCTGCCAAATAAAATGTCATGAAATAGATCAGATGGACCTAGGGGATCTCGCTGTCATGAAGAGTCATATTCATCAGGTATATGTCAACTGTCCTGCTATAGATTCTCGGCTTGATTCCCAATACCCACTTCTTCAGGAAAGAAACAGAAACACAAAACTGGTTATGCAGAGAACTAAGCCCTGTGAACTGACAGAGTAAGATACTATCAATGACTCTGGATGTGATATTTTGGCCAGTCTAGTCATGACCACAAGAGCCTTCTATTATCTCTGGGTACTAGAAATAAACACTTGGGCTAACCTTACAAATGTTATTAGCTATCAAATGAAAAGAATATTTTCTATGCTATAATTCTTGGTTCAAATGAAAAAATTCTTAGAAATTATCATTTATCCCAATTTTTGAAGTAAAGTACACATTCGGCTTAGTAATAAGAGCTATTTCTGTGTAGTAATAAGAGCTTATCTTATCACATCCACTGCTAGGGGAGAGCCTCCTTCTGTCTCTCTCATCCTGTAAGACCCTTGAAACATCCTGCAGGTGGCTCCTATCTTGTGGGAATATTATTCACAGAAAATCATATCACCTTGTAAGGCCTTTCTCTGGTCTCAGGGAAGGTACAAAGGAAAGTAGGAGGGGCTGGACGGAGAGGTCGATGGTTGCCTGGAGAGGTGGCTATTGACAGAACCACAGGTGGGGAGGAAGCTGTGCTAATTAACTGGATCTGTCTCTACAGCTACCTTGGTCTCCTAAGCCCAGCATGACACCTGCCTCCCTCGCTGTGTCTGGCTAAGCTTAGAAATGCTTCCTTAGGAGGAGACTGAGTAAGTTTGAGTTTTGAAGTCAGACGACCCAGATCTGAATACCAGTTAAGCCACTTCCTGGCTGGGCGACTCTACCAAGTTAACTTAGCCTCTCTGAGCTTCAATTATCTTACCAGCAAATGTGCATAAAATCAGAACCTCTCTTTGTGGATTTTTGGTGAGGATTAAATGAAAAAGTTCTCAGAACTGTGAAAATATAAAGTGAGTGCTAAATAAATATTGTTAGTTGCTGTGGGCATTGCTGCTCTCTTTCCATCATTCACCCTCCTTCTCCTGGAAACTACCCCATTCTTGTTTGGGTTTGCATAACCACGTTTATAGGGCCTTTGTATTTGGAGTAAAGCCCGACATACCCTTGGCTCAATATCCCGCTGGCTCTAGGTGTGAGGCACCTTGCCCAGGTCTAAACTGATCAGCAGAGTCCCACCTCCTGGCCACGGTTCTCAGCCCTAGGGTGGGTTTGTGATCTAATTTGGTCCAGTGAGACTTGAGATGATTGCTGGGGAATTCTGAGAAAGAAACATCCTTGCTTTTCTGAGAGAAGTTTCAGAAGGGAGGCGGCATCATCATTATTATTGTTATCTCTTTTATTATTATTGTGGATGACAATTCTAGGTTTTCTGGGGGCCCTGACGTTCACCTTTCACCACCTGTGAGCCTGCTGTGGAGGGAGGGAGCCAGACTGCACACGGAATAGATCCAAGGGGGTTACTAAACTTCTCCATGAGCACGGGGACAGGGTTAGAACCTCCACAGATTCCTCACAGGTTAGAGTCTGAGATCACAGCCAAGGAGCTGAGTTACCTGGGGTCCTGTGTTGTATTTCAAGAGCCTTCTAAAAATGCTTCATGAATTTTGGGGGGTGGGGAGAGAGAAATTAGGAGTTTCAGATTAACATGTACACACTGGTATATATATAAAATAGGTAAATGACAAGGACCTACTGTATAGCATGGAGAACTAAACTCAATATCTTATAATAACTTATAATTCTTTTCTATTGAAAAGAATCTAAAAAGGAATATATATAACTGAATTACTTCGCTGTATACTTGAAACTAACACAACATTGTAAATTAACTATACTTTAATTAAAACAAAGAAAGGAAGGAAGGAAGGAAGGAAATGCTTCATGAATTTTTAACTGCAAGAGGGCAACAAGTTATGTGACATTAATGATCTTGAAAAAGCAAGTTCTCCAAGGTCCTTGCCTTCCTTCCAATAACTTGGCCACCAAAGAGGGAAATATTCTGATGCCTTTTTACCAGTTTCTAATAGCAAAAGCAATGGCATCTCAGAGAATACTGCAGTGGCAAAACTTGCTCTTTGAAACCTAGTACCTAATGAGGTACAAATGTAGGCACCAGCAATCTATGGCATGTGGGCCAATTATGAGACACAGACCAGTTTTCATTGTCAGGGGATCAACTGCCTCTCACTTTTTCTTTTCCCACTGGAACCAAAGTTCCCTCTGATGGAGAGAACTATCAGGGGCAGGAAAAGTAGTAGCTGACAAATGTCTCCAGCCTCATGTTTGCAGTTGGTTTATCCATCTTGGGGAGACAACCTTGGCATGCCGATTTTCAAAGCTTGCCAACTTTTGTAGCAAAGCACAGTAAAACTAACTGACATTTATACTTTGCTTTGTTGCTTGGTTCCCTGTAATGCTTACATTTTTCTTTAGCTTAACTAAATGATAACCAGGCCCAACATTTATTCTTGATTAAGCAGAAACACCAAATTACAACTCATTGGCAAAAGTGAAAACCTACAAATGCATTTAATCATACCGATAGTATTTATGTAAGGAAAGGGTAAGAATGTAACTAAGCCTGATTCTCAATAGCCTTTGGAAAATACTTCATGAATTTTTAACTGCAAGAGGGCAGGACCTTGTCTTTATGACTCAGCTGAAGGATGAATCCTCATAACCCACTGGTTTCATTTGAAGTTCAGAAAAAAGAACATCATCTATTAAATCATCAGTATCAATGGTTACAACACTTTGGGTTTCCCCTGGAGACTTGGTTCTGGCGCATAAATCTATAGCAAGCCCCAGATTTAGGGAAAGAAACATGGTGAGTGCCCTAATGAATTTCAGCAGCCGTGATGATAGGAGGAAGGGTCGATGAAATGACAGGCTGTGTGAACAATGGAACACATGTTGGTCCATGTCATAGACTAGACTGAGTACCTGCCTTCCAGGAGCTTATAGCCTAAAAAGTGACTATGTAGGATTAAATCAATGCGGGAAAACAAAACAAACGATGAGCCAAGGCAGCAAGCTGAGGAGTTAGGATAAATCGCTCTTCAATAATTGTTCCCACTTCTATTCTTGGCCCTCAGAGACAGCAAAGCTAAGCAGGATACTACAAGGTTAATACCCAGGAGGCCCGAGTTCTACCTCCAGCTCTACCCTCATAGCAGGAATAAGTATTAACTGACAATATGTAGTTTTAAAAGCACTATATTGGAAAATAAGATTCTCCCTAAGCTCATATCTGCCTGTGGTGGAAAATTCACACTCGATCTCATTTTAGGGCCCTGCCTCAGCTTCTCTAGGATTCAATGATAGTCTCAGTTCACTCGTGAGTCCAGAACACAAGGGGTCACCCTACTGTTGAGTTCACCTTAGTCATGCTTTCTGGAAAATGGGCTGCTTGGGCAGAGAAAACATTTCCAAGTTTGGGAGGTGCTTTAGGGCTCACATCTGGCTGCCCGAGCCACGTCACAGGGCTGTTCTTCTTACGATGTATGTGTGTCCCAGAGCGCTATGAATGAGCACGGCACTGGTCCATACTAACTGCCAGACAGCCAAGACCCTGGCCCCTTCAGCCTCGAGGAAGCTTTAACAGCTCTCTCCAATCTACCTCTGCTTTCGCCAAACTTTGGAGCCCCTTTCCCCTTACAGACACTTTGCTGTCATTGCTTCCATGAGTTTATGCCTTGAAAACAAAAGCTGAGGCCGGGTTGACCTGCTGGGTACCTGTCAACTTTGGCTCTTGGTACCACTACACGAGAGCCTGTTAGACATGGCGACAAAGGTGGAGCTACCTTTTCATGCTGGGGAAGGGAAACATACCAACAGCAGCAAGGATGAAACATGAATTAAATTATCAGTAGGATGCCCTGTCACACATCGGTGTGGATGGCACAAGCAATTCAAAGATCTGTTCCTCTTCCACACACCAGTTTGAAATCTATAAAAAGAGCAGGAAAAAAAAAAAACCCTTCTCTTTGTTGCAGAGACTCCCAGCTCTCCTTGAATATATATTCTCGGCTTCCTTCTTGGGAGCAGAACTGCTGATGTAGCTGGAACCCTGGATACTTGTAGTAAAGACTAAATTTCCCAGCTTCTTTTGCGGCTAAATGTGCCATTGCAGCCTAGTTCTGGCCCACCGGAGGTAAGTGGAAATGTGGTATGTAAATTCTATGAGTGTAGAGTGTCCTTAAAGAGAAGGACCATGTCTCTCTTTGTGCTTCCTCTTTCCCACTGGCTGGGATGCAGTTACAATGCCTGAGGCTCCAGCAGCAACCTGGGGCCCCGTGGTGGACACTGTGTGTTGAGAATGGAAGACCAGAAAGATGGGTGTGGTCCAGGCCCTGGTGACCTCGCTGAGCTTCACCACCAGTCCTGGACTGGCCTACCTTCAGATTTCTTCCACCCTACAGAGAAATAACCTCCTATCTTGAAAAGTACAACTACTATTTTAAGCTGTCGCAGCTGATGGTCCTCAAGGTAAACCTAGCTTTTCGGAAGAATTCCACAATACCAATAATTTCACAATACCAGGGGAAAATAGAGCAATTTCACATTACCAGAGAAAACATGTGAGTTTTGAGTTCTCTCTGACACTTTCAATAAGGACATGTACCTATGTATGCATGTGTTTCCTTACGTTTGTAGAAGGGAAACTAGCTTAAGTGTTTAGGATGAAGCTCTAGGCTGGCCCAGCGCGTGTATGTGCTTGAGTGGCTGTGGAGCTTCTGGGTCTGAGCTCATCCTAGCAAGGCGTGAGTCAGGTCCACAAGTGTGGACCTTCCTGCTGTGGTCATTGGACTAGAGGGAGGAGTATGAGGATACTCCAGATATAAAACTCAGCAGGTTTCCTAACTTGCTTGGATTTATACTCAAGCCACAGGTGAGAAGGATCTAAAAGTTAAAACTAAAATACCTAGGTTCCTTAAAATGTTTGGTGAGATTGGGAATTGAGTTTTGGGGTCTGCCTGGTATCACCACGGGCGTCAGGAGGAGGGCAATGCTGGTGGTGGCTCACGTTAGGTGGTGGCCGGAGGTGACAGCAGGTGGTGGAAGCAGCATTGGGAGCAGCAGGGGTGCAGTGTACAAGCAGACAAGGCATCATCTCACGGCATCAATAACCCAAGAAAAAGCATGGCTTCAAAGGCAGCAAGAGGCATTGCTAAGCGCTGCTGTTTTCCAGTGGCATTGGGAGCCATGGACGGTGGCAGAGTTACCTTTTGACAGCAGGAGTTGTCAAACAACCTGGACGGCAGAAGCTGGGCACCTGTAGCAGCAGATACCCATGGAAATGAGAGGAGAGGCCAGGAGAAACATGGCAGAGGCCACGTGGATGCTGAGAAGACTTACTGTTCTGAAACATTTTAATCATTTCTTAGGGCCCCTCAAAATTATCTAAGGACGGAAGAGAAGGTTTTACAAAAAGTCTGAGACCCTATAATATTAAGCCAGAGTCAGAGCAGAGAAACACTTTTTATTACTATTAATGTGAACTCGTTTTACCCTGAGGTTCACGCAGTCAGGGGAAAAAAATAGGTTACAGTTTTTAAGAGGCTCTTTACAGCTGACTCTTGCTAGTTTTCACTGTGCAACGTTCAGTTAACCAATATATGGGCTTGAGACAGGCTAAAATGATCCTTTCCAACAACTACCTGAAGGCATTTTAAATTAGAGAGATTTGCCTTCAAGAAACTAATATTGTCTTATGTATGCAATGTGTAGGAGGCAATAAGTAGGTGACAGGACTGACATACTGCTCTGCTAGAAATGGGAAAAGACACTCCGAGGATGGACTGTTTACTCTTTTACATTTGAAAAGCAAGAGAAAGGAAGGGTAGGTGGTCAGCATTTGAAGATAAATTTTCTAATTTGCTTTCAGAATAAGACCTTGAATTCTACCTTCTGCAGAAACATTTAATAAACGAAGGTTTGACCCTTCTCTTGCCATCCTACGTAGAACAATGAAGAGTTGCAGAAATCTATTCATTAAATCAAAAATTACCTTATCACCTGCTATATTCTAGGAGTTGAGATATATGCCATATGAAATTAGAGACAATTCAAAGATCAATAAAATATAATTCTTGCCCTTGAAGAACTCAAAGCACATGCAATAAGTAGGGGGAGAGAGACACACACATAAATAGATGATTATAATATAATGTGGTAGGTGAATCTAAGTGACTATGTGGGTACAGGAGTGACAAGTCCTAGGCATGAATATGTGATATATGGGATGTGTGATCTTTGAGTTGGTCATGAACAACAAATAAGGTTGTATTAAAGGTAGACTAGTTGCGTAGAGCATTTTAGAGTAGGTCTTAAGCAATTACAGAGAACATTGTTTTGGGGGCATGAGAAATAGTATGGTGTGGCTGGAGCAAGAGAAACATGACTGGGGACTGGGGAAGGAGAGGCCAGAAGGAGAGGCTGGGGCCAGCCTGAAGGGCACTGTGTACCAAGCTAAAGAATTTGGACTCATGCCTTTATCAGTGGTGACTCATCAAAGGATTTTAAGCAGCGGAATGGCATGATCAAATTTGCTTAGCTTGACAACTGTACAATCAACACTTACTGAGTTTTTCTTAGGTGCCCAACACTGTTAGAGGAATAAAAGGAAGAGTACAGCTCAGGGAGCTTACAGTTGCATGGCAGAGGCGGCCACACAAACATCCTGGGGTCATGGTCCATATAGGATGTGCTGGGCTTAGCCAGCCTGGGAGATGCAGATGAGGTTCAGGAGGACCTACACTGAACCTTGAAGGACTCATTTGGCTGCTGTGTGTGTCTTACTAGAATGGAATCTCATGGAGTCTAGCAAGGGCTCCTGGCATACAGTAAATGTAAGAGAAGTGCTTGTTAAATTAAATACATTCTTAAAATGAGAGCAGAGATTTATCTGTTTTGTTCAGTGTCTGGAACAGTGCCTGCACACAGTAGGTGCATCACAGGTATTTGTTGAGAAATGAAGGAAGGCAGGAAGGAAGGGTGGGCTGAGGTGAAGAAGAGCATTTTGGGTAGAAGGAACCATATGCACAAAAGCATGGAGGCATGAAAGAACAGAGGGTGTATAGCTGAAAATAAAGTTTGAGTATTGAGGACGAGTGAGTATTGAGGCAAGCGAGGTGCTCTGCGGCTAAAGGAAATACTACTCTAAAGGGCTGAGACTCACCACATAGGCCCCTGGAAGCCAGAAGGATTTCTAGAAAGGTGGTACCTTTCAGACAGCTCACTTTGGATACAGCTTGGGGAATGGGCCAAAGGGATAAAACTGGATTCTGTTCTGCTATAGCAATAAAAAGATAACACGGAATGCATAAATCTGAATACTTAGGATGTGGAATAGCTAAGGGCTTGGACATTTATTAGGTGAGAGAGATGAGAGAGGGAAAGCAGCCAGGACACAGCACACTTTCTTTTTTGGCTATACAAGGAACACACACACGCACGCATGTGCGCACGTGTGCACACAGGTTTGGTGGAGGTGAGGTGTTTATTTTGGACACTGTGAGTTGAGGCTCCTGTGGCACGTCTGAGTGTACGTGTTCAGAGGGCTGTCGGTGATACAGATCTGGACTGAAGAAGGAAGGAGGGGCTACCATGGGAAGATGACACATGAGCACATATGCCATTCTTCCTGACTCACCTCTAGCAATAGCAGAAGAGACTAGAAAGTAAAATAAACTCAAATCAGAAACAGCATGGAATACTCTTAGGGATTAGAAATCATGAGAGATCTTTGAGAGATGAAAGCAGATGGATTGGATTGAAGATGAAAATCACAGCTGACCTAAAACTCAGGGAAAAGTGGGAATCGTTCTGAGGGGGCCTTGAGCACAGCCTGAGCAAATGTGGGGACCGGAAGGGGCTTCTGGAATAATATCAGAGAGGATGGGGTATCACAGGAATGGCCAAGGGGTTTACCACTTTTTTCCAAAACTGGATTTAAGCATGAAAAGATGCACATAAAGCAGTGAGATGGGATACAAATAAATAGTTTTTAAAAGAAAGAAAGAGAAAATAAAGATTAGAAAGATGAAATGAGGTGTGTAGTATGTTAAAAATCATGCCATGAAATCCCACGTACTTGCTAGAGAGAGGTGTGTCATAAAAGGGGCTATAAATTTTCAATCAGTGAGAAAAGGAAAACAGAATCTCTTTATATAACTACAGCATCCAAAGGGTTAAAAACATATTAGCTGCTTTTAATCTGATATCCACAAGTTCAGCCCAGAATCTGTTCACCTTCAGAAGAGCCATGGGGTTAGCGGTAGTGGAAGAAATGAACCATCAGTTATAACATGTCTGTTCGGTGCCAGGCACTACTCCCATATTTTCTTATTTAATATTCAAACGACTTTGTTCTTAGTCCAAATCCAATGCGCTTTACATTGTCCTTTGCTTCCCCTCAGAAAAAGAAGCTCCTGTGTACTTTGCTGTCTGCTGAGTGAAGGTTGATTCCCACAGTGTGTATCAATAATTTGTAAAGGAATCTTCCACAAGATTATTGATACTCACAGCCATCTTTTAAGATTACAATACATTCTGTTGATCCTTGCTGTCAGGCAAGGCTCAACATCACTCCTTCTCAGGGAGGGTTGATTGGCCCAACACAAAGCTTCCTGGAATCACCAGGAATCCCTTATCTAAAGCTTTGTAACAGAACAGCATGGCCATGGGATGCTGTCCACAGGGGTTCTACGAGGTACTAGAGCTTATAGAGAGAAGCCAGTGTTATTCCAGCTGAGTCCAACCCTTGAGTCAATCCACCTGAAATCTTAAATGTACATTTTAAGGTAAAATTGATATAAATGCCTATTAACAGCCCAGATGTACACCGAAATAGGAAGATGGAGTAATTTGGGTTCTATAGCTTTCAAGTATGATTCTCTGATCCTCCCAAGATATCCCATGACTAAATTGATACCCTTTAGTATATTCCTTTTCTCTTTTAGCTAGCTAATGAGGATTCTGCTCTCTGCAACTAAGAACCCCAATGGTTGATATATATATATATATCAATGGGGCTTTCCCTGAAGGTTTTTTCCTGCTCACTGATGGAGCAATGGTGAGCGCAGAAACTGTCAACTTGCTTTGACATCCCTAGCCTTCTCACACAACTCACTCCAGCCATACAGCTCCATTTGTACATCTTCCTTCCCAAATCTCTTCTACATCTGTTCTCACATGGAAATCATTATAGGCAGAGTGTTTATGCAAGTCTCCATGGTGACAGTCCATTCTCTGGTCTCCACGGTGACAGTTGCAAATACTCATAACCTCTCAAATTTATTCTGTTTTATTTGAAACGTCTACTGATTTATCAGCCTAAGCCATGTATAACAACACAAATTTTGTCTTTCCAGGAATAAAAAGAAAGGAGAGAATAAAGTGAAAGAATATTTAGGGCATATGGGGATAATCCTCTAAAAATATACAGGAAAACCAAAACCCAAATTTTTGTTTCATCCCTTAAAAATATAGAGAATGCATAATTAGCACTTACAATTATTTACAAATTATCTTTAATGGTAGAACAACTATAATCTCAGTAAAAACAAAGATGTGTGGGACAAACATCACTGAGTCAGTAATCAGAAGACCTGAAATTTAGACCTGATCTTAGGCTGACCAACCACTCCAGGATCGAGAGGTTTCCTGGCACATGAGACTTTAGTGCTAAAATCAGGACAGCCCAAAGTGTCCTCATTTTCTTCACGTTATTGAGGGGATGGAGAAAATCATTGCTGTGGTTCCTTCCAGATTGAACGTTTTGTGATTGTACAAAATAGAGCTGGGTGCTCTCCCTAGGAGCACCTAAGTTCACTGTGAACGTGGTTAATCACGTTTCATTTCCCAATTATAAATGCATATTGGAAGTAAAAGTGCATTTCTTTTAGAACTGAGTATGCTTAGATGTGATAGAGGTCAAGGAACTACTCAAGCTGTAAATTCTAGCCAACTGCCTTAAACTATATGCATTCTTCTTACTTGGGTTTGTTCCCTAACATTTTCACCAAATAAGGAAAATCTGTTTTGGGGATTGAGTAAGAGTGAGTAACATTTATTTTTCAAAGCAATTGTATCGTTTAGGGCACATCAGCCTTCCATTGCAAAACACCTCTAACTACCAGTAAGAAACTCACTAGGGTGCAGCCTTCTGTGTTCTCCTAATTCTGCCTGAGAAAAGAGAATGGATGTTAAAAGATGCAAGGTCAGTGTATCTCTTTGCTTCATAGCAAGAGAGAAAACAACATGCGAAAAATAAGGAATTATTCAGAACAAATCTCCTCTTTTATTTTCCTACAACTGGAAAGTTCGCCATGTTATTCAGGAGTGTGGAGATAGGTGAGCTGAGCAGAGACATTTTGAACAGAAACAACCTATTGGTGTTTCCATTTCAGTTCACAGCATTTGTATGTCTTTTGCAACCATTCCTATGTGAAAAAAAATAATTGCTTTTGTAGAAAGCAAAGACTATGTGTAAGTTGTTTTATTTCCCTGAAATGCATGTTTACCATGTTAGGAGAGGCTTCTTTCTTCATAGATAATTCTTTTGCAAATTGGTGACTCTGATGTGAAGCCCTGCTAACCAGCACAGTTTCATAACTCATAGGCTGGGTTGTCCTCCAGGTTTATCTATCTATCTGTCAACCTCTAGCTGTCTGTCTATCTTAAAGAATGTTATTTATAAAACAACAGTTACATAGAGAAAGATTAAATGAAAATAGACGCTTTAATTATAAGGGTCTTTCTTAGAAATCCTCTGGACGTATCTATCTCTGTTTATTCCAATTCTATTTTCCCTAAAACTTTCTAAAATTAATTTTACTAATTTTTCCTCATTATTATAAAATTAATCCACTGCTTATTGTCTTCTGTAGCAGGATGGAGTCTACTGTCATCTTCAATTTCTTTATTACTCCCCATTCTTGCCCTTGAAAGGAGAGGGCAAGTTAGGTTATGAGAAGTTATGTTATGGTATGTTATGTTATGAGAAGTGGTCAATATTAGCAAAAAGAGTTTTGTTTGTCTTATATAAGTGCTGCCCACTGAAGGATTTAATGATCTAGCTTTGTTTTCTTGGGCTAGAAAGAGGGACATGTCTTGCTGGCCTTGATCACAAGGGGCAGCAAAGACTGCAGTCAGGGCAGAGAATGCAAAGGGAAAAACAACTTTCTAGTGTAAACAGCTGGTCAATTCTGTATGGTTTGAAAGGCAACCTGCATGGAAGTAGGAATTGAATATTTGAACAATTCTCTAAACCGTTTGCATGTTTGTGATCACTTATGAATAAATTTGAGTTCATTCTTGTGATGGATTATACCTTACGAATAGGGGAGGGGGTGGCACTGTCGAACTCCAGTACAGGGACTGGCCATGCCAACTGAAATAAGCCAGGAGCGCTGTGCCACTGCAGACAAATGATGGGCAAACACAGTCTGAACTGTTGGTGTACTTGGTGTATCCCTTCATGAAGAGGAGCATCAATGGGGCAGGTGTGATCCAGCACTGAAAGTTGCTTTGTGGGGCTGTAAGGTAAGAGAATGGAAAATGTCTCAGGAGAAATCGAGAACTATGATCTAATGTAAAGGCCTATCAGTATGGTTCCACAAAAGATCTCCTACAGAAGATGTTGGAGGATGGAGCCTATGAACTCTTATATCATCCAATACAGAATTTAAAGAAGGTTGAATTCGTCCTCAGCAGGATGAAAAGTATACAAGTAGAATGCTGGAATTAGTGGGAGGGCATGTCACCATCAAATCTGGCCTCCCAGCCTCCAGCACACTTGCCAGGACCCTGGTACAGGGAGTGGGAAGGCAAGGAAGCCTGTGCCCCAGAGCAGCAGGTCTGAGACAGCACAAGCTGGTGATAGTTGTGCAGGCTGCAGTGCCAAAGGAGGATTATATACCATTGCTTGAATGCATTTAGGAAATATTCTAGGAATAGACTGTCTCAAAGAGCAGAAAACGTAGGAAGATTGTGGTGAGATGAGAGGATCCCTCCATCCACCTGGTCCAAGGGGCAAAATTGGAGAAGCAGGGTTCACAATGGATTGTCTGCTGGCCCCAAGGAGAGTCTCTGACAGAGATGTGATTGCCAACAGCATACACTAAGCACTGCCCAGCAAAGGGAAGATGAGACCGTTCAGTTTTGTTTTCTTAAACTGGTTCAGAAGATTCAGGAAAGGCTGCAATCTGGCTAGCAGAAGCCACCAGTGGCCGGGATCTGTGGGCTTAACTGCGGCATCGATAGACCTTAGGTCTCGGAGGTTTCTCTCTGCTGCCTCCACGAATTCTGAAGGGAGATATAACAGGCAGGCATTGTGTTCAGCTGGGAGAAACAGATTCCCTCTCTCCTGCAAAACTCAGTGGCTGGATCATTCAGTCAGAATATAGAAACTAGTCTTCATATTTCAAAAAGAGGGCATTTTATACAGGAATCTGTTACACAGAAGATGAAAAAGCTGAGAGGCCAAACAGGATTCAGTGAGGAAACCTACTGCTTAGCAGCTGGAGAAAGCCCCTCCCACTGCCAGATGCAGAGGTGAGGGGAGCAGATGGTGATCTTGGGTCCCAAGAGTGGGGACTGCTTGACAGAGGTGGAGGTTTCCATGGGGAGAGAAGGTTGAAGGGAGCAAGTTAGTCCCTCGCCCATGGCTTCTCCTGAAGCAGAGAGAAAGGAGAAGACACCCTCTGGCTCTTCCCCTCCTCTTGCCCCCCCCCCCCGCCCCCGGTATTCAACCAGTGCCTCCCATTAGCTGACTTGCTCTGGAAAGCAGAAGGCAAGGGAGCCTAGGAAATGTCATTCTCTGAAATATAGAGCAGAACTGCAAAGGGAAGGAGAAAACAAATATTATGTGCACTATGGTTGAAACAAATCAGAGGTTTGCTTTTCTTTTCACATGAAGGAAGTCTGAACGTCAGCCGTCCGATGCTATTATGGGAACTCCAAGATACTAGCAGGAAGCCAGGTTGCTTCTCTTTTGCCACCACCCTCACTGTATAGCTTTCGTTAACATCCCTTTATGGTCCCAAATGACTGCTGTTGCTCCAGTTGTCACATTCACCTTCTAGCATCAAACAGGATGGTTGGAAAAGACATAAAGAGCTTTCCAGAAGCCTTGCCCCAAGACTGCCACTTACATCTAATTAGCTAGCCTTGCTGGCGAAGTAGGCTTTAAAATGTTGTTTTCTGCTGGGCAAATTGCCCTTGCATTCTGCCTTGAAGGAAAGGGACGATTGGATATTGGGCAAACCACAGGCAATCTCTGTCACAGAAAAAGAAAGACTGGCATTTAAGATTGAGCAAAAAATAGAACAGGGTGGCTGAGCAGCCTCTCAGGGCAGCGTCTCAGACACAAGCCCAAGTCTCATGATGCAGAGAAATCCAAGGCAGAGAAAGGAGGAGGGGGAATGCTGGGTCAGCAGTAGGGGTTACTATGATTTATAGCTCTGTTCAAATGTGAGTAGAAACTTGCAGAAAGTACTGAACATTGAGGACAGTGTTGATCAACTGCAAGTAAAGTTAGATTCTTTTTGTAGTAATAGAATAGCGTTCCAGATTATGGGGTACATAAAAGAAATATCACCATTCATTCATTTACTCATCATTTCAGCGAATACTTGGGCAGGCACTGCACTATGAGCTGGGGTCTCGGAGGTGAACAGACAGAGCCATGACGGTTCTAATCAAGCTTACAGTCCTTTCTGTAGGCTCCTTAACGTCTGGCCTAAAGCTCCCAAATGAATAACCTGTGAGCCGCCTATATGATTTGTTTCCTCCAGAGTGTTAACTAATGCAGTATTTTTTAAATGCGTACTAACCGATAGCTGTTACGAGTTAAATGTTGTCCTTCCATGCAAAATACACGTTGAAGTCCAAACCCTCAATACCTTAGAATGGGACCTTATCTGGAAAGGGGGTCACTGAAGATGTAATTAGTTAAAATGAGGTCAACTTGTAGGACAGGCCCTTAATTCAATAGGACTGGTGTCCTTATATGAGGGAAAAATGAGACACAGACGCACAAAGTGAAAATACTATGTGACAACGGAGACTCAGACTGGAGTGATGCAGCTGCGAGCGAAGGGATGGCAAGAACTGTGGGCCACCGCCAGAAGCTAAGAGGCAAGAAAAGATTCTACCCAGAGTAGAAGGAGCGTGGCCATGCTGACACCTAGATTTTGGACTTTTAGCCTATAGAACTATGATAGAATAAACTTCTGTTTTGTTAAGTCACCTAGTTTGTGGCACTTTGTTATTGCACCCCTATGAATCACTTTGCTGTACACCTAAAACTAACACAATGTTGTAAATTAACTATACATCACCCAAAAAATCAGATTTCCAGTTTCGCTTGCAAGATAGCAGATCTGGCAACACTGGACCCAAATCTTACATTCCCACAGTGCTGGAGCTGAGCAACCACTATATTCTCCAGTTACATCAATTGACTGCTTTACTTTTCCACGGCTCTTACAGGAATTTGTATTTGTACCCCACTGTCTCCAGCTTTATTTTCTGCTTTTGGCCACAGCCTTACCCGATGGACCTGACCTCTGAATTCTGTGCTGTCAAAGGGCAACAAGTATTTACTTAAATGTCATGGGAGATTTCTCTGCCCATCCTATTTAATATTGCTGCCCCACACTCGATTCTCTGCTTTATATTTCCATCTATGTATCTATTTATCTATCTATCCATCTATCTTATCTTCTTTACTTTTTATTGTCTATTTTCAGTAGAATATAAGTTCCCCAGGGGAAAGTATTTATCTGTTTTGTTCAATGTAGCAGAACCACTGTCTAGAGCAGTGTCTTGCCTATGAATAAACTATGGAATGCGAAAGCTGTAATGAATCCCATACATTAACTAATTCAATCTCCGCTTTTTAACTCTCAAGGAAACTAACCAGGCCAAGAGAGGGTACAAGATTTGACAAAGGTCGGTCATATAACCAACCAATTGATAGCTGAGTGAGTCAGGATTAGGACCTAGGTTTTCTGACCCCAAGTCCAATGATTGTTCTGTGGTTCCAGGCTGACTCCCTACTGATGTAATCTTAGTGTTTGGATTTTAAGTACAGAAGTATCAAAATGATAATAGAGAAATTATAACCTATATGTATTCCATCTAATTATTTATCTGTTAAATGCTTTCAGAACTGAAAAAAATCTTAATTCATGTTTCTGATATCTGAAAAGGTGACGGGAGATTTACTGCCTCTTTTATGATTATTTGTATTAAAGATTTAATTGTTAGAGTTTAGTAAATACCTTTTGCTGTTGTTGTTGTTTTTTATTTAATTTAATTCTTTTAATATCTTTATTGGAGTATAATTGCTTTACAATGTTGTGTTAGTTTCTGCTGTATAACAAAGTGAATCAGCTATACATATACATATATCCCCATATCCCCTCCCTCTTGCATCTCCCTTCCACCCTCCCTATCCCACCCCTCTAGGCGGTCACAAAGCACCGAGCTGATCTCCCTGTGCGATGCAGCTGCTTCCCACTAGCTATCTATTTTACATTTGGTAGTGTATATATGTCCATGCCACTCTCTCACTTCATCCCAGCTTACCCTTCCCCCTCCCTGTGTCCTCAAGTCCATTCTCTACATCTGCATCTTTATTCCTGTCCTGCCCCTAGGTTCATCAGAACCATTTTTTTTTTTTTTAGATTCCTTATATATGTGTTAGTATACGGTATTTGTTTTTCTCTTTCTGAGTTACTTCACTCTGTATGACAGACTCTAGGTCCATCCACCTCACTACAAATAACTCAGTTTCATTTCTTTTTATGGCTGAGTAATATTCCATTGCACATATGTGCCACATCTTCTTTATCCATTCATCTGTTGATGGACATTTAGGTTGCTTCCATGTCCTGGCTATTGCAAATAGTGCTGCAATGAACAATTTGGTACATGACTCTTTTTGAATTATGGTTTTCTCAGGGTATATGCCCAGTAGTGGGACTGCTGGGTCATATGGTAGTTCTATTTTTAGTTTTTTAGGAACCTCCATACTGATTTCCATAGTGGCTGTATCAATTTACACTCCCACCAACAGTGCAAGAAGGTTCACCCTCTCCAGCAGTAAATACCTTTTTTGATTTCAGCTTCAGAAGAGAACCCAACTGATTTCTTGACAGCTATACTCTGTGTTTCTTGTTAATGAGGTAGTTAAAAACAAACAAACAAACAACAAAAAAAAAACCCCACTACATTTCCACCCGCAGGTTTGAAATATAATATAATGCCAGAAAGTCAAATGACGGTTTTTCATTAATTGACCCATCTGACCTGTATAGGAAAATTAAGTCTGGTTGTTGAAAAGAGAATACCACGTCACAAGGAGGCTGGTATGTGTTCACCGCTATATGTCAATCATTCATTCATTCAGCAAAACTGTAATGAGGTCTTGCTATGTGTCAGATCTCTCTAATGTCTAAATCCAGATAAGGTACCTACTAGGTAAAGCTTATGTTCTAGAGCAGTGTTTTCCACAGTTGCCTAATGGGAGGGGTCTCCTTGGCACTTGTAAAACATGCAGATCCCTAATCTCCACCCTAGACCTACAGAATCAGAATCTCAGGGAAAAACTGGGACTCATGTGTTTAGCAAGCATTCAAGTTCATTTTTATCAGGCAAGTTTCAGCAAAACTTTTAGTGGGAGATATTGACATCAACAAAGTGTTTACATTAATGCATGTGTAATTTGCAAAATAAGTGCTATGGAAAACTGTATACGCTATTGTTCACTAACTGTTTCTTCAGTATGCATATATTGAGCACCTAATATGTGCCAAACACTGCTTTAGGTGCTGAGGATACAGCAGTAAACAAAACAGATAAGATCTCTGCCCTTGTGGAGTTTTCATTTTAGGGAGGGAAACAGACAATGAGCACATACGCAAATGAGATGGTTGCATGTGGTTATAAGTGCCATTCCCTTTGGCGAAGACTTTCTGTGCCAGGTAACCAGGCTAGGAGGAAAGGGAGAGAAGGGCAAGAGTTTGGATATGAAGTGCTTCCCTGCCGCTCTGTGGGCCAGGCCTCAGGGATGGAGGAGAAGTACTGATGTGTCTGAGCTTATTTCAGAATGAGCTCTGATCTGTCCTCCTCTAGGCCCATCTGGAAAGACTGCATCCTTCCCAGAGTAGCCCAGGGGGTAGCACTATCCACTATATCCAACAGGCACTGGGAGGAGAGTTAAATCGGCTGAGAAAAGTGCTTAAAAGATTATATGGAATGTCCTTTCTACTCCATTGATTCTCCACAGCTTTCCCCTGGAGTGTCAGGGATTTAGAAGTTTCTATATGCCTGGGGGTGAGGAGGTAGCATGTGGAAATAACTGAAGGTATCAGCTGGTGAACTCACTGGACAAGAGGGGTTGCTGTGGACGGGGCAATATGGCTTTGTAGCTGAGAGCCACTGCATGGACTCTCCAAGCCAAAAGTCTACTGGGAATCAAAGCCAGGCCTCAAAGCATCAGTAGCCCAACCAAACACAGAGATAAGAGACAAATGGGCAAGAGGAAGCCATAGCGCCTCAACCACAATGGGCTAACCTGACTCAATTATATACATTACGGTCCCTTCAGAAGCAGATCCAGTTAGGACCCAGAGAAGAGGATGCCTTGAGGGTCAGACTCTGTACCATCCTCTATTCCAAGAGGATATACTAGCCAACCTTACAAGGCACTATCTTGGAAAAGAGGAGAGAGAGACTGTTTTAGGTTAGAAGAGTTTTTTTTTTTTTAGTTACGAATATTCTCAAACATATAAAGAATAGAATAGTATAATAAATTCCATATATCTATCATTCATATTATAGATTTTTGTCACTCTTGGTTTCCTCAATAAGCCAATTCTCTTTTTTGAAAAAATATTTTGTAGTCAATCCCCATGCCACTTTGCTTGTATGGACTTCAGTAGGCATGTCAAGAAATACAATTTCTAACATTACTCCGATGCTATTATCACACTTAAGCAATTAACAATCATTTCATGGATTATCTAATATGCGGTCCAATTTAAATGTCTCTGAATTTTTCCAATTGCCTTTTTCAGTTGGCTTGTTTGAATCGAGATGCAATCGAGGGTGGCATGTTATGTTTGGTTGTTGTGTCTCTTAAAGTGTCTCTTCATCTAGAGCAGCTCCCCTGCAGTCATCAGAGTAAGAATTTAAGAACAAAACAAGATCAACTGGAAAAAACAAACCGTTATCCTATTTTGCTCACATGAGTCTGAGCGTGTAGATTTTGACCCCAAAACAAGAAGAAGCATTAATAGTCATGTAGAATCTCATCCAACTAGAAGGTGACTTTAGGAAATCTTCCTGGGTAAATTATACTTACTAAAAAGCAGCTAGAATCTACTGGACCAAAGGTTGTTATTCGGGAAACATTTT
This sequence comes from Lagenorhynchus albirostris, assembly GCF_949774975.1. Classification (NCBI taxonomy): domain Eukaryota; kingdom Metazoa; phylum Chordata; class Mammalia; order Artiodactyla; family Delphinidae; genus Lagenorhynchus; species Lagenorhynchus albirostris. The sequence continues at coordinate 77,726,769 of NC_083097.1, read as the reverse complement.
TATGTACTATTCCAAAGGCCACTGGTTGAACATGCCCCTCAATTTCTTACTTGCCATCCTATAAATCCTGCAAGACTCATTAACAGCAGCACCTACTCTGACTCACAGACTATTAAAGCTTATTGAGAAATAGCTTGGACTTCCCAGAAAACTAATTTACGTCAGCAAGCAAAAGGATAATCACAACCATAAATCTTAAACCTACCCATGAGTACAGCTGGTTAAAAAAATTCAGTGGTATTTTGTTACTTTCATCCAAAAGAGGACTTGGATTTTTTTTTTCTTTTTTAATAATCCACAATGTCTTAAAAGCCATCCAGTTTTATTGCTGTTCCTTTCCTTCTACTGTGCAGGGTAACATCAAGTAAATTATGGCTGAAGGGCCAAAGTTCACTGTTAGCTTCCCTTTGTTTGGTTTTATAGGCTGTTGGGAAACCAGAGAATAAAGACTCGGAAGGAAAACAAAAAACAGAACTTAGACAATGGTACACATAAGTATAGAGAAGCCCTCACACGAAAAAGTATTACCAGTTTTCATTTGCGTGAATTCCCATTTTTAGAAGTTGAATCCATTCCCTCTTATTGGTTTATTGGTTAATTGCTACAAAAGTGCCTCTGGGAATGATCCCTAAAAATGGTGATTAAAACAATCTCCTGAAATGCAGACTTCTCCCCTTGCCAACCCAGCTCATTCCTCTCCATGCTCACGTTACTATTTCTCTGGCCAGTGTCTGGCCAAAGATGGATTATTTATAGCAGAAACACCAGAGCTCAAAGAATCCTGCTTACCTTGTGTTGTCAAGGTAACAACTTAGATTTTTCCCCTTCCACTGAAAGGTCAGATTTCTGATGATATGAGTCACAGAGCTCAGGGGGATTGTTAAAATTGAGACAGCACTTTGTCAAAGCCAAATTAAACACCATGGCTTTATAAACATCCAGACCATTTAAGATTGGATTTAAACCACTAGGTGGTTTACAATACATAATTAACCCTGATGCCTCCATGGTTGTGCTCTGAGGACTCGTGGCTCAGTTCCCTCCCCACCCATTGCAGAGCTCTTTTCAGAGACGGCAGCCCTCTCAGCTACTTACTGACCCTGTAGTTTACAAACATAATTGCTATCTCTCATTTGCATGAGATGATAGAGATTCCTGAAAATGTTTTTTCTTTAAGTTTCATATTTAGAAACTTCTAAAACTACTACGGGGAAGGAAATGTTGGAATCGACTTTGAAAAGGAATTGGAGACCAATGGTAATAATAGGTAAGTGCTATTTCAAGCACATCTATTAACCAACTTAATTCTCAAAACAACATTCTAAGGTAGAAAATGTTATCATCTCAAATCCTTTTTTACAAACAAGGAGGGTGAGACACAGATGGGGTAAGTAACTTAGCCCAGGTCATAGGAAAAATTAAGGGAGAATTTGCTCCCAACAGTTCAGCTGATGTCTACACTCTTCACGGCTCTTCCAGAATGCCTTTGTACAAGCTCATGTCTCGAATTGAGATACAGGAAGGCGCTAAGGGGGCATTCTTCTCAGGAGGGAATGAAGGGGAACTGTGCTACTTGTGCTTTCCTTAGATCCTCCAACTCCCCCAATACCCCCTCCAATATAGGGCCCCCCTGACTCCTACCTCCACCCTGCATTGCCCAATAGGGCACCTATTATTTTAACACATAATAAATCGGGGATATAAATAGTTCCGTACCTCAATCCAACCTCATTCAAAACAAAGTTTTGAAAATTTAGGTGCATAATGTTAGCACTTTGTGAAAGGGATTGGCTCCTTTGAACTGACTGTAAGCAATGATCGTGAAAGGGAGTAGATTTTTTAGAAGGGTAAATAATCTTGGGCAAAAACAAGATTTACAATAACTGCTAGTTTCTTTTTCCTGTGTGTACATGGTTTTTCACAATTAATGGAAGGCCCAGTTTATTCTTGACAATAAACTTTGTGTCAGAGGCTTACAGAGGACAGGCTGAGGAGTACAGGGCATCCTCCAGAGCCCTCTCAGGGGAAAATAACCACAGACCCATTCTTCCTCCCTTCCTTCCTCTTCCTTCCTCTGCAGCATCTCCAGTCTCTAATATTCAAAGAGGGATCAAGAAAAACAAGGAGTTTTAGCTGAAACTATTCTTTTGGTTCTCCCCATACAGCTACACAATAGAGGTTCATTCTAATTTATAAAAGATTGTTTAGATCCTAGGAACATGTCACTCATGTGTGTTTGAGATCTGCATAACCACAGATAAGATTCGACTGGATACACCAGTTTCATACATCAAAGAAAAAATTGTTATAGAGTGGTGGATTATTACACAAATTTGGATAAACCACAGCAGAAGTCACTATAATTAGTTAAAGCCTCGTGTAACAGAGTGGGGGATAAATGAACATTTATTTAGCTTGTGTGCTCTACCCCTCCCAACCCCACCCTCCTGCCCTTTCTGTGGCTGGCTTCTCTCAGCCTGAGTCCTCAGCTCAGATCTCCCCTCTGAGGGCGCTAGCTTGAGCACTCAGGCTAGTGCAGGAACATCTTGCTATTCCCTCTCCCCAGACTCTGCCCCCCCATCCACCTGGCACTTTGGTCATAATTTGCAATTATGGATTTATTTGTTTGTTTATGGTCTGCCTACTCAATAGTTCGCTTGCTTTTATGAAGGCAGAGGCCACATCCACTCTAATAGCAGCATTGAGGGCTTTGGCTCCTGGTCAAAAACCTGTGTGTGATTTTTTTTCAGGCCAGACCACAGGCATTTACAAAGGTTCTACCTGGAGAGCCTGATGAAGAAAGGCTGCCCTCCACACACCAGACTTGGTGCACAGCCGTGTACTACAGCCTCTGAAGGGAGCTGCAGTCAGTGACTCAGGGCCCCGGGACCAGTCAAGCTCTTACATGTATTTGTATTCACAGCCAGGCGATCTTTATTTGGAGGCTTCTTTATCAAGACCCTTAAGTAGAGGTCTTGTTAGGTGTCTCTGAGAGCTGGGAGTGGGGTTGGGGGGAGGCTTAGGGGAGTGAAAACTTGAAGACATTTTCTTCACTCTACTCAGTACTCAGTGCTTTTCCTCTTCCAGCTATTTCCCCTCCACCCTCATCGCCCTCCCACCCCATGGCCCTGGGGTCCATAAGATGGCAGGAGTCTTTTGACCAGGACTCTTGATAGTGAGACAAGTCCCCGTGTCTGTGCTGATCCATCTAACCCTCACTGGTGTCATTCTCTGGGGAAAATGGAACAGTGGGGGAATCGGTGCTTTCTCTACTGTAACCTCTTGCTTATGCTATCACAGTAAGTGATTAGAGCCTAGACCATTTCGTTTTGACTTGTCTTAATCAGCTACTCTGATACATGGTGGCTCAGTTTAGCTCTTGACAAACATAGTAGGTGCTCAATAAATATTAAACAAAAGACTGAGTGAATGAATGATCTCTCCAGGTATCATGTATTACGCTAAGTACTTTAGTCAGTGTATAAGCATTTGCTGAACACCTACTATGTGCCTGGCACTGTTCTAGGCTCCTGGGATTCACACAAAGATTTCCTGCTATCAAAGAGCTTACCTTATATGCATTCTATCATTATCCCAGTTAATCCTCACAGTAACCCTATCAGGTAAAAACTGAAAATTATAAAGGTTAATCATTTGCTTAAGGTCATAAATATGTAAGTAGCAGAACTGTAGTTGAAAAATCTCTTCCTCTGTGGCTATGGCCCTGTCATCCCAAACTACCTGGGCAGGGACTAGCTTCTCTTCTGATCTCAGGGGTCCAGAACCCATAGTTACTATAAGAGCAGGGAAATCTTAGCTTATCACCTCCGAGGCATTTGGAAGGCTGGTGGAAGGAAACCCAAGAAGCCCCTGAGGTGCCCTGCTGAGGAAGTGCCTTCTAGCAGCTTCCACTCTGTTATTGTCCATAGGACTGGCAAGACCCATGCATCCAGAATCCTCTGGATTCTGTTCCTACGCCCTAAGGAGGCTCACTTGATTCTTCTTAGCCAAAGAAATCTGCAAGCGGCACTTTCAGCGGTGGGCCCATGGAGACAGGGCAAGGAAAGTAGGGACAAAAGGACTGAGAGCCGGTGATGATTCTTTACTTTTCCTTTGTCAGCAGAATTCTAAAGACCTCTCGGCTGAAGACTGAGAAGAAATGGAACAGGATTTAAGACTACTCCCTTTCCTTAGTTCTGTTACTTTTATTGTCCATGATTCCAATCCTAAAAACTTTGCAAAATGATGCTCAGAATTGTGATTTACTTTTTTAGATTAGGTAATTTCATGGCAAATGCAGGCTTAAAGATGAGCATCAAATGTTTTCCTTAAGAATTTGTTTGACAGTTTTTGAGAACGTTAAACAAACACTTACCATATGATCCTGCAACTTTACTACTTGGAATTTACTCAAGAGAAATGAAAACATGTCCACACAAAGACTTAACATGCAAATGTTCAGAGTAGAGATACCGTAGTCAAAAAGTTGACACAACGCAGATGTCCCTCAGCAGGTGACTGGATAAATAAAATGTGGTATATCCACACAATGGAATACTATCCAGCCGTAGTAAAGAAAATACCGATACACGCAACGGCACGGATAAGCCTCAAAAACACTATGCTAACTGAAAGAAGCTAGACAAAAAGGACTGCATATTGTGGGATTCCATTTACATGAAACATCTAGAAAAAGGCAAAACTACAGAGACAGAAAGCAGATCAGTTGTCGCCTGGGCTGGAAGTGGGATCGACTACAAGTGGCCAGAGGGAAGTTTTGAGGTGATGGAACTGGTCCAAAACTGGATTGCGGTAATGGCTGCACAACCACTTACATTTACCAAAACATTTCAAAAGGTATGCTTAAAATGGATGAATTTTATGGAGACATGACACCTCAATAAAGCTCTTAAAAGAGGGAAGGGGAAGAAACTGTTTAGGCATGGTCTTCCTTTAAGATAAGAAAAAATTAGACTGAAAAAAAAAAAGGAGGGCTTCCCTGGTGGTGCAGTGGTTGAGAGTCCGCCTGCCGATGCAGGGGACACGGCTTCGTGCCCTGGTCCAGGAAGATCCCACATGCCGCGGAGCGGCTGGGGCCGTGAGCCATGGCCGCTGAGCCTGTGCGTCCGGAGCCTGTGCTCCGCAACGGGAGAGGCCACGACAGTGAGAGGCCTGCGTACCGCAAAAAAAATAAATAAATAAAATAAATTAAAAATTAAAAAATTAAAATAAAAGGAGTATCCTAAACACAAACTATATGCTTGGGATATGATTTAAATTTAAAACCTGTTCATAGAGAGATTAATATTTGCTCAAACACAGCTATCATCTGACATTTCAAGCTGGTCTCTGTGTGGGTTGAAATATGCAAGCACATTCATGTTACCCTCTTCTTGGAATTCTCTGGAGGACTTTTTGACAGGATCAGAGGATAAACTGCCCCCATGCATGGAAAATGAGAAAAGAGAAAAGAGACAAACAGGAACAGTTTGTCTGAACTGGACGTGCTGGTGAAGCCCTTTTAGAGAAGCTGCTGATAGGGCCAGACGGAGTCAGGGAGAGGGGGAGAGTGATGGGTTGGGGGCTGGCCGCACAGCTTTAATCTCCTCCCTACAACTGACCTGCTAAGAGGGCTGAGGGACAAAAGCAGCAGAGCATGTGTCATGGGTCCTGCATTTGAACGATAGTCAACTGGTCCTCAAAGAAATCAGACTCTGGTCAAGGTGGCATTTTAATAAAAGCAGACAGCTGCCTCGTGCCCTGTGTGTCAGCCTCCCCGCAGCCTTGGGACTCACTTTTCTCTCTCTGTGGGAAAGCCTGCTAGAGGCATACTGGCTGGCAAGATGAGGTTTCTTTTCCTGTTTTTTTCTACTTTTTAAAAACCAGCTTGAAGCTCATTAAGGTTAGGAATGTGAGTGAGACACTCTTGTGAAATATGAAAAGTGGGGTGCAAGGAGGGGGAAGAAAAGACAAACGTGGAAGTGTGTGAAAAGGTGGGATAAAAGCGTGGTCTAGGGGAGGGCATGAGTCCTGTCATTTTGGCTTCTATGCTTGGGACTTCTATTCCCTCAACTGAGACGATCAGAAGGAGTCCACATTTTTCAATAGAGCAGCATGACCTTAAGTGGATGGTTCCTGAACATTGGCACTCCAGACTGCAGGGTCTCTGCAGGTGGGTTTTATGCTGTGCTCTTTGGTTGCTGGAGGATAAATCCCACATGAACTGTGCAGCAGCAGCAGGCTTCATGGATAGCAAAGAGGATTATGTGATGTGGGGAAGTGCTTTTCTCCCCCTTTATTCTCTTTTCCTTTTTTGTTTTTTTTAAAGGCAAGCATTCAACTTCTCAGAGAGATGGAACCATGCCTTCACAGCCAAAGTGAAAGGGAGGTTTGAGGCAAAGCTCTAATAATTCAGGCCAAAGAGGATTGTGCTGGCCAAACCCCCTACACCGCCCTTTCTTTCCATCTCACATAAAAGAATATACTGTGAACAAGTATTTCTGAGACAAAACAAAATAGAAAAATGGGCAAAGAATATAAACAGATAACTCACAGACAAAAATATATAAAGTACAGTTAATATATGAAAAGGCTTGGCACCCCTGGTAACTAGGAAAATGCAAACCAAAGCAACAACGGGGCATCAGTTTTCACTTTTTTTTGTTTTTTTTGTTTTTTTGCGGTACGCGGGCCTCTCACTGCTGTGGCCTCTCCCGTTGCGGAGCACAGGCTCTAGACGCGCAGGCCCAGCGGCCATGGCTCACGGGCCTAGCCGCTCCGCGGCATGTGGGATCTTCCCGAACCGGGGTACGAACCCGCGTCCCCTGCATCGGCAGGCGGACTCTCAACCACTGCGCCACCAGGGAAGCCCAGTTTTCACGTTTTAGATTGACAAAAATTGAAAGGTACAAGAGTACCCAGAAGGCAGGGAGCAGACCTTTCAATATACTGCTGTGGGAATGTAATTTACAGCAGGCTTTCGGTAGGGCAACAATGAACTAACTTTTAAAGTTAAAAAAGGACTCCCCAATCCCCCTCTTAGTAACTTATCCTACAGAAATGAAAAGCACCCGTATGTTGGGTGGCAGAAAACCTAGAAACAACCCAAGACCATGAGTCAAGGAGGGATGAAGAATTATGGTGCATCTATATTATAAAGTGTCATGCAAATATCAAAAGGAATGAGTTAGAGTCACACTTATGATTTAATCTGGAAAAAATTTTCATAATCTGTTAAATGTGGAAAAGTTTCTAAGTAATGTATATAGTGAAAAAATATATAGTGAAATATTTAGTGAAAAATTCTTCCCTTCCAAAAAATGATATGAGTAAATAAGTTTGGATAGATAGATAAATAGATATATAGACAGACATAACTAGGTAACCTTAACTACCTTAAAAGGGAGGGAGAGAGAGAAAAATAGTAACTTTTTCTTTACTCATCTCTGGATTGCTCACTTGTAACAATGAACATGTGTTACTTTTTCATTAAAACAAATAAATTTCTTTAATTAATATTTAATTTAAATAATTTAATTAAAAAGAAATTCTTTAAATTGTGAACTCAGCCCTTTGCTGAGATGCTGCTAAATTTAGAACCATACTTCTGCCAGCAATCAGCTTACACACTACTCCAAATAATATGAACAAAGAGAAAACAACCAGGGAAAGATAAATGACAATATATGTCAAGATATTCTGTACCTTTGGAGGCTGGACAGCAATGTAAGCCAAGGCAAAAGGGTAGAATTCTGTGTTGTTTTTCTTGGCGGGGTAAGGGACAGAGCCGGGAACTTGAAGTACAGGATTTGTGTTATGGGTACTGTGAGAAGAAAAAGGTTAAATGTACATGGTGGGATTATTAGATCAATCTAGCTAATTGTGTTTTTCCAAATCTTCCAAATCCTTATTGATGGTTTTGTCTTAAAAAAAAATTACTGAAAGAGGTATATTAACATTCCCTACTCTGATAGTGGATTTGTCCATTTCTTTTTGAATATTATTTAAACTGAGTTGTGGATACAGGGGCTAGTTCATTGCTTGGTTGACCTTTACGCCTTACACAATAAACATTCTTTGGTATTCATTTGACATGTATAGAAACAAAACAGATTTCCTTCTGGTAAATTTTTACATGTTTTATGACTATTATAAATTCAGTATTTTTATATCGTTCTGGTGAATTAAACCTATTATGATTATGTGATTACTGTTTTTATTCCTAGTAACGTTTTTCGCCTTAAAATAAGTTTTGTCAGATATTGATATTGTTACAGGTGTTCTTTTGATCGGTATTTAACTGGTATGACAAATTTATGCCTCTTCATACCTGTCTTTTAGGTATGTCTCTTGTTAACTGTTTATAGATAAGATTTTTTAAAATTTATATTTCTAATCTTTGTCTTTTAAGTGAAGAGTTTAGTTTGTGTACATTTATTGTGTTTACTGACATTTAAGTTTGTTTTTTCTGTATTATTTTGTTTGTATATTTGTTCGAAGTCTTCACATTTAATAACCTCTTCTGGTGTCTGAACTTTGTCTTTTATCTGAATCAAGCCTCTCTGCCTAAATTTTCAGATTGTCACCTCAGTCAGGTTGACACTCTACCTAACTCTCCTTTAGTTATGACTTTGCTAACTTTCTTTTTATTTATACTTGGCACCACATTCTGCAGCCCACTCCACCCCATTCCACATTGTCCTGGGACCTCATGAGGCTGGTTAGATCCAGTACCTGGGGCTACAGCTTCTCTGGGAGGAGCTGTTAGGCACTTCTTGTCATCCAGGCTCTAGTTATTGGATTCATCTTCACTTCTGCCTTTTGCAGTCAACAAACTCTGACCACTGTTCCTTTAAAAATCTCTCTTCTATCCCCTATTTCCATAACCACTATCACAATTTGAGTTTACATTCTTAGTGCTTCATAGTTATGCATTTAATAGCCACTACAGTGGCTCTGCTAGACACAGTATTTTTCTTCTTATGTCACAGCCATCATGTTTATCTTCTATTATAGTGATCTTGTCATATCACTACTGCACTCAAAAACTTCCTATGGCTCTCCAAACAACTTAAATCTGCCCTCAGTGTAGTATTCCTAATCTACTATTTCAGCTTCATCTAATTATTCTCCAGTTGATTTGCTAGCATTGGTCCTATCCGCAACCTAGATTATAAGCTTCCTCACCACAGGGACCTCTGTCTTGTCCATTTTTTTGTCTTGTCTTCCCACCTTGATTTCTTGCTCACCAGATTCTTGATTATACCTCAAAACTCTATTAGATTGTGAGTTTCTTGAGGCTTGACACTGATGTCTTCATCACTGTATCTTATCATGACACAGAGGACAGGAACAGAGTAGTTACTCAGAGAAGATTAACTTACACACTACTGTGTAAGTAGTTGCTTGTCCCACTGTGGGAAACAGGACTGTCATTGCCACAGTTAATGTTTATATACCTAGTCCCAATATCTACCTGTAATAATACGTGGTAAATTCCTTAATTCAGAACTTTATGAAAGTACTTGTGGCATATGTAGTCTGTTGTCATTTCAACAGGCAACCATCCCTTTTCTCATGTTAAGAGAACCCCTGCTTTGTTTAGATATTAAGAGGCATGGCACATAAGGAAGGTGGCCCAGCCCCAAGGGACAAATCATGGTGAGTCTAGACCAGGAATAGTAATCCCATTCTCCTCATCAGTGATTAGTTTTATACTTAGGCATATGACTTTGTTCTGACCAATGAGATACAGCAGGGTTACTGAGAGATTCTCAGAAAAATTTCTAAGAAAAAGAGACACATGAAGAGAAACTGGCCTTCCTGTCTTGGGGTGTAATTGCATACAGAACAGATGACTGAAACTGAGATCACCATCCTGTGACCATAAGGGATCAAGGTTGAAGAAGAAAAATCAAAATGCGGAGGATGAGAGCAGAAAGGTAGAAAGAGTCTGCATTATGAATAAAATCAATCCTGGAACCAGCTACATCCATATCCTGTTGTTTCTGCCAGCTATAGGCAAGTATTCTTCTACCTACAGCATGAAAACAAAGTAGCTTAGAATGTATGAGCGCTCACTACAGACTGAAACTATTTGTAAACACATTACTATATGGTTAACTTAAAGTAATCATATAAAGAAAAGCAGATTATAAGGGAGTTGATGTTCATTTTGATACTAATTTCGCCCAATTTTTCCGCACTAAGAAAATGGTTAAAAAGGTTTAGCAGGTGTGCTTAAGAGGACTGTTTCTGGCTTCATTCTGTTCTTCTTGCTGTTCCATGCTCTCCAATGCCATTATGTCCTTATATTAGGAGAATAATTTGCAGATAAAGACAAATCTCAGCCCCAACTCATGTGAGTACTCATATTTTATTTTAAATTCTAGATATTTTGCAAGTATGGATAAAGATGAGTCCTCAATACATGCTGAAAACTACCCAGCACAAGGTACCATTACCGTTGTATTGTGCTGCTACAAGGGAGCTCAGAATCCTCAAGGAAACCTGAGGCTCTGTTCTTATTTTCTTAGCAATGGTTCAGCCTGTTTGCTTGGCCTTGCTGTGCGTGGACTGCTCCTGATTCTGCCCTGTCTTCTACGTCTATGCCATGAGTGCTTAGCAGAAGTTCAGATACTACTTAAGAGTAAGAAAAAAGTTGTTTTATATTCTAACTCTTTTCTTGGTTAATGTCAATGGATATCATTGCAAAGAAACATGGATTCTCTGCTACTCCAGTGTAACATCATTAAACCTCCTCCCTGCCATGTTTCAAGTCCAGTGCCTCAAAGTATACACAGCATGAGCCTTGGGGTCAGTGGGGGTACCTACTGGTTTAGAATTTCCAAGGGCCTGCACTACATTTGAGGTTTATTTTTGCAGCTTGCCCAACTTCTAAGCAGGGATTGTAATTCAGTTAGTGAGGAAATTGAACCTACTTCCCCTTAATCTCTCTCTGGTGAAGAGGCAAGATGGGGATTGATTGTGGAGACAAAGGAAAATTTCACTTTGCTCCATACCTGGGAGAGCAGGGTACTTTACCCAGGCTGAAGAGGAGAAAAAGGGAAGAAAAGTTTAAGCCTGAAGAGGAGTGAAAACAGTATAAAATGTTATAAAAAGGTACCTAAAAACAATAATTTCAAAGTAAAACTAAATCAGAGTTATAGGTATTTTTACATATAAGGTTGTGTGACTTCTTGAATGGCAACCATTCTCTCTTTATGGTTTTTAAAATAAATCAGTTTTACAAAGCACTGTTTCTCTCCCCTAATTTAGGAAGAATATTTTGGTGTACTGAAAATAAAATTATCTGTAGTTTTACTTTATTGATCTTTTAAAGCATGTCTTGATTTTTTTGTGTGTGTGGTAAAAATAGGGTCACTTCTAGGGGACATATGAATTAAAAACAAATATTTTCCCACTCCCAAATCAATTGGGCTGTTATTTTGGACTCTAACCTGCCTCACTGCACTTCACTGAAATGTTTGGGGGCATCTCTATTGCTCCACTCCCATAATTAATCCCTTCCTTTTCGCTGATTTGGCATGAGACCTCTCATTAGCTTGACATTTAGTCTCTTCTAGCCTCATATTCTTTAGTTTTATCTACATCCTTACGCGTTCTTCAGTGAAGTTTATACTTGTCATTAGGGCATTCATTAGGCACTGGGATGGAAGAGGATATAATTGGCTGGTGGGAGCCTCATGTGACAGGAAACAGTGAACATCTTTAGTTCCAAGGAGAGAAAAACAGGACACACAAAAACAAACTCTCCAGGGCTTCCCTGGTGGCGCAGTGGTTGAGGGTCCGCCTGCTGATGCAGGGGACGCGGGTTCGTGCCCCGGTCCGGGAGGATCCCACATGCCGCGGAGCAGCTGGGCCCGTGAGCCATGGCCGCTGAGCCTGCGCATCCGGAGCCTGTGCTCCGCGGCGGGAGAGGCCACAGCAGTGAGAGGCCCACGTACCGCCAAACAAACAAACAAACAAACAAACAAACAAAACCAAACTCTCCAGATTCAAGTGAATTGGAGGAGAGCTTTCCAATGTGAGCAAAAAGCTTTGGTGATGAGGTTTCCTTAGGGCGCTAACAAAATAGAGTAGAAAGAGATTTCACTTGCTGCTGATTTGATTTGGTGCAAATCAGGTTTTATATTCTAATAGATTTTTAGGAAAAAAATTGTTTTATTATGGAAAATTAAAACCAAATACAGAATTAGAGAGAATAATATAATGAAATCACATGAACCCATGGTCCGACGTAAACAATTACCACTCTGCAGAGATCTCTTTTTCCCTTCTAAACAGGGCTTCCCTGCAGCTTCCCTTGGCTAAGCTTGAAGAGAAGCAGGGCCTCCCTCAAACAAGAGTAAGTAGCAGCTTTGAAGATCCCTTCCTAAAATGCTTTTTTTTAAAGTGAATTATTTTATTCAAACATTGCATACATAAAGAAAAGTGCACAGATCAACTGTATAGCTCAATGACTTTTATAAGCTGGTCACACCTGCATAACCAACTCCTAGGTCAAGACACAGAATGCTACCAGCATCCCAGAACGTCCTTAATTACTAGCCCTTCTGGAGGTGAGTACTACACGGACTCTGTCCCAGTATGTTAGTTTTGCCGGTTTTAGAACATTATATAAATGACTGAATTGTATAGTATGTACTATTTTGTGTTTAGCTTCTTTCTTTCAACATTGTGAGATTCATCCACTTTGCTTTGTGTAGCTTTAGTTTATTCATCTTTGTTGCTTATAGTGTTCCATCGCCTGAATACATCACAATTTATTTATCCACCCTACTGTTGATAGACATTTGGGTTGTTTTCAATTTGGGGTTATTACAAATAACAATATTACAAATACTCCCATGCACATTTCCTATATATGTATTCCTGTTGGGTAGATACCTAGGAATGGAATTGCAGTGTCACGGGTTTTGCTTATAATCAGTTTAAATAAATATTGCCAAAGAGTTTCCAACCTGGTTGTTTCTATTTACATTCCCACCTGCAGTACATGAAAGTTCAAATTGTGCCACATCCTCACCAGGATTTGGTATTGTCAGGCTTTTAAATTTCAGTCATTCTGGTGAGTGTGCAAAGATTTCACATTGTAATTTTAATTTGCATATCTCTGATGACTACGGTTGAAAATTTTTCCATGGTTGACATCCTGTCTCATGTAAAATGTCTTTTTTGAATCTCTTACCCATTTTTTTTTATTGGTTTGTGTGCCTTTTTCTTATTGAAATAGAGGGATTATATATTTTTGATACATATGGGTCTTTTGTCAGACACTCGTACTGCAAATATTTCACATCGAGTGGCTTGCCTTTTTACTATCTTAATGTTGTTCTTTGATGAACAGGTTTGTTTTTTAATAGCTGGTACTTTCATATCCTATTTAAGCATTTTTTTGTTTACCCCAAAATAACCTCCCATATTTTCCTCTAAAAGTTTTATTCTTTTTCACTTCATACATGGATCTATAACACCTAGGGTTGGTTTTTGTGTATAGTAGGAGGTAGGGGTCGAGGTTCATTTTTTTCTATATGGTGTTCAATTAATTCAGCAACATTTGTATACTGACTATCTTTTCTCTTCTGCACTGCAACATGATTTTTGTCATCATTTGTATCCATACATGTGTGGGTCTGTTTCTGGGCTCCCTATTTCTGTTCCATTAGCCTACTTGTATATGATTATGCCCACACCACACTGTCACCATCACATTATAATATGCCTTGATAGTGTATATTATATCTCCTCCAGCTTTACTATTCTTCTTCAAGACTGCCTCTGAGGTGCTATTCCTGGCTCTTTGCATTTCACATGCAATTTGGATCAGCATGTCAATTTGACAATTTACATACACACACACACACATACACACACACACACCCCTCTGCTAAAATTTTGGTCGAAATTTATTGAATATTTGGATCATTTGGGTAGTGGCCTGTTATGTTTTCTATGTATAGCCCATGAGAGAATGGGACGAGACGAGAGTGGGAGGTACATGGGTCTAGTAAGGCAGGGCATAATAGCTCATGTTAGGTATTTTGAGCTCTGTTCCAAGAGCAATGAAAAGCCATTGCAGGGGGATTTGATAATCACTGGTGATCCTTATCAGGCCCCCACCAGTGGTAGGCTCTGTGAGGATACAGTTCTGCTTTGTAGATGTCTAAAGCACCCAGAGAGCACATCCAGACGTCATCTCTTATGAAATCTTATCTTCAGCTGCATTTTCCTCATTACTGTCTAAAATGACATAGAAGTGACCTCTAGAGGTCATTGAGTCCATCTCAAAGGAATAGATTCTTTCTTATTCAGAGCCTCAAATTCATTGTTCCTGAACTAAGTGGCACTAATAAGCCAGTCAGTTTAATTGCCTGTCTCTATGTGACAGGAATCTCACCTCTAAGCCCAGCTGTGTGAAGAGAGGGTGGCATCTCCTAGAGGCTGTTGGGGCCTATTATCTAAGTGCTATCATAGACTGTCAACAAACAGGAGGGTCCACATCGCCTAGACACTGTTATTATTATTATTTTTAATTTTTTAAATTTTTTGCGGTACGCGGGCCTCTCACTGTTGTGGCCTCTCCCGTTGCGGAGCACAGGCTCCGGACGCGCAGGCTCAGCGGCCATGGCTCACGGGCCCAGCCGCTCCGCGGCATGTGGGATCTTCCCGGACCGGGGCACGAACCCATGTCCCCTGCATCGGCAGGCGGACTTTCAACCACTGTGCTACCAGGGAAGCCCGACACTGTTATTATTGATAGTCCTGGGATGGAGGAGGGGGTGAGGCTGGAAAGGGCAGGAAATGAGAAGGTTAGCACACAAATTGAATCTTATGTCTGACATCGACTCCCAGCCATGACTCCTACACGATCATGTTGCCCTAACGCATGACGCATCCAGGAGACCTGGGAGTAATGCTCTCTATTTATTGTGGATTTGTGTACTGTGTGTATATTATTTATTATATATTATAGAATATATTATGAAATATAACATTATACCATTTTGGAAATGCAGTGAATTATTCACAAACTGCATCACCAGGAGAGCCATTCCCTTTGTAATAAATGAGGACGTTATTTTCTGTGGTTGCTCATTACCCAATCTGCACATTTAAAAATGGTAACCCTCATGTCATTATGAGTTTCTTTATCCATGGCAGAAGAGGGGCTTGACCTCAGAAAGACCTAACCCTTGTTACTCCCTAGTTACCCTCAGGTCTGCCTCAATTTGGCTTAAAAAGCAAAACAGAAATTGTTATGCCTATGAGTCTCTGTTGAAACCTAGATTTATGTTTGCAAAGGCAGAACAAATATTTGTAACTATCCTCTCAAAATCTCTCATTCCCTTACTCAGTCTGTCAAGAGAGCTTTGGATAGCTGTGCATGTGTCGTATAAACTAAAGGTGTTTTCCAGGAGTTTTGCGAATCCAATTATTGGGCACAGTTAAGTTCTTCTGAGGTCAGCTCTGTACAAAGGTGTCAGGTCTGATATTGATCCTGTTCACCGTATTATGCCCCCTTCCTTTATGCCAAGTTGCTCTTTGGGGTCCTTGTTGTCTTTTTCTGCCTGAAAATCTCAGTTTGTGCCATGTCCATACATTAGAGAAGTTTGAATAGAGTTAAACCTCAAAAGGAAAGAGTTTGGGGTCTTGTCTTATTTCTCCCCAAAAGAACACTGTTCTCTAAGTAAATTTAATAAACTTTTCCTAGTGCCAGGGACTTTGGGAGGAGAAGCCTTTGTCAGCTCACAGAAGGTTCTACTATATCCTTCCTCCAAGATAACAGTTACCACTTACTTCCTGTACATCTGCATAACTTCAAAAATCTAAGAAATGGAGCTTTCTCCAACAAAGATCTACTCTAAGGAACCTGCTACCTCCATCTAGAAACAACTATCTGGTGGCTTTTCTGGATTAAAAGAAACCTTACATCTCACTAAGTACTCTGCAATATGTAAAGCATTTGGTAAAGTGCCTTGCTCACAACCAGTATTCAAACAATGGCAGTTATCATAAGGCTGTTATTATGTTGAGGTCTTGTATTTTTTCACACCGGAAATATATTGTAGGCTGTAACAAAAATAAGAAAATGGTTCATCAATGTTCATTTTGCAAATACTGTTGTTTTGACTGTTGCTTTTTTATTCTGGATATCATTAAGTACTGGTGATGACTTCTTACCATTCAGGAAAACACATCTAAGTTCTGTTTGTCACAGAATACTGAATTTGCAGGAAAAGGGACTAAAATCCTCTAACTCTTTTATAATCACTTCAGCCCTGGGTTAGACTATTGAATTAAGGCAACCCTTCCCATAACACATTGTATTAGCAAACAAATAGCTTTTTTCAAAGGGATTGTTTTTCCTAACCCCACTTGGTTCTGCTCTGAAGCATGAAGTTGCTTAATAATTATAGTAACAGGTGATATTTTTAGCCATGTGTCCAATTCTATTAAAATTTTATGAGTTAGTCATATTCTATAAGATTCTTATAAGTTACATAAAAGCAAAAAAGGAGGTTATTAACAATGAGCAGAATGCTAGGGGAAAATCTTACATAAGAGTGTTTGCATTTTTTGTTCCTAATGTATAATGTCATACACCTTAATCCTCTGTTTAACATTACATGTTTCGTGCCATTTCCTGATGCCGTCCTGATTCACAGCAATGACAGAATATAAATTAAGTTTCATTCACATGCTTTCAAAAGTCATACTCTGGAATTAAATGTTTAATCTCTTGTCTAAGTGCTTTCTCCAAGAGGAATATGTATGTTACAGTTTGAAATAAGGTTCAAGTTAAGGCAGTGATGTTACAAGCAAAGGCCAGCAGGTTATCCAGAGCCTTGTACAGTGGCTTATACTTTGTGAGTTATCCTTGATCTAGGAGTCCTTTGTTCTACAGGCTCTGAAGCCTGATTCAGTGTCTGAGAATAGATCTGTCTCACAGACCAACTCATGAGATACCAATGTCTAAGAACCGGATGGCTAATACATTAATTTATAATGAGACTACAACTGATACAGGGAATAGAATAGTCATCAACAGATCCATATGAGCTTCTAAATGATGCTCAGAAAGTATGGAATTAGGAAATAGTGATTTAATTCTATGTTTAATGTTATTATGCTATGACAATATGATATATCAATCTATATAAACAAATATCTGCATTCTCTAACCTCTAGGGAGAATTCCAGGAACATTTCCCATGATTTTACTATGTTAAGAGAATAGACCATTTTTATGCAGTATTTTTAAACAAGTATGGTATTAGCCTTCTAGTGGAGAGATCCAATATCATTATACAGAACTGTCTCACATATTACAGATGTTTTGCATTCTGTTTCTCACTAAGATTACAATGATATTCCCCAATCACTGTAACACCCAAAAGCAGCCTCACATATTTTTCAATGCCCCACTTTTCAATACCTCAACTCCTGGTTGAGATCCACAAGTTGGCCTTTGACGGAAAGAATCAAGAATTTAAAAATCTAGGCTTCCCTGGCGGCGCAGTGGTTGAGAGTCCGCCTGCCGATGCAGGGGACACGGGTTCGTGCCCCGGTCTGGGAAGATCCCACATGCCGCGGAGCGGCTGGGCCCGTGAGCCATGGCCGCTGAGCCTGCGCGTCCAGAGCCTGTGCTCCGCAACGGGGGAGGCCGTGGCAGTGAGAGGCCCGCGTTCCGCAAAAAAAAAAAAAAAAAAGAATTAAAAAATCTCTACCTTGTGTACAGCATGCCCACTATTTGATTGGCTTATTTCTGAGATACATGACTTTGTGTTTTTCTTTCTCTAGAGAATCTCATAGAGGTCCATGTCATAGATAAGATACCAAGGGACTTCAATTGGAGGCCACCTGGGGATCAAGGTAGAGCCCACTGGGAAGAATCCAAAGAGCAGACTCTAATAGTTGACCTTACTAATACCGGTGAGTTTTTGTACATTTTTTAGGTGCAGAATCTGTCCCCAGGAGATCTTATGTAGAACTTCAGTGTAATATACAGATGAAAGTGAGCTACTCTGGTGGAAACGGTGATGGGGTAGAGGGAGAAGCTCTGCCTGCTCAACTTCCCTGGCACTCCCTGAGGCAGCCCACGGGATAACTGTATGAAACCTAGGGTCTTGAGGAATACAATTTCATTGCCTAGGCCCCTGGGTGGTCTGGTGGTGCCCACTAAGGTAGATAGTCACATGTGGATTTGAGGACAAAATCCTACTTAGTAAGAGAGTGTGTCTCCAACCAGAGTGTGTGCTCAGGAGTCTGCAATGGCAGATGGCTACTGTTGCTGGAATTGGGAATTCAAAGACCTGGCTCCCTTATTCTCAGAGGCATGGGTTACTCCTGCATTGGAAAGGGGTGCTCCTCCTTTCCCGGGACTGTGCTTCTAGTTCTGTACATTGATCACCTCTAACTTTAGAAATGCTACTATCTTCATTTACTGCTCTCCTATCTTTGGAGATATTATCTACCTTTATGGTGGCTTTTTATATCTCTGCTTTGATGTAGTATATATTCCTCTTATTGTTTAACTTCATAAAGGTAGCATTATTTATTTTTGACTTCTCTAGAAGTCCAGAGGTGTTCTACTATGGCCTCAGGAACCACCCATCTAACTTCTGTGTTGTCTCTAGGTAAATTAAAGGAAAAAAAGCAACAAAATCCAAGAGCTCAAAAGAAACTCTTAACTTTTAGTTGCAGTGTACTCTTCGTATAACCCCAATAATTGGCATGATGGAGAGTTTATAAATGAGGATGAGTGCTCTATTTTCAATACAGAAAGGAAAACCTTTGACTGAGGTGGAACTGGGAGAAGATGCACTCTCTCTGGGCGTTCTCCCTGCCTTCATGAAACAAGTTCACTGATATCTCACTCCACTTTGGATAATCAATGAAGAAGTTAAACAGTTAGTAAGACTCTTACTAAGAAGATTCTGCTAGAGGGAATTCCCTGGTGGTCCAGTGGTTAGGACTCAGCCCTTTCACTGCAGGGGCCTGGGTTCAGTCCCTGGTTGGGGAACTATCCTGCAAGCCACACGGTGCAAAAAAAACCCCAAACAATTCTGCTATACCTTAACTGACTTCTAAGGCCAGCTCAAGGCAAATTATGTTTTTCTTCAATGGTCCTAGTTTTGAACTGTTCAGATTTGGGCGTCTCTTCCCCCACTCTCCTTATACTCCCTCTCCTCTTTTTGTAGTCATTGCCTCCTTACTCTAAAGCCACCAAATCAGCTCTCTGAGCATTTTTAAACTGTATTTTATTAGCTATAAAATATTTAAAATAAAATTCTGAACAGATTGTTAGTAGAACTTCAGGCATTAGAGAGTTATGACCTATGGATGTGATAGTAACTTTCTAGAACCCTGGATATTGCTGCATGTGGACAGCTACTCTCTTTCTTCCTCCACTAATTCTATCCCTTCCTAGATTCTTCCCCTTCTCCAAGGGAAGAGGGATTGATGATCTGATTGGTCAACTTGGACAACATTGACTTAGAGTGTTTGTGTTGTCCCTGCATGTCACCAATCCAGCTCTCACTCTTCCATCCAGGAGTCTAAGTGGATCCACAGCCTAGCCTTGGCGATCCTGCAACTGTTTCTCTTGAGACAAAGCAGAAACTGATCCACAGACCAGAAAACTCACTCCTTTCTTCCCTCTATTTCCTTATTTCACGCATCTAGCCCAAAATTTCAGTTTAAGAAGTCCCATTCAGGACTTAACTCTAACGTGTTTACTCCAACTCCTGCCTTCTGAAGACAGCTACATTTGAATATTGGATATTGAAGCAGCTACTAACAAAAGTGTACTTCATTCTCATTTGGCTGTTTTCCTTTGCATAGAATTCCCCTTGGAAATTTTATTGACAGTACAGAATAGGGGGAGGAGGATTGTGGGAAGTGGGCTGCATTAATTTGGCAGAGCAGGAGTAGAAAAGTCCTAGATCTGTGGCCATAAAAACAATGATGAGTCTCCTAGCTCTACCCTAGTATCATGGGCTCATGAGAGTTCATTTTTCAATCCCAGAGGGTCTTGAGGGCCACAGATATTCTCTGATCAAGGAGAAAATTTCTCCTCTTTTTCTCCTTAAATCGTATGGGTTAGAAAAAGAAATTTAGAAAACTGAGCTAAACCAAAATGGTAAACCTATCAATAGAAAATGAGAATCATGAATGGTGGAGAAGTCCAGGCTTATCATTATTTAATATCAATTTACCATCTGTTCCAGATTGAATAACCCATCTGGTGTCTACTGCCAAGAAGTATCAACACATCTTCCAGATGCCTCTGCTGAGAATAATTATTAAAATTTATACTTGATTTAAAAGCAGATGTAAAGGGGCAAAGTATATATGTTTCATCACAACTGAAATTGTTATGGCTTCACTTTTCAGACAACTCCAATCTATTCATACAAAACCATTAGCTGGGATGAAAGTGTGCTTCAGAGTGACAACTGGTGTGTGTTGGGGGAAACTGAACAGTTGTGACAGTGAGTACAGCCATTGGTAATGGTAACCATAGGCATAAGGGAGGAACAGGCTCAGAGAAATTCCAGCCTCTCATGAGAACCAGAGAATCCTGGTAATGTAAAAAGATGGACAAGAGTCTGCAAACACATGTAGAGACTATTAAACATGCATGTATGCAGATTCTGTCCTAGCTGCTAAAGCTTGAGCACAAGAAGATGAACACAGCGCTAAGAGAATTAATTGTCAGTAAGGCTGGAGTCTGCCCCAAATAAAGCCTGGCCTTGACTTCATTTCCGCAGCCAAGAGGGTGCATGGTGTAGAGAGAACATAGCACTGGATTTGAAACCCAGTGATTTGGGTGTGAATCTTGACTCTGCACTTCACTGACTGTGTGATTTTTGGCAAGCCACTTGACCTCTCTGGACTTGTTGACACAAGAATCCTGACAGCTGCTTGTAAATTATAAATCGAGATAGAGCTGTTTCATATCCTTCTGGAACAAGTCAGATACAAATGGATTTTCCAATCAATAAAAATAAATTTAGTTTTAAAAATAACTAAAAGGTTATTTAATCAAAAGAAAAATAGTGAAGATCAAATTTAAGTCAGACAACATATACTCAAATTGATCCACAAAAAGCTGAAAAATCTTCATGGGGGAAAAAAGTCAGAATAATTATTTTATAAATCCTCAAATTGATCATTGTTAATTCAACTTTTTTTCCTAATTAACCTCACTTTTGCAAAATGAGCAGGTTAACACAGCATGAATTCAATTCAATAAATATTAATTGAGCATTTACTATATATAAAGTTCAATGCTAGGCATTACAGAGAAGTGTAGGACTGATAATCATCCTGCAAACACTGTCACAGCTATTGCACTTGTCTGTAGTCAGCACCCATTCTTATGGTCGATGTTCATTCCGTACTGATTCTTAAAGATTTTAAGGATTAGCTCTGAATACAAATATGAATAAAACATAGTTTCTCTTAGCCTTTGTCCATGCCTTAGATTCATCTCAGTCTTCCAAATGTACAGTTGGTAAGTGGCACTAGTTAAAGCACAGATAGTTGAAGTACTAGTTAGGTTTGACCAATGTGTGCTATCTGATTCATTGGTTGACAACAGGAGTTTGGTCATTAGAATCTAACTTAAGTTTGGATTTCATTGGGGAATCTGTGGCTTCCCATCTTGACCCACGGTTTCTTTAGGGATGTTTTAATTTTCTTGACCGTTTATAATAGTTTCTACTTATTATTAAACATCAAATATATACTGGATGATATAGTAAAGTTACCTCTGTTATCTTGAGAAGTCTGCAAAGTTGATAATACTGTTTTAATAGACATTTAATGGGCTGACCCAGGGGCTCAGAAGTGATGGGTGTATTTCTTAAAGCGTAATGACTAGGAAGTGCTGAAGAAGTTGACTCTGGGTCTGCCTGACCTCAAATCTGGACATTTTTACCATTTTCCATTGAATGATAAGCACGATTAGCAAAACTTTTTTTCCCAGCATGGGTTCTGTTTCTCCTTGAGCTATACTTTTCTCTCTAACACTTTCATTCCTCACCCATCAGATTATACTTAAAAATTAGAAGCCCACATTCACATGGTGAAAAAGAGAAAATTTCCTCTCTCATCATAGCTATAAAGATACATGACATTTGCCCTATGACCAGGCAGGAACATCTCAATCATTAGAACAGAGTGGGTAGTGAACTCCTGTCACCATCAATAGAGAAGAGCTCTGTCTTCATTGCAAAATCTTTTGCTACAGAATTCTGGGGGTTACAGGACAGGAAAATATTATGAATATCTATAAATCAAGGCTCTGAATCCTCTAAGGATCATCCAAACCAAAACAGATGCAAGGATAATTCCTAGAAGAGGGGTGGGGGAATGAGAGGCAATTCTCATTGCCTTATCCTATGATATAAGTCCCTTATTACACGTGGGCACTAGACGGAGGACTTTCATTCATTGCTTCATGTAATTAGGTGGCTTAAATGTATTTCGTATCCTCCTTATAGACAACCTTGTGACTCTGGTTCAGTACAACTACCATGTGCTAACCTGTGCTAACCTTTATGGGTCCTGGTTTTTCTCATTTCCTTTCTCTTCTTCTCTAGTACTAGCATGATTGTGTTTGAAAGATCATATTGACAGATTGCTTCCAGGGGATATTTTTAGTACTATGGATAAGAAAATCTCCAGCAAAGGTCAGATCTTTCTGTTTTAATTAAATTGCAGTAGAAGGAGATTATATCATAAGGGTGGCCAGCCAGCTAACTCTACAGCAATATATACAAAGCCATCACAAGTCTCCTTTGTTACCATGCGTGCGTAAGAGTGACGTGGGCACCAGGGCCAGGTTTTAATTTAAAATGAGGCTCGATAATTACTTAGAGTTTTGTTCAAAATTGTTGTCAAGGGATATTTAATAAGGTTTT
Source organism: Lagenorhynchus albirostris (assembly GCF_949774975.1). Taxonomy (NCBI): domain Eukaryota; kingdom Metazoa; phylum Chordata; class Mammalia; order Artiodactyla; family Delphinidae; genus Lagenorhynchus; species Lagenorhynchus albirostris. The sequence continues at coordinate 77,703,817 of NC_083097.1, read as the reverse complement.
GTAGATCCACAGTGATTGTGATTATTACTTTTTATTGGTGTGATATTTTATTACTTCCCCTTCGGACATGAGTAGGCATTTTTTTAACCAATAGGACTTTATGATTAGTCATTGAATGCCACTAATTTAAATCCTTTCAAAAGTATTTTTCCACTTATTTACCTTTTCATGTATTCTCCAGATGAGAAAATTATTTGAGTTCATCTTGAAATCAGATACCTTTCACATATTTCCTCATAAGAAAGGATGCTTTAGTGCAAGAGAGAGAGAATATTAAGGACTCTTCCTGAAATGTTATGGCTATGAGGGGGTTGAAATATTGATGCTTTGTAAATAAATACAAACATTGTCACTTATGATACATCTGTTTCTTACTGGAATCCAGGAGGCAATAACCCAGCTCCACAGACGATTCAGCTCAACCTGCCTTTTAGACTGAATGAGCAATAAAGAATTTTTAAATTGGCTTTCTCAGGTTACAAAGTAGATATCAGCATATTTACTTAAAATGCCAGAAAATATTCTCAAAGCTGCTTTTAACGGATGTAAAAGAAGCCTCTGATTTCCATTAGAACTACCTGTCATTTGTCTCCTGTAGCTTCACAATAAGTTTGATTTATTAAGCAAAGAGAGAAGCAGTTGAGCAGAATGTAACAAATGAGAATTGGATATTGACTGTATGAAAACAAGAAAGTGCTATGGTTAGTGACTATGAGTGTTTATTTCTTCTGAGGAGGAGTTCCTTTTGTTCTAGACTAGAGAGTCTTCTTAAATGGAATATACAGTACATACAGGAGAGTAGTATAAAGGGAGGCAGGGAACAAAGAGAGAGAGAGAGCACGAATCGAAACGTAAATCTATTTGCCTTTTTCTGCTTATTAAAAATGATGAGAAGGATCCCAACATCCCTTCACTGCTTCTTTCATGCACATTCTTTTTTTCTGGTTGAGAGCTCTCTCTCCTCGTGTCATTTTAGTTACAGGCCTCCCTCCTGAAATGACTATGAAAGGTATCCATTAGCTCCAATGAATTCAGCTTCAGTGACCGTCTCGTTCTTTGGAAGGCTATTTGTGGTCTAAATCTGGCCCCCGTCTAACTGCTGTCCTAATTGTTTCTTCCCCTTCATGGCTACAATTCTTTTTTTTTTTTTTTTTTTTTCATGGCTACAATTCTTGAAAGAGTTATTCTCACTGTCTCCATCTGCTTGCCACCCTCTAATCTGCTCTCTTCTAATCTGGCTTATGCCTGTTCCATTTCACCGAAACTGCTTTCAGAATGTCACTGGTTACCTGTCTATGAACCTTGACAGTATAGACCCCCTGTCCTTCCTACTATATGCTCTTCTCTTGGTTTGTGTGGCACCAAAACATCTGGTTTTCTTCCTGCCTCTTTAACCACTTCTCTGTCTTCATGAAGTTCTTGTCCTCTGCTCATTTCTTATATGTAATTGTTGCTCAGGGTTCATTCCCAGGCTATCCTCTTACTTTCTCTGGGTGATCTTATCCAACCGCCTAACTCCAATTCCTAGTACTGTAAATGTCAATAATTTCCAGATTTCTGTCTCCAGTTCAGCCTATCGCTGGAGTACCAGATCCATTGATACAACGGTCCACGAGTCATATCAACTTAGATGTATCTGTAGGCGCTAAAAAGTCAACCTGCCCAGAACAGGATTCCTCCTCTCTTCCAGCCACATCCACTCCAAACATACTCTCCCTGTTCCTTATCCATCATGATTTACAACAGCTTACTAGGATTCAACCAGGACTCCTCTGTACCTTGTTTCTATATTCATTTCCCTTCTTCCCCTTTCCACTGAACTACCTCAGTCCAGGCCCCAAGTTTCCCTGCCTAGACTCCCCCTTGAGTTTCCTAATTGTTCTAACTCCTGCCTCAATTCCCTGCAAACCACGCTCCACCCTGAGGCCAGAGTCAACATACCTGCACATCCGATCATGTTTTTTTCCCCACTTAAAGCCGTTAATGTCTTTTGAAAGCTCTCAGGATCAAATGCAAACTCTGTAACATTGACTTACAATTGTCTGCTTGTTCTTGTGCCTTCTTAATTCTCCAGCCTCTTCTCCCATAAACCCAGCATCCACCCTCTATAAAGTTCTTCCATAGAGCTCGGCTGCCCCTTACCTTGGAGGAGCTGCCCATGCTGCCCCTGCTGCCTGCCTCTTTGCCTAGTAAGCTGTTTTTCTCCCTTTAGGCCTCAGCTGTATTTTCCCTCTTATAATTTATTGTAATTTCCCTCCCCCTCCAAAATATGTAAGGGTGTTTGGTACATGGTAGTTACTGAGTAAATCTTTCTTCAATGATTGAATGAATTTCAAAGGCTAACTTCACAGCAGCTTTCTCCCCAGATATTCTCATTATGTGCACTTACTTTCAAAGAGATCTGTTGAACTAGCGTTGTTAAGTTGATTGTTTGGTGCCACCAATGATAGGAGTTCTTCTATCAACACTGATGTCTGAGTTCTCAATCCACTATGGAAATGAGGTCTCTAAGTCACCTGGGAAGAGACTTCGCTAGGCAGGTGTTGACCTGCAGGCTTCTAAATGCAGTCTCCTCCCAGGTGACTTGGAGACCTGGCTTGGGTCCTGTTAGACAGATATCCTGCTCTGTGTGGATCCTACCCGGCGCTCACTTTTTACTTCTTCAATTTCTACTGTTGTTCTGTTCCCTCAGTTACGTCCAATTAGCACCTTACTTCATTTCTCACCACCTTTACTACTATCACGGGTCACGCCTTATGTACCACCTCATGTGTTCAATTGGTTTTATCAAGGATGCTGTGAAGTAGTCATTACTTCCCCTATTTGATAAGGAAGAAACTGAAGCTTGTAATCATAAAGCTATTCAGTGGCCAAGTTGGGCTCTAACTCCAATGTCAGTACTCATTTTATGGTTTCTGGAGGGAAAGGAGCCTTCTTAATATTACATCATTGTCACCAGTCATGCTCATGACATAAAGTAAGTACTCAGTGAGTAGCTGCTTATGGGATAAATGCCAGTAAATAAATTACGATGTTAGAAACAAGAAAGAGTATTCTTTCTACTTTATGTTAATCCATTTTAATGTAAATAGTTTCTTAATAACTATGTGTAGGTATATTAAACACAATCTGCAACCACTCTCAAATAATTAACCAGATGAAACTGCAAAGAGTGAAATGGTTTGAAGTTTCACCTTGACGAATAGTAAGGACCAATGGCTTTCCAGAAAACTGACAGAAAACCAAGAACTGAGTGTGACAAGAAGACTGGAAACAATTAATGGGACAATTTTCACTTTGCATCTAAATCCTATCATTTGGCCAATGTGCATTTCTTATCAAATGTGCTTCATTTCAACTGATGTGTAATATTTAAGATACATAAATTTGATGTGGGGTAAAATGACGCATAAAATGCACTTATTTTTTATTAGTTTCTCACAGCAAAGAATTAAACAAATATTTCCTTTATTGGAGGTACAATGGGCTCCTATTGGACCTTTGGAGGATAGATAATGTTCTCACTTATGTAGAGATAAGGGCATGTGAAGGGGATTATACTTTATTTTGATAAAGCAAATTAAAATAAGTTATAAAAATGGTGAACTTTTAGAAACTACAAATGATTTAAGTCTCTTAAAAAGAAAAGTGAGGTATTTGTCTAAGATCAATTATCTGGAAAATATACTTATATCACTGCTTATAAAGGAATGCTTAAATTAACAGTGCGAATAAGGGGCATGAAAACGGGTGTTTGAACATTTGGCTTGTGTCCCTGAGTAGCACAAGCTCTGGGTCCCATGCCTTCGAGCCTAGTTATCACCTCCAGCCTCTGTGCCTGAAGGTCCGTTCTTACACAGTTTGCTTGATGAGGAAAATCAACAAGCCTTCCTACCCTCCCACTTTCTCATCGTCTCTGATGCTCTTTATCCTCCTTTTAGAACCCTTGATTATATGTTCAAATCTGGCACTTGCAACCTGGATAACTGAATCAAATTGGGAGAGAAAATGAATATTTTCACCTGCAAAGACTAGGAAGAAAAGACATGCAGATTTTTGTGTTAGCGTATCTTAAAATAGCCCAGGGGTGGTATTGAGAGCATATACAGCCTGTACCATCAACCTAGGAACGCTGGACACCATCGCTGGATGTTGAAGAACTATGGGTCAAAATATAATGCTGACTATTGTAAAAGTAATTGCTGATAATAATGTTTGTGAAAGCAAATTGTCAAGGTGATTGTTGAATTATTCCGAGGAGTAACTATTTTGTAAGAAGGCTTCACAAAGGCACTATTTACCTAGGTTGATGGATCCATTTGAAAGTAAAAAGAATAAACGAATGGGCCAAATACAGAGCCAGTCTAGAGATCCTCATATTGTGTGTGTGTGTGCATGTATCTCTAGCTCTCTCTACCCATATATGTCTCTATATATGTATTCCCTGATGTAAACTACAAAAATCTCATTAAACTGATATAATAATTATCCTGCCTAGATTAAAGAGATCCTGCAAATTTTCAGCAGAATTTGTACATGTTTGCCTTATGAAACATAAAAAGTAGTCTTTTGAGTTTCCTGATACTGTGAAACTTCTGTTTTTTGACACATTGATCTACCATTTACTAGATCAACCACTGTGAGGGAAATAGAGATTGATGTCTAGCTGGGATATTTGGACTTAATTAAAAGGGCTCTAATAATAAATTTTTTTTTTTTTAGCTATCCACATCATGACTGGCATTGAGATTGTTTCTTTCTACACTAAGGCAAGAGATGTCCACTTATTTTGAAACAACTGTGAAGTGTATATGCAGGAAGATGTGTTAATAGAGTGTGTATGTGTGCGTGTGTGCGTGTGTTTTTGAGAGAATGAGAGAGGAAAGAAAAGTATCATATTGCACAATTATCTTCCTGTCTATTGGAAGTTGGACTAATTTGCCATGAATATCAGGACTGTCCTGAGGGATACCCACATGGGTAGTCTTTCAGGCTAAGCACAGAGAAAAGGCTAGCCAAGGAACCGACGTTTTTGAAATGTGTTTATAATTTTCCTTGGAGCTTCCATTTAAAATGTTTCAAGTGTTTGGATGAAATTAAAAAAAGAACAAGAAATGAAGAGGCAAAGTGATACTGCTCTGTCCTGGCTTTAAAAATTCCTGAGTGTAGCTCTAGCTAAAACATCTTTCTGAATAATTCCTAGTATCACTTTAGAAGTGCTGCTGGGAGCGATGGTAAGTGGTCAACTTGGCATCGGATAACCATGACACTCTTTCAAGTTAACATTGTTAAGAAATAATCAAGTCAGGCAAACAAGCATGAACATGGGGAAAAATAAGTTTGGTGCTATCCAGAAATAAAAACAAAAAACCACTGGCATGAAAAAAATCAACAAAAATAAATTTTAATGCAAAATGTAGTTGCACCTTAAATTTACCCACTCTAACACCAAATGTGCACCCAACAAAGCAGCTTCTTTATTTTCTATGGCTGAAGTGATTTTCCTTATGAGGTCCTCACCAGCAGGGAGAAGACATGCCAATAAATAGTATTTCACTTTCTTCTAAATGTTCCATAACAAGTAAAGGAGGGTTTAAGTGGCCTCTTCTGGGTGACTCCCTTTTCCTGCCCAAGATAAAGCGATGGAGTTCTGGTATATGAAGGGAAACTAATTGTGACCCTATGGCAGGGGTAGCTGGAGTCTTAGATCCACTGACCGTCCCCTGAATCCTCACTTCTCTACTGTTCTATTCTCTTTCTGCACTGCTGACCCTTAAGCTGCAATTGGTTCAGTCTGGCCATTCAAGAAGATGAGCTGCCCCCTACTCTTGGAGGTGTAGTCCTAGAAACTTCCCCCTGTTTCACAATCTTTTTTGCAGCAACCTCTTATTTCACCCCCAAACATTTTCCAATCCACATCCCCTCACTGGAGGGTGTGGGAACTTCCAAGACCCCTGCTTGTCACTCATGGACCAAGTGGATTTGCCAGAATAATCTGTGTGGTCAATAGGGCACAGCCTGACCACTACTGCAGTTCCTTCCCCGCCCGCCAACCCCGGGGCACTCAGCCCCCTTGACCTGCTTTGCAGCATTTGCTCATTATTTAACAGGAAAAGCAGCTGGGCCTAAAAGCTGCTGAAGTCAATATCCAGGTTCATTTCTCGTGATTTGGTGTGAGATGGAAAGGAGAATGTCCAGCGATTTTCATTATTTATGTCTTCCTGCAACTAGAGCTGGTGCTTAATCTTAGTGGGATTTAGAGACTTCATTTCCTCAGGGGCAGAGGGAGGAAAGTACCATGGTAATAAATCCTTATGAATTCATTTAAGATGAAGATGCTATTATGAGAGGTAAAGCTGGGGAGGCGTGATCCCAGGTCCTGTCCTCAGCTACTTACTCACCCTGGTGCTTCATTTCCCCACAGGTTGGGATGGGGGTTCACTCTGACAGACTCACCACTGGCCAGGAAGAACCGTCAGATTCTGGGCAACCAGAATGGCCAAGGGACTCTGGGAGGTAACAGAAAGGCTTTACAGGGAGTACCTGAGAGAAAGAAAGATGACTGTGGTCAGGAAGGGGGTGGGGTGCATTTGAATTTAAGAGGAGGAACTACCCTGGGGTCTGGTTGGGGTCTTGTTCTCTGGGAATGAATGCTGTATTTAGGGCTTCCTCTGGGGGCAGGGGTAGAAGTGGGCTACTGACCATCTCCGCTGCCATGGGGAGTAGACATCTGCTGCCTTTGGCCCAGAGCACCAGCCAAAGGGCAGAGGACAGGTGAGGCCTTGCTCCCTCTTCTCTTCTTGTTGTCCAACAGCACAGTTTTTCTTATTGTTATTGTTTTTAAAACAGGTACAGAAAGGCTAAATATCACAGTTGTCTCATTCCACAAGGCAGTCTGGCAAAATCCAGAAGACCTAGTTTCTGGTCTCAGTGTCCACACCATCTCCTTAGGCAAAGGCATTCTCTGAGACCGAGATCCTAACCAGACCCCAGGGTGGTTCATCTTCTTAAATTCAATCTCCCCCCTACCCCACTTCCTGACCACGGTCTTCTTCCTTTCTCTCAGGTACTCCTTGTACATCCTTTCTGTTATCTCATTGAGTCCCTTGGCCATCCTGGTTGCCAGCATCTGAAGCTTCTTCCAATGTTTGGGGGAATTTCTTGGTGAGAGGAAGAGACACTTCTCATGTCAGGAGGGAAAAAATGCCAAATATTCAGACTTCCTTGAAAGCTGGAATTTAGGCCCATGACAGGGACCCCAGCCATCAAGATCTCTTGCACAGACTTTGAGTTGGGAGTTGACACAAGTTGTACTTAGCAAGGAAATTCAGGAGGGGAGCCTTCCTGGGCCCCCAGAAGAAGGGCTTTTGGGGGTGGCATCTCATGTCTGGTGGGGTCAGTGCTCAGCAGTGGTAGCCTGACTTATCAGTTCTGCATCCTAATTTGGACCTTCTTCCTGACAGTGCAGCCCTACGTGGTTCTTTAGGTCTGGAAAATTCTGTGAGCTTCCTAAGAACATCTTAGTACTTTCATTTTCTGCTTGAAACAGCTGCAGTTGGTTTCTAATTGCATCCAAAAGCCCTAAATGATACATATGGCTTACGGGACATTTTATGACTCGACCACTACTTTCCTCCCTAGATTTATCTTGTAGTGTGACTTCCCACCTCATACGCTGCAATTTAGACACATTTAAAGTCTTTCATCTTTTCTTGCTGGCTCTTTCTTTCCTCCAGAACTGTAGAAACTCTCTGCCTTCCGTCTGGAAAACCCCTCTCTGCCCTCTGCACCTACTCATTCTTTGAGTCTCAGTTTTGGCACCACTACCATTGGGACAGTTTCTATGGCAGAATCTGCTAGTTCCCCTCCTCCCTCTACATCATTAACAGAACCCCAATTTTACACAGACTGGTGTGGGCCCAGTTAGTGCTACTCACCTCCTTAGTCTCTCTGAAACTATGAATGGCTCTGTGACTCAGTCTTGGCCAATGAGTTGCAAGTAGAAGTCCGCCAAGTGGGGCCCCCAGGATGTAAAGGGTCAGACTCAGTCCACAGATGCCTCTTTCCCTGCTCCTTCCCTTTTTACCTGTAATGCAGACCTGATGTCCAGCATTGAAACAGACGATTTGTGGCCATAAGAATAAGAGCCACACTGGAGAAGGAAACCAGAAGGAGCCTGGGTTCTCAATGACTTCCTGGTACAGTTGCACCAGAAATGAACTGCTTACCTGCAATTTCTTGTTAAGTAATACAAATAAATCTCTATTTAGTTAGGTCACTGTTGTCAGCCTTCTGAGTGCAATTCTGAGTCCCTTAGGCATGCTGGTTAGGTGCTCTTTTTAGTTGTTCTCACAGCATCCTTTACTGCCCCTATGAATTTCCTATTTACTTGTCTGTATCTTCACTCTCAATGGTAAGCTCCATGAGGACAGTGATTAGAGTGGCTTGAATTGTGTTCCCCTAAAAGTTGTGTTCTAATTCTAATCCCTGGTGTCTGTGAATTGGGATCTTATTTGGAAATAGAGTCTTTGTAGATGTAATCACGTTAAGAAGCATCTTATTGGATTAGAGCCCTATATCCAATGACTGGTGTCTGTATTAGAGAAAAGAGAGGGAGACTTGGATACAAAGACACATCCAGGGAAGAAGGCCATGCGATGCTGCAAGCAGAGATTGGAGTTATGCTGTCACAAGCCAAGGAACACCCAGGGCCTCCAGAAGCTGGAAGAGGCAAGGAAGCCTCACTCCTAGTGCTGTCAGAGTGAGTGTGGTACTGCAGATACTTTTAGATTTCTAGCTTCCAGAAATGAGACAGTATAAATTTCTATTGTTTTAAGCCATATGTAGTCAGTAAATTGTCACAGCAGTCCTGGAAATCTAATGTCATGCCCATGCCTGCAGTATTAAGATTGGCACCATGCCAGCTTATGTTAGAGTCACCAACCCTAGGATTTCTCTTAGAGCAGGTCAGCCCTAGAGCTATAATGTGGGGTGGATCAGAGCCAGAAGAGATACTTGGTCTGCTTTGTGAGCTAACAATTTGTTAATTCTGTGTTCTGTGTCTTGGCATCCTCACAATGAAGTCAGCATCTAAGAACCCGGAATCCAAGGATGGCAGACAGATTTTATTTTGATTGCCTAGGGTACTGTGTTGCACAGGATTCTGAAGCTGCATTTGAGTCATTTATTCCATTTATCCAACAATTATTTATAGAATGCCTACTATGTGAATACATGAAGTACTGTTCTAGGTCCTGGGAATCCAAAACACACAAAAGAGCAAAATTAAGCAATCTATCAATCCTTGTCTCCATAGAGCTGATACTGGAAAGAGTGTTCTGATGAAGCTAAGATGTCTTCCATAAACATGGGAGAGACAATCCTTGTCTCCATAGAGCTGATACTGGAAAGAGTGTTCTGATGAAGCAAAGATGTCTTCCATAAACATGGGAGGGAAGAACTGAAGAATACCTTCAATTTGCTATCCTTCCAAACCCTCAGCCTTGGATTTTCAGGCAGTTCCACAGTTGTATGTACCTTTTCTTTGTTTTCATATAAAAATTTACTCCACTCGGGCCTGCTGGCAGCTCTTTCTTATTCTGATGTTTAAAGAGCACAGGAGTGGCGGACCTCAGTTTGAAGAGAGGGGCTGAGTGCTTGGTGCTAGATGAAACAGACCGCTAAAACCCAGGGGAAGAGTTAAGGACATTCTCTTGCCTAAATCAGAATCTCAAGAAATTCAGAGTGTACCTCAGTGAAGCAAAAGATTTCATTTTCCATTATAGAGTAAAAGCTAGAGGTTGGAAGGTGTTGTAGATAACTTTAAAATAATAGCTGTGGATAGTTGTCCAGAATAAGGCTGGTATGAGGTTAAATGTGTCTTTAGCTGAACTTCTGAGAAATAATGAAAAAAATGCAAGCTAAATTTAAAGACTTAACCAGTCCAATATGCAAATGAAAATTTCACACACACACACACACACACACACCCCACATTCAATTTGAAAGGATAACTTAAGGTTTTATCTTGGTCTCAAAGAAGCTGGCTCTAAAATTTGGTGAGAGTCAGGAATCCATTGGAAACAGATGCTGTGTAAGCAAATTCATTTTCAGAATGCCAGTGTCTGTAAGTCCTAAATTCTCCAGTCTGTGTAGAGCAGACATTTTTTTTTTTTTTTTTTTGCGGTACGCAGGCCTCTCACTGCTATGGGCTCTCACCGCTGTGGCCTCTCCCGTCGCGGAGCACAGGCTCCGGATGCGCAGGTCCAGCGACCATGGCCCACGGGCCCAGCCGCTCCGCGGCACGTGGGATCCTCCCGGACCGGGGCACGAACCCATGTCCCCTGCATCGGCAGGCGGACCCCCAACCACTGCGCCACCAGGAAAGCCCAAAGCAGGCATTTTTATATCAACATGCCAGACACCTCAATTCATGTTATACCACCTCCTTTGACCATACCTGAGGTCTTTTTTCAGTCATTTGAAGCAAAATTATGTTTTTCATTGTAATTTGATTGTGAAAAGAGAAAATAGAACATAACTTTGGCTGGAGGCTGAGAAAATCTGAGGATATTATGGTAGTCTCAGGCGGACACTTTGGTTCTGACACAGGCAGACAAGGGTACAGCCATTTTAGAAAAGGACTGGGGACCGGCCTTGGGCAATACAGGCCTTGCAAGCTAAAGAACAAAGACCCTGGGGGCCTGACTCCCAGAGGAAAAAAAACTAAGCTTGCAGGGATAAAAGATGAACTTTATCTCAGTTATACTGATGAGTATACCTAGTTGCCACAAGATAAGAAGCTCAACTATAAATTTTCACCTTATCTGTTCCTGTGCTTTCTTGCATAAAATTATCCTGCATCTCTTCCTCCTCACAGAAGCACTCCCCATTCCTGACAACCACCATGGAGCCGCCTGCTGCTGGTCAAATAAGTGTGATGATTTCTGGAAATTATCAGTGATCATGAGATAAACCCTCCCTTATTTTATAAAAGCAACCTGTCCCTTCTACTCGAGGACCTGTCATTTTTTTCCCCACCTTCTTCCTTGTGCACAAGCTCTTTTAATAAAAAGCTTTACTTGCCTAAGAGTCTTGTGGAAGCGATATTCATTTCTATGGTATTGTTGTCCAAGAATCTGGAAAGGGCCTGGTAACAGTTCAAGGTGAGGTATGGCTTGAATTTTCTGGTAAATACTCTGGCAAATATTCTATTCTCTGTCAGTTGATATCTTAGGAATATGACTCTGGGAGTTACTGATTCAACATTCAGAAATTATGGAACTGTGCAAATTTGACCTGTCTTCCACCTGACTTGTGATATCAGTCAAGTCACTTACGGCTACTGTAACCTTCAGGTCCTAACACAATTACAAAGACCTCCAAGTCTGTCTAATCCGGCTGCAGACTTATTGGAAGGAATGTCCTCTCTCCACGACCTCAAAGCCCTTTTCAACTTTGTAATGTATTTTTGTGCAAAGAGGCTCTGAGGTCAGCCCAACCAGTGACAACTGAGCACTGAATCTCATTAAGCTCTTAACAGTGTGAAACTCTGGCCAAACAATTTGTGACATCTGCATACACTAATTTATGGCTGCTTTTAAAAAATATATGCACTTTCCCTTTGGCCATGTAACCAGTGACTCTTAAAGTAAGCTCCAAGGCCATAAGTGGATTAATAATATATTTCACTCTCTCTCGAAAAGTACATCCTTTCTCAGTTCTTACGTGTAAGGAATACACAAAACCGTAGACTCTTATTTTCACATAGGACTTAAGGCTGTTTATGGCTAAATTAATGGATGAGCTATTAGAGTTACTTAAATTCGATATTTGCAAAATTAGCACATTAACTAAGCATACTGAGGACTTAAATTCAGTATTATACTATGAAGACCACACTGTGCTATCAAATGTGGTAGAGTTTGAATATTACATGCATACACATAATTTGAATGTCAGAATCCTGGTATTGCTGCAGCACCACTGTTGTCTTAAAATAGATGTCATTTTAGATGCTGTTCTTTTTGCCTTTCCATTCTAATTTATCATTATTTTAGCTCCATTATTACCTGTTTATTTACTGTGGTAGCTTGGTTAATGCTACAGTGTATGGTGATGCATATGTGCAACAACAGTATTGTTGGCCTATGACCCATGATTTCTGTAATGACTAGATGTTATGCATCTATGTTACGTGGTTTCAGTGTGAATCATCCCTTCTGTCATTTCTAAAATCAGAATGCCTTCTGTCTCTGTCTGTTTTTCTCTCCCTGTATGTATTTGCTTATATAGTGATACTTCCTTTTCTTCACCTAGTTCTTTTTCCTTTTGAGAAGTGGGAAATGGGTGGGGGGTAGGCATGGCAGGGGAATCTTGGGTCCTGCCAAAGGAGGCCACACTGAAGAAGTCTGAGATATCATAATACAGACTTGAATGCAACGTAATAGAACGAGGCGGAGATAACACAGATTTATAAAAAATTGATACTCATGTTTTATATTTTAATTCACACCACCTTTATAATAATTTTAAAGTTCTTGGAAACTTTATACAAACACAAAATACATATATCTATTTGCTCCTTTCTCCTCTCTTATTTTGTGAGGGATGCTCCTTTACAGAGGTAGTTTTCAAAAGACTACATATCATCACCAAACTAGAAAACAGTGTCTGATGTAAATCATATGTATACATGTATACACATAAGTGCGTATTATTTGTACAGTATCTTGACGGTTATTTCCAATGCATTCTGTTTTCTCCATTAGAATGAGACAAGGGGTGGTCTTATCTCAATTTGTATTTGACTCCTTAAAAGTCACCTAGCTGAGAAATGACCCAACTGGAATAAAGTGACCAAATTTTCTAAAGGCAAAGTTGGTTTCTAATCTTTAAAAACTCCTAGATAAAAGAAAAAAAAATCACCTTGGCAGTTGAATCCTTTTTGGAGGAAGGAGGCCACTTCGTATTTTACTTTTTAGTCAAGAGCCTGACTGTCATACACCATCTCACCACACAAAACATAATCATGTTCAACATATTGTGACAGGTGTTTTTGAACATCTAGACTCTCAAATTAGAGCTGTACAGGCTACACGATGATATTGAGAACAAACACTTGTTCCTGGGGGAGTGCATTTAATCACGCTGATGTGCTTTACCACCTATTTAGAAATTTGAAATCACTCAGTGGTTGAGCTGCCACAAAAATTACTTTTAGACACAATACTTGTGAATGAATCATAGCTATGGTCTCCGTGTCGCCTGCTGCCTGTATCAGTAGTGGAGTAAGAGATATAGAGACCGAATTCTTTTGTAATGGCTTCTAAACAGTACATGTGCTTTTAGCGTCAGTCTATTTATTGAAGTCAATAGTTGGGGAGACATTTTCTGGCATAAAATTTAAGTTTGTGTGTAAGTCAAGCACATGTTATTTTTAGCTTAACTGGAACTCAAAAAGAATCTGTTCTAGAAGGGATCCCCTTTATCTTTTATTTTGTCTAATTAGCTTTGGAATGCCAATAAAAAGATGCTTTTTCTATCCTTCTGCTCCATTTGACATATTCTAGGGGAGGATGTTTTGGTGTGGGCAACTTACTAACATACCCAAAATTTACTAAACACACAAACAACAGCTCTCTTTTCATCTTCCTTCCTAATTTTCTTCATAATCTGTCGCAAAAATTATCTACTTCAAACTAACTAAAATCAACTCTAATTGCACTTTTAGTTTTTAAGTCTTCAGTATTTTTATCAAATATTGGTCTATAAGTGATGTAAAATAGTTTTATGAATATAGTGATTTATGACCCTAGCTGGGTTATAAATTTTTCATGTTTGTACTCATTACCATGGGATTGGATGAAATAGGCACACACCTTAGGCTAATGCTTCTTGGGGTTTGTCTTCAAAATAACACATGGGCTTGGGCAGAATGCAGATTCCTGAACCACACCAGATGCACTAAGTTAGAATATCCGAAGGATAGGGCCAAGTAATCTGCCTTTTAGCCAGCATGCCAGGAGATTTTCATGAACACTAGTATTTGAGGACCACTGCTCTAGACAGTGTTTCATCTAGATACACTTAGCCAACAGATAGTAACTCTTTAATGGGAAAGAAATTAGCATTTATTAAGTGCCCAGTGTAGTGTATAGGTTACATCATTTAAGTTGCACACCAGTATTTTGAAAAGTGATATCATCCACAATTTGCTCAAGAGAACATGGAGCCTCAGATGTTAATGCTCTTTTCTGTTCCAGGATCCAATCCAAGGTATGACACTGCATTATAGAAAGATGGGCTTATAAATAAACAGTGCTAAGGAAACTGAGTAGTCATTTGGAAAAATATAAAACTAGGTCTACACACAAGAATGAACTCCAAGAAAATTAGGGACAAATACTAAAAACAGTATTATACATAAATGCAAAAATAAAACCATACAAATACTAGAAGAAAAACATGGGTGAATTTCTCTTTAATCTCACTGTAGAAGAAGTTTTTCTAACTATGTCTAAAAATCTAGAGGGAATAAAAGAAATGACTAATAAATTTGATAACAATATTTGTATGTGTCAAAAAAACAAACCCATAATCAAAGGCATAGGAGAAAATATTTTCAACATTAAGAGAAAATATTTTCAACATATATCATAGACCAAGGACTATACCCCTAATGTAAAAAGAATTCTTAAAATTTGTGGGACAAAGATGGAAAGCAAATAGGAAAATGGGAAAAAGACATGAAAGACAGTTGACAGAAAAAAAAATATAAAATAACCCTTCAGCATATGAAAAGATGTTCAAAACTACTAATAATTAGATAAATAAAAATTAAAACACTAAGATAATATTTTTTGCTTATAAGATCAACAACTATTAAAATGTATGACAATGCACTCTTTTGGCAAGGCTGTAGGGAAACAGTCTTATACACTGCTGATGCAAACATTAACTGGTACAACCATTCTAGAATTTGGCAATTTCTAACAAATCTATGTATGCATTTACCTCTTGACCAAGTGATTCCACTTTTAGGAATTTACCTCTTCAACAATACAAAAATACATGCATACGAGGTTATTCATTGTTGCACTGTTTGCACTGAAACATATTGGAGACATCATAAATCTCTTATAGAGTACCTGAATAAATTATGGAGTACTATGCAGCAGTAATTAGAAGGATGAGGAAGAGATTTATGAATTGATATGGTGCGAGTTCCAGGATATATTGTTAAATATAAAAAAACAAAATATAAGAGTATCTGTGGTAAGCTATCTTGTAAAGGAAATGGGATATGAGATAAAATGTATTTATCTGTGCAAAAAAATACAGAAAGGATAAAAGAGAAAATAATGAGATAGGTTATCTACAAAGGGTGGGTGAGAACGGGATGGAAAGAATGGGAGAATTGAAACAGAAAAGAGGAATGATCAAAGTGACACTGCTCCGAGTGTACCCTTTCATACAGTTCTGGCTTTTAGAACCATGATAATGTTTCACAACCATTAATTTAATCTTATTTTATGTCAAAAATTTAAATTCATTGACGTGAGTTTGTGAAAGCAACTCCAAACAGAATACAAAGAATAACAAATGTGCCTAACTATAAAACAAATCAACAACAAAAAAAATCACACTGAAGGGGGTAGGGGAAAAAGAAAAGGAACCTAAGTAAAACAATATTTTCACAGTAACTCCAAGGCTAAGGACAAAAGAAACTATATACAAATATAGTACTCTAGTTTGTAAATTTGGTTTTTACAGGGTTATGGGTTAGAAAATCTAAAACTACTTTATGTGTATTCTAGGATTGAAAAAATAAGTAAATATATTTTGGATAATGGGATCCAGGTTTTTCTTGTTGGAGAAAATATTACAAATAAGGCAAGGAGGAAGGCTAGAATGAACCCTGTGGAGATGAGTTGGAATTGGAGGTACCAGTTATGAACTCAAAGGTATATATACACACACAGAGATGGATATAGAGATAGATATAGATTCATGTATATGTGTGAGTATATCCATCCATACCTACATTTCCTAGCTCTCTTCACTAAAATGGTCTAGAAGCAAGGAGACTCCAGTAACAATGAGCACCTTAGCACCTAGATCTTGACAAAATTCAAAATCCATCATGATTAAAAAACTAAATCCCATAGCAAATGAGGAATAAAAACCCAAAACGTCCTTAGCTGGACAAAGATTATCTATAAACACCTATCACATACATTATGCTTAATGATAAGAATACTGAAAGTTTCCCTTTCAAGATAGGAACAACACTTCTATTTCACATTGCACTGGAAGTCCTAGTTGGTATTGTATGGCAAGAAAAGAATATGTATAAGGATTAAAATGAAAATAACTGATAAATATACTATGTTCTCCATATCAATCTATAAACCCAATGCAATCCTAATGAAAGCCCCAGCAGTATTTTTGTTAGAACTTGAAAACCTATTTCTAAAATGTAAATGGAACAATAAATGGCGGCAAAGAACTAAGCCACACCAGAAGAACAAGTTGGGGGGACTTGCCCTATTAGATGTTGTCTCAGTCCATTTGGGTAGCTGTAACAAAATATCACAGCCAGGAGAGCTTATAAACAATGGAAATACATTTCTCACAGTTCTGGAGGTTGGAAGTCTGAGATCAGGATGCCAGCATGGTCTAGTGATGGTCCCCTTCTGGGTGGCAGACTTGTATCCTTACATCGT
This sequence comes from Lagenorhynchus albirostris, assembly GCF_949774975.1. Classification (NCBI taxonomy): domain Eukaryota; kingdom Metazoa; phylum Chordata; class Mammalia; order Artiodactyla; family Delphinidae; genus Lagenorhynchus; species Lagenorhynchus albirostris. The sequence goes on along the minus strand of NC_083097.1, from coordinate 77,687,090 downwards.
GGAAGGGGCTAGGGAGCCCTGTGGGACCTTTTCTGAGGACACTAATCCATTCCTGAAGGCTCCACTCTCATGACCTAATCACCTTCCAAAGGCCCCCAACTACTAATACCATAACCTTTGGGGCTAGGGTATGAATTTAGGAGGGAGACACAAACATTCAGACCAGAGCAGACGTCAAGATTCCTAAAAATCTATAGCTGGCAATGTTATATTTCTTGACCTGTGTCATGACTACACAGGTGTTTACAATATACATTAAGCTATACATCTAGGTTTACTCACTTTATTGTGGAATAGATGATTTCTGTTGTGTTACATTTCACAATAAAGGGTATACTTAAACAACGAAATTTGTTAAAAAAAAAAAAAGGTTTTCTCTTTCTGTCATTCCAACCAAGATTCATTTGTGGGTATTAAGTATTTGGACTGCAAATGGTTCAAAGCCACGTAATATGTGACTTGGTATTTTGACTATATGCTCTTTGACCTGAGTGGAATCAGCTATGGCTATCTCAAGTACAGTGACATTAAGGTGTAAGAAGGGACTATGTAAAACCTAGGACTTTTACCAAAAGGAAAACACACACACACACACACACACACACACACACACACACGGTATAGGGCCTGGTCCTTGAATTCAGTAACTACTCTTAACATGAAACCCTATTCAAATATATCAGAGAGAGTATGTACTGGCATTTTTGGCTGAACAAAAGAGCTCACAAGTAATAATGGGAGAGAAACAACCTAGGAAAATACTTTGTCTGTTTCAAAGAGGAAGTGAATTTATTAAAAAGTCAGATAGCATGTTTCTTTTACCAGGATATTTTCTGCAGTTCTTTTTCAATGTTGGGAAAAGTGTGTTGATGTCTAGCCTGGGTACTTTTTCTTTAAACACTCTATCCTTGCCTTCCCAGAAAATGTATCACATATGTTTCCTTTAAGTACTTTGGTAACTTGTCCTCTCTTTCATTTTATGCTCCTCAATCACAATTAACTTTGTTTCTACATCTCCTCCAGATTTTTCTTCCCAGCTTCTACTTTTTCCTCCCTTTCTCCCTATCACTTTCTGAGTCCTCATGTTAAAATAGAATGGTTAAAGAGGCAAGAGTTTCAGAAAAAAATAAGAGATGGAGGTGAAGCAAAAGTCAAGTGATCATAGAAGGTAAAACAAAGAAAGATAAAGGAGAAGAGACATGGAAAGTTCAGTCTTGGGTAGGGGAGATGAAAGAGGAAGGAGAAACACAAAGACAGATTGGGTAAATTGGGTGAAATTTACCGATGGGGGCTCAGCTGAGGCACTATCATCTATGCTCCATTAATCCACTTATGACTGACAAAGCCATTTAGAAAATCCTTTAACACAAATCAGTATCAGTATGAATGAACGGAATCTGAGTAACAGCCATTTTCTCTAACTGGAGGTTTATTATTTTCAAGAAAATACTTTCAGAAGAACAGGAATTAATACTGTGTTTCCCTCCTAGATAAGATCAGGGATTCGCAGAAAGGACTGGTATTTTTCCTATAATGTGGTTCCCCCAAGGAGCAATGTGCTCTGAAAGTTACTTTGGTATTTGAAATGGTCTATGGTAATAACCTTTTCCAAATCAAAAAGCGACCAACCCACAGGATTTGATTTCACCAAAAAGGACACGACATTTTCTTAAACTTTTCTAAACTCACCCTAATATTTCACTCTGTATCATCAATGTACAAGAGAAAAATAAAGCTGAGTTCCAAAACACGAATGAATTAGAGAAAAATACAAATTATCAAATGGAATTTTGTCTCCATGAATGAAATTTGGGCACTTCCATTGTTATCAAGCTCCTACATACATGTGTCAACCATACCACTTTCCCCAGGAATGAAATATTCAGAACCACGATGGGAAGGGATTATCATGTTAACAAACATACTATCAAAATATTGGCACTGAGAGGCATGTTAGAGAGACGCTTATTCAGACCTTTTTAATTTTTATTGAGAAATTGATACCTCAGAGTGAGAATCAAAATAATGATAACAATGAATATTTACTGATTGTTTACTGTGTGCCACCAATTTTAGGGTGTTAACTTATATTTAATTTAGACCTGTAATGACACAATTAAGTAGGTACTACTAATATCCCATCTTATATTTTACAGATAAGGAATCTTATCTGTAGAGAGAGGTACTATTTAGGTAAATGATAACACTCCGTTCTAATGTTAAGTTGAAGATGTAGTTCAGCGACTTGTACAAGATCTCTACAATATTTACTAACCAGCTGCTTTAAGTCAAGTACTGGGCTAAAGCACTGAAAATGAAATGGTAGACACAACAGAAAGGATTCCCTGACTTCATAGAGCTTACAATCCAGGGGCCACAGGCAGTCAATTAAGGAAGCAATAGTGTAAAACATTTTAAGTGCACTCTTAGGGTCAGTATGGGGAGAGTGTGGTAAGCAAAGAGCAGACATGTCTAACCTGGTAGGAAAGAGTCAGTTCTGGGGAACAGGGTAGGATACAGTTCATTCACAGAACTGGAATCCAGATCCCTTGAATCCCAGGCCAGGGCTCTTTTCAATACCTCATGTTGTATGGCTTCATTGTACCTCCATTAGAAAGGGCCTCATCATTCATTATTAAGGTTGTTTACCTGTGCTGCTCTGTTTGGTTATTAAGCAGTTACAGTCAGTATTGGCCACACCCCAGCAGATGGAGCGCTCATCTACTTCTATTTGGTTATCAGCTTAATCAGTTGGTATATATCAGCACTTAACAGAAAACTTGACTTTGCAAATGAAAGCATGCATGTATGATGCCCATGATAATTATTAAAACATGACCCATATTAAATCATATCCACTAATGGTTTAGTCTTGGGTAAAACCAGCCCCAAATTAGGATAAAATATATATTTTTAGTTTAATTAATTTAGTCTGCAGCCCCCAAATAATATGGATTAGATGGTAAAACCTGATGAAAGACCCGCACCTGTTTGACCTGTACTAGTCCATTCTGGAGGGCCACTAAGAATCACTGTGTCTAATCACTTCATTAGAATGGCTATAATCAAAAAGATGGACAATAGCAAGTGTTGGAGAGGATGTAGAAGAATTGGAACCCTCTTAGAACCTTCCTGAAGGGAATGGAAAATGGGACAATCATTTTGGAAGGTGATTCTGGATAGTTTCTCAAAGAATTAAACATATAGCTACCACATGATCCAATAATTCCACTCCTATGTACCCAATAACTGAAAACGTACGTCCACACAAAAGCTTGCACATGAATGTTCATAGTAGCATTATTCATAATAGCCAAAAAAAAATGGAAACAATCCAAATGTCAATGAACTGATGAACAGATAAACAAAATGTGAGCTATCCATACACTGGAATATTATCCAGACCTAAAGTAATGATCTACGCTAAAACATGGAGGAATCTTGAAAACGTCATATTGAGTGAAAGAAGCTAGACACAAAAGATCACATATTATATGATTCCATTTATATTCAATGTCCACAACAGAGAAATCCATAGAGACAGAAATCAGATTAGTGATTGAAGAGGTTGGGGGCAAGAATGGAGAGTGACTCCTACTGGGCATAGGGTTCTGGGGGGAGGAGGGATGTAATGTTCTAAAACTAGGTAGTGGTGAGAGTTGTGCAACTCTGGGAATATATGAAAAAACTCCCACTGAACTGTACACTTTTAAAGGGTAAATTTTACAGTATGTGAATTATACCTCAATATAACTTCTATCTAAGAAATTATGTCTAACAATATACAGTTTATACAGAAGTCATGAATATAGTTAATATTTTTATACAGTTCTCTCCATTCAAAACAAAGTATAAAATTGAGGAAAAGATAATTCAAGCCTGAAAATACTTTTACCATGAATAGGCAGCTACTTTTTGCAAGCATGGCTTTTTCCATCCCATTGCCTCTGTTCTCCACTTCATTTCCATTCACAGATATAAACAAGGCTACTGGATACCATGTTCCATTCTTATCTACTTCTTTGGACTTGAGTTTTATTTCTCCTCTGATCATGTTCTCCTTGCAATTCTTCTGTCTCTATGTTCTCCATGTCTTCAAGGAACTCTTCCCGTTCTTTTGTGCTTCTCAGAACATCCTTCTTCCGGGCTAGATCATGAAAACATTCGTCAAAGTGCAGCTAATATGCACGATATTGAAACTCCAAACACTCGAAACATATCCTCCCACTGGGTCAGAGCCTCTTCTACTTCTGTGACATCAGGGCCATTGTCAGCACTTTCAATGTTTAGCTGTTACTGTGTATATTTTCCACCCCTTTTGGTTGGATAGGTCTGGAATTGTTAACCAAACAAAAGAAGGCTTGTTGCTAAGCCCGGAAAAACCAAAGCTGTTCGCGGACAGCTTCCTGTTTGCCCTGCATGATGTGGGCAGAGGGTAGGGCAAGGCCTCATTCTGCTTACGTCTGTATGTACAGAAGATGAGGAACGTTTTTTGTCTTGCTTACTCAGACACACTCACTCAGAGCTGCTTCCAGGACCCATCTGTGGTAAAATCTGAAAATGTGCTATGCACAATTACACAAGCAAACACAATGTCCCAAGACAAATATGCCCTATTAGTAAGCAGGCCAGAACTGAAGTAAAAACAGGTGTTTCTTATATTGGGTCTGATTGCCTACATGTGTGGCTACTCTAAAATTATTTCTTAATTACTTCAAAGGTTTAGCTCCAGCAGAGAGGGAGAGAGAAAACTCTGCGGGAGTCCTGAGGGCTCTTTGGTGCTCTGCCGAATTAAAGCTAAAGCAGCTGAATCCTGCTGTAATTAGTTAATTTTTTTTTAAAAAAGAGCCATCACGGCCCATTTTTCCTAAGCCAGCAAATTATATATTTCAACTACTATATTAATTTTCCTCTCAATAAGCACAGGCTTTATTGACTCAGTTACCCATTTTGATAGGAACCTCACTTGACTTTGTGCCACCTGGTTGATATGCAAGATGCCCCTGAACTTGTGATCTGTATTATATGACCAAAGGAGAAATGAATTATACAAAAAGAGATAAGAGGAGGCGTTCTGCCATGTTTGCATTGCCAACACTGGACCACCCTAAGCAGCCCTGGAGAGCAGTCATTTATTTCTAGTAAGTAGAAAAGACTGAGGGTTTTATTTGTTTCTCAACCTCAGTATTTTCTATGGATAAAGCAGAAGAGACAGTGTGGAGAGCCAGGAGCCTGCCCCATCAAGAGGACTAACTGTATATGGTATAGGGGCACTAACGGTATTTTTGGCATCACATTAGGCACTAAAAAATGAAAAAAATTATAAATTGTAGTCTCTGCCTTTGAGGATATTAAAACTACTCTGGTACTGGAATGCATAAATAAAGGTGATGAATAATAAATGCCAAAACATGGGCTACATCCTCATGTTATAGGCATTCTCAGTACGGTGAGAACTGAGGATGTGAGCTGGGTAAAGATAACATGGCAAAATGGGATAACCTAGAAACTTGTCATTTTGTTGAAATAATACTAAAAAAATGATTAATTCTGAAAGTGTTTATGACAACCCTTAAATTAAGGAAATTAAAGATTAAAAGGGTAAAGTAATGAGGCCTATTTCCCACATATAGAAGAAACTGGACCCTGGACTCAAACCAGTTAGGTTTAATTCTAAGGCCCCATGCTCCTAAATGCACAATATTTTCCTTATTCTAAGAGCATGTTCATTCTTGTTTCTTTGGGCTATAATACATTTTCTTTTATTAAATTCTGGTGATAATGGCAACATTTAAGTGTCTTTACTTGGTAAGACACTACAACTACAAGCTGGCAGCTCTGTTTCTTTACTCTCCTCTCCAATTCTTTAATTTTACTAATCCAGGAGATCCCAAAGTCTAGGAATTACTTCTCTAGATTTAAATTTCTGTAAAATCTAGATAGTAAATATTTCAGGCTTTGTAGGCCATATATATTTTGCAATTACTCAACTCTGCTATTGTAGTGAAAAGCAGCCCTAGATAGCACCTAATCAAGTAAGTGTAGTTGCTTTCCAATAAAATTTTATTAATGGACACAAATATGAATTTCGTAAAATTTTCATGTGCCACAAAATATTATGACTCTTTTGATGTTTCAACTATTTAAAACTGTAATGACCTTTCTTAGCTCTCAAACTGTATACAGATAGGTGGCTGAGCAGTTTTGGCCCTTGGTCCATAGTTGACTGACAGGACACTGGACAAGCTGTTAACCCATGAAAACAGGGAATAAGACTTATCTTGACAATTCCTTTTCATGTAAATATATATCATGAAAGGAAATTTAAAATCCATTTTCCAGAGCAAATCAGTAACACAAGAAAGATGAAATGCATTAAGTTTTAAAGCCCAACTGTAAGCTGCACAAAGGAGTTATAAACCCAGCACAGAGAAAAAGTACAGTTCCCTACCTAGGTGACCTTCGTCAGGTGCGTGTCCCAACAGAATCCCTTTGCTGGGAGGGGTGGCTTCCAAATGGAGGACAGTAACTGATCCATTCCGAGTTCGGGGAGACAAGGGACCATTCGATCCCTTAAAGGAAACATGATTCAGATAGGAAGGGAAAAGAGTCAGGAATTCTAAGGGACTCACTTGTATGAAGTTGTGCAGGTAGGAACACATGCTGAGTTCAAAAGACAATTCATAAGACATAGGATGGGATTTGGACTCAGGAAGAATTAAAGATAAAGTTGCAAACATGGTTAGTGGAGAGCTTAAGGAGGGCTAAAAATGTGTATCTTACTGTGGAAGGCAGAGGTTAAAAGGGAATTGTCAGGAGCTACACCTAATATGTGGTTGTTTTGTTTAGTCTATATAGCATTTTTATAAATTTGAGGCAATCTTTCAAAATCCAGTTTCTCTTGAAAAATTAGAAGATCTGCAAATACTAGCCCCGCATTCCTGTGACCTTATAACAATATGCATAACCCAGCTTTCCACAGTTCCAAACTCTTCTTACTGATTTATTTCCATCTCATTTAATTCATTTTTGCTATAGCCATATAGAAACTTCTCAGATCCTTGAAGCTATCATGCTCTCATTTGCCTCTAGGCTATTACATACACATTCACACATTCACATTCACACACACACACACACACATTCATCATCCCTCTACAGCCCAACATCTCCTACTTATCCTTCAGGGCTAACATTAAATGTGGCCTCTTCCAAAAAGCCTTCCATGATGTGCAAAGTTTGGGCCAGATATTTCTAGAACATGCTGTATCCAAGGGTGATTTTTCTATTGACCATGACAGTCTGAGCAAGGTCTGAATGTGTAATTGTTTCCAGTGTATATGGGGTATGATTTATCCATTCACAGACATTTATTGAGGACCTATAGTGCCAAGTACTGTTCTGGGTACTGGGGATGCAAAAGTATACAAAATTAAGTCCCGGTTTTCTTGGAGCTTAAATTCTAGTGCAGGGTGACAGATATTAAGTTAATAAGTAAGTAGTACGCAAGACAGTGACAAATGTTATGGAGAAAAGTAGAGCAGGATAAGGGGGCTGAGTGCTCCTTCTGTAAAGTGTTTAGGGCAGGCCTCACTGACAAAGTGACATTTGAGCAGAGACCAGAAGAAAAGTGAGGGAGCAGGTCATGTGGACATCTGGCAGAAGAATGTGCCAGGCGGAGAGAGGAACAATAGCAAAGGCCCTGAGGCCCACCTGACAAGGAATAGGTCCATAATAATCACAAAAACTTGCTTTCAAGAAAGGATTGGAATGTTTTTGGGTTAAACTAAACTCACTGGTGGGAGTTAATACATTACCTTTCTTGGTGAAGGTGGATTTTTATTTTAATAGGAATCAAAACTTTTAATTAAAAGAATCATGGCAAACTGAAATGAATCAGCAGAGCTCATGGAGACTGGAACATGAAAATCCATTATCTCTGAAATGATGTAATTGGGTAAAACAGGTATTACCTTGGGAAATAACTTGGCACAGGCTAATCTCAAACTGTAAAAGATAAACGAGCTTCAAAGTATTATTAGGTTGTATATATTTATTGTTTACACCAGCACCCCACTTATTCAGAGGTCATTTATCTGGAAACTTTGACTAGACTGATCACAACTGGGAATGAAGAAGAAAAGAAAATGGTTCTCGGCAGCTAAAACAAATGTCACAAAGCCCGCATATTAAGCTCGTGCAGCACTCTACTAACCGTGTCGTGGAAAAGCGTCCCCCTGCTTCTCCAAAGCACTGGATTCCAACCAGAAAAATTATATGTGTATGTACGTATGTGTGAATACGTGTGTTTTTATATGTATATGTATTTATACTTACATATCGCAGAGTTCTAACAAGCCTGGTTATCTAGAAGCAGCCATTCTAGAAGGTTTAAAGAAGTCTGCTGAAGTCAGGTACTTTGACAATGAATAATCATGATACCTGACAGTCTTGTAACAATGGTAGAGAAAGAAAAACATTAAAAAGTAGTGGCAAGAGTTTAGAGGGTTTATCAACCCGGGCTATTTGGTGAGGGAAACAGCTTCATGCTCATAGAACCTGAGGAGGTCAGTGTCTGTGTAGCTGTGCCTTAGTTATTTAATTTTCGTACTGACAGCCGTGATACATAGAGGTAACGCGTGTCATGCTATAGACAGTCTGCTCTGTTTCAGAGATTGCGGAGGGGTGAAAAACAGTACAGGATAATGTCTGTCTGGAATAACTATAGAAAATCAGGAGCTTAAGTGGCAGCCTGCATTAATTCAATCAGCACATATTCAGGACTGCTTCCACATGTTCCAGTGACAGAGACAAAATCTCAACCTGACGGAACTGACACAGGAGCATGAGCACACAGAAGGTGTTTGAAGCCAGAGGATGGGGTGAAATCACCAAGCTTTGGATCTGGGATGTGTGCTTTAGTGAAGTGTACATTCTCGGCTGGTGTTGGGTAGGAGGGCCATCATTAAGTTGCCCATATCTGCATCCTAAGGAGAAAGTTTGTACAGGAGGCAAGATACTCCCTAGTTGTGACAACTAAGCGGCAGATGTATTACCTGCGTATTCTGGTTTCAACCCCTCAAATGAAATTCTCTTAATTAGTAGAACCATGATGTCAAGCTTCATTATCTGTATCTTTTTATAAACAACTTCATCTTATTTCCAGGGGTTATTTATAGTTTGCCTAGAATAAAAGTCACCTATTGGTCACTCTGTTTATTTATGACCGTGAATGAGGCTTACAGGAGTAATTTTTTTTAACGCACAATTTCTCTTCTATAAAAAAGAACTTTCCACCTGTTAATCTCTATAAAAGAGGTTGGAGGTAGCTTCTCCCTACAACTAAGCAGGGGCAGAGCCTAGTTCAGGACCTACTGCAGGCTGGGCTGCCTGAGACCCTGCCTATTCTCTTTTGGTTGTATTCCAGTCTGTTTCCAGGGTTGGCTACCTTGCCATATCATTGTACTATTTTTTTTAACATGTATTATCACCATATGCCTGTATTATTACTTTTAAAATATCATTATTTCACTTGGCTCACTTTTAGCCTAAATTCATTTAGAAAGGACAATTTATATCATTATCACAAATGGAAAGTTAGCATCAGTTGTCATAAATAGAAGCTACTAATAAAATAAATGCTCTGTTGCTTGCCAAAACCTCTGAACCAAATGCCTGCTTTCACTTTATTGGTAAAAGAGATTAGCAGGAGCTTTAAAAGCATACTAGCACCGGGCTTCCCTGGTGGCGCAGTGGTTGAGAGTCCACCTGCCGATGCAGGGGACGCGGGGTTCGTGCCCCGGTCCGGGAGGATCCCACATGCCGCGGAGCGGCTGGGCCCGTGAGCCATGGCCGCTGAGCCTGCGCGTCCGGAGCCTGTGCTCCGCAACGGGAGAGGCCACAACAGTGAGAGGACCGCGTACCGAAAGAAAAAAAAAAAAAAAAGCATACTAGCACCAAGCTAAGCCATTCTTCTTGATGATTATTAGAAGGATAGAAAAGGGAATACAATATTCCCTTTGAGATTCAATATTACTTAATTCAGGGGTCAGTGGACCACCTAAAATCATTTCAATTGCCACTGGTGAAACATTTGGGAAATAGGGGAATTTTTCAAAGAAACAATGCCTATTTAGTGTACCAAGGAAGTAGACTGGACATTTCAGTATTTTGTGTGTCCCATTAGGCTCAGCACAGAGCTGGGAACAGGACAGACACCCCATAATTGCCACCTTGACATCTACAACTTCAGCTGCACCCTGCCTCTGCCAGACATCCACAAAATTGCTTCTTTTGGTTGCAAAGATTCGGGCACAGTAAGATGGCTGAACTCCGGGACAATAAAATCATAGTGCTGGGTCTGTTGACAGTGAATCAATCACCAACACCTCTTTTGTGTTCTAACGACGTGAAAGTAGCACTGTAGAATTTTTAAAGGGAATTAACTTTGGATCTATCTTCCAATATATGCTTAGGAACTCGCTAGTTTCAGATCTTGGCCAGGTTATTTAGTCTCTCTGGTTTTGGTTTCCTTGTCTGTCATATGGGTCTGATAATACCTTTCTCATAGAGATGTTATCAGGACTAATGAGGTGGCACATATATTATGGTTGTCACGTAGTAGGGCTGCAATAATTTGGAGCTATTTTTTAGGATAGCACGTAGATAGTCTACAATAGCTCCAAGGTCTCTTCTTACATCATAGTTGAGAAAGAAAAAATTATATTTAGAGAATTAGGCAAAGTCAGAATTAGGCAAAGTCAGCATTTCTAAGGATACAGATTGGAGAGAAATCTTGAAGAAATTATGCAGGCATTCCAGATCAAAAGTCCTGCTCATTAGAACTAAGGAAGGCCGGTCTGCATTGTTTTTTTATGGTCTTGATTCATCTAGATGATTTCCTGAATTCTCTCTTTTGCAGCATGGATACAGCTCTAGTGTGGACCAAGAGATGCATCGCTTTGCCCACTGTGTTTCATGGATGTTTTTGCATACTGAAGAATTATTTTTAGATTTAGGTTTTTAGTTGCTGCCAAAGTCTTCTGATAGTGCTTTTGATTGAGTCTAGTTACCTGAAAGGTCAATGAATCATACCCCATATACACTGGAAACAATTACACATTCAGACCTCGCTCAGACTGTTATGGTCAATAGAAAAATCACACTTGGATCTCCCCCAACAGTGCTTTATGGTGAGGCCCCAAATACCTCCTGCAGCTGCATTGACACATTATTGTAATATAGCCAGGATAGCCATTTTCTTTTTTATATTGTTCCACTCTTGATTTCGTAAAGGAATTCTATTCCGTTGAATAGAATTAAAATTCATAGTTTCCTTTACTTACAGTCCTCTCTAGAAGAACTCTGTTAAGTTCACCATACATAGGTAGTGGCAAAATAAAGGTAATCTGGAAAATAATTTTGTTCACCAATTATAAACCTTACTACTTCTCCTTAAATACAATTAATAACTGTGCTTGTGTCAATGCGAAATGGGATCAAAACTGGATTTATGCGTATACATGGTGAAAAATAACAGATAATTATCCAACTGGCATTTAAAATTTTTTTAAATTGAAATATAGTTGATTTACAATGTGATATTAGTTTTAGGTGTACAGCATAGTGATTCAAAATTTTTAAAGATTATATTCCATTTAAAGTTATTACAAAATAATGACTATATTTCCCTATGCTGTACAATATAACCTTGTTGCTTATTTATTTAATATATAATAGTTTGTATCTCTTAATCCCATACACTTATCTTGCCCCTCACCCCTTCCCTCTCATCTGGTAACCACTAGTTTGTTCTCTATATCTGTGAGTCTGTTTCTGCTTTGTCATATACATTTGTGTTATTTTTTTAGATTCCACATAAATGTTAACATAGAGTATTTGCCTTTCTCTGTCCAACTTATTTCACTAGGTATAATACTCTCTAGGTCCATCCATGTTGTTGCAAAATGGCAGAATTTCATTCATTTTTATGGCTGAGTAGTATTCCGTTTTCTATATATACCACATATTCATTTTGTTTTACGCTTTATTTAAATTTATTTTGTAACATTTTGATATTTTCAGTGTACAAGTCTTGAACATCTTTTATTTAATTTATTTCCAAGTATATTATTTTGGGTGCTATTATAAATTGAGTTTTTTGTTTGTTGGTTTGTTTGTTTGTTTTGCAGTATGCGGGCCTCTCACTGTTGTGGCCTCTCCCGTTGTGGTGCACAGGCTCCAGACACGCAGGCTCAGCGGCCACAGCTCACGGGCCCAGCCACTCCGCGGCATGTGGGATCTTCCCGGACTGGGGCACAAACCTGCATCCCCTGCATCGGCAGGTGGACTCTCAACCACTGCGCCACCAGGGAAGCCCCATAAATTGAGTTTTTTGTTTCATTTTTTTAAATTGTTCATTCCCAGTATATAGAAATATAATTGATTTTTGTATCTTCAACTTCGATAATTTCCCTTATTCATTCTAAACAATTTATACATACCTTAGGGTTTTATTTTGAATTTTTTATACAGCACGTTCTTATTAGTTACCTATTTTATACATATTAGTGTATATATGTCAATCCCAATCTCACAATTCATCCCACTACCACCACCCGCCCCCCGCCACTTTCCCCCCTTGGCATCCCTACATTTGTTCTCTACATCTGTGTCTCTATTTCTGCCTTGCAAACCAGTTCATCTGTACCATTTTTCTAGATTCCACATATATGGGTTAATATACGATATTTGTTTTTCTCTGTATGACAGACTCTAGGTCCGTCCACCTCACTACAAATGACCCAATTTTGTTCCTTTTTATGGCTGAGTAATATTCCATTGTATATATGTACCACATCTTCTTTATCCATTAGTCTGTCGATGTACATTTAGGTTTCTTCCATGACCTGGCTATTGTAAACAGTGCTGCAATGAACAATGGGGTGCGTGTGTCTTTTTGAATTATGGTTTTCTCTGGGTATATGCCCAGTAGTGGGATTGCTAGGTCATATGGTAATCCTATTTTCAGTTTTTTAAGGAACTTCCATACTGTTCTCCATAGTGGTTGTATCAATTTACATTCCCACCAACAGTGCATGAGGTTTCCCTTTTCTCCACACCCTCTCCAGCATTGGTTGTTTGTAGATTTTGTGATGATGCCCATTCTAACTGGTATGAAGTGATACCTCATTGTAGGGTTTTTTTTTTTAAATAGGAATTACTCTTTTTTCTTTCTTAATTAATTAATTAACTTATTTATTTAGGGCTGTGTTGGGTCTTCATTACTGTGTGAGCGCTTTCTCTAGTTGTGGCAAGCGGGGGCCACTCTTCATCGCGGTGCGCAGGCCTCTCACTATCGTGGCCTCTCCTGTTGCAGAGCACAGGCTCCAGATGCGCAGGCTCAGTAGTTGTGGCTCACGGGCCTAGGTGCTCCACAGCATGTGGGATCGTCCCAGACCAGGGCTCGAACCCGTGTCCGCTGCATTAGCAGGCAGATTCTCAACCACTGCGCCACCCGGGAAGCCCCGATTGTAGTTTTGGTTGGCATTTCTCTAATAATTAGTGATGTTGAGCAGCTTTTCATGTGCCTCTTGGCCATCTGTATGTCTTATTTGGAGATATGTCTATTTAGGTCTTCTGCCCTTTTTTTCATTGGGTTGTTTGTTTTATTAATATTGAGCTGCATGAGCTGTTTATATGTTTTGGAGATTAATCCTTCGTCCATTGATTCGTTTGGAAATATTTTCTCCCATTCTTAGGGTTGTCTTTTCATCTTGTTTATGGTCTCCTTTGCTGTGCAAAAGCTTTGACGTTTCATTAGGTCCCATTTGTTTATTTTTGTTTTTATTTCCATTACTCTACGAGGTGGATGAAAAAACTTCTTGCTGTGATTTATGTCAAAGAGTGTTCTTCCTATGTTTTCCTCTAAGAGTTTTATAGTGTCCAGTCTTACATTTAGGTCTTTAATCCATTTTGAGTTTATTTTTGTGTGTGGTGTTAGGGAGTGTTGTAATTTCATTCTTTTACATGTAGCTGTCCAGTTTTCCCAGCACCACTTATTGAAGAGGCTGTCTTTTCTCCATTGTATATCCTTGCCTCCTTTGTCATAGATTGACCATAGGTGTGTGGGTTTACCTCTGGGCTTTCTATCCTGTTCCATTGATCTACATTTCTGTTTTTGTGCCAGTACCATATTGTCTTGATTACTGTAGCTTTATAATACAGTCTGAAGTCAGGGAGTCTGATTCCTCCAGCTCCATTTTTTTCACTCAAGATTGCTTTGGCTATTTGGGGTCTTTTGTGTCTCCATACAAATTTTAAGATTTTTTTGTTCTAGTTCTGTAAAAAATGCCATTGGTAATTTGATAGGGATTGCATTGAATCTATAGACTGCTTTGGGTAGTATAGTTATTTTCACAATATTGATTCTTCCAGTCCAAGAAAATGGTATATCTCTCCATCTGTTTGTGTCATCTTTAATTTCTTTCATCAGTGTCTTATAGTTTTCTGAGTACAGGTCTTTTACCTCCTTAGGTAGGTTTATTCCTAGGTATTTTATTCTTTTTGTTGCAATGGTTAATGGGATTGTTTCCTTAATTTCCCTTTCTGATCTTTCATTGTTAGTGTCTAGAAACGCAAGAGATTTTTGCGCACTAATTTTGTATCCTGCAACTTTATCAAATTCATTGATTTGTTCTAGTAGTTTTCTGGTGGCATCTTTAGGATACCACAACTTCTTTATCCATTCACCTGTTGATGGACACTTGGGTTGCTTCCATATCTTGACTATTTTAAATCATGCTGCTTTGAACATTGGAGTGCATATATATTTTCAAATTATTGTTTTTGGTTTTTTGTATATATACCCAGAAGTGGAATTATTGAATCATATGGCAGTTCCATTTTTAGTCTTCTGAAGAATCTCCATACTGTTTGCTATAGTGGCTGCACCAATTTACATTCTCACCAACACTGTACAAGAGTTCCCTTTTCTCCACATCCTCACCAACATTTGTTATTTGTAGACTTTTTGAGGTTTGACAGGTGTGAGATGATAGTTCACTGTGGTTTTTATTTGCATTTCTCTAATAATAAGCAATGTGGAGCATCTTTTCATGTGTCTGTTAGCTAGCTGTATGCCTTCTTTGGAAAAATGTCTATTCAGGTCATCTGCTCATTTTTCAGTTGGGTTTTCTGATATTGAGTTGTATGAGCTTTTTATGTATTTTGGATATTAATCTCTTATTGGTCATGTCATTTGCAAATATCTTCTCCTGTTCAGTAAGCTGTCTTTCCATGCTGTTTTAATTACTGTAGCTTTGTAGTATAGTCTGAAGTTAGGGAGCATGCTACCTCCAGCCATGTTCTATTTTCTTAAGATTGCTTTGGCAATTCAGGGTCTTTTGTGATTATATGTAAATTTTAGGATTATTTATTCTTGTTCTGTGAAAAATGTCATGGGTATTTTGATAGGGATTGAATTATATCTGTAGATTGCTTTGGGTAGTATGGATAGTTTAACAATATTTATTCTTTCAATCCAAGACCATGGGATATCTTTTCATTTCTTTGTATCATCTTCAGTTTCCTTCACCAGTGTTTTATAGTTTTCAGAGCATAGGTCTTTCACCTCCTTGGTTAAGTTTTCAACTGGCATTTTTAAATAGCTCTTTCTGCTATGTTTTGAGATTTAGAAACAATGACTTTGAGGATTTACATTTCATCATACTTTGGAGGCCCATTTTTCTGTATTCATTCTTTCTTAGCTGAAATAAACAGTTGGGTTTTTTTTCTCTATAGCTGTTGGGGGTCATGGCTGTTCATTGGCTGAAGTTATTCCTTAGCTACTTGTTATTTCTGTGACAGGATGTTTAAAAATACATCAATTTCCTCACTTTCATTTATTCATTGTTCAACAGACATTTATTAAGAACTATGTAGTGGTAAGCACTGAGTTAGATTCTTGAGGTTATATGTAGGTAATAGGTGGTATGCAAAGATGTATGACTAGGTCCTTGCTGTTCAGGGGTTTGCAATTTAAGCTTATGTAGAATTCATATAAAGAGTTAAATATATGCTGCAGAAGTAAATGATAGGTGCACTGGAGTACTGCAGGGAAAGAGTAGAAGAATCAGAAGAGAGGACATAGGTCAGATCTTGGAGGAAAGGCAGAATGTCAGTAAATGAAGAAGGAGGGCATCCCAGCAGGAGAGAATTTTCTTAATATGAACTCCTTCAGTTTAGTCTGATTCAGCCGTGATTTGCTGAGCAACTGCTAAGGATAAGATACCTGGGACTCTGAGAGATAAAAATATGAATATGAAATAATTCCTGCCCATAAGAATGACCAGTCCAGGAGGTCCAGCATCTAAATAACAGATACAAGTCCCAGAAAGAGAGAATAAGGAATATTGATGGCAAGAAAATGAGTTTCCAGATTGTCCTTCAGATTTCCTGACACACATGAGTTTTCAGATTGAAAGATACACTAAATGTCCAGTACAATGGATGAAAATAGATCTGCACTGAGGTACTTCACTGTGAAATTTTAGAACACTGGGATAATTTTTTTTTTTTTTTTTTTTTTGTGGTATGCGGGCCTCTCACTGCTGTGGCCTCTCCCGTTGCAGAGCACAGGCTCCGGACGCGCAGGCTCAGCGGCCATGGCTCACGGGCGCAGCCGCTCCGTGTTATGTGGGATCTTCCCGGACCGGGGCACGAACCCGCGTCCCCTGCATCGGCAGGCGGACTCCCAACCACTGCGCCACCAGGGAAGCCCCACTGGGATAATTTTAAAAAGAAAATCTTAGACCTCCAGCAATAAAAACAACAAACAACAGGAATCATAATAACTTTGAACTTTTCAACAAAACATTTGGCAGTAGTATGAAATTAGAGTAATATTTAAAATATTCCAAGGAAAACATTTTTCCAACATGAAATTATACATCCAATTAAATTCTTAATTAAATGTGAGGGTAAATTGAAGGCATTTTCAGACACGTACTACACATTTTCATAATCGTATTTTTAAAAGTACTCTATAAACACAAGGGAAAATACCAAGAAGGCAAAAGAGACAGAATCCAAGAAATTGGCTCTAACTCAAGAGGGTGGTGAAGAGAATCCCTGATGATGATGAAAGTGTACAAGATACACCAGGCATGAAGAGAAGAATCCTGTCCAGACAGGCCAGGCGGCTCTGGGAGAATATCCCCAGGAAGATGAGATGGACAGATTAGTTGATGCATCTGAGCATAACGAGAGGAGATTTAGACAAATGGGTGAGAATTTAGAGATGAATTGGTGATAAACACATAAAACACTAAGCAAAGAACACACCTGGCAAAGTGTATAAGAAGGGAAAAGTAATCATAGTAGACAATATGCCTCATGGGTGAAAAGACTTTACACAGTCTAATCATGTAAACACTGAATATGTGTTTAAACAAGATTGTGATATAACTGTATGAAGAGACAAAAGTTACTGCGTATGGCTGGAGTGCAAATGTGGTTAAAGAAAACTAGGTGCTTTTAGGCTAGATAATGCTTAAAATGGGAAAAAAATCAAGAAAGCAGAAACTAAGGTAATATAGAGATGTGGAAATAAAATGAAGATAAAATACTGAAAGCTAAGAAAGCAGAAAGTGTTGTTTTGGAGGAACTGGAAATGGAACAGACTATGGAGGGCAGAGGACTCCTCATTTCATACTGAGTCCAGCAGAAGTAGTTGATATAATTACGTGTATAACTTTATACAAATAAAATGCCAAATCTTTTTAAAGGTACTATTTTTCTTCACCATTTATCAAGGAGTCTAGGTCTAGGGAATGGTTGCATTTTTAAATGGCATATGAATCAATTAAGCAGCAAACAGAAATGTTTTTGAGGGTCTCTGCTGGCCTACCTTTTTTGATCAGTGATATGATCTTTGTGTCCTTGTGTCTTCTTAGACCAGATTCCTTCCTCATGGGAACATGACAACCTGGGCAAGCTCTAGATATTTCGAGTTTCTGGGTTGATCTTTCCAAAGGGACTAAATGCACTAAGAGCTTTGAGAATTTAAGCACTGTTAGAAACACATCCAAATATTCACAGCTTGTTCTGATCTGAAAAGGCAGCATATATGTAAAGATATCATAGTCAATTGAGGGCAGGGAAACTGTTTCCAAGTACAGTGCTTGGTATTTGGTGAAAGCATAATAAACATACGTAGAATGAATGAAATATAGCAAATTCTTTTGGGACGGCTGACAGGATGGTCTGCATATGCCAGAGTAAAACATTTGGTTACTTTCTATCACTTCTTTAAATCCAGCAAGGCAAGGACTCAGATGAAGTTATAAACCCAAGGGACATAACTAGAAACATTTTATGCACAAATTTCCTGTTCCATTTGGAATTAAACCTAGGCCTTTAAGATTAATAGCCCCGGGCTTCCCTGGTGGCGCAATGGTTAAGAGTCCACCTGCCAATGCAGGGGACATGGGTTTGAGCCCTGGTCTGGTAAGATCCCGCATGCTTCGGAGCAACTAAGCCGGTGCGCCACAACTACTGAACCTGCGCTCTAGAGCCCGCGAGCCACAACTACTGAACCCATGTGCCACAACTACTGAAGCCTGCGTGCCTGGTGCCCATGCTCCGCGACGAGAAGACCGCGCACCGCAACGAAGAGTAGCCCCTGCTTACCACAGCTAGAGAAAGCCTACACGTAGCAACAAAGACCCAACACAGCCCAAAATAAATAAATTAATTAATTAATTTAAAAAAAAGATTAATAGCCCCCACACCGGTTAATACACTCTCTGTAACACACCCAGTGCCGCAATAGTAGAGCAATAGTTTTCAAAATGATGTTCTTTATATAGGGGCAGTCCTATCCCATGAAAATACTCCAGACAGATGCCCTGAGTTGCTTCCTGGTCCCTCCTCTCCACTCAGCCAGGAGGGCCCTGCTTTTATCTTTTTTTACAGATGAGAGTTCCATCCAACAGGACATCTCTACCGCTTAAAATGAAACCACTGATGTAGACATGTGCTGTTCTGGCAGAGCAGCCGTTCTACTTCTTGTTGTGTATTTTCTGGAGAGACTGGAACAGATATGTGGTCTCACTACACGATGGACAGCATGTGAGCCAATTTAATTAGAATCTCAAAGAACAGGGCCCCTCGGCTGACATCTGGGTTTTATATACATGTGCACGTGTATGTGCACACACACACCTCATTAGGCACCCAATGGGTAAAATACATCTTTATTTATCTGTAAATAAATGTAGTGTCTATCATAAATTCACATTTCTGTCTAAAAGCAGAAAATGTGATCAAATTTTCCCAAGTGGATAGTAAAATTATTGCTCAGCTATTCTAATTTCAAACTCAGACAATTTTAAGGTTCTGCCTTTCTCTATTTTCTCCCCTGAACGATATTTAAATTCTGAAGAGGGCTTGGCAGGGGTGTGCATGTGTGTGTGTGCATGTGTGTGTGGTCAATAGGCATTCTTTATTCTCTGCTGGCATCAGCTGCTATTTAAATTGTCTTGCCTACCCTTTGGAAATAGGCCCTTATGCTCCTTAGTTCTGCTACTGCCTGAGGTCCTAACACGGGTTCCAGCTTCTTAGAGTCCACCGGTGTTCTCAGCCACTTCCAAGACCCCTTGGGGCTGCACACTTTCAGCTGTCACCATATTACTGGAAGCCTGAAAGAAACTCAGAGAGGTATCTCATGCTTTCTCATGCCTTAACTTTTTTATTTTATTCCTCTCTTGCCACTGTCCTATGAAACACATACACAAGGCTCTGCCACCCTGAATTCTCAAATGGGAATCAGGCATTACTCCACTCTGTCCAGGTCTGTTATTTAGCCAACATGCACCAGAATGATCAGTTGGTTTGATTGTGTATCTCTTCTAATTGGCCAATCTTTGTGCTACGTTAAATACTTAGAATGATGACTATACTCTCAAATCTCTGAAATGATAGAAGGCTCAGTCACTTCTCTCTCTTAGATGTTGTTCTGATGGGGACAGGAGCTGAAGTCTCATGCCCATATTCCACTGTTGCTTTTTCTTCAAGGTAACTTTTTCCCCAAGTCTAGATAACCTTTCTCTGGTCTCCAGGATGGGGCACTCTGACTCTTTCTGTATTCTCTTCCCATTCTATTGTTTATAGCACAAACTTTATGCTCAGTTTCCTTCGGGGCTTGGCCTCTTGCAGCTCAAAAGAAACTGGAATATCTGTACCCTTGACTTTATAGATTACTTTCTTTGCAGTGAGGTTGAAATTTTATTTTTAGACATTCAAAAGCTGAGCACTGACTGCTTATTTTCTTTTTGTATTCTTGGTATAAAACCCCACATCTTCTCTAAAGCAGTGCTTGCTACTGACTGAATAGGAGAGGATGTTGGACCCTGGCTAACATCTCAAAATTTTATCCTGCCACCCCCGTAAGAGTGATGGGCCTACCCAGTCCTTTCTTTTTTCAAACATGGAAGAAGGCCAAGAAATTAGAGAGAAGCAACTGGCCATGGTATCCTTCAAAGTCATGGTAATGGTAGAGTACTTTGTGATGTAACCCAGGGTCATGAGTAAATGGTTCTTATACCATAATAAAGAGTCAAGTTAACAACAGAAGGACGGGTTTCTTATGCAGACTCAATGAAGGGTTCTGGTAGGGAGGTAATCCTAGGAGTTCTGTGATGTTCTTTTGGACACAAAATTATTTTGCAATTCCAAATAGAATCCCAGCACCCCTTACTCCCCACCCCAATTTCACATAGAACAATGAGAACTGGGTTCATCTTTTCTCAGAACCCAGCATGTTTCTTTTCATTTTACAGAAATTGAATCATATATTATAAACTTTGCTTACTAACTCTACAAAATAGGCTGTGACCAGGCCTACTTATGGACAGCCACTGAATACACATGAGTGGAAGACTCCCACAGTGCAGGTGTAGAACAAAGTAAATCACGAAAGTGTGTCATAATAAGAATCTCTGGGCCTAGAACCTGGACACAGCCAGGTAGCACGATTGCTAAGTATTACCTTACATGGTAGAATAAATTATTTCTGGGGATGGAAATGGCCTGGAACGCATACAAGGAAGTAAGCCTGACCACTGTTTGCCCTGGGCCTCTCAGACTTGTCAGATTTCTCACCTGCTCAAGCTGCTGACCATTGCTTTATCCCTGGGGGAAGAAGAAGAACACCAGAGGCTATTCTTGGTCAGAGGCATCCTTGTCAATATTGTTCTCATACCCTTTTGACACCGGATACAGCTTGTGAATAGAATTCACTGGTGCCTATGAGTTCTATTTCTGTCATTTTTGAACCCAGTTACAGTCTTCTCAAATCTGGGCCAAAGACACTGTGACCTTGGGCAAATTGCTTAGTCTATCTAAGCCTCAGTTTCCTCATCTATAAAATGGATAATAAAGATAGTTTCCTTATAACATTTTTTTGTGTGAAATTACATGAAAAAAATTCATTAGGGTCCTTAGCAAAGAGTGAGGACAGAGAAAGTACTTTGTTAGCTACTATTATTAATGTTATTAATCTGTCATTTTCCACATGGAAATTGATACATTTCTATGTCAATAACTATTCATTGGCATAATTTTTTAATGATTAGATAATCTTCCATTTTATGAGAGTCCTACGGTTTATTAACTAGTCAAATATTGGGGGTCATTTAGATTGTGTTTGTTTGGCTATTATCCTTTCAGGTAAAGTTAGCTGATTAAATGCATGTGTCTACATGCACTCCCTCCCCAAACCCCTCAAAAACTACGGGGAAGGAATTTTTTTAGGGCATAAACTCATTGTAATGAGAACAGGAGTGGAAGCGATAGCAATAAAATTATGGAAGCAGAAAAGCAAATACTTTGGCGGACCCAAGAAAATTGAATCTTAAGCCAGCGGCAGGGAAAACTAAGAACTAACCCTTTCTACATCTCAGAATTCCCCTAAGGCTTGGGAATTCATGGCACCAAATGGCTCTGGAAGCTGAGATGTAAAGAGATGCTAAAATAAAATGGATTACTCTAAAGCCTGCTTCTGAAGCAACTATACCCCCAGATCCCCTTATCACTACCAGGAATCCACTCTTCTGCCACCCCAGCCAAAGACTAAAGGTTTCTTCCCTACAGAGAGTAAAACAGGGATTTATCAGGACACAAGCACAACTAAAGGTGGAGTTTTCCTATGGAACTACGTGAGACATAATGGATGCTGAGTTCCCCAGGGTTCTTTTCCCTCTGCAGCCACCCTCTCTCCCTCCAGACTGGGGGTTGGAGGTTGGTGTCTTCTCTGTGGCACCTGACCAACCCAAGAGGAAAGACTTAAAAGACTCCGGCATCAGTTTTCTCACCTCGACTATCTGCTAGACCGCCCTATAGCAAAGTTCTCACTTGTCAGTCCCCTTTGAAAGGATCACAACTTCCAACCATCCTTTCCTTGCCTCACTCTTAAACAAGGTCTGGCAATCAAGGATTGCCAGATATCTGAGGAATGCCTTTGCTTTGACAGAGCAGAAACAGAAAAAAACAAAAACCAAAAAAACTTAGTGGCTGCACAGGGGGAGGAAACTTCAAAAAAGCAAAAAACTGGCAGGAATATTCTCAAAGATACGAGGACATTTTGCAACGATGAGAGAAAAACAAGGACAAATAAAAAGGAACATTCGTAAAACAAAAAGGATCTCTTGGAAATTAACAATATGATGGCAAAAATGAAAATGAAGAACTCAGTGGAAGAGCTGGAATATAAGAAAAATTTTCCAGAAATAGTAAAAAAAAAAAAAAAAAGACTGTAAATGAGAAAGAAAAGATTTTTCTTTTATCTATTATACACAATGATTTGGTGGAAATCTTTGAAGGAAAGATTTTAAATTATATAAGCCAGCAGATTTTGCAGCATGAGATAAAATCAGAAAAGAATTCAACTTCTAAAAGGTCTTTAAACTTTAAAATATAGAAAACAGGAGAAGTTTATTCCCAAGTGCCAGAACATTTAGGCAGACAGCAAGTAAGAACTTTATTAGTGATCTTTCTAAATAAAACAAATTTTATGCCTAGCACCTACAAAGTGAAAAATCTGTTACACGAGGCATATTGGCAAATCACGATCTCAAAGCACCTATTTTCAATGAGAGCTGAAAAGGCCTAAGCCAAAATTGAAGACCAGTGTGAAAAAATAGTCTCTTTACATAAATCTCTCCAGCTAATCTTCACAAGCTCCAGAAAGGGTGAGGGGGGGTGAATAAACTCTCAACTCCTTCTGGCTACTTCTATGACTACTCTGATTCAGCCATGAGGAATGACTGACCAGCAGACTTAACTTGCTTTTTACCTTCATTCTTCACATTGCTAAGATTCACTTGGAATGTCCTTGAAGTTGCATATGTTATTAGGTGATAAGAGTATTTTGACAAGGTCAAGTACACCCTAGCAAAATGAAATGGAGAATTCAGGCAGTTAAGAAGTCCTAGACCTAATGTTTCACTTTCCCTAAAATATGCAGGAATTGAGACTAAAACGTTCTTAAAATTCTCTGCTTTATTTTACTTCTAATCTTAATCCGTACCTATGCCTTACAGAGGAAGGCAGAGAGCTGCAGTTGTCAAGTAAATCTGATCTGTGTGTATTAATAACCATCCTGTGATGCTCAGTAGAGTCCCTTCCTAGCATGCTCTGGGACGCACTAATTCAATCATAATCTCTGGGTGTGGGTCCATGGCATCAGTATTGTTTAAAAGCTACCTAAATGACCCAAATGTGCAGCAAGAACTGACAACCACTGATAATCACATCTATAATTTGGGCTAAAAACACTTTGAAACTCATGCTTTGGATTAGCTATTTATATTTCTTTAAAAGTTGGTAAGCGCTAAATATCTTCTTTCTTTGAAGCGGTACAGATATAGTATCCAAATAGGTGACCATACTTTGTTCGATTAAGTGGTTTATAGTTGGCACTTGGCTCTCTCTTCTGGTTTCTCAGCAATAAGGTTCAATGAGGTGGGAGTTGGGATGGGGAGAGAGGACCAAGAACATATTTCTTGGAATGCCTGGCTGATTTGAAGCAAAAAATCAATATAAGTAAGATTCCTATTGGATTGTATGGATAATAATCCTATACCTAGTTATGCATCTTAATAGGAAAGACTTTAAGGGCATTAAAGACTTTCAGGGCATTAAATTTGGTTCTAGCGTTAATAAGCTCTGGAAACAAACATGGGCTATTTTACTCTTTGTGACAGGGCCAGAGCCCAGCAGCCATGTGAGAGCAAAATGATCACTTCAACTAAATAATTGTCTTCCTAATTGGCTCCAGGGAAGTTATATATATATATATTTTCCCTTAGAGTAATTACTCTGTATTTTTCCCCCAGGTTCAGTGGCATTTTCTCTAAAGAGATAATAATATAGCTAGCTTAACAGTGGAAAATAACCTCAGGAAGTCTGTTTGAAGGGCTAAAAAAAAGAAGAAAGAAATGAGAAGATAGAGAAGACAAGGGGATGAAGAGGATGATGGTCACAGTGACAAAAACAAAAAAGGAACAGAAGAAAGAGAAGCAGGAGAAGCAACAGCAGAGTAGGAGTCAACACTGGTTAAGGGCCTTTCAGAGTTTCTTACGACCTCCAAGGGTATTTGTTAAAGTTTGCAGATGGCTACACCCCACACTATCCAAGAATCAGAATGGGAGGAGGGATGCTTAGCAATTTGCATGTTAAACAAGCACCCCAGGTGAGCTTTATGTACAATAAACAGTTTGAAAATTACTGGCCTAAAATATGCCTGGTACTAATGCCAGGGATGCTGTCCAATTTAACTCATTTATTTTGCGAGCTCCCAGTCTTGCAAAAGCAACAAAGGGTAATAATATTTTAAGATAATATAAACCTAGGGACATAGTGTTTCCAGGATTACTCTCAAACCATGGGCAGTTCTCTTTGATTCAAGGCCAAGAAAATGACCAGAGAGGACAGACCAGCAGTCATGACAGGTAGCCTTTACTGAGCACTTACCAGGGCCGCCCCAAGCCCTGTTCTAAGCGATTTACATGACTGAGAACCTTCAGTTCTTATAAAGAGTAGTCAGTATTATTTCCCCTACTGCACAGATGAGGAAGCTGAAGTTTCAGTTTAAGTAAGAGGACTCATATCCTCAACTGCTCAAACTATTAAACATCAAAATATTCCATGCAAAGGAAGATAGAAGTACTGCAGGCCTGCCTTCTCATTTTAGCTCTACCAGATTAATTATGCAAACTCTGGTGGCCTCACCTGCCTATGACTTAGGTTACTTGTCTGTAAAATGGGATTGGTGGTATTGGTGTAGTGAGAAGCTAGTAGATGTTAACTCTTTATCAAGAGTATAAGGTACCATATAAATGCCAGTTATCATTATACTCCTGTAATCATGGTACACGTGGGCCAGATCTAAATCTTCCCACATGAAGTTAGAAAATAGAAATGAAGTAATTTTGTTACTATTCAATCACACAGGTAGAATCATAGGTTGGTTCTAATAGCAGGAGGACAAGGTGGAGGGGTGAAGTAAAGTTTTTAAAAAGGTGCCCCTTTGACTGTTTTCTCTGTGTGCCTCAAACTCTGACCACTACTCCTGATACTGACTGTAGAATACACTGGCTCAAGCTTTCACACAATACTTTTTTTTTTTTTTTTTTTTTTGCGGTAAGCGGGCCTCTCACTGTTGTGGCCTCTCCCGTTGCGGAGCACAGGCTACGGACGCGCAGGCTCAGCGGCCATGGCTCACGGGCCCAGCCGCTCCGCGGCATGTGGGATCTTCCCGGACCGGGGCGCGAGCCCGTGTCCCCTGCATCGGCAGGGGCACTCTCAACCACTGCGCCTCCAGGGAAGCCCCACACAATACATTTTCATCATACTTAACATATCAAGTCAACATAGTACCTCATTTTTTTTAAAGTGCCATTTTTAGAGACTGTGTTTAGAGGAGTAACTTTCTAGTTCTTCCCAATACCCTTAACTCAGTGACTGTTTATTCTCCACCATGAAATCAAACGCCAAGTGCTCAAAGAGGAAGGAGCTGGTACCCAAAGTCAAATGTGTGATGTCAGCTGCATGAGCCCAAGGTAAATTACTTCGCTCTTCTCCATCTCAGTGGAGTAGAGTTAATCAAATCTGTCTTGCTCCTCTCAACAGGATTATGGGAAAAAACTACTGAGAATATGCAAGACTATGATAGAAAGAGAGAAAAGAGGGAGGGAAGCACACTGGAAAGCAGTGAGTAGGAACAGAAGAGAGAGTGATGTGTGAATTGGGTGCCAGAGCCAGGCAGGTTTAAACACTGCAATCACACAACCAGTGTGCTTCCACAGCCCCACAACCTCCTCCGCATTGAAAAGACACTTCATAGCAAACTGTGGTATATCCAATGTGCTCTTTTCTCAATAAAAATAACTATCATTTACTTGCACTAGGTATATTATATACCTGCATCAGGTAAGTTACGATTATAGACCTTTTTACAAATGAAGAAACTAAAGCACAGAAGGGTCAGAAACGTGTCCAAACATCACCAGCTAATAAGTGGCAGAACTGGGATTCAAACCCAGGCAGTCTGCTTCAGAGCCTGTTCTTACCTCTGTGCTTATTACTTTTCAAAACAGTGTCCATGTAGAGTTTGGGGCCAGTCTGTCAAATGGTGTCAGTTTTCCAGTCAACTCTCAACTAACCTTGCAAATAAAATTAAAGGCCATGCTTCTGCTTGGTCTAGTGATAGAGTACCAGGAAGGAGAAAATGGATCACCAGCCACGACATACCACAAAACACTTTCTCATGCCCATTTTTCCCCAGCTTTCCCAGTGCCAAACCCCACATTTCCCCATGTGTAGGTGTGACGCCACCCTAGAATCCTGATTAACCTGGACTGGAGAGTCAGAAAACCATGAGCATCCTTGAATTGACCCCTTCACCTTGCTAACATACCTTCCACCTCCATCCCCACCAACACACCCACTCACAAGTCCATCTCTTCCCCAAGTTCATGGGCTGGGAATGAACTCTTGCCACCTATTAGTTTCTTCCTGGGATGTAACAACCCAGACCTGGCCAATTACATGTTTTCTTAAGCTACTGGACCTGCTGTCCTTTGCCTCTTTCTTCTTGTGAGTAAAGAGCTATGGCTGCAGTGTGGCCAGTTCTGGACAATACAGGAAAGAGTCTTCAGGAAGCTCCAGGGAAAAGGTTGCAGACACAAATACTCAGAGGAGACAGGCAGATACCATAGCTGAACGAGTAAGTCAGGCATAAGAGAAAGTTGTCTTTAAAAACTTGATTCCTTCTGCTGTGCTTTGTTTTCCCACTCTCGGTACAGTTAAGGATACCTGAACTCTATCATAAGAAAACAAAAGCGGGGGTAAACGTAATGGCAGAAATTGACACTTGTTGTCTCAGTGTCTGAGAATGGTGGGAATTCAGACCCATATTTTCTAGTTTTTAAAAGAAGCCAGAAAACCCTATTTGCATTAGACATCTCCTGAGCTTGAGCGTCAGAAACCAGTTCAGAATTTTAAAGTAATGTGCTATGGACCGATTCTGCTTTCACAAATTTGCTTTCTCTTTCCAGTCAGAGAGCAGTGGTCAAAGAGGCCCAGGAGAGCAGCTGAGAACTGAGTCATCTGTGCCATCCCCCAGCATCAGCTTTAGGATTGGTCATCCTCAGTGAGGGATAAACAACAATGGACTGAACCTAACTTTTCCTTTGCTTCTCATGTCCCACCAGTGAATGCTGGAATTAATCTGTTTATTGTTTAAACAAATGTAATCCAGGAAGGATTGCACTGAAGCTGCTGTAAACAGGTGAGGAAAAGCAGGCCTCAAACAATTGTCTCTAATTGTGGTTATAAGAGTGGGTCAACCCTGATCTCAGACATGACAAGCAAAAAATACAATCAGTAAGGCTGAAAAGCAATCTCCTGGAACGTGGGAAAATAAATAATGAGGATCATAAGTACAAGTGTCCGTGGAAGTGAAATTATTTTTATTTTCTTTTATTTTCTCAACAATTATTTTTGCATGGAAATAGTCTTTCTCAAATAGTAACTTTATAGTGGAGGATAACATGGCCAATGCCACTTTACTCAAGTGATCAGAGATTGCATCACTAGTAATTAGACATATGGATATCCGTACCTCCTGATACCAGGAATGAAAATGACATAACATCACTTCCTACTAAAAAATGCATAATTCCAATCTAATCATGAGAAAATTTGAAGAAGTTCTGTAGAATAGTTAATAGTATTGTATCAATGTTAATGTCTTGGTTTAGCTAATTGTACTATAGATACATAAGGTGGGAAAGCTGAGTGAAGGGTACATAAGAGTTCTATGTACTGTTTTTGTAACCTTTTGTAAATCTAAACTTTCAAGATGAAAAGTTAGAAAAGATATTATCTTGTTTTTATAACCTTACCCCTAAGTCTTCTTTAAACAATTTTTAAGGATTTAAATTTATCACATGCTATATTTATATTATTTTGTCTAAATTAACTAATTCAACATTGATATTTGCTTTTAAATGTTAAATGATGCTTAAATGCATCAAACACAGGACAGATAATATGCAGAATGGGAAAATATGAATTGTCAATGACTATTCTTTACTTGCTTTCTGCCTACTGAAGGGCATGGTGATTGCTTATGTTTCTAAACACTTTTTCTCCTTTTATTATGGGAACTTCCTTTTGTTTCTAAACACTTTTTCTTCCTTTATTATAGGGACCTCCACTTCACCCTTCCTTTGGGGAATTGCTCTTTCCTTACTGAAAACACTGAAATAATGATGCGGCTACAAGTCGTAGTAAAGCTAATACCCTCCTCCCACTTTCAAATACAACGTTGGCCACATGGCCTACGTCTGGTCTATCACAACATTAAAACTTCCTGGCCACAGTGATTGGCCCAGGGCGAACATATCACCCAAACCTACCTAGCACCCAGAGTTTTGTTCTGGGATTTTCATGTTGAGGATGGAAAGGAGGTCCTCTTTTTCTCCTTGGATTATGAACTGGAAAGCTGCGATCCCAGAAGTACCAACAGTTGTGTACTTCACCCTTTGGAAAAGCCTGAGAAACGAGAGCTAAGAAGATGTAGAAGCTGAGAAGTGAGGAGAGAGGGGGTGGGGAGGGCACTCGATAATGCTGTTTAAGTCTCTGATTCCAGTCTCCTGGGCCAGTTCTATCTTTCTTTTTTCAAGCTTTAATAACATAAGCCAATGTATTTCCTTTTTCTTGTTTAAGCTAGTTTTAGTTAGGATACAGCTCTTTGTCTTTTGAAACCAAAATAATTTTGATTCATCCAAGATTACTTTTGTTTTGATAGACAAAAATGTTACATGTATCAAATGATTCTGTTTATACCACTACTACTTGGGACTAATTCAAGGGGCGGGGGACAGATAATATGGTTAAACTTCAATTAAGAATAAATTTATTCTAAACGTGAGACACCTGAACCAGTGTCAAAGATCACTGAGGAATATTAGAAAGCAGAATAAAGATTCGTACTGAAAGACGAGAGAGTCAAAAATTCTCAGTTCCAAGAATGAAAAAGAAGTAAGTTCTATGAACTAGATCAGTGGACTACCATCAATTTCAGAACAAATTATTAAAGTTTTGTTTTTTATTACTCACAAAATAAATTTAGATCACTGACACCCAGCATGACATAGAGTCAGTCCTATAGCCACTATATATCTGGACTTCTGCATATCATGTGACAAGGTCTTTTTGCTTTCCTTTTGAACAGTCACCGGCAAGATAAATTTGTGACTGATTCTAAAGCATAATGATTATTAAATCAATTAACTTGTAGGGAAGTTTCTAATGGTTCTATCTTTTCTCCTGTCTTTTAATTAATTAATTTAAATCTTTTATTAATAACTTGAATGAAGATACTAATGGAAAGTTGACTACATTTGTATATAGCATAAAGCTAGGAGCAAATCAATGGATGAAAAAATCAAGATTCCAAAAATCCTGAGAGGCTGAAACTCAACAAGGAAAACACTTAACCCCCTGCCTCTATATACACAGATAACAAAAACATAAAAACTGTGCAAATCAGGGTGGAAATGTAACTTAATAGCAGCACATGTGACTACAAATAGAGATTCTAGTAAATTGTTTGTTCAATAAGAAAAAAGTAAAGCTAACTCAGTTTTAGGCTATAGTGGCAAAAGGATAGTTTCCAAAAAGAGGTAAAATTCTTGCTCTAATCAAGGTTTGGCCAACTATATTACATTTAATTCTGGGTACCATATTTTTAAAAGTGTGGTAAAAAGACCCTGTTCAGACAAGAGTAACCAGGATGCAAAATCATTAAAAAGATTGGGGATGTTTAACCTAGAGTAGAAAAAACTTAGACAAGACAAAATAATCTGTCTTCCAGGTCAGAAGAGCTGTCATAAAGAAAAGAGCTTGAGACCTATCAGTGTGGTACTATAGGGCAAAGTTAGCATGACTAGAGGCAGGTAATGAGGGAAGATTTATGTCACTATAAGGAAGGGCTTTGTAACTATTTGAGCCAACCCAAACCAAAGAATGGGCTGTTTTGGGAGACCCTGAATTACCTAACCACTTGATAGAAATATTCCTTTTTTTAAAAATTTCAATTTTATTGGAGTAGAGTTGACTTACAATGTTGTGTTAGTTTCAGGTGTACAGCAAAGTGATTCAGTTATACATATATATATATATTCATTCTTTTTTAGATTCTTTTCTCATATAGGTTATCACATAATACTGAGTAGAGTTCCCTGTGCTATACAGTAAGCCCTTGTTGGTTATCTATCTTATACGTAGTAGTGTGTGTGTGTTCACCAAAGTTCTTGATTTATCCCTCCCCCCTTCGACGTTTCCACTTTGGTAACTATAAGATTGTTCTCAATATCTGTAGTCTATTTCTGTTTTGTAAATAAGTTCATTTGGATCTTTAATTTTTTATTAGACTCCACATATAAGTGATATCATATGATATTTGTCTTTCTGTGTCTGACTTACTTCACTTAGTATGATAATCTCTAGGTCCATCCATGTTGCTGCAATTGGCATTATTTCATTCCTTTTTATAGCTGAGTAATATTTCATCATATATATGTACAACATCTTCTTTATCTGCTCAAATCAATAAAATTAGAAATGAAAAAGAAGTTACGACTGACACCACAGAAATACAAAGGATCATAAGAGACTACTACAAGCAACTATATGCCAAAAAAAAGGACCACCTAGAAGAAATGGACAAATTCTTAGAAAGATACCATCTTCCAAGACTGAACCAGGAAGAAAGAGAAAATATGAACAGACCAATCACAAGTACTGAAACTGAAACAGTGATTTAAAAACTTACAACAAACAAAAGTCCAGGACCAGATGGCTTCACAGGCCAATTCTATCAAACATTTAGAGAAGAGTTAACTCCTATCCTTCTGAAACTCTTCCCAAAAACTGCAGAGGAAGGAACACTCTCAAGCTCATTCTATGAGGCCACCATCACTGTGACACCAAAACCAGACAAAGATACCACACACACACACAAATTACAGGCCAATATCACTGATGAACATAGACGCAAAAATACTCAATGAAATACTAGCAAAACGAATCCAGAAATACATTAAAAGGATCATACACCATGATCAAGTGGGATTTATCCCAGGGATGCAAGGATTCTTCAATATATGCAAATCAATCAGTGTGATACACCACATTAACAAACTGAAGAATAAATACCATATGATCATCTCAATAGATGCAGAAAAAGCTGCTGACAAAATTCAACACCCATTTATGATAAAAGCTCTCCAGAAGTGGGAATAGAGGGAACTTACCTCAACATAATAAAGGCCATAAATGTCAAACCCACAGCTAACATCATTCTCAATGGTGAAAAGGACTATTCCTGAGGAGTGTTATGTATTTAGGGACGTGTTAACTAGATCAATGCTTCTCAAACTTTAATTGCATGTGAATCGACATGGACTAATTAGAAAAACTGATTCTGATTCAGTAGTTTTGGGGTGGGGGCTGAGAGACTAAATTTCTAACAAGCTCCAAAGTGATGCCTGTCATGTGGTATATGGACCACACTTTGAGAAGCAAGGAACCAGATAGCTTGTTAAGGTTACTTTTTGATACTGAGAGTCTATAATTTTCATTAAAAAAAATACACTTCAGGAACAAAGAAAGCAGTTACGTACTGTGTTTTCCATATGAAAATGGCAGTGTTTGAGCACATAGAGGAAGCAGGAGCATTGCCTGGAGACAGAAGCAGCCATACTACAAAACTTACCCAGTAAATGCATATTTTTAAGGAAACTATTCTAAGGTAAGAAAAATTGTTAATAAATTCTTGTATATGACTACATTTAATTATCCACTTTCATTAGAAGTGACGAGTCATGTTCAGTAATCAGAATTAATAGCACTCATTTCTTCAATTTTAATAATCCAAATCTATATTAAATTCAAGACTTTAAGTGTTTGTCTAGTTCACTCAGCAGAAGTCCTTTATAATTATCCATCCACTTCACAGCCTTTCAGTGTACTGACTTTACTTTATTATTCTCTTACCTTCATTTCTATAGATTAGGGCTTTCCCGCTGGTAGAACTATAGATGTCCCTCAAGATATTCGGTCTTCTTATCCTTTGGGAAGGCCAGCCAAGTAGCTTGATCCTGGGCTCCTGGGAAGAAGACCCAACCAGATTGACAATTAGTCAATCACGATTAGTGAGTGACACCTAGCACTCATTAGTCTGGCCTCAAGACATTGAGCTCAACCAAGCCAAGTGTCTATCATCTTGATATCAACTTCAGCAACTTGCTGCAAGCATGTCCGTTTTTATCTTAGGAGAAGGCTCTGTGGATCTGTTGGAGAAGTTCAGGTCTTAAGTGCTTCACTAGCATAGCATGTCCACCAAAATTTGGCCATGGGAGGATAGACAATGAGAAAGAAAGAGGTTTTTGGCAGGTGTGTCTTTAGGTGATGATCCCGATATCAGTCTTCCCATACATTAAATACTTTTA
Organism: Lagenorhynchus albirostris; assembly: GCF_949774975.1. Taxonomy (NCBI): domain Eukaryota; kingdom Metazoa; phylum Chordata; class Mammalia; order Artiodactyla; family Delphinidae; genus Lagenorhynchus; species Lagenorhynchus albirostris. Next base: position 77,654,010 of record NC_083097.1, on the reverse strand, counting down.
TCCATTTGTGGCAAAGTAGGTGCATGGTAACATCTCTAAAAGGTATGTGTATTTTTCAATTTAGAAAAGTGATTTTGTAATACTTGACATATAAAGTTTAGGTAAATTCTAAATCTATAGCATCCTCTTATGAAATTCCAATGGTAAATCTCACAAGGAGCTAAAAGGAAGAGTTGCTATATTTAAAATCAAATGTTGCAAATTGTTTAATGGTTGTAAAACTTGTTTCAAAATTTTTATTCTCTTGTACAAAATTTTTTTTCATTGACAGCAACCATCAACAATTCAAAAAGACTTACTGTTTTGATTAGAAATGGTATATAGGCTTTCAAGCATAAAACCTGAGATAAAAAGTTATATTGATGGAAGTATATTCACAGTTCTCAATTTAATGTTATCTATATTCAACTTTAATATATTGCTCCAAATATTGTATTTTATTTTCTTGCCAAAACTGTATCATATAAAAAAATGTAATGAATACCTTTACTAAGTACCATACAGATATTCCCAAATTTCCTCCAGTTTTACCCCAGTGTGTCATACAAATATTGTTAATTTTCTATTTGGGGGAACACTGCTATAGGCAGATTTCCCTCTATAATGTGTTCTGTTACCAAATATCTTCTAGTATACGGACTAATTAATTATATATTTGTCTTAATATATAGCTACTATTACCCAAAGAAAACAGGTAAGTCTACATAACAATTGGAAAATGTTAAACCTAAGTTATTTCCTCACTCCTTATCCTATGCCTCTTGAAAAAAAACCTGGAATATTATTCTGGAGGGTTAGCAATGCTCTTTTTCTTGACCTGAATGATTATATAGTGTTCACGCTGTGATAAATCATTGAGCACCTGGCTTTGTGCACTTTAGTGTACATAGTTTATTTCACTGTAACAAAAGGTTTAAACATTTTGTTTTCTAAGACTAAAGAGATACGGTCACCTCTGAACATATTCTTACTTCCTGTTCATAATAGCCTTGCTCTTATTACTTTCCAAGAAAACGTAATAAATGATTAACTGTATCACTGGGCAGTTGGGAGCAGTCATGAAAGGCATGACACTTACTTAATAATTCATAATAGAAACACAGTCCTCCTCAGTTTCTGAATTATCCTGTTTTCTACATAAATTAATCAGATGAATCAAATGCTGTTAAAACCAACTTAAGGGTGATAATTGGCTCTCCTAATTCATGATATAAAATAAGACAGTGATGGGCCTGCTATGATCCACATAGCAGGATAAGACTAGCCCTTGATATGACAAAGTTAAGATGAATTCTACATCTATTTGCACCCTCCAGCCTCAGTAAACATTCATTTCTTCTGCATCCCAGAAACTGTGGCAAATAAGGTCCATCAGATAAGATTCACAGAATTTCAAAATAAATTACTGATATATATATATATATAGTATATAGTTTGGATGGGGATATTATCGTTTTACTGTGAGAATTTAGTTTGCCCTATTAAATATATCAACCAAATGTTTACTCCAGGTGTGTAGGGTGCTCCATTTTAGACAAATTCTTCATTACTGAGACACTGGCCTCACTAATGATTTACTTGAACTGTCAAATTCACAGTAAATATTTAATAATATTTATTAAATAATATTAAATGTTTATTAAATAATATGAAATATTTAAAAATATGTAATAATGAAACACCATTATTAAATATTTGCCACAAGTTTCTTTTGCTTTGCTAGCACACAGTTAGCATCTGTCTGTTGTGAGAATGAAACACCCTAGAGAGCTTGAGGCCACAACTCAGGCTGAGGCACGAAGAGAAAAGAAGACAGTTCACCTAGCCATCAACATTCACACACGTGAATTTACGGAGCTGACAGAAGAACTGTCAATCTGAGCCCATTCTACAGCACCTCATGTGAGAGTTACATTATAGTAATAGACTTAACTGCATCACATGGCTTATTAACGTTGGAATTTGTTTTTGTTAAGAAGCTTTATGTTTAAAGAAATTATCAATCTACTCCACATTTCTGCAAACATGGAGGCAAATGCATTTCTCAGCCTTATCCTCCACCAAGCCTCCATCTCACTTGCTTCCGGTAAAAAGTTATCTCTTGCTTCCTTTCTCCACAAGCTCATATGCTTTCTTCCACTCTTATCTCTTTTCTTCTTTTAGAATAGGCTGCGCCCCCCGGCGGCTGTGAGCTTAAAAAAAGAAAAAGACCTTTCGCAGGCAAGACTTTGAATCCCCTGCAATTTTACTTTTGGGCTGAGACCGTCGCTTTCCCGCGAACTCCGACGGAGGTAGTCACGATCATTACCTAACCGTCCTTCTCCCTTGAGGTCAATTTCTTATTTTTCCATTTTAAAGAGAGGAAAGGCACCAGTCAAAATAGAAACAGTTTGGTTCTAGGCGGTTGCAGGAGGACGACAGTTTTTGGAGCTCAGAAGGGCAGCTCCAGCAACCAGCGCTTGTGGCGCTGTCCATTCCTCGGTGCTGAATGGAGATCCTGGCATTTCCCGCCAGGTTCAACCCCTCAGGATCAGAATAGGTTCAGCCACAGTGCACTGTACCCATTTCCCTGTTCTGGGATGGGGGGGGAGGGGTGGGTGGCGGGGAGAACCATTTAGACGTCTGCTTATTCTCTTTCCACGGGAAAACACCCTTCCACAAAAAGAAATTGTGCATTTTATGGGAAAGTATTGGCATAGCTTCAGTTCAACACCAAAGTGAAGAGCTCTACTGAAGGAAGAATGGAAAGTTCAGAGTTAATGAAACCTGCTCTTTCTCTCCCTGAGTCAACACAACAGCACTTGGGTCCCTACACTCCCTTGTTTATAAATAAAGGAAATAATTTTCTGTTTTTAAAAATCATGTGAATAAAAATAAATAAAATTTTTAAATCACGAGATTAATCATTTTTTTCTGATAAGGACTGTAAAGTGGGTGGTAGTGGGTCCTGCAATATCTGGAATAGAATTTTAGATATTGTTTTACTGAGGATGAGAAACGGAGGAGAGAAGGATGTAAACTTGTTAACTAAGGTGGTTTGAACGGTTAAAAATACGTTTTTAAAATATTGCTTTAGCATTGTCTTCCAGAAGTGCTCGTTTATCCCAGGCGATTTAGGTTAGAATCCGGGCAGTAGAAGCTTCCCTTCTCTCTGCCCTCCCAGCCTCTGTCCGATCTGAAAGACTGAAAAGCCCTGTTCTTCATAGCAGGTGCCGATATCCACAGGGCCGTTATAAGAATCCTCCTCCCTCCCTTCTCCTCTTACACAAGATAATCAAGTAAAGATAAAGAAAACGGACAGAAGGGAAGGAAAGTGTGCTGCACGACAGATCTTTGATTCGTGGTAGTTATATTCAAATGGGGCACTTCTCTTTGAGAAGTGAAGGTGTTCCTCACGGCTACAGAATTTACAATCAGAACGGGAGCAGACTTAACCGATACGAGCAAAGGTTTCCTTCCTTTTCTTCTCTGCTGCTTATTTTAGCCGCTTCTCCATCCCGCTGGGGATACCATCCAGATCTTAGTCCAGGTAGATCTGACGTCAAGAGATGGCTTTCGTAGATTTGACGTGTAAACACTGATTTCCATTCCGACTCGGAAGGGCTGGGGCTCCACTCTGCCGGGAGACCGGGAGACCGAAGCGCTGCACTGAGCGCTCGCCGCCGCCCAGCCTCTCCTGCGCGTCTCTGTCTTGTCGCAGAACAACCGGGAGCGAGAAGTGGTCCAGAGCCGGAGGGTAGAAGGGGCGATCCTTTCTGGCTTTTCTATCTTGCTTCTCATTCCCCCTCTCCTTCCCACTCGTGTGCGAGCGAGTGGGAGAGCCATGGAGCCAAGAGCCTGGACTCTGCAGTGTACTGCTTTCGCTCTCTTTTGCGCTTGGTGTGCATTGAATAATGTAAAAGCGAAGAGGCAGTTTGTGAATGAATGGGCGGCGGAGATCCCCGGGGGACCGGAGGCAGCCTCAGCGATAGCCGAGGAGCTGGGCTATGACCTTTTGGGTCAGGTAAGAGTTTGCACTTTCAAAAAACTTTCTGGGGCTCGAGGGGACTGGCGGGACTGGAGCGTAATCTCCCATGTGGGAGTCCCAGGTTGCACTCTCCTGAGCACAGTGGCAAGGAGCGGGAGCTTCTCCAGCTCTCGGCCCTGGCGCGCTTGGAGAAGGCTTGCCTTATTTATTGTTTGGGCTGGGCGCAGCCAGGCAGAACCAAGCCGCTGCAGCTGGGTACAGCTTAGTCTTGCTGCTGTCCGCTCTGGAATTGAAATCCGTTCCCGCGCGGTTTGGAAGAAAAATCCCTCCACGCTTGTTCACGGAACTTGAGATGCACGCAGGCTCTTACTAACCAGTGCCCAGAGGAGAGGCAGTGCGCTCTGTCCCCTGAGACTCCGCGGGTCTGCGTCAGGAGCTGGCTGTTTCATTCTTTTCAATATGGCAGCAGCAGATCCAAGTCCTGATCCAAGGGGCCAAGCAGGCTTGGAGATGTTCGCCGGCAACCTTCGAGGATACGCCCAGGGCAATGGGAGAGTGTCAGTGGCCGGGCCTCGCGACCCGGGGGCTCGGGGGCTATGGAGTGGCAGAATGAGGTGGGTGAAAAACATGGGACCAACTCTCCGGGCCTCTACCGCGAGCTCTGGATTCTCAATGGAAACTTGCAAAGTCCGAGCTTCACAACTTTGCTCGGTCAGTTCCCCTGAAGGGTCAAGCTGCCGAAGTGACTGGGGAAAGGATATCTTTCTTGTTCCCCAGCCAAATGCGTATTCGCTCTCCAGGGGTTTCATCCAGTGAAAAAAGCTGTTGCCCGTCCAAGCAAGGCCTGGGTTAATAGATAGCTGGGGGGTGCGGGGGGGGGCGTTAAGGCATTATGTAGGGGGCTCCTTAGCTGTGCACCGCAGGGAGTGTGAGTTCTAATCTGAGCTTTCCTTTCCCTTGGCTCAGAATCAAGCCCTCATTCCTTGCCTTGTGAGTTGCTGTACATGGAAACGGGGTGGGGGGGGGGAGGGAGGAAGGAGTTGTAAAACATTTTGGCGCGTTTTTTCTAGAGGTGGTGGTAGAGATGCAGCTGAAGTCATGGATGAGTAATGGGGTGTGGGTGTTGGCAATTCCATAGATCCAGATCCACTGGGGAATGTGCCTTTCCTTCCCAGAGGCTTCATTCTCCAACTTCATGAGCCAAAGTGTCTGAAATCCCCAGCAGGGAAGTCAATACGCATATTGAATTCTCTTCTCCGTGTCCCAGTAGCAGACCCATACTTCTGCTTTTGTCCAGTCCTTGTTCTGTGCTAGGCTCCGTGTTAGGGGCTGAGGAATAATAGGAGGAAAATAAACTTTCAAGGAATCAAGAGTCTAGAGACTGGTTTAGAAACAAATGACTGCAATTGCAAGCAATTGGTATAGCAAAAGAAACTGTTCCTGGAGTCTCAATACTTGTTGATTGAAGGATTGAGGATGGAAGGGAATTGGGGAGGGGTGAAAGAAGACAGCCCAAGGAGGAAACACTTGCACAAGTTTAGGAAGAAGAATCAAAGGTTGCCCAGGAGAACATGAGGACATCGGAGAAGGCACTCCAGGCATAGAAAACAGCTTGTGGGAAACCAGGGAGATAAAAAAGAAAGTGACTTACTTATAAGTCTGGAAACCACAAGGCATTGTTGGGATCTAAAAAGAGAGTGAGTAGTGGGCAGAACTGTATGGGTGGGTACTGTGGGCATCATGGAAATCTTGTGTGTCCTATGAGGGGAAAAAAAAAAACTGGGAACTTAATCTTTTGGGTAAATAGCATTGGTAATTGTGTGAAAGGAGATTGGAGGAGAGAGCAAAAAATAACTCCCTCTTCATTTTCTCACCTTATTAGCCCCAGACATACATCCATACCCGGACCATTCATTATGCGGACTGTCTTTCAAAATCACAAGTCTCAATAAATAAATAAATAACAATAAATCAGTACTCTTGGTAGGATCTTCGAGGAAGGGGTGGCAGAGTACAAGAGGCTTCAGAAAATAGTGGGAAAACCTATCTATACTTGCATGCGATTTGCATATGCATATTTCCAGTTAAATGGCATTACTAGTAAATGTTTTTAAAATAATAATTCTTTGTAAAAGACTGATAGTGCTTTCCTGGCTCTGCTTGTTTCTTCCTTTGTTTACACTTAACTTAGCATCACTATCTTGAGCTCCTTAAGGCCTCAAAAGCTAGGATTGGGGGCAGGGGTGACAAGAAGCAAAATCAGTTGATAGCAGAAACAGAGCTAAGCACTGGTGATCTTTTCTTATGGCTAATGTTCTCTCTCCCCAACTCCATGTAAAGCTTATAGCAGATTCAGCCCCTGAGGTTCAGGCTTGGAGCAGGCCCTAAGCATCTCTATTAAAAAATTCTCTAGGTGATAAGAAACACCAATTTAAAGAATGTAGTTCTTCTGAAATAACCCATTGTCAATTGTTTGTCTCAGTTTAAAAACATAGAGGGCATCTAGAGAATTTGGTAGGTTCAAATTAAGTACTATTTTGAATAAAGGGAAACTAGCTTAAAAGAATAATGAACTTAGTTCTAAATGGACCAAATGTATTGACAGTCACCCAGAGAAGTTTACACACTCCAAGGTGGAACACCTGTCCTAAATGTGGCATGCTGGTTTCTTCCTCAAAGCCTTGAACTACTGGAAAGTCAGATGGTCACTACTAGTAGCTTATAATAATTATCACTATGGATTCAATGGCTATATTTCGTAACAAATTATTCTAGCTGAATGTGGCACTGCCTATATATCGTACCAAAGGGTTTGCCTGCCTTCCACAAATTATTGTTCTCTGACAGAATAAATTTGACAAAATGAATATTTTTTAAGAAATGTCTATCTACACAATAACATCACCTAGAAAAGCAAATGTAGTTCCTCTGAAATACATGGAACAGAAGCATCAACAGCTCCCAAGTATGCTGTGAGCCCAAGTGATAATGTCATGAAGCTCGTCTCACTCAACACACTGAGAGGGAAGGCTTCTATCAGTGTCTTCCTCATGAAGAAAAAAGTTAACCTCAATACAAGAAATGGATTTAACAAAAGCTGCCTGTCTCCAAGTTAGCTGTGTTTCAACCTAACCTATAGATACTTACTTTGGAAAGAGGATTTTTATTTTAATTTTTTCTCTTATAGATTGGGTCACTTGAAAATCACTACTTATTCAAACATAAAAACCATCCTCGGAGGTCTCGAAGGAGTGCCCTTCATATCACTAAGAGATTATCTGATGATGATCGTGTAAGTGTTGTGCATTTGTCTTCAAACCAGTAACCTGACTTATCTGCCTTCTTTGTGATTGCTAACAAGAGCAAAAGCAAATATGATTTTTTTTATTGTGTTCACAAAATCTGTAGTGTTTCTTATTATCTCCATAGTGTTATAATTGCACATAATAATAACTGGATCAGATTGAATTGGTTGACTAAATTTTATACACACACACACACACACACACACACACACACACTATAAACACTAGCTCACAAATCCAGTCTAAGAGCATGAAAATGAATATGAGAATCAAGTGGCAGCACTGATGAACTGTTTGACAATACAATCGATCAACAAACTTTTATTATATGCCTATTATGTACCAAGCACTTTGATATCCGATGTGATGATGCCAAAGAAATATAATACATAAACCCTGTTCTTAATAACATTTCAGTGTAACTGAAAAAACATTCTGCCATTCTGTCTGGTTTGGTTATGCAGGGAACTAGTGCTTTTGAAGGAGCTTTAAATCCATGTCTTCATGAGGCAAATGTTTCTATAAGTATTGTATAGTCTGATCCAAAGAATTTGATCTCTTTTTATCCTGGTCTGTATACATAGTCAATGATTAGGCAACAGCAGGAAATGTCTAGAATGGATATAGGTAAAGTGTGGAGCCAATTTCATGTATATCTAATGTACCTTTTGATTTTGAAGTCTGTTTTCAGGGTCAGCAAACACACCAATAGAATGTTAAAATGAAATAGAAATTTGAAGTATTGGAATCTGCATACACAACGTTGTCGTTTCACAAGAATGTGCCATACTGGTGAACACTTATCCTGGCTGGCCTGATATCTGTGTACATGATTTCTGTTGTCTAGGACATTCTAAAGAATTCTGGAAGCTTTGTGAGAGATACAACACATACTTTCAACTTCCCATAAAGAAAAGTATAAGTGACAGAAAGGTGCTAGAACTGTTTAAAGTACAGGAATTCGTGAACCCTGTAAAATAATTTGCTATTTTATTTGTTATGCAACTGATAGAATTTAAAAAAAAAAAAAGAAGAAGAAAAGGAAGACAGATTAAGAGAGTAGGAAATGACTGGGCCTGGGTTACCAGTGTTCAAACATGAAAGAAGCAACCAAACCCAGACCAAGAATGCTGTATCAGGACCACAGACAGCAACACCACAGCTCACAAACAACCATTGCTGGCTTTTACCCAAGTTAATGGCTAGAAGTGAGAGACCTAATCAGAGGCCCTGAACATTACTTTAAACGTTTCTTGTCCGGCGAAATCTTCTCTTCGCTGTCCCAAGGCAGATGGCTAATTGTATGTGGGCTTTGAAAGTAGGGCAACTTCTAGCACTCTGGCTAGGCTTAGTCCTTGGGCAAAACAAGAGAGAGATTTCCTTGTCTGCCTAAATACATGCCTGACATTAATGCACAAGAAAGTAAAACTGACCTTCCTTCTCATCTTAATAGGAGGAAATTGGATAGAGTGGAGCAGACCTAACTGTTACTATTACTCAATATCTCACTAAAATGAACAGATAGCCCAGTTCTATTCTTTAGATATTTCCTTAATAATTGATTTGGGGGAGAAATCTCAAAGCATAAGGAAGAAGAGATGAGAATTTACTCTTCAGCATAACTTCATAAAAAAGCAGTCTATATAATCCTATGAAAAGTTATACCCAGAATAACTTTAGTTCAGGAAAAACCCTAGAACACACTGAAGCTTGCAGTAGGAGGTTAGACTAGATGATTTTTAATTCCCTTTTCAAATCAAAAGGATTGTTTACAATTAAGCACATGATACTTATTATATACATAATAGAAGGACACCATTAATTTGCTCTGTTCCACTTGGTCTGCTCTTACGGAGATATGGCATTTGGAGTTAATGACATTAATCATAACACTGTTTCCAACAATTGGATGTTTATCTGATCAGATGACAGAGTGTCTCCTCTTATATTCCATTTTTTAAAAATTGCCTTTGATTTTCATTTTATTGCTCCTTTTTTTTGATAGGGATGATATTCTTTCAAATTAGCACTCTGAAATGCAGCAATAAGCTATCTTTATAAGCCTGTTAATGAAATCTCCAACTGTAAGTGACTCTCTCCCTCAAAGATTAGTACTTGTTCCCTAGCAGCCAGTTCCCGAAGACCAACTCAGAAGACAGGCAGTATATTCCAAGCATTGAGGTATTTTAAGCCAAAACACTTACGCTTGAAAACACAGCCACTTTAAAAATAAATTATAGTGACTGATTTCCAACTCTCAAGTCCCTCCCAATGTTTATAATAGGTTTGCAGTATATTTTCTAATTGGAAATTCAGGACAGTCTTAGTGGATGGTTTTATCCTTTAGTTGCAAATTATTTTTCAGTTTTTATTTTTGGATCTGACTCATTAGTATTCTCACATTAAAAATATCCTATCACACCATGGACTATCATCATGAGGACAGAAGAGAGGATATGTTTTGGGTAGGAAAGAGTCATGTTGCTCAGCAAAATTAGAGCATGGTATTATCTCATCATGAATATAACCACAAGGCAGCCCCTCACCCTCTCAGGGCCTCAAGTATAATAGGATTATGCTATAAATGTGGGGAAGGTAATTTTTGTATTGTCAGGTGTCTGCATAATACATGAAACTAAATCAATGGTAAGTGTGCATGGTCAGTAGTGCCCATTCATCACCCTGGATCTGTTTCTCATATTAAACACACTTAAACAGAAGGCTGAAGAATAGAGGAGGCAGAATTTCAAATCTGCCAAGACATAGCGCCTTTCTTGTCTTTTGTCACATTTGCAATTTCTATTTTTGTATATAAAGAAAGAGAAATTAAGCTGTAAGAGCAACATAACAGCAGTTCTAGGATCTCTTAGCTTGTTGACTCATTCCACGAAAATGCACAAATTTTCTGCCACAGAACCCTGGAACCTCAATATAAAAGTGAGTAATATGGTCCATTTGCTGATGAAAGCAGGCTGAACTTTTACTTCCACTGTAATCACAGTGTAAATAATTTGAGGGAATCATCACTTCACTGACTGCTTCTCCTCCCCCTAAAGGTACATTTTACTGTAATAGAGGAAATGTTCATCTCACCAGTGGGCAATCCCTTCTTCTCACTGAGCTGCCAGTTTGATCTGTAGTCAAACGAAAACACTGTGGAGCTGCCTGAACTCTGATGGAGAGAGTACTAGAGCTAGTTAGAGGGAAGATGATTACACCAGAGGTGGCTATTTGTTGATTTTTTTGCTCTAAAACTCCTTGTAGGTGCTATGGGCTGAACAACAGTATGAAAAAGAGAGAAGTAAACGTTCAGTTCTAAGAGACTCAGCACTAGATCTCTTCAATGATCCGATGTGGAATCAGCAGTGGTACTTGGTAAGTACCTACAGGAGGACTGTGTAGGACCTGGGTTATTTGTTATAGCTGCACAACAGATTTTTTTAATGATAGATAATTCAGCAGAGGGCTGTGTTACCTAGAGATTAGGGTTGACGGGACCTTCCATGATCTGGATCTTCTGTTTTACTATGTGAGGATGTCTGAAACACAGATCTTTAGCTACTATGAGAGGAAGGGTTGTTGCCTTTTGTCTTCTTAAGCTTATCTGGAATAAGTACAGAAGAATCATGTCTTGCAAGTTAGGGGTTCCAAAACAGTACTCATGGCAAAAAAACATATTTGATCAAAGTTACTCTTGAGAACACTTTTAATCACCCAAAGAGTACAGTGAACATGATTCAGTATATATAGCCCTGAGAGGCAATTTGCACATGCTTACAGGTGAGAATTTCTGAACTAGGCTAAAGGAAGGAACACAAGGAAAGACAAAAGGCATCTATCTGCAGAGGTCCAGACTTGCGAACCAGTTCTACCTTTAAGATAGTTATCAAATGCTTGTTGGAATGTAGGCACCTAGTGGAGAAACTGTAAGTGTTCCTGCTTGCCTACGGAGTGCTCTCCTCTGTTTTAATGTTAAGCCTCTATCGTAGTAATACATGTTAACAGAAGTGTTTATTGTTGAGAATATTATAAAAGATGAATTTTCATGACAACCATAAGCTAACGCTTAGACATCCTTGTTGCATAATGGATGGGAAAGGAGATCAATTCCTCTTGAAACTCTCTTAACCTAGGCAATACCTACTCCTTGCAGCAGAAGAGACTCATTAGCTAACACTGGTGCATTTGCTATGTGTCAAATACTATTCTAAATGTTTGACATGAGTTAACTCATCTAGTTCTCACACAACATTTTGTTGTAGGTATAGTAAGTATCCCCATTTAACAGATGAAGAGACAGAGACATTGGCAAGTTGAATAACTTGCCAAAATCACGTAATTATAGTGGAGGGGGCATAATTCATGGCTCCAGAGGCCATATTCTTAACAACCACACTCTATGATTGTTCTTCTGACTGACAGAGAGTCCTTCTTCTCTGGCGTTGGCCAACAATCTGTGTGTAGTTCCAGCCTCCTGTGATTCAGCTTCATGTTGGCCTAGTAAATTCTTGTTTTGCCCCCACCTCTTTCTGAGGACATCAGCCAGGGGCCAATGCATTCACTGATACTTTTGATTGTTGTTATTTATAAATATCTTGTTGACCTCTTCACTAAAAAGCAGGCATTCTTCTAGTGCATCTCTCTTGAATGCTTGGGGATGTGCTCATATCTGTGTTCCCTTGCTGTCTAGCTCTTCTTCCTTACAGTCCCACATACAGTAACTAACAGAAAAATTATCTGAAAACAAATCCCAAATCTTCTCTCACAGGTACTTACTCCCTAAATCACTAATACTTGGACATAGGCAGTCAGATTGCAAGTCTTGGTAAGACCACAGCCTCCTGGGCATTCCAGATTCTGTCTTTTCTTTTAGAAAATTTATAAAAACATCCATGAAGAACTGTGAACCAGACAATATAAAGTACATTCAGTGTGGCAGTGGAGGCTCAGGATTTGGGGGGAGATGGAAACATGGGACATCAAATAAAGCTTTGGTAGATGAAAAGCTTGAGCATGTAATTATAAATGAAAGCAACTTAGGGATGAACTTCTTCAAAGCCACGCAGCTCAAAGACAAGGGGCACAGGGTGATTCATCCTTTTGAGTGATTTTCCACTGGAACAACTGGAAAAAGAGCAGCACTCTGATGATTCACTTGGTCTCACCCTTAACTTTGTTTTTTTATTTCACCTAATTGCCCGCTTCTAACGAATAGAGTGACCCCAGGAAGAAGAAAGATGGGTCTCCAGACTGGATCTTCAGTTCTTACTTTGCAGCAAACAAGTCATGGTTTTACTAATGCTTCTTGGTTTTTCTTTATCAGCAAGATACTAGGATGACTGCAGCCCTGCCCAAGCTGGACCTCCATGTGATACCTGTTTGGCAAAAAGGCATCACAGGCAAAGGAGTTGTTATCACTGTACTGGATGATGGCTTGGAGTGGAATCACACAGACATCTATGCCAACTATGTGAGTCTAAGCCCTCCCATTGCTGCAACTTAGGGAGTTGTCTACACTGACACACAGTTAGGACTTTGCTTCCCTCAAGCAGGAGGCTACTCTGATGTCAGCCCTGGTAATGACGGGCCACGGTTTTGCCACTTCCCTCACCCTTCTGCCAGTGCACATAAATTTTTTTTTTTTTTTTTTTTGTATCACTGGGCATCGAAAGAATTTGCTGGAGCCAAGGATTATACGAAAGCATGTGTGTTGGGGTAGGGGGAGGCACTTAACATCAGCTAAATTATTAAAAGCCATTCAAACTCTATGCCACTCAGTATTTGGGGACATGAAAGCAATCAAATCAAGCCTGATGCCTGAGACCATTTTCACAGTCTTCCTGCTGACATCCCTTATGGGTCAATATCTCTCACATTGTGAAGTTATGTGAATGCGATTCCTTCCATGCAAATCAAAGCGTGCACTACACAATACAAAAATGGCAAGCTGAGAAAAGTTTACTAAAAATGGGAAATAAGTAAATGAAAGTTATTTACTTAATTGGTTATGAAGTTCTCCATAATATTTTAGGTCTTTAAATCAGTGTTTCATCTTGAATATTGCCCCTTGTCTTTCTCTCATCCTTTCTACTCAACCAACATTCCCCAGCTAAAGAGCAAAGGAAACAGGAAGGAAAAGAAGAGATGAAAAAGATTAGGAGTTATTAAAAGATATGGAAAACATAGAGAAGTAGCAGTAGTAGTGATACAATTCTTACGTGGAAGATGTTTAAGTGTAGCAATCTGATTGCAAAGGGGGGTGGGACCTGGAAGCTTGTCTTGAATTTCAAGCACAGCCTCTTTAATTAAATTACATGTTTATTTTAACTGAGGAGGCTGAAGGAGATCACTGCAGACCTGAGCCCCAGCCCACAGCCAGCTCTTTGCACCTATATTCTTAAGAAAGATGAGCATCAAAGTGTCACTAACTAGGGCTCTAGCTTAATTAAGCCATTCAAATTCTCTGGGCCTCAATTTTCTCATTTGGAAAATGAGGTGGTTGAACTAAGTAAACTTTGACTCCTTCTGTTCTAATATCCTATGAGAGTCTATGAGCTAGAGGTTTGGAAACATTCACTGAGAATTGGATGATGACTCACTTTTCTGTGTATATCACCTCTGCCTGGTTTATGGGGATGATAAATGATCAGAAACTGGGCCAGAAACTCTAAAATGCAGACTTTCGAGCTATCAGCCAGGATGGGAATAGGATAGGGATAGAAGACTCGGAAAGTACTGCTTTTTTTATGATGCTACCATGTTATTTTTGTTTTCTCTTTAGGATCCAGAGGCTAGCTATGATTTTAACGATAATGACCATGATCCATTTCCCCGATATGATCCCACAAATGAGAACAAGTGAGTAAATGTGGATTTGGGGGTGGGGGTAAGTGCTTTAAAATGCTTTTATCTTACTTGAGAAAATTACACTATAAATATAATCCACATTTGAGCTCTCAGAAAATGTTCGTGTACACCATCCATACCACAATATTTTGTTGCTTTTAAAACAGAAACAAAAGTTTCTATTTATATATTCCTTTGGGCTTATAGAACCATATTTCAATTAAACTTTCTTCTTACATTATGAAATGTTCCCCTCAAATGTTACTGAATAGTTATGGCTTTAAAAAAAATTGTTTGAGACATAAAGAATAAAAATCTGAGTCCACCCCCCGCCCCCAATTCCTCTATGAATCGTTTATTACTAGCAACATGCTTGATGTTAGTCATGAAGAGAAATATAGATGACCAAGGTAACAAATCCCCACGACCTCCTATGTTGGCCACAACCATGCTCACTAGTTCCCTCAGAAGAATATGACAAGGCACCAGACGAGAAATATACCGTGGGCTTGGCCCTCAAATCCAACACAGTCTCCGGGGCATTGGGCTAATTAGTAGCCTGTTCCAGAGTTTCTGCTGGCTATTCTAAAGCTAAAGGGAAGAGAAAAAGGATATCTTCTGATCCCTAAATTAACTCTCCATAGCAGCCCCAAGGTGACGAGTGAGACCAAGAGCCAGACCCACCGAAGCAAGAGGCCAAATAAGGACCCAAAGGCAAGAGACATTTTAACCTCTCTTTTCTTAGCTCCAAAGGAACTTCACCCTCTAGGCACACAGCCTCAAGTGTCCACGCCCATGTGAAAACTCATCTTTGTGCATAATGATGTCTCTCACAGACTTCAAGGAGACATTCACACTTTCCTCTTCATTTGCTCCACCCAAAAGAAACTTGCACCAAAGCAGATGAAAGCCAAGGCAAAATGAGTGCTGCTACAAGTGGGGATGGAAAGAGCAAGTAGTGAAAAGCTCTTCGTGGATGCCACATAAAGTGCTTCCCTTTTCTTTCTTCCTCTCTCAGATTATTAACCAATTAGGGTCAATAGAGTTCTCTCTCTCTTGCTCTCAGTTTCCCTCTCCCCTTCTCCCTTATTTTCTCAGAATTCCCTTGTGGCTGGTGTAGTAATGTTGACCTAAAGTTGTTACTTTGGATTGTCCTCCAGGAGGCCAACAAACCCCAGGAAGGGAGGCTGGGGCTCCAGGACTTGGCCTCAACTTCCGAGTGTATATTTCTTCCTTGAGGGGAAGGGGAGGCTTGGGGAGGGTTCTTTCAGCACCATTTACTTCTTTTAGGGTTTATCTCTTAAAAGGGTTAACAGCAAACAGCCCTTGAGGTTAGAACATTCCAGTAACAATACAAAAGGAACCATGAGAGGGCACCCTTGGAGGAAAGTGGGATATCTCAGGAACTTAGAGCAGGACCCCCCGAGACAAACGTTCAGCCGTATTTCTGAGTGAGGGCAGTGCAAGACCAGGAGGAACACATGTTCTTTTAGAGCATGACCTTGTAATGTTAGCCTGCCTGGTAGTGATGGCTTTGCCAATTACCAGGAGGGAGGATGACCTTGAGGAAATCACTCATCTCACTCTGCCTCTACTTTTTATTTCATCTCCTAAAATGGTGACAAGGTATCTGTTCCCTACCCTCCTAAAAGAAGCTTCCTAAGGAAATGGGCAATAAGTGCTTGGAAGAAAAGGACACTCTTCCTAGAATGAAGTAAAAATGACAACTCTCAATCCATCCCCTTGATCAAGACTAAGAGGGAAATCTGCTCCCGACCACACGGGCACAGCTGAGGAGACTGTTAGCTGAAGGTGTCAGCCTCCTTCTTAGGCAGTGTGTACTGGGTCCGGCCCAGGATCCAAAGTGGGTGATAACTTGTGTGGTAGATGCATGATAGGTGAATACCTGGTGAAATGACATTCTCTAGAGTTTTGTACTCATGAGAAGGGGAATTCAGATGTCCCTCTTCCCTTCCCCCCCAAAAAAGGGACTCTCAACTTATGGTACCGATAATAGCCACATTTCCCCCAATTCACAGAGTTCCAAAGGCCCCAAGGAAGCAACCCATAATTGTATGTATTTTGTGCCTGAAAACTCTGAGCTTCCAGAGCATAGCAGACTGTGGACCTTGCACATAGCATAGAGTTAGTGTAGCATGGCCAAACAAGAGAGCACAGACTTTGCGGCTAGATTTGGATCAAATCTTAGATCTTCCACTTAATAGGTGAGTGACCTTGAGCAAATTATTTAACTTCTTTGTGACTAGTTTTATCATCTACTAAAGAGGTAATAATAGTACCTACTTCATTGGGTTCTTAGGGGGATTAAATAAGTTTATATATGTAATTGGCTTGGATAGTGCCTTGTATATAGAAAAAGTTAAATGTGTGCTATGATGATGATAATGATCAAGGTTTTTCATTTAGCAACTAAGGTAGACCTCCTTTCACTGAGAAAAAAAGCATGACAAGAATAGTATCATCTGATAAGAGCAGAAGCAGAGACAATTTTCTAAGCCAATTCAGAATCTGCTATTTGAAAATTACACAATAAGCAGCTATCTCTCACGGTCCTCTTGACTATCAACCAAAAAGCTAGCATCCCCATCATTTATCAAAATGTATAATAAAAGTAGAGTTACCCTTCTAGCGTATTGTCAGAAATAAATCCCTTAAGTTTAGAAAATGAATGGCCCCATTTTGTCTTGGCCTTTATAGCAGTTAGAGACCTATTATCTCCCAATTCCAAGGGCATTATCTCTCCAAACTATCTGTGTTGTTGCTGTTCTTTATTACTATGTAAATGAGGTTAATAAAAGCTACATTTGAATTCTCCTCTGCAAATCAAATGAGGAATCACTAAATAACAAAATCTTAAAAGTGCAGGTAACTCTTACTATTAATCTGGCATGAATTTGTGATCAGTATTTCAACACCAATTACAGATTATTCTTCTATTTTATAACACGTGTGGCAAGGATATTTTAACTAGTACAATAGTAGTCTTTAAATTATCTTCTGGAATAATTTTTTAAAAATCAATTTGTTTAAATGCCAGTTATAACCATTGTTCTAAGATAATAGAGTGTTCTTTTATCTCAGAGCCTGATTTAAGGAAAGAAAACTGCAGGTCTAGGAAGAATGATATAGAACCACTTTAATAAAGTCTTTTTATCTCAAGGTGTGCAGGTGAGAAGTGAGGATAAGAGGAAACAAAGATATCAACCCCTATTTGTACCACGATCCTGCACATTTTAAGAAAATAGTACTATGTAAAGAGAGGTAAACACGATATAAAGAGAGATAAATAATAGGTAGTGTCATACTGCATCAGTTTTAGGACAGAGGTACAATGCTGGAGATGTTTGCCAACAGGTTGATTCTGTAGGCTCTACCTGGAGACTTTGCTATCTTGGGCGCTGTCTTCCATCTTGT
This sequence comes from Lagenorhynchus albirostris, assembly GCF_949774975.1. NCBI lineage: Eukaryota > Metazoa > Chordata > Mammalia > Artiodactyla > Delphinidae > Lagenorhynchus > Lagenorhynchus albirostris. The sequence continues at coordinate 77,636,457 of NC_083097.1, read as the reverse complement.
GTAAATGGAAATACAGGTGGTAGTGACTTCTGGTAGCATATTTCCCCGATGATGGCAAATGAACTTTCCCTTCCACAAAAGGAAAGAAGGCTAATCCACAGGCATAAGGTGCCTTCTATGTGTTCAATATGCATGCATTTCTCAGAGAATGGGTGTGTTGGTCAGGAGAGCTTCAGTTGCAAGTGAGAGAATCCTAACACAAAGATTAAGTAAAATGGAGATATGAAAATATTTTTCCCCAAGAGATGTTCAGCTTCAAGCATTGCAAGATCCAGAAACTCAAATAGTATGCCATCAGGACACCAATTACTCTGTATCCATCTCCTAGTGCTGCTCACCTCCACTTAGCTTCATTCTCAATAGAACACTGCCTGGTAGCAAGATCCACATGGCTCACGTGGAACTTAAAGCTGAAGATTCTTGAGAAAGAATATAATTCTTTCCCCCAGAATCTGCATCAATTCTTGAAATGCTCTCTGGGAGGACAAGCCTCATGATAGAGAATCACAAGAAGTGAGCGAGGGCCACTTCCCAAAAGGGGGAAATGCTAGAAGACCAAAAAGAAGTGGGTGCCTGCTACATTAGGGAAGACTGTGAATTAAAGATAATTACATTGTTCTGACTTAGGACTCCTATCCAGTAGTAACATAAAGGAGGAACATCATTTAGTGGAAGGAGAACAGGAAATCATCTTTGGTATTTTAGGAAAAAAAGATAAGTGAAACAGGCTTATTTTATTTTATTTTTTTCCTTAGGAATTATTCTTTCTTTAATTCATAATACAAGTATTAAATAAATCAAGTATCAATATTTAGAATTTTTTTAACTTTTTTTAGTGGTTTGAGGGATGGCAATTTTTAAAAATTAATTAATTAATGTATTGATTTTTGGCTGCATTGGATCTTTGTTGCTACGCGCAGGCTTTCTCAAGTTGCAGCGAGCGGGGGCTACTCTTCGTTGCGAGGTGCAGGCTCCTCATTGCAGTGGTTTCTCTTGTTGCAGAGCACAGGCTCTAGGCAGGCATGCAGACTCAGTAGTTGTGGCTCACGGGCTCTAGAGTGCAGGCTCAGTAGTCATGGTGCACGGGCTTAGTTGCTCTGTGGTATGTGGGATCTTCCCAGACCAGGGATTGAAACAGGCTTATTTTAAATGACCCAGTCAATTTAGGATTTTTATATTTCATGCTGGGCTAAATTAATTGATGTCTAGTACAGTAGTGTTCAAAGGGAGCTGGCTGACAGAGTTGCTCAGAGCTAACCCTTCCTCTTTTTTCCTCTGTGTCAGCATATCTGGTCAGTGGCTCCTCCAAGGCACTAACAGCCTTCATGCTGCTCCCAGGAGCTTCCACAATGGAATAAAGTCATGAAGTAAACAAATTCACATTAAAGTTTCTCTCAACTTATTGACCCTCCTGAGGTCAGGGAAGTGATGGGAAAAGACAATCACTATCCCCAGAATTTCAGAATTGATACTTTAATGGTGGACTTTGGTCTGTTTTAGAGATGGATTATTTTTTTTCCCCAAACACTCTGAAATCATAAATTACCCTCATTGTCCCTAGTTGCAAAACTAGTCTTGTTCAGGTTTCTGGTCCCAGTCAGAGTTGCAGGAGCACCCTGGTTTCCCAAATAGCCTGTAGTGTCTTGTTAAAATTTCAAAATCCTCTTGGTACCAGGAAACCTTCAGATGTTTTAGTCTGGTATATGGTTAGAGGAGGAGAGGAGGGCTTGAGAGGGGGCTCTGTTTTACACATCCTACTAGGACTTGTACAGGTTAAACTAATCCAAGGAAGTCACTAGTGAGGGGAAGTGAGGAGTCACTTTAACACCAAAATTCTGGTACACAAACCATTTCTTTGAGATGGTATCAATAGCTAACACTTCCTGGGTTCTTACTATACACCAGCCACTTTCCTAAGTGTTTTGCATACAATTTTTCACGGGATGCCACAATTCTTTGAGGACCAGTAACTTACCCAAGGTCACATCACTAGTTTGTGGCGGAAGCTAGAACTTGAACTCATATACTTGGGCTCCAGTACGTGTTCCCTTCATCTGATACCTACACTTCATCTAATACCGATGGGAAGAAAACCAGCAACAAGCCTGACAAAAAGTTAACATATCCATGTACCATGGATTCATATGCAACACCAATGTTTGTCCTCATTTACGTTTTATAAATCCTATTTTCTAATCCTCAGACATGGGACCAGATGTGCAGGAGAAATTGCCATGCAAGCAAATAATCACAAGTGTGGGGTCGGAGTTGCATACAATTCCAAAGTTGGAGGTAAAGCAAAGGTTGTTCCTGTAGTTTTGCACCTTAATTTGAGTCTTGCATTACCTGGTGTAAATGGGGTGGTGTGGGGGGACTTTTCAACAACCAGAGGAAGAAATGAACCCCATGCAAAATTTGCTACACGACTTGAATGTGATTTGCAAGCAAATCAATTGACCTGGATTCTTAGAAAATGATAGCTGAATATAGCCCATACGTCTTTGTTGGGTGGGAAAAGGAAATGTTGAATAGCTTTTGAAGCAAATCTAATTTTCTCTGTGTTCTGATTTAGAAGAGTTTGTTATTGAGTGCTTGCTAAGAGAACAGGAGGAGGAGGTAAATTTAGGCGAAGATTTTCCCTGCCTCTCAATTCTGTAGTCCTTTAGTTCATAACAAAGAACAGTTAAAAACAATAAAAAGAATACATACTTCTTATAGTAAGGAGCCAAAGGTTATCTGTGGTAGCAAAAATTTAGAATCTCTGGTTGTTTCAGTCAGTGTCTTTATAGGTAAGCATATGGTAAGTTCCATCAGGGCAATTTAATAAAGGAAGTATTTACAAGAGCTAAAAGAAACCAACAAGAGACTAACTGATGTAAGCAGATGTTACCACCTTTAGACTTAATGGAGCAAGGGGAGGGAGTAGTCATGGAAACTGGAGAGAGAAAGCTGTGACCACATGAGACAGCCACTGGACAGGAGCTGTGGCCATGAGTACAACAATGGAGCCGCTTCTAAGCAGGGGGGGATCCAGGAATGAGTACCTCACTCTCCCCTCACCCCCAAACCTCCTGCTGCTGTTTCAGTTGGCTGAAACCAATGGGAAGACAAAAGAACCCACTGCTGCCATCCACGTTCCCGTGAAAAAGGGTGCAGAGTGGATCTGCAGGGGCTCACAGAGAATAAAACACTTGTCTCTCCTCTTCACACTAGTCCTGCCTCAGGCTTTCATGGTTATACCATGAATTTTGCATTTAGTTTGTTTTCTAAAACCACAACAAAAAAGATTCATTGTAGAACATGGCAATGACAGTAAAACTCCTTTAAGCTCTACCTGAGTATACCTTGAATCTGGCTTTGTATTCCGTTTCAGAAATCAAATAAATATACATCCTAGCATATAGAATGCATCTCTCACTATTACAGCACACTCCTAGATTTTAAGGGTCATTCTTGATTCCTTTATACCAGCATCGTCAAAATGCCATGTTAATTTAAAGAAAATGGAGGCAGGAGCACAAATTACATAATCACCTAGAAAAAGAATGCGCTTTTAAGTAATGATGAACTAAGTAGCTATAGTCTGTGAGAGAATCATCTCATCCCTTCATTTTATAGAGGAGGAATCAGAAGCAAGATTCTCCAGGAAACCAAAACACACCTACTGTATGTCCATCATTTACCTTCCAAGACATTATCCACATCCTGGAAGTTAACAGGATGGATTTGAGTGCCAGATTTCTGGGATTCAAGTCCCAGCTTCCCAGCTGCAAGTTGTGTGGCCTTGGGCAAGTCCCTGTCCCTCTCTGGCCACAGTCTCTCTCCCTGTAAAATGGGGAGAATTACAGCACCCACCTCAAATGGTTGTCATAAGGATAAATGAGTTCATATGTTTAAGGCCTGTACAATGGTAGCCGCATATAGTATATTCTCAATGCACACGAGCTGTTATCATCCGCATTTTACAGCTGAAGAAACTGAGGCACATAGAAGTTAAGTGGCTTGCCCAAGATCACAGAGCTAGTAAATAGCAGAGCTGGGATTTTTCTCCTAAATGCATTTTAAACAATTTTTTAAAAATAAATATAACTTCTACTAGTCATGTCAACTACCTGTTCTTTTACCCAAGCTCCATAGTAAATAATAGTGTGAAAATATAAAGCTGTGCACTCCATTGCATCATTAGCCTGAAGCCAGGAATAACCAGGTAGCTGCCTGGATCCGTCTAAATTGCTTTTGCCTTCCTGGCTCTTGAATACATGAGTCTGATGATGGGTGACAGCCTGTTGGAAAGCATAGAGCCACTGCATCTGCCTTCTCCTGATGAAAACCGATTCCCCCTCAGGAGTAAAATCCATGGCAATGATTTCATCCTTGAGATTATTTAGAAGAAAAGGAAGCATGTTCCCTGAAAATGTTTCTTAGCAAACACATAAAAGAATGGCCTCTGGGTTATTTTTAATCAGTGCTTAGAAACAAGAGTTTGTTCCCTATTTGTGAGTTTCCTATTGTAAGTAGATCTTTTCAAGCTGCACGGTTTCCCGTACAGAGTCCTCTGTAAGGCACTGACCGGGCCACAGCCATTCGTGGTATAGTCATGAGCAGGCATGTTGAGAGAGAGCTGTTTGATGCCTCTTTCTGAAAGCTATCCTGTCATTTTCAGGTTATCAGGGCAGCAGAGGGAGGGGAGACATTTTGTAAGCGACAACAACCATGGCCACAGCACAGCACAGCACATAAGGAAGCTTATGCAGGCGGTGACTTGATCTCCCTGCTGTGCTTTTAGCAGCTGGGTCACAGTCATTTGGGACATACACTGGTTACCTATTTTTGACTCTTTTGGGAGTCCTTTAAAAAATGAATATTAAGAGCATCGTGCCATTCTACATGTACACACTGACATCAGCATATGTATTTGTCTGTTTTGCTGTTCAGGGATAAGGATGCTCGATGGCATTGTGACGGATGCTATTGAAGCCAGCTCAATTGGATTTAATCCTGGACACGTGGATATTTACAGTGCGAGCTGGGGCCCTAATGATGATGGGAAAACTGTGGAGGGGCCTGGCCGACTAGCCCAGAAGGCTTTTGAATATGGTGTCAAACAGGTGAGATGCTTAACACAGACCCACTTGAAATGAAACCTGACCATTTGAATATGAGGAGAAGGGAAGGACACTTAGTTTATATGCATAGAAATGGTTGTGAACTTCTTGTTATTGTTTATGATTTGAAGTGCATTTAGAGAGCCAAATCGTTCTTAAAAGGGATGGAAGTTAAGGGTTAAGAAAGTTTTCCCCATTTGGGTGTGACATTCAACAGATATTCATTAGTCTTAGAATATTTACTTTCAAAAATACTCTGGATATGTCCTTTCTCATTTTCCTGCTGCTTTTGGATTTCTACATGAGGTAAACTACTACCCAGACTTCTTTCAAATACTCTGAAAATGCATCCTTAAATATAGCAATGTGCCACCTCCCTCTCTGCACGTGCCTGATGAATACTTGTGCCTTGGTTGTGTTTCTCTGTCACTGGGGTTGAGTGCATTCTTGCCAGGATTCTAAGGCCTCGTTCTGCACAGGATGAAACAAAAGTAGGAATTTTGGAGAGCACAAATTGAAAACTCATAGAAAGGGTAGCCTTGACGAGTTCCATTCAATTGAAGAGTCCATTTTAATGCAGCTGCAAAGCAGATCTGAATAATGCCTGATTTTGTCATTCTATCAGTCAGCCAGAAGATTCAAGCAGAAAGAAAGGAAGTTCAAAGATTCAAGTGTAGTGACATAAGCCAAGGGAACAGTGAAGAAATTCGAGTGAGTGCTGAAGGCCAGATTATGAATCCACATAATAAAGAAAAAAGAGAAAAGTCCTCACTCAGCGCCATCCCAGAGAGGGCCCAGATGGAGGAGGGCTGGCAGCACCAGAGCTCAGTGGCTTATAACATACAGTCTCGCGAGAGTTCCAGTATCGATGCTGGAGGACCTGGAGTTGAAACAGACTCCAAATTACTGTTTCTGAGAACTTCATGCATGTATTTATATATTTGTTGGGGATTTTATTGGGATGTGACAGTGACCCCAGTGATAATAGACGTGATATGTTTTGGCTTTTCCTTTAGGGGAGACAAGGAAAGGGCTCTATCTTCGTCTGGGCTTCTGGGAATGGGGGGCGTCAGGGAGATAACTGTGACTGTGATGGGTACACGGACAGTATCTACACCATCTCCATCAGCAGTGCCTCGCAGCAAGGCCTATCCCCCTGGTACGCTGAGAAGTGCTCCTCTACGCTGGCCACCTCGTACAGCAGCGGGGATTACACCGACCAGCGAATCGTAGGTTGCTTTTGTCTAACTCTCTCTGCTTAGGTAGGAGAACACGGCTCGCCTTCAGAAGGATCCTTTGGTCAAACCGATTTGCTTAAGCTTCATGTCTCAGCTGGGGAGACTCACACTTTGCTCACTTGAAGGGTGGGTATATATTGGGAAGTTTTCCCTCCCGGGCATAATGATGCTTCTGCCAAAATGATGTCGCCTCTCAGTCATTTTTAAACTCAGCCCTGAGAAGCCACCAATCTGTCATTACATATGGCCGAGACTCCAAATGTCTGTTCAGCTTGTGTGATGCCTCCCTGAAAACAGCCTTAAAGGAGATTTTAGGGCTGTTGGAGCTTTATCACCCTTGTACTTGTTGATCCTTTAATAGCAGGGAAAATGTCTGACTTGCCCTTTAGCAGATGATAAAAATACAGAGCATACACTGGCTATGTCTCCTAAGGATGGACGACCTACAGGAAAATAACAGTCTAAATTTCCCCTGAGGTGAACTTCTCAGCATCCAAATAAGGAGCTTAGGAAGGTTATATGCTCAGAGAACATCTCCAGCCCCCGCGTGGCTGTGCCTTCGTTTCCATGAGTCAGACTGCCAAGGGCAATTATTGGATTTCCCTTCAAGGGCATGATGATGAAGGCCCATTCGGGGGCTCTGAGAACAAAGAGAGGCACTTCTTTTCATTTAAGAATTGAAAGCCTCAAACTTAACTCCTGACACAGAAAGAACCAACCAGCTAAAGTATGTAGAGCCTAATCTCAGTAAAAAACCAGGTCATGATCCAATTAGATTGTGGGTAACCTGCCTAATAATTAGCCTTTGGAATGTGTGTAAAATTCATATTAATGGCATCTCAACAAAACTGTCAGAACTACGATCTTCACGCAGGATCACTCTTCCGGAACTCCCTGTTTCTGCAACCTACTCTAGTTTAGACAGTAAAACTATGGTCTCAACTTAGAAGCCCTGGCCTACCTCTCGTGCCCACATCTTCAATTACTCAAAGAGACAGTAACATTCTACCTAGGGGTTCTTTACGGCAGGTATATCTTATACCCTGCTGTAAAGGAGCCTACCAGACATGTGCCCCACTTGCATTCACAGCCCCTGGTTCTTGATGACCCTGTGGGTGTTCAGAGTGGCTTTTCAAAAAATGGCCTGTGGTCCGTTTCAGAGTCACCATTTCATAGACGGTCCCTCATCTGAGCCACTCTGTGAAGCAGGAGGAAGAATTTCCATCTTTGTAAAGATCCCTCCTTAAGTAAATGAGCCATAGAAGAGACAGCTGGTGGATTCTATTTGAGACAGTTGCACTAACATAGCCTTTGTCTTACGCAAACCTCTTCCTCAGCACAGTCATCTCTGGGGCTTACTTGCGTCAACAGGTAAAAAGGGCAACCTTGCTTCCGCAGCCCCCAGAGGAACAGGGCTACCAGAACTTGAGATATTCAGCGACTCCAAGTGGGAAGCCAAAGGAGGTGATAATAGAACAAACTGGTTTTTTTGCACCTCCCTCCCACACCTTGAAATCTCTAGCTAAAAAGCATAGTGTGAGAGCCTGGGTGGGTGTCTTGTTAGTAATCCTTTGGCCCAGGTACTTGTTCAACCAACACCACTGTGGTCCTCAGGCAGACTAATTGGAAGTCTCTCTGGTTTCTTCCCTTCATCTCAGCAACCTCTTCACTAAGCTAAAATTAGCCTGGGTAATTCCTTATGTGCAATCACATTGTGTGAAAATGCTTTCACAGACAGGATCTCATTTCAGCCTCAGAATAGGAGTCAAGAAATATCAACCTCATTTGACAGATGGGGAAACCAAGTGGCTTGCCCATGGGACACATCTACTGAGTGGCAGGTTTAGAATTTGAGCCCAGATCTAAGTCCAGCACACTTTCATTTGAAAAACTCGCCATGTTCATCAAAGTACAAATGTGACACTAACTCATGGCCATCAGATTACATCAACAGTGAGTGCAAACCACACACTAGACACGTTTTGTGCAAATAGTTCAAGTGGCCCAGATCAGGATGGCTTTACCTCCTCCTGCTGAAGAGGCAGTCAAATGTCAATCTGAAGGCAGAAGGGAATTGTGCCTGAGGCAAACCTTCTAAATATGCCCGGCCAAACACAATGGACCTGATGATTAATGGGCCAGCATGATTCACAGTGATTTTGAAACACTCCCTTTCTTACAGACAGCATTTCATTTGGGAATCTCAGAAGAGAAAAAAAATTCATAGTGGGAGGACTTCATCCCCAGAAAAAGGCATTCTGATGCCAGAATTATAGACAAGTTGCATATAGAGGAGAGTGAGCTAAAACATCAGCAGATGGCAAACATCCGCCTGTAGTTTAGAGGAGGAAGTAGGGAATCGAATCAGCTGGGCTTCCTGATCCTAACAGATGCAGCCCTCGGTAGGGCTAACCCCCGGGGACAGGATCACACTCCTCACATGTTCTCCCATGTTTCTTTCTTTCCTGGTGCCCCTCAGACGAGTGCTGACCTGCACAACGACTGCACAGAGACCCACACAGGCACCTCTGCCTCAGCACCCCTGGCTGCTGGCATCTTCGCTCTGGCCCTGGAAGCAAAGTAAGGCCCAGAAAGCGTCTAATCACCTGTAAAAAGCTGTTTCTCCTTCTTTTTCATAGCATTTTTTTTTTCTGAATATATGGTTACAGTGGAAAACTACAAAAAATAATAAAAAATAAGCTCTCTTCCTGTCAACATCTTAATGTAGATTAAATACACACACTTATCTTGCAACATTGGAATCTTAATTCACACACGGTTTTGTAATTTTTTTTTTTTTTTTTTTGCGGTACGCGGGCCTCTCACTGTTGTGGCCTCTCCCGTTGCGGAGCACAGGCTCCGGACGCACAGGCTCAGCGGCCATGGCTCACGGGCCCAGCCGCTCCGCGGCATGTGGGATCCTCCCGGACTGGGGCACGAACCCGTATCCCCTGCATCGGCAGGCAGACTCTCAACCACTGCGCCACCAATAGGGAAGCCCTATTTTGTAAATTTTTTAATCCACCTATATTAAGAGCACTTTCTCATATCTAAATCAATCTTCCTTGACTTTAAAAAAACTCATGCTCTCCTCCCACTCAGTCCTCTCCAGTCCTCCTACTACTCAGCTATAAAGCCTTCTCACTTCTGTTTATTCCCACCAAGAAAGACTTTGTCCAGATAATTTCCTGTGGGTAGTGTTAGGAATAATAAGTTTAAAAAACATCCTTTTTTTTTTAGATTATATAAGCCCCATCCTAGAGCTGATATAACACATCAGGGGACATGAGAATTAAAAACAGGACTTTTATCTTTTTGCAGTATACCATTATATAAATGCAAATTTTATTAAGGCCATTTCATGCTCAAACACCCTTGTCCATAGATATCAGTTCTCATTTCTGATAATTTCCTTAAGATAAACACTTACGATTGGAATTTTTGGGTCAAAGGGCATGCATGTTTTAATGATTTTGATACATATTGACAAGTTACTGTTGATAAAGATGGTACCATTTTGTATTCCCACCAGCAGTATATGTGTGAGAGTGCCAGTTTCCTAAACCCTGATCAAACCTACTTTTAATATCTTTTAAAATGTTTGCTACTTTGTTAGGTGAAAATGGCATCTCATCTCTATATGCTTTTATTTCATTACTAATGAAGCTCAGTATTTTATATTCTTTTGCCATTTATCATCTGTGATTGTTTATGACCTTGAGTTTGTTTTATGGCCTTAGTTAGAAAAGCTACTAATGCTTGGTTAGTTTGACATTTACCTTTTAATTTTACTTACATGTAATTTTTAATGTAATGAAGTTAATATGTATACAGTTATCTTTGTTAGTCTCTTTAAGCTTTTTTCCTTTTTATGCTCAGAAAAATCTTTACAACTCCAAATTATATACACATTTATTTATATGTCTTTTATTATGGTTCTTTTACCATATTTATGTTCTAAATCCCCCTGGAATTTATTTTAGTGTATGTTACCAAAAAGATTTAGCAACATTTTTCCCTTCATAATAGTTATTCAATAGTCTAATACTTAATACAGAGGAAAAAATGTTCCGATGTTGTGTGGTGAGAAATCTTTAAATGTTAAGTCAGGTGCTAGGGTTGTGTGATAGAGGACGTGTTAAAACTTGTAAATTACTATTATCCTTCCTAATAAGGAAGTTATCTTAGAAGAACATCCATATTCTCTACAGAGAGGACAAAGCAGTTCCTTCATGTCAGGTTCAGTAGATGAGGTGAGGTTCACAGTAGTAGAAGAACAGAACTCCTTGGCCCGGGCCATAGCTGGAAAAGCCCTGCAGCTGCTGAGGAGAGTCCAGCATTGTTCCAGGAGCCCTGGAGCCACCTGTGGAGTTGTGGTTTAGTCCCTGGTATCTCAGTTATGAAACGGCCACAGCGGCTAAGAAAGATAGGCCTAGTAAGGCTTGTATCAAGAGTCTACCTACTTGGAGAGGCTGGAAAGATACTGATAAAGGAAGAGCAAATCCAGATGCCCGATCAGAAACAGGGAAATCTGAAGTTCTTGAATCCAACAGAAAAGCTATGTTCAGAATCTGAGTCCAGTTGTAACAGGAAGGGGATGGACAGAGGGCAAAGTCTAAAGACTCAAGCTTTGACTGGCATCAGCAGACCCAAACCAAATTTGAGGAAAGATAATCTAAGCAGTGAAAAGTGCAAGGAACACCTGGCTTCAAGTTCTAGGCGTATCACTAGCTATGTGACCTTAGACAAATTAAGAGGGCTCAATTTATCATCTATAGAATAGAGGGGTCAGATCAGATTATTTTTTTTCGAACCTTTTCCCTTTACAAAATCCTCCAGCTTGAAACTGAAGGTATCAGCATATAGAGATCATCTAACATGAATTGCTGAGGTTGGTGGTAAGAGGTCCAGAGTGAAAGAAATAAGGTCCTATAAAGGCAAGTAGTTATACACACGTAGTGAAACAAGATCATGATATTTATGATTTTAGGATACAAGCTTTTAGCTCCAGGGAGCTTTTAAAAGAAAACCATCCTTAAAATCTTGTCTTCCCTACCCAACACCTATCAGATGCATGCAAATGTAACTAGCCAGACCTAGCCCATCCTTGTCTAGTGACCAGAATAGTAGAAACACCCATCTAGCTGAACAGATGTAATGTTATTTTGACCAAGAACTGAAATTTTAAAAGTGTAATCTCTGACTTCTAAAATTTCAAACCTTCTATTTCTGTATAAGGAGAAAGTGATTAAGAATGATCTAGCCTTATTAATCTCAGTTAATTCCTAATGGACTATGTATAAAGCAGGGGCTCCATGGATTGTTATGAAATACATATGAAATACATAACAATGTATCTAGTTTCAAAGAAGTTCGTGGGGTCCATGAACTTCTTTGAAACTAGATGCAGAAATGTTTGGGAGTGCGTGTCTGGCATTTTGGGGGGAATGGTTTGTAGGTTCCATCAGATTCTCACACTGCTCACGATTTAAGAGACATTAAGAGTCTATGATCTCCCTGGTGCATGTAATAAGAATTTAATTCTTTTCGTTTTGATTCAATCATCAGTAAGATGGCCATAATCTATCTTAACATTCATAAACTTCCTGCCAAAGTACATACAGATTATTGGGATGTCTGTCCTCAACTGGGCAGTTTTCTTAGCTCCATTCAATTGTCTATACCCAAATGACTATTTCAGAAAATCTGAATGCCAGAATTTCTAGAAGAGTCCCTAGACAATCAAGATTGGAAGAATCATTTAACCATGTGCTTCTCCTCAAGGAACAACTATGGAGACTGAAGAACAACTCTGGGCTAAATTTATCAAGGATAATAACATTCAGTATTTATCAGCCTCTTACCATGGCCGGACACTGTGCTAACCTCTTTATATACAAGACCAACTCTAATCCTTACAACAGTCTTGTGACACAGAAATTATTAATTGCATTTTACTAAGGAAGAAACTGAGACTTAGAGAGGTTGAGAAATGTAACCAAGTTCCCACAAAAGATTCAAACTTAGGTCTGTCTGACCCCAAAGCCTGTACTACCAGCAGCTATGGGACACTGCCTCCTATAGTCCTGTGAGGGAGGGGAAAGTTCATCCCCTCAAAGAAAGAGGAGTTAAGAAGATTGAGACTGATAAAGAAACATCTTAACTCATATTTATGAGTTCTGAATAAAAGGCTCCTGTCATGCATATTACTTACTATGCTGCATTAAATATGGGACTCTGGGGAAAGGGAAGAGGAGAGGGAAGGAGAAAGAATGATTTCTGGCTCAAAGAATAGTTTCTGGGGCAAATGTACAGAGGAATACTTTCCTTCCCTAAAAGAGTGTTTCTCAAACACCAGCATACAGTCATCACCTTGGGTGTTTATTTAGTTTGCAGATTCCCGGGTCCAATGGCCAGTGACTCAGATTCAGAAGTTTCTGATATTCCAGGCAATGTTTATGCTGGTAGTTACCTTAGCCAAAATTTGAGAAACAGCTGCTATGAAGGGTTACCTTACAACTGTATTTTCCTACAATCTCACTGGGCTGTGACTGTAAAGATGCCCATTAGGATACTTAATAGGCATATCCTGGAAATATATATATATATATATATATATATATATATATATATAATACACACACGCACACACACACACACACACACACTAAGAGAGACAGGAATTCCTTGGATAAATGCCTGTGGTACTATTATACTTAAGAAAGATGGCAGAGAGTAACCTGTCTTTTGAGGGGAGAGCAAAGAATCAGAATAATTTTTAATAAAGAACAAAAAGTGAAACATTGAATCCCTTCACATCTTTGGAGGTATTAAACAAACAGATGAACCAATCCTCTGTTTTCATTAAAGGTTAGAGGATGGGAAACGGACTTTCAAAGTTGCGTGAAACCTTTGGATAAGTCACATCAAAGAAATCCTTGACTCAGTGGATTGTGAAATGTTGGAAAGTCTCTAGGTTAGAAAATCTTCAACATCTAGGCTTATCTAATTGTGATTAGAGGCTAACCCACGTAGCCTTTAAGATTTTTCCCCTTAGAGTTTTGTCTCCAGATTACTTTACCTACACTCTTCTAATTAGAAGCAATGCTTAATTTCAGTGTTTAATTCCAAAGCCCTTATTTTCTATAAACACAGCCTTGATTAGCAACCCAATGTAATTTTTAAAAAATTTAATTATTCTGGATGCCACTGAGGAGTGAGTTGCTAATTAACAGAGGAAGACTGTCAGGAATGAGATGCACTATTGTTAGAAGCTCCTTTTCATTTACCAAATGCACTCACTCAAATGAAAAATAGGCTTAATTTCCCTAATTGCATGACAATGAAGCCTCTTTGAATATTTTGCAAAGAATAGGTAAAAGAAAATTAAAAAACAAAATCTGCAACTAAATAAAAAACAATTCTCTAACTGTAGAAATGTAGAAAATCTGCTTTGTGTTTGATTATCATGATTATCAAGACCATGCCTCCTTACTACATATCCTCATCCCAACCTACACACACACACACACACACACACACACACACACACACACACACACACACACACACACACACACACACACACACACACACACACACACACACACACACACACACACACACACCTGCCCGCACTGAGAGTCCAAGTGGGAAATTGGTGTGTTGCCCAGAGACCCCCTTGATAAGAGGCTTTTACCTAAAACTCCCTTTAAAAGACTGGAAGCAAGAATTTCAATAAAGTGCCATATAGGCCAGAACTAGTTTCCACATTCAGAAAATAAGCCACTTCTGCTCAGCTAGTTAATTATTCCTCCGTGTGGGATGGCCAATGTGGAAACAAGATCTACAATGAAGTATGTATGGTATTGGGCAGATTGGAGCTCTGAATAATATGGAATTTTCAAGATTGTCATACTCAACCACTCATCTTATAGATGAGTCCACTCAGGCCCAGGGAGATGAAGTGCTTTGCTTAAGATCACACAGGTCTTTGGCAGTAGAATATAATTTAATGTGCCTTCTGTTACTCCCTATTCTGACCCCTAATTGTCTTAATTAGTTATATGCTTGTATTCTTTCTTCCAACTCCTATTATTTTAGGTATAACATAAAACTGCCTAGACAGTTTTTTTCCAATATACATAGAAAATCATGCCCTGCCCTCAGATATTTTGATTCAGTAGATTCAGGCCTTTATCAATCATTCTCTGTGCTGTTTGTCAGGAGCTCAGCTGAGCAGAGAGAAAGCATATTGAGCTGCCAGGGGTCAGAGTAGCTTTAAAGCAACAGACCAAAAATGAAAGAGTTAAGCCTTTCATCACTTACTGTGATGGTAAAGGCCAGAGTCTAAAACCAGAGAAAACACTGACTCTCCCTATTCCATTTTCCCTCATGGAAAGGTGCACCAGCTGATGGTCAGGTGAAAGCATGGACATGGGGGTTGTCTCACTGTTGAGGAAGCCCCAACAGAAGGCTCTGGTAGTTTTATGGACTCTGCGGTGGGGTGGGGTGAGGGGGAAGGCTCGGAGTGGAGAAGTGCTGGGTACTGAGTCGGAGTGGGGAGAAGTATCTTCAAGGTTCCTTCTCCTCCCCCATTAGGAGGCCTTGGCTGAGGGCCTGAAGAAGAGCTTTGCCCAAGGCCTCAGATAAGGAGACCTAGGAACGAAGGCGCAGGGCCTAGGAATGTAAATATGGGAAGAGCTTGATGGGGGAGGAAGGCCTGAGTCCTTGACTGCAGCTCCCTTCAGAGATGGTGATGCACGGGCTGTGCACTCAAACTGGGGTGGAGAGGACAGCTTCCCCGTGAGGCCCACCAGATAGAGCCTTTGCAGCGCTTATGATGAGGACTTAGATCTTAGCCAGCAACAGACTCCTCAGTGTTTAGGAATGTGTATTGCCTCTTGCTTGTCACCAGGGGATTGTTAAACCAGTCCATGATGGGCTCTGGGGAGAAAATAGCAAGTTGAGACAGATTCCCCTGATGGTTGTTTCACAACCTAGTGGTAAGATAGAAACCTTGAAGACTCAACACTTAGGCATTTTTTATTTAATAAATAATGCTTGATTGGCTTGATAGAAACAATGCAGGTCTCAAAGCTAAGGAAAAGCTTGAGATCATGAAAGACTCTAATGACTAATAGCAGTAAGTTTTAAAATTGTATTTAAGGCTAGTTAAACACTTGCACACATTCAATCATCCAACCAACCGATATTTACCCAGCATATATACCCTGCGCCTGGCATTCTTCTGAATGCTTGGTACACATCAGAGAACAAGATGGATAAAAATCTCAGCCCTTCTCCCAGCTGATTCTAGCAGGGGAGACAGACATTAATAATACACAAAACAAATGAGTTGCTCAGTATGTTAGAAGATGATAAGCACTATGAAAGAAAAAAGAAAGTATAGCAAGGTCAGAGAGCTCAGGAGTATTTGGGGAGAATTGAAATCTTAAATAGGGTGATCAGGGAAGGTTTCATATTCATTATAACAGACCTGACAATCCCATGCATCTCTGATTTATCTTTATATTGCTGCTAAATTAATTTTGCCAGGACTCCTCATTATACCATTCCCTTGCTCAAAAATCCTCAGTGGCTCCCCTTTACCCAAACGATAAAGTATAAGCTCCTTTTCCTGGCATTCAAGGCCCTCACCATCCGGCTCAGTACTCCAGCTCACCTCTTCCTTGCTTCAGTAAACCAGACTATTCAGTGTACTCTGGCCACATCTTATCCTTCCCCTGTCAGAGATTTTGACCCATTGCCTCATCCCCTGTTCTCTCTCTTTCAACTTTTTGACATTCTACCCACCCTTTAAAAATCAACTAAAATATTTCCTCCTAGAAAAGCCATCCTAGATCTTTCCATCCCAAAAGAATTCTTTCTCTTCAAAGTTCTACAATACATTATGCTATGAATACAGCATTCAACAGATATATTATAGTTATTGAAAGACTTAGTTCATTTACTTGATTGTATACTTCTTAAAAACATGAACTACCTCCTTGAATATCCCCACACTATTCAGCATGGTGCCTTGTAAGAATGATCTCAAGTAGCTAAGAGCTTCTTGACACCTTTGCTATATAAAGAAAAGAGATAAAAAATATTTAAGAGTTGGGCTTCCCTGGTGGTGCAGTGGTTGAGAGTCCGCCTGCCGATGCAGGGGACACAGATCCGTGCCCTGGTCCGGGAGGATCCCACATGCCGCGGAGCGGCTGGGCCCGTGAGCCATGGCCGCTGAGCCTGCGCGTCTGGAGCCTGTGCTCCGCATCGGGAGAGGCCACGACAGTGATAGGCCTGCGTACCGCAAAAAAAGAAAAATTAAAAAAAAAATATATATATATATATATATATATTTAAGAGTAGGTAGCCAGCCCATGTCTAAATCTGAGTCTTCCTAAGAAGGAAGTCAAAAGCTCAACTGTGGGTTCATAATGCTGAAAATACTAAGGCTGTTAATGAACAGCAGAAGATTGGAGGGCACAAAGGAAGTGCTGTCATTTTTAATTTTTGCTCCAGTTAAATGTAAGTACATAGGAATCAGGGGCCAGGTTCTACTTTTCTACAATGCTGAAAACCAATTTTACTCATGCTAAGATTGTAACTTATGTGGTATGAGGAGAAGTTTTCAAGACTGTATTTTAAATTATGAATGAAAGACATAACAATAGTGATACACACAAAATTTACATAAGCACAGTTGCAAAAGATACCTCATCATCTCTGAATGGAGATGATTGTTTTTAGCACTTGCTTTTGCAAGGAAACTTCTTTTTGTCCCTTAAAGATTCTTTGGGTCACTTCCTCTCCAGTCCAAATCTCACCTGGCGAGATATGCAGCACTTGGTTGTCTGGACCTCTGAGTATGACCCACTGGCCAATAACCCTGGATGGAAAAAGAATGGAGCAGGCTTGATGGTGAATAGTCGATTTGGATTCGGGTTGCTAAATGCCAAAGCTCTGGTGGATTTAGCTGATCCCAGGACCTGGAGCAGTGTGCCTGAGAAGAAGGAATGTGTTGTAAAGGACAATGACTTTGAGCCCAGGTAAGTGTCTCCAGGAATTTTAAACAAATGTGTGCCCATGGCACTATTTGAGTATGACATTTGTCACTCTGCCTAATTTTTCTCACCTACCCTTCTGAAGTAGATGGAGATGGCATTTGTCAGTGTTCCCTGTGTGTCCATGAGGAATCACAGAGATCAAAGATTTGCAAATCATGTTAACATATTTGTATTTTCCTCTCATATCCTACCAACCAGATAGCAGTAAGTTAATGTGCACAATTGTTTTATATATCACTAAGAAAAATCACTGCCAATTAAACTATTACCAACCATCAGTTCTTTAATATTCATTCCAAATTCAAAGATGTTAAAGTTTTTTTTAATGCATCTTAGAAATGATGAAATGCAGTACTTGCCAACCAGTGTTACCCCAAACCTACTTCCAAAAGAACCTCGCTTCATGCCACAGTGTTTTGTGATTCATGACTTTCCTTCCGTGAAGGATCTTTTATCATATGGCTTTCAATTAGACTACACCTCTCCCACTACATCTAGCTACGGAAGCAGAATCTCGTATCAAGGCAACTGCAATTATACCGAAGACCCCCTCACACAAAATACCCAAGGGTGGGAGGCTTGGAGGGCCTGCATTAGGGAGAGAAAATCATTTCTTAAGAGGGTATATTTCAGTATTGGACCACTTTTTGATGGCTATAAGGCAAATCTGCTTGAATTCAATGCCATGGCAAATAGCATTGTATTTAAGTATCTGTGTCTTCCTTAACATTTTTTTTCCTTTTTTCCCTTTTTATTTTATTGTGTTAAGAAGTCTTAACATGAGATCTACCCTCTTAAATTTTAAGTGTACAATACATAATTGTTAACTATAGGTACAATGTACAACTGATCTCTAGAACTTATTTATCTTGCTTAAAGTTTATGCCCAGTGATTAGGAACTCTCCGTTCCCCCCACAAGCCTCAGGCAACCAACATTCCACTCTTTGATTCTATGAGTATTTTAGATACCTCATATAAGTAGAATCATGCAATATTTATCTACCTGTGACTGGTTTATTCACTCAGCACAATGTCCTCAAGTTGTATCCATATTGTCACATAAAGCAGAATTTCCTTCTTTTTTAAAGCTAATATTCCATTGTATGTATGGAATATTACATATTCTTTATCCATTTATCTGTTGATGAATATCTAGGTTGTTTCCCCATCTTGGCTACTGTGACTAATACTGCAATGAACATGGGAGTGCTAATATCTCTTTGAGATCCTGGTTTCAATTCTTGTGATAAATATCCAGAAGTGAGACTGCTGTATCATACGGCAGTTTTATTTTCTTTTAGGAAACTTCATACTGTTTTCCATAGTGGCTGTACCATTTTGCCACTTTTCCCACCAATTGTGCAAGGGCTCCAATTTCTCCACATGCTCATCAACACTTGTCTTTTTTCTTTTTTTTAGTAATAGTCATCTGACTCTTAACAGGTGTTCTTTTTTTGCGGTACGCGGGGACCTCTCACTGTTGTGGCCTCTCCCGTTGCGGAGCACAGACTCCGGACGCGCAGGCTCAGCGGCCATGGCTCACGGGCCCAGCCGCTCCGCGGCATGTGGGATCCTCCCGGACCGGGGCATGGAACCCATGTCCCCTGCATCGGCAGGCGGACTCTCAACCACTGCGCCACCAGGGAAGCCCCTTGACAGGTGTTTTGATGTGGGTTTTGATTTGCATTTCCCTGATGATTAATGATGGTAAACATTTTTTTTTCACATACCTATTGGTCATTTGTATGTCCTCTTTGGAGAAATGTTGATTTAGGTCCTTAGTTCATTTTTGAATCAGGTTGTTGGTTTTTTTGCTATTGAGTTGTAGGAGTTCTTATATATTTTAGAGATTAACCCTTTATCAGATATTGTCTACCATTCTGCAGGTTGCCATTTCAGTTTGATTGTTTCCTTTGCTGTGCAGAGGCTTTTTAGTTTGATGTAGTCCTACTCGTTTATTTTTTGTGTGTGTGCTGCCTGTGCTTTTAATGTCATATCCATTAAATCAGTGCCAAGACCAATGTCATGAAGCTTTTTCCCTGTTTTCTTCTAGGAGTTTTACAGTTTCAGGTCTAATGGGTGGGTTTATTTCTGGGATCTCTATTCTGTTCTATTGGCTTGTATTTCTGTCTTTATGCCAGTACTATACTTTTTTTCTTTTGAAGTATAGTTGATGTACAATATTATATAAGTTGCAGATGTAAAATATAGTGATTTACAATTTTTAAAGTTTATACTCCATTTATAATTATTATAAAACATTGGTTATATTCCCTGTGTTGTACAATATACCTTATAGCTTATTTTATACCTAAGAGTTTATACCTCTTAATCCCCTACCCCTGTATTGCCCCTCCACTTCCCTCTCCACACTGGTAACCACTAGTTTGTTCTCTATATCTGTGAGTCTGTTTCTTTTTTGTTATATTTACTAGTTTGTTGTGTATTTTAGATTCCACATATAAGTGATATCATACAGCATTTGTCTTTCTCTGACTTATTTCACTTAGCATAGTACTCACCAAGTCCAGCCATGTTGTTGCAAATGGCAAAATTTCATTTTTTTTTATGGCTGGTTAGTATTCCATCGTATGTGTGTGTGTGTATCACATCGTCTTTATCCATTTATCTGTTGATAGACACTTAAGCTGCTTCCATATCTTGGCAATTATAAATAATGGTGCTAGGAATACTGGGGTGCATGTATCCTTTCGAATTAGTGTTTTTTTCTTCAGTACCATACTGTTTTGATTGCTGTAGCTTTGTATTATATTTTGAAATTAGGAAGTGTGATTCCTCCAGCTTTGATCTTCTTTCTTGGGGTTGATTTGGCTATTTATAGTCTTTTGTGGTTCCATATAAATTGTAGAATTGTTTTTTCTATTTCCAGAAAAACCTTATCATTTTCTTGTGCATTAAAATTACTTTATACCTAATCCTGAATTGGTTTCTACTCTTAATAGAGAGAGACAACAAGCCTAGCTGAGTATCTCCTTAAGAGCGTTGTGTACGTATTTCCATAAAATGCAAGGAAGAAGAGATACACTTTGTTCAGCGATGATTCTTTAATGTATTTAGAGCCCTGAAAGCTAATGGAGAAGTTATCATAGAAATTCCAACAAGAGCTTGTGAAGGACAAGAAAATGCTATCAAGTCACTGGAACATGTGCAATTTGAAGCAACAATTGAATATTCCCGCAGAGGAGACCTTCATGTCACCCTCACTTCTGCTGCTGGTAAATTTCAACAAAACAAAACAAAATTCAATTTCTTCTAAATTATGTGTTTGAATTTTTCAGTATAAATTAAATGATTTCAAATCAATGATTGACTTTTGTTTATATATAGACCTAAGTCTTCCCATAGACACTTTCAGGTCTTAAAAAATATGTTTGTTTGTTTTTTTTTTTTTTGCATCAGAACTCTGCTCTGCTCATTCAAACTGATCCTTAGATAAGCAAAGAATGAGGCCTATTCAAATAATACCAATTAATAAACCCTTCTGAGTTCTGCATTTTCAAACTGTGCTCATTATCCCAGGTCACTGATCTATCATTCATTTCTCTCAGGTAACACATTAGTGAAAATTACTCTAATAATTAAGCTGACAGATATATCAGTCTCATCCAAGGAATTAAGTGGAAAAACTGAGAATTCTGATCCATGAAAGAGAGTTGAGGAGACTAACAAATTTTCCACAATTATATGATTAAGGCATATGATATGATATATGGACAATTTGTCCTTTCCTGAAAGGTTACTAAGTCAGACAAGATCATAGATGGTAAAGAGCTTGTGAAACATAAACCACGATCCAACCAGGAGAAGCTGTCCTAATCCTTTTTCATGTTTTAGTAGGGTTCAACTGACTAAATTTAATTCCCATAAGTGATGTATGAGAAAGATGAACTATCTCTATAATGCCCTTCCAGGATATGAACTTCCTAGAGGTTTGGAGTAAGTTCTGTTAATTCTGGAATTATGCTTCCTTAATACCTTGGAATTGGCCTGAAATATTGGCAGAATGCTTTTTCATTAATGGCCCTATAGTTCATTTGACACTTTCTCTTAAAAATATTATTTATTGATCTATAGAGAACTTGGATTTGAAAATTTAGAGTAACTACTCTTACTAGTAAACTACTTTTACTAGTAGTACTACAAGAGATTAAATTATATATGGCTTTATTTTATTATGTCTGTGCTACATTATAGACTCAGGCACCTATTAAATTTTCAAAACTTCCTCTTAAATTTCAAAATGATAGTTCCATTAATATGTATGTTAGGTCTTTGATGCTCTTCTTTAATGTAGTTCATAAACATAGTTCTCTGAATTCTCCTTATTCAGATAAACCTTACTCAATATATTCATCCATTATTTATTTTTCTACAATATTTATTGACAGCTTATTATATGTCAGGCAATGCACTAAGTACTGTGAATAAAAACTTTTTTATTTCCTGAGAATGTCTCCATCCTAGTATTATACTCAAATGGAAAATTAAGAGGGCTAGTTTTACCCGGCTTCCATTTTCAGTTATCAAATGCTAAAGTGTGTCCTACTATCAGATCTGTTAGGACACTTGTTAATTTGTGATGCTTGCATGAAAACAGGAACCAGCACCGTACTGTTGGCTGAAAGAGAGCGGGATACATCTCCTAATGGCTTTAAGAATTGGGACTTCATGTCTGTTCACACATGGGGAGAGAATCCCATAGGCACTTGGACTTTGGGAATTACAGACATTGTAAGTATGAATGAAAGGATTCAGAACCACAAGCTCACTTTTAAACACTCTGAAGCTCTTTTAAAGTTAGTGCATAAGAAAGGGCCCAAAGGAAATTTGATCACTCCTTATAGAGGTAAGGAGAAAGTTTAGTGTTTCAAGCTCTCCCCACTTGGCTACATAGAAAATAAATTTTAAAAAATTAGGCACCAGCCATATAAGAAGGAAGAAAAGATATTTTGATACACAATGTGACAGACTGTGGGGCAAATCCAAGTATACCCATGTCATGTCAAAACACAGCCAGCCACATGACCTACTCAGCCACCAGAATCAGCTGTATTTACAACCATAGTTAAATGCTACACCAACTTTGCTATGACACTCTGCTGGGGTCATATGACAGAACTCTTACCAATATTTACTGCAGTGGCTATTTAAAAGTAGCTTACTTGTTAGATAACATATCTTATTTAATATGACTTTTTTGGTTTTGTTTCAATTATGAAACAAAAGCATTTCTCAGTTTTCTTTCTGTTTGCTAACACTGATTTTCTTCTATAATTGTAACACACAGTCCCAAAAATAAAGTGTCTGAGCAAAAAGCCAAATACATTTGAATTATTTATTTTTATATCATTTCTCCAGCATTTTCTATAGGTGAACATATAAATGAATGGTTTTTCAGGTCCAAGTTATTCTGAGATAGCAGTGTTATAAGTACCAGTAGCACCAGATTCAATGTCTAGATAACTTTTTTAAAATAAATGATTTTAAATTCCTGGAGATGTTACTTAAGTTAATAAAAATTCTACAGTCATTGTTACTTTTTTTTCTCTGAGAATAGCTTTCATCTAAAGACTGCTAAAATTGTGATTTAGCAATGGAAATTGTAAAAATTTCTGCTCTCATAGGGAGAACAAGAAAACATCCTTAGTTTATGGTCCTGTTCCTGACCTTGGCTTCCATTCTTTAACTCAGTTTCACCATAAGGAAACTAAGAAAATCTGTTTACCAAGATGGGACTATTTTATACCAAGTCTGCAAAATCTGATTCTACAATTTTAGATTATTTTTAAAGATATTTTAGATTTTTTAAAAAGATATTTTAGAATTTTTTAAAAGATATTTTAGATTTCAGCATTATTTTTAACATAATTGTTGAGCCTGTGAAAATGATTACTCTTCCCATAAATATACAGCTCTTAAGGACTGCTTAATGCTGAGGGCTATTTATATTACTCTGCAGACTTTTTTTTTCCCCAATGGAATGTTTCTACAAGTTGATAATTGATAAATATAATTCTCATTATATAAGATACGGTCAACTTTTCAAGGACACACCCAGTATAGAAAAGAAGGTTCACGTAGAGAGTTCTCCTTTTTTAATTGAAGGCAATTAATCAGTTTTTAAATCTTTGAACCTGTCAACTATCTATTTTCATAGGAAGAGTGAGGCCAGTGATTTTTGTCTTTGCACCCAGAGCTCTACACATGAAATGCACAGAATTTTAAAATTAAACTATAAAATTTAGCTATTTTGAAGGAGTTTATATTGCTCAGAACATACACTAAAATTATGTATGCTTACTCATTAGTCTGGAAGAATGCAAAATGAAGGAAGAATCGTGAACTGGAAGCTAATTCTGCATGGGACCTCTTCTCAACCAGAACACATGAAACAGCCCCGAGTGTACACGTCCTACAACACCGTTCAGAATGACCGAAGAGGGGTGGAGAAGATGGTGGATTCGGGGGAGGTCTGTGTGGCTCTGTTCTTACTGGCATGTTCTTTTGTGAACTGTAGTAGACAGTGTAGTGGGTGAAGCTGCCCCTAATTTTTAGGCAGGAAGTGAATCAAACATGGGTGGGCACGGCTTCCCTGGTGGCGCAGTGGTTGAGAGTCCGCCTGCCGATGCAGGGGACACGGGTTCGTGCCCCGGTCCGGGAAGATCCCACATGCCGCGGAGCGGCTGGGCCCGTGAGCCATGGCCGCTGAGCCTGCGCGTCCGGAGCCTGTGCTCCGCAGCGGGAGAGGCCACAGCGGTGAGGGGTCCGCGTACCACAAAAAACATGGGTTGGGAGCAAAGGGAGTAGGAGTAAACTGTTTATTTTCCATAGGAAATTGTTTCATTCATTTATCCGAAAGTTAGAAATTAAAATTAATGAATTCAAAATTATTCAGTTCTCTAACATGAATTTTCTCCATTTATAACAATATCAAATTTTAAAGAGAGCTGTCTTTTTGTATGATCACGTATAGCTAACATTTGTATTGCACCTAGTTTGTAAGCATTTTTCACATTGTCTCATTTAACGTATAATCCTTGTAACCTAGAAAGGATAGACCTCAATATATCCATTTTACAGAAAGAAGACCAAGGCTCAACTGATCAAATCATGCAGGTTTCTCTTTACTAATTCCTTAACTGACACTTCTTGGCAACTCCAAGGGGAGCTATAGAATCACAGTTTCTCTCAGAAAGTTGCCAAGGAAAGCTAAAGTCAGTCAGTTACGTTCCTAGGTCTCAGCCTACTGAGGCTGCTGGCTTCTCCCTTATCAGATGGTGGGCAGAAAACACATTTTCTTTATCTCTGTATCCCCCAGGCCTCTAGCACGGTGCCTCAGATGTAGTAGGTAGGTTATCAGAATTCCCAGAATGTCCTTTCCTGAATAGGTCTGGCTCTGTGACAGGTGTTTTGGAAGGTACAAAGACATTATTTATTCAAGAAATTTATGAACTAGCTGTGAGAAGGCCTCAGCTCATATTATGGCCCCATTTACATTCTGCAGAATAGCTTTCCTCTGGGACTCCACCTTGGAGGCCTCCTCTTCCCAATTCTGGAGGCAGGTGGACCTTGTGGGTATTTCTTCCTCCAAGATTCCTTAAGGGGTATTAACAGGACCATTTGGCTGTTGAAATACTGAAATGCTTCCACAACGTTGACAAAGAGCCGCTTCTCTGATTTCTCCAGTTCCCCCCTTCCCCGCCCACCACCCCAATCTCTTCCCAGGCCCCTTCTGACAACTCAGAGGCTGAAAGTGCAGCTCCTGACAGAGCAAGAGGCCTCTAGAAAGCTATTCCCACATGACAGCACTGTTGGCGCCTCTGTACGAGTTATTACCTACTTTATTATCAGCTCCTTCCCAAAACATGGGTGGGAGGAAAGGGAGTGGGAGTGGTAAACTGCTTCTTTTCCATAGGATGAAACCCTACTATCTACTTTTTGCGGTACGCGGGCCTCTCACTGCTGTGGCCTCTCCCGTTGCGGAGCACAGGCTCCGGATGCGCAGGCTCAGCGGCCACGGCTCACGGGCCCAGCCGCTCTGCGGCATGTGGGATCTTCCCGGACCGGGGCACGAACCCGTGTCCCCTGCATCGGCAGGCAGACTCTCAACCACTGTGCCACCAGGGAAGCCCCCTACTATCTTTTAAAATTTATTTTTTCATCCAGAATTCAGACATTAAAATTAATGAATTCAATATTGTTAAATTCCCTAACATGAATTCTACTACAGCAGGCTGACAAGTGAAGGAGACCGATAGGTATGAGCGCTTACATACATCATCTGGTTCAGTCTTCAAAACCACCAGAAATGGAGGGATTCTTATTGCCATCTTACAGGAGAAGTTCACGGAGTTTAAAAAGTTGCCAAAGGTGTCTCAGTAAATAAGAAAATGAGGATTGAACTCCGAGATAGTGTGATTCCAAGCCTTGTGCTCTCTCTGCTCCCCAGACTGCCTCTCGAGGGGCAGGCAGTGGGCGTGTGCTGCAGCTGGCTTGCCTGCTCCTGAATAATGAGCCTTCTCCCCTTTGCCGGTGGCTTTCTGTGTTTCAGGAGCAGCCCACACAAGAGAACCTGAATGAGAACCCTCTGGCATCCAAAAGCCCCAGCAGCAGCGGTGTGGGGGGCAGAAGGGATGAGCTGGCAGAGGGAGCCCTTTCTGAGGCCATGCTACAACTCCTACAAAGCGCTTTCAGCAAAAACTCACCCCCAAAGCCATCACCAAAGAAGTCTCCAAGTGCAAAGCTCAACATCCCTTACGAAAATTTCTATGAAGCCCTGGAAAGGCTGAACAAACCTTCCCAGCTTAAAGACTCTGAGGATAGTCTGTATAATGACTACGTTGATGTTTTCTATAACACGAAACCTTATAAGCACAGGGATGACCGGCTGCTGCAAGCTCTGGTGGACATTCTGAGGAAGGAAAATTAAAATGAGTGGTGGTCCTAAGTTGGAAATAGTCATGCTTTTTCCTTCCCGTTAGATATTGCCTGTGTCTGAAGTGGTTGTTTTGTCATTGATTCTTCTGCTTGTAATATCCTTTGCGGTACTTTTTCTTTTTCTCCCCAACATGGACAGTTGAAAGCTATGAGCTCAAGCAGTAAATCCAACTTCCTGAATTGATTATAGCTCTTTCAAAACACATCTTCCCTGCCTGCACAAGCCAAATGTTTTGTTCTTTCTAGAGCCACGGTTCAGACGTGGTCCTCATACCACATGAGAATGCCTCCTCAAGCCTCCCATTTCATGTCTGAAAAGAAAAGGCATCACCTGGGCAACAGTTAATTTGAAAAAGTAATCTGCAAAAAATGAGAGGAAGGAAAACTATTCTTAACAGCTTGTCCTCTGTCTTTGCCATGTGGTGATTCAAATTTTGATGCCAAAGAAGGGTTTGGAAAGTCTCTAATGAAGGAGTTCACAATCAGACTCACACCCTGGGTCTTTCTACTCCAAAGTACTGCTCATTCCGGAAGTGGCCATTAGATAATCCTGGGGAAAGGCTGGGTTATTTAGATCCAGAAACAGGCCTCAAACCCTGCATTTTCTGGTTGGAGCAGTTTTAGAGCATTTTTCTTTGCTTGGCTTGGTGTACCATGGAGAGGCCTCCATGGATCTAAAGGTGACTGTGACTCGTGCTGTGAGCTCTGGCCTTCCTCTCTTCCTCATTACCTTCTCCTTTCTCAGCCACAAACTAAATACTGAGAGAGCTACTGATACCACTTTCTTAGAACAAACTTATACTCGGGACTTGGCAAATTCCTAATCATAATGTTTTTAATAGTCATAATAGGAAACCACTCATAACATGGAAAACCAATAACAGGAAAATATTCATAATAAGGTGAGCCAGTGGGAGGTTTCATTTGCTTTTTAAATTATGTTCATTAGAGCAGATTTTTCTGGATCTTTGAAACTGAGTGTTTATTCCTTGACGCTAAAGGCCCTTCTCCAGTCTTATAGATGATAGTATCCAAATTCTCACCAAACTGTTTCCAAGCTTCAACTCAGAGGACACAAGCTGGCAGCCCAAAGGCTAGATTTTGTCTGGCCTGTTAAATGTTTTAAATATGTGAGTGATTATTGAAAATATGAGATTTCACATAAAACCTAATTCTCAGACCCATCTTCCCTCATCGCAACAGTTGGCTGGAGCTGAGTAGCAGCTGCCCAGCTAGACTTGAACACATGCCCCCATGATACCCTGTTCCGTGCTGCTTATCACGGGCACCTTACAGGTCAGCATTCAATAGGCATTTGATTTTACCCTTTCCTGCACTAATGAACATGTACAAAGTGTAAATGCATTAGGAAAGAAATATCCCCAACTTCTTTCTGTATGGTAATCAATAATTATAAGAATCTGTCATGATCTAATTTATAGGCCAAAAAAAAATGGTATTTGAGACCCCTGAAAGTAGCTCTGAAATCCTGTTTGACTTACGTGTTTAATCTCACCTTACCCAGATGCTCATTTATACTAATTCATTAACTGCCAATCCCCTCACTTCCCACTCCCTATATGCTCACAAAGGTTCCAGTCACCTACAATACTGGCATTCTCCCACTGAGTTTGCTATTTGCAATTCTTCTATGAAGTCTGAACTTCATAAGGCCACACATGCACTGGACCAGGAAGAGAACTACATTGAACTAGATCAGGAAAAGAACCCTAGAGTCTGTCACTTGCTTTAAAGTGTGTTTGGTAAGACAAACTTTCACCCCCAATTCTACCATTTGAATTTGTGAAGAATGAGGGTATTTCCAGAGCAATACCCATGATGCATGTAGGATGTTCTCCTGAAAGAATTGCAGTGTCACTCTGTCCTTGGAAGTATCACATGTTTGATACATAGTGTTAGATAGAATTTTGAAAATTTCTGCACAACAAAAAGTATTAAATAAAGCTGAAAAGTACCAGAGAGTTGTTAGATCAATTTTCAACTAAAAAAATAAAGCTAAGGCCCAGAGAGGCCAATAAACAGTAAAAAATGAAAACTCATCCTATCCCCATTCCTAACCTAGTGCTAATTGTATGAAGCTTTCTTTTTCATTCTTCTGACAGTATCTTTTCCTGGTTAAAACCCCAACCAACCATTGGATTGTAGCCAAAGGTTCAATCAAGAGAAGCTTTAATGTTTAAATAAAGTCATGTTTGAATGTTTCCAACCTGGAACATACTGTTCAGACATAAAATATTTTTGTCAGTCTTTCTTAGTGCCTGTGTGGATTTTTGTGAAAATGTAGAAAAGGAAACTTATATAATATTTCCCTCAGAATTTTAAACTATATTTTCTTTACAGGTATTTATAATGCTTTACCAAATGCTTTTATCAAACAGAATTTTAAAAGGCATAATAAATTATATCAAAAACCAAAATTTTCCTGAGAATAAGAGAGTTTCATCCAATAAAATATTTTTGAAAGGCATGTTCCTCTGTCAGTGAAAAAAGAAGTGTAATATATATGTGTTGTGGTATTAAAAATGACATTTGTCTAGTAGCCTAATACAATGTGTAGCTGAGTTTAACATGTATGGTCTTAGCATTTTTAAAGGAACTCCCACATTATATACTTGATGTATTAACTAGAATATGTACAATATGCTTATAAATCAAAAGAATAAATGGTTTCTCACAAAGTCAAAAAAAAAAAAAGCTTATGTTTCCAACAAAAACAGGACCTCCTTCTCTTACTTATTATATTTCCCAAATGAACTGTAAAAAGGAAAAGGTGAAGGTTTACATTAAGAAGTTAAATGGGCTTTCTTTCCTTTTTTATTAATTATTCTTCTTTATTTTTTGGCTTCACCACAGGGCATGTGGGATCTTAGTTCCCCGACCAGGGATTGAATCCAAGCCCCCTGCAGTGGAAGCATAGAGTCTCAACCACTAGACCACCAGGGAAGTCCCTAAATGGGCTTTCTTAAAGGTAATTTAAGAATCTGCTTAAATAGGTATATTTCATTTTCCTTTATAGCCCCGTCTTTCACTGTGTGAGTTGTATGATTGAGCGTTAACTAAAGTGTTGAGGGAAAAACAGAAAACAAAAAACCCGAACTACAGGGACTGCATGTGAGAGAAGTCATTTGCAACAGTTCACTAATCATGACATTGTTTATAGGCCAGATTACAGCAACTAAGCATTAACTCCCTCCCAGAGGGCCCCTCATTAGAAGCCCCCAATTCCTAACTCTGATCTCCTATTCTCAGGCCCATTTTTCTCCCCTGCTTCAAACCTTCATTCCAGGAATTTCCACCCACCATTTCAGAATCTGACCTCTTCCTACTGGGGGGTGGGAGGGGGAGTGTTGGTTTTCCCCCAGACTCCATTCCTTCCCCTTAAGTTATAAATACTCAGTAAAACTAAAATAATTTTTCAAGAATTCCAGAGGATTGTTCAACTGGCTTTTGTCCTCCATATCCAGCCACCTTCAAAGTCTTCCCACCAGGAGGGTTGAAGATATATCTCTGTTTTCTTTTGAATGCCTTGACACTTGGACTAACCATGTGCAGGTTGTGAGTACAAACACAAATACACACACATGACTCAAGGACAGACATTAATTCTTAAATATAAATTTAAACCCATAAGCAGGAAGAGCAGTGTTTTCCTAACTGCCTCATAATTTTACAAGCCTATGTAGCACTAATACACACGATGATGATGATTATTCACTCTACTCCTTCTGCCCCAGTGGACAGAGTGTACTTTCCTGGCCTACGGATGCTAAGCTTGATCTGCTTTGGTCAACGAAATATTAGTGAACGTGGTGCAAATAAGGGACCTAAATCTGCTCGCAGTTTGGCTTGGCGCTTACTTTTCGGTGGTTCCGTGCTATGAGAAGAGTATGTTCCTGGGAGCTATTGCCCCTTCAGCCTGTTTCCGGAACAGATATATATGGAGCAGATCCACATTCTGGAACAAACCCCAGCCATCTCACAGCATGAACCAGAGCTGTCCAGATGAGTGCAGCCTAAATAAACTGAACTCGTCACCTTGGCAAGTTGAATTGAGAATAAATGTTTGTTGTAAGCAACTGAGTCTTCAGGTAGTTGATTACACAGCCTTACTATATCAACAAAACTAATAAAAGTTCCATTTGTTCATTCCACTACCAATACCATCCCTTTCAAATTGTGCCTTCTTGAGCCTAGAGTACAAAAAAGAGCCAGTATTAAACCATACACCTCTTAATGCTGATCCAATAGATAAACAAAAACCCTGCCCAAGCTTAGTTCCACCTGGAAGCAGAGCCTCAGATAATAAACAACTGCATACAGGTAGCCATTTAGGAGGTAATAGCCAAGAGCAAAAATGACTCTCACATAACTCTCAAGGAGCATGGAGTAACATTGATCAGCACAAGACTTCCCAAAGACTAGAATGGATGTTTCAGCTGACAATGGCATTGGTAGAAGGTAGCTCAGAGCAGACACCTATGCTCCCCTCTCTCCCCCGTCCCTACCCCATTCAATGCCTTCATGGTCCACCAGCCGCTCTCAGAAGCAACCCCAGCATAAGGGAAGAAAACTTGATTGGCTGAGATCAAGTTGACACCACTTATTAGAAACGCAATTTTCAACATAAACAAAGTTCTGTTACAAAAAAAAAATGAAGTAACTTTTGCTCACTTGGGTTTTGGCTTGCAATTTGTACATCTGTACAATTTGTGTTGCCTGTATATTGCTACATATAGATATTAGGTAAGCACTAATCTATCATCAGTGTATGGGTAAAGAGGTGACTATGGTCATTATGTGTCCACCATTCTCAGGGCATGTGCAAGGGAGGCAAAAATCACTTTCTATACGGGACCTCTATCATATGTGCTCCTTCCAGACAACTTGCCTGGAACTCCATAAAGGACATTCACTCTCATCCACACCCACATACCCTCCACCTCCATAGAAGCCCATATTGTAGGTATTTTCACTGAATATTTACCTGGGGAAGGGGCCACAGTCTCAAAAAGGGTCTTCTTCATAGGAGAAGGTAGGGGGAAACATTCTCAGGTCTGCTCCTGCAGGGCTGTCATGACTATTCCCTTCCATCGTCAGTTCCTTTATCCCTGGCCCTAGTAGCCCTAACAGCAGATGGTTTATAAATCTAGATGCTGCTTTGATGTGAGGAGAGTAGCCTCTATATCTGGTTCTGCCTTAAATCCTTTAGAGTTACTACTGGCATCATCACTATTAAAGGGCAAGAAAAGTCTGAAAATGCAACAGCAGCAGTTAAAGGTATAGGTTCTTGAGTCAGCCACAAGTGAATTTGAATTCTGGCTCTACAATGTCCCAGCTGTGTGCCCTTGAGAAGGTTACTTCACCTCTCTGGGTCTTGTTTCTTCATGTATGACAATGAAGTCTACTGCTCATAGGTTCACTGTTAGAATTAAATAAGATAATGGAGATAAATAATTCGGTATGGTTCTTGACCTAATAAATATTCAATAAATTTTAGTTTTTATAATTAGTGAGACTGTTACCCTTATTATTACTATGGTGCTGTGAAAACAAAATGGACATTAAAGCCAAATAGATTTCAATATGCAGCTCTTACCTACAAATTCAAGACAGGAGAAAAAATTAGAATCAATCAAGAAGATGGGCTAGAGGGGGAAGATGGGGGAAGAGTAAGACGCAGAGATCACCTTCCTCCCCACAGATACCACAGAAATACATCTACAGGTGGAACAACTCCTACAGAACACCCACTGAATGCTGGCAGAAGACATCGGACCTCCCAAAAGGCAAGAAACCCCCTCACGTACCTGGGTAGGGCAAAAGAAAAAAGAATAAACAGAGACAAAAGGATAGGGACGGGACCTGCACCAGTGGGAGGGAACTGTGAAGGAGGAAAGGTTTCCACACACTAAGAAGCCCCTTTGCGGGCAGAGACTGCGGGTGGCGGAGGGAGAAAGCTTCGGAGTCACGGAGGAGAGCGCAGCAACAGGGATGCAGAGGGCAAAGCAGAGAGATTCCCGCACAGAGGATCGATGCGGACCAGCACTCACCAGCCCGAGAGGCTTGTCTGCTCACCCGCCGGGCGGGCGGGGCTGGGAGCTGAGTCTCAGGCTTCGGTCAGAGTGCCGGGAGAGGACTGGGGTTGGTGGCATGAACACAGCCTGCAGGGGGTTAGTGCACCACGGCTAGCCGGGAGGGAGTCAGGGGAAAAGTCTGGACCTGCCGAAGAGGCAAGAGACTTTTTCTTCCCTCTTTGTTTCCTGGTGCACGAGGAGAGGGGATTAAGAGCCCTGCTTAAAGGAGCTCCTGAGACGGGCACGAGCCACGGCTAATAGCGCGGACCCCAGAGACGGGCGGGAGACGCTAAGGCTGCTGCTGCCGCCACCAAGAAGCCTGTGTGCGAGCACAGGTCACTATCCACACCTCCCCTCCCGGGAGCCTATGCAGCCCGCCACTGCCAGGGTCCCGGGATCCAGGGACAACTTCTCCGGGAGAACACACGGCACGCCTCAGGCTGGTGCAATGTCACGCCGGCCTCTGCCGCCACAGGCCCGCCCCGCATCCGCACCCCTCCCTCCCCTCGGCCTCAGTGAGCCAGAGTCCCCTAATCAGCTGCTCCTTTAACCCCGTCCAGTCTGAGCGAAGAACAGACGCCCTCAGGCGACCTACATGCAGAGGCGGGTCCAAATCCAAAGCTGAACTCAGGGAGCTGTGAGAACAAAGAAGAGAAAGGGAAATCTCTCCCAGCAGCCTCAGAAGCAGCAGATTAAAGCTCCACAATCAACTTGATGTACCCTGAACCTGTGGAATACCTGAATAGACAATGAATCATCCCAAATTGAGGAGGTGGACTTTGAGAGCAAGATTTATGACTTTTTCCCCTTTTCCTCTTTTTGAGTATGTATGTGTATGCTTCTGTGTGCGATTTTGTCTGTATAGCTTTGCTCTCACCATTTGTCCTAGGGTTCTGTCCGTCCGATTTTTTTTTTTACTTAAAAAAATTTTTTTTCTTAAAAATTATTTTAATAACTTTATCTTACTTTATTTTATTTTATCCTCTTTCTTTTTTCTTTCTACTTTTTCTCCTTTTATTCTGAGCCGTGTGGATGAAAGGCTCTTGGTACTGCAGCCAGGAGTCAGTGCTGTGCCTCTGATGTGGGAGAGCCAACTTCAGGACACTGGTCCACAAGAGACCTCCCAGCTCTATGAAATATCAAACGGCAAAAATATCCCAGAGACCTACATCTCAACACCAGCACCCAGCTCCACTCAACGACCAGTAAGCTACAGTGCTGGACACCCTATGCCAAACAACTAGCAAGACAGGAACACAACACTACCCATTAGCAGAGAGGTTGCCTAAAATCATAATAAGTCCACAGACATGCCAAAACA
Organism: Lagenorhynchus albirostris; assembly: GCF_949774975.1. NCBI lineage: Eukaryota > Metazoa > Chordata > Mammalia > Artiodactyla > Delphinidae > Lagenorhynchus > Lagenorhynchus albirostris. Next base: position 77,602,667 of record NC_083097.1, on the reverse strand, counting down.
CACCACCAGACGTGGACCTGCCCACCAGAAACACAAGATCCAGCCTCATCCACCAGAACACAGGCACTGGTTCCCTCCACCAGGAAGCCTACACAACCTACTGAACCAAATTTAGCCACTGGGGACAGACACCAAAAACAATGGGAACTACGAACCTGCAGCCTGAAAAAATGAGACCCCAAACACAGTAAGATAAGCAAAATGAGAAGACAGAAAAACACACAGCAGATGAAGGAGCAAGATTAAAAACCCACCAGACCTAACAAATGAAGAGGAAATAGGCAGTCTACCTGAAAAAGAATTCAGAATAATGATAGTAAAGATGATCCAAAATCTTGGAAATAGAATAAACAAAATGCAAGAAACATTTAACAAGGACCTAGAAGAACTAAAGAGGAAACAAGCAACGACGAACAACACAATAAATGAAATTAAAAATACTCTAGAAGGGATCAATAGCAGAATAACTGAGGCAGAGGAATGGAAAAGTGACCTGGAAGATAAAACAGTGGAAATAACTACTGCAGAGCAGAATAAAGACAAAAGAATGAAAAGAACTGAGGACAGTCTCAGAGACCTCTGGGACAACATTAAACGCACCAACATTCGAATTATAGGGGTCCCAGAAGGGGAAGAGAAAAAGAAAGAGACTGAGAAACTATTTGAAGAGATTATAGTTAAAAACTTCCCTAATATGGGAAAGGAAATAGTTAATCAAGTCCAAGAAGCACAGAGAGTCCCATACAGGATAAATCCAAGGAGAAACACGCCAAGACACATATTAATCAAACTGTCAAAAATTAAATACAAAGAAAACATATTAAAAGCAGCAAGGGAAAGACAACAAATAACACACAAGGGAATCCCCATAACGTTAGCAGCTGATCCTTCAGCAGAAACTCTGCAAACCAGAAGGGATTGGCACGACATATTTAAAGTGATGAAGGAGAAACAACTAAAACCAAGATTACTCTACCCAGCAAGGATCTCTTTCAGATTTGATGGAGAAGTTAAAAACTTTACAAACAACCAAATGCTGAGAGAGTTCAGCACCACCAAACCAGCTTTACAACAAATGCTAAAGGGACGTCTCTAGGCAAGAAACACAAGAGAAGGAAAAGACCTACAATAACGAACCCAAAACAATTAAGAAAATGGGAATAGGAACATACAAATCGATAATTACCTTAAATGTAAATGGATTCAATGCTCCCACAAAAAGACACAGACTGGCTGAATGGATACAAAAACAAGACCCATATATATGCTGTCTACAAGAGACCCACTTCAGACCTAGGGACACATACAGACTGAAAGTGAGGGGATGGAAAAGATATTCCATGCAAATGGAAACCAAAAGAAAGCTGGAGTAGCAATTCTCATATAAGACAACAGAGACTAAAATAAAGAGTATTACAAGAGACAAGGACACTACATAAGGATCAAGGGATCGATCCAAGAAGAAGATACAACAATTGTAAATTTCTATGCACTCAACATAGGAGCACCTCAATACATAAGGCAAATACTAACAGCCATAAAAGGGGAAATCGACAGTAACACATTCATAGTAGGGGACTTTAACACCCCAATTTTACCAATGGACAGATCATCTAAAATGAAAATAAATAAGGAAACACAAGCTTTAAATGATATATTAAACAAGATGGACTTTATTGATATTTATAGGACATTCCATCCAACAACAACAGAATACACATTTTTCTCAAGTGCTCATGGAACATTCTCCAGGATAGATCATATCCTGGCTCACAAATCAAGCCTTGGTAAAATTAGAGAAAATTGAAATTGTAACAAGTATCTTTTCCAACCACAACGCTATGAGACTAGATATCGATTAATGGAAAAGATCTGTAAAAAATACAAACACATGGAGGCTGAACAATACACTACTTAATAACGAAGTGATCACTGGAGAAATCAAAGAGGAAATCAAAAAGTACCTAGAAACAAATGACAGTGGAGACACGATGACCCAAAACCTATGGAATGCAGCAAAAGCAGTTTGAAGAGGGAAGTTTATAGCAATAAAATCCTACCTTAAGAAACCTAAGCTTGCACCTAAAGCAATTAGAGAAAGAAGAACAAAAAACCCCCAAAGTTAGCAGAAGTAAAGAAATCATAAAGGTCAGATCAGAAATAAATGAAAAAGAAATGAAGGCAATGATAGCAAAGATCAATAAAACTAAAAGCTGGTTCTTTGGAAGATAAACAAAATTGATAAACCATTAACCAAACTCGTCAAGAAAAAAAGGGAGAAGACTCAAATCAATAGAAGTAGAAATGAAAAAGGAGAAGTAACAACGGACACTGCAGAAATACAAAAGATCATGAGAGATTACTACAAGCAACTCTATGCCAATAAAATGGACAAACTAGAAGAAATGGACAAATTCTTAGAAATGCACAACCTGCCAAGACTGAATCAGGAAGAAATAGAAAATATGCACAGACCAATCACAAGCACTGAAATTGAAACTGTGATTAAAAATCTTCAAACTAGCAAAAGCCCAGGACCAGATGGTATCACAGGCGAATTCTATCAAACATTTAGAGAAGAGCTAACACCTATCCTTCTCAAACTCTTCCAAAATATAGCAGAGGGTGGAACACTTGCAAACTCATTCTACGAGGCCACCATCACCCTGATACCAAAACCAGACAAGGATATCACAAAGAAAGAAAACTATAATCCAATATCACTGATGAACATAGATGCAAAAACCTGAACAAAATACTAGCAAACAGAATCCAACAGCACATTAAAAGGATCATACACCACGATCAAGTGGGGTTTATCCCAGGAATGCAAGAGTTCTTCAATATACGTAAATCAATCAACGTGATACACCATATTAACAAATTGAAAGAGGAAAACCATATGATCATCTCAATAGATGCAGAGAAAGCTTTTGACAAAATTCAACACCCATTTATGATAAAAACCCTCCAGAAAGTAGGCATAGAGGGAACTTACCTCAACATAATAAAAGCCATATATGATAAACCCACAGCCAACATCATCCTCAATGGTGAAAAACTGAAAGCATTTCCACTAAGATCAGGAACAAGACAAGGTTGCCCACTCTCACCACTCTTATTCAACGTAGTTTTGGAAGTTTTAGCCACAGCAATCAGAGAAGAAATGGAAATAAAAGGAATCCAAATCAGAAAAGAAGAAGTAAAGCTGTCACTGTTTGCAGATGACATGATACTCTACATAGAGAATCCTAAAGATGCTACCAGAAAACTACTAGAGCTAATCAATGAATTTGGAAAAGTAGCAGGATACAAAATTAATGCACAGACATCTCTGTCATTCCTATACATTAATGATGAAAAATCTGAAAGTGAAATCAAGAAAACACTCCCATTTACCATTGCAACAAAAAGAATAAAATATCTAGGAATAAACCTACCTAAGGAGACAAAAGACCTGTATGCAGAAAACTATAAGACACTGATGAAAGAAATTAAAGATGATACAAATAGATGGAGAGATATACCATGTTCTTGGAGTGGAAGAATCAACATTGTGAAAATGACTCTACTACCCAAAGCAATCTACAGATTCAATGCAATCCCTGTCAAACTACCACTGGCATTTGTCACAGAACTAGAACAAAAAATTTCACAATTTGTATGGAAACACAAAAGACCCCGCATAGCCAAAGCAATCTTGAGAATGAAAAAAGGAGCGGAGGAATCAGGCTCCCTGACTTCAGACTATACTACAAAGCTACAGTAATCAAGACAGTATGGTACTGGCACAAAAACAGAAAGATAGATCAATGGAACAAGATAGAAAGCCCAGAGATAAACCCACACACATATGGTCACCTTATCTTTGATAAAGGAGGCAGGAATGTACAGTGGAGAAAGGACAGTCTCTTCAATAAGTGGTGCTGGGAAAAGTGGACAGGTACATGTAAAAGTATGAGATTAGATCACTCCCTAACACCATACACACAAATAAGCTCAAAATGGATTAAAGACCTAAATGTAAGGCAAGACACTTTCAAACTCTTAGAGGAAAACATAGGCAGAACACTCTTTGACATAAATCACCGCAGGATCCTTTTTGACCTACCTCCTAGAGAGATGGAAATAAAAACAAAAATAAACAAATGGGACCTAATGAAACTTCAAAGCTTTTGCACAGCAAAGGAAACCATAAACAAGACCAAAAGACAACCCTCAGAATGGGAGAAAATATTTGCAAATGAAGCAATGGACAAAGGATTAATATCTAAAATTTACAAGCAGCTCATGCAGCTCAATAACAAAAAAACAAACAACCCAATGCAAAAATGGGCAGAAGATCTAAATAGACATTTCTCTGAAGAAGGTATACAGATTGCCAACAAACACATGAAAGAATGCTCAACATCATTAATCATTAGAGAAATACAAATCAAAACTACAATGAGATATCATCTCACACCAGTCAGAATGGCCATCATCAAAAAATCTAGAAACAATAAATTCTGGAGAGGGTGTGCAGAAAAGGGAACACTCTTGCACTGCTGGTGGGAATGTGAATCGGTACAGCCACTATGGAGAACAGTATGGAGGTTCCTTAAAAAACTACAAATAGAACTACCATATGACCCAGCAATCCCACTACTGGGCATATACCCTGAGAAAATCATAATTCAAAAAGAGTCATGTACCAAAATGTTCACTGCAGCTCTATTTACAATAGCCAGGAGATGGAAGCAACCTAAGTGTCCATCATAGGATGAATGGATAAAGAAGATGTGGCACATATATACAATGGAATATTACTCAGCCATAAAAAGAAACAAGGGCTTCCCTGGTGGCGCAGTTGTTGAGAGTCCGCCTGCCGATGCAGGGGACACGGGTTCGTGCCCTGGTCCGGGAAGATCCCACATGCCACGGAGCGGCTGGGTCCGTGAGCCATGGCCACTGAGGTTGCCCGTCTGGAGCCTGTACTCCACCACGGGAGAGGCCACAACAGTGAGAGGCTCGTGTACCACAAAAAAAAAAAAAGAAAAAAAGGAAAAAAAAAAAAGGAAACGAAATTGAGTTATTTGCAGTGAGGTGAATAGACCTAGAGTCTGTAATACAGAGTGAAGTAAGTCAGAAAGAGAAAGACAAATGCCGTATGCTAACACATATATATTGAATCTTAGAAATAAAAAATGTCATGAAGAACCTAGGGATAAGATGGAAATAAAGACACAGACCTACTAGAGAATGGACTTGAGGATACGGGGAGGGGGAAGGGTAAGCTGTGACAAAGTGATAGAGTGGCATGGACATATATACACTAGCAAACGTAAAATAGATAGCTAGTGGGAAGCAGCTGCATAGCACAGTGAGATCAGCTCGGTGCTTTGTGACCACCTAGAGGGGTGGGATAAGGAGGGTGGGAGGGAGGGAGACGCAAGAGGGAAGAGATATGGGAACATGTGTATAACTGATTCACTTTGTTATAAAGCAGAAACTAACACACCATTGTAAAGCAATTATACTCAAATAAAAATGTAAAAAAAGATGGAAATACTGTAAATTATTACTGGCCAAGGTGATGTTGCCTTGGAAATTGTCATTGCAATGGGAACTTTCTTCTCCTAAGGCAATGAAGATTGGACTGCAATGAGAAGTCAGTGTCAAAGTGACAGTTAAGACTCAGACAGCAGTTACCCAAGGCCAAGGAAAGCCACAGATGACATGTGAAGAGAAAGGAGATGAAGAAATAAAGAAACCATTTGCTACATTTTGTCTTATGTCCAATCACTTTTTCTGTGTGCAGTGAGTCAGAGTTTTCAAATGCAAACATTTTTTAAAGCATTGAGAATTGTTGATACTAACAACAATTGAAAACAATGAGTCCTTAACTGTATCTGCAGCACGGTGCATTGTTTAGTTGAATTCTCACAAAAATTGTAAACGAAATAGGAGATAGATAATATGAGTGTCCTTATTTTGTAGATTAGAGAATTGAAGCAGAGAGAGGTACTGTGGTTTGTTCAAGGTCACATAGATAACAAGTAGTAGAATTGAGATTTTAACCTGGCAGTAATTCCACATCGCAGGCTATGCCTTATATTAGCAAGACAAAAAGGTGACATAGATTTGAGAAAATATTTATAGTATGGGAATCAAATGAATAGTATGTGTCTTAGTTCTTTTCTATTAGAATTAATAGAAATAGCTTTAAGTGAACATTTACTACATGATAAGCACATAGGTTCTATATTTTCACAATGATGAGATAATAATTCACGAGAATGGATGTACTATTTCTAATGCTTGCATTATGCTACACGGGAAATGTTTTCACAGTTATTGAAACTGAGATTCAGAGAGGTTAAGTCACTGACCCAAGGTCACACAGCTAAGCCAAAATTTTAAAACTGGTCTATCTGACCCCATCTTTTCACTATGCCATCCTGTTTGACTTTTCGGTTGTACTTTCAACTTTCAAACTGATGCCTCAATAGGCAGTCTTATGCTTCCAGAAACAACTAGATAGATTTTATACTGCTTCTTTACTTCAAATTTTCAAATCTCAATAAATTTAAAACTGGGAGAGGCAGTTGTCTTTATAAGTAATCACTCTATGACCTATCTTGAAATGAACCAAAGCTCTTCTCTTAAGAGAGCAACAGTCCAATCCAATAACTCACGCATTCTTTGGATCAAGAATCAACTCCACATGAATTCATGTGTAGTCCAGCCCAAGGGCTGCCAAAACATATTGAAAATGGATGTTATTAGTCTGGGCATGATCTCTAGGAGTTTTCTACTATGTTGGGCCATTTTATTTGCCCTTCCTGCCTTGATGCTGATGTATCTTTTTTCCCTGAAAGTGTATTCTTCAGCATATTAATCAGTGGCGTGTGTGTGTGTGTGTGTGTGTGTGTGTGTATGTGTGTGTTAAAAAGGGATTCCCTGGTCATGTACAGTTGTGAAACAGTGAATGAAAAACTGAGTGTTTTGTATTCCCTTATTGTAGGAGTTCTCAGAAGTCCTCTCAATACAATGCTGTGCATTCTAACTCTTCAAGAGGCAGATGTACTTCTCCAGACAGAATCCTTTTTTCCTGGACTGTCTTCCAGGACCAGTGTTCTCTCAGCTCACTTGGGGAGATATGATCTGCCAGAAAACTACCTCCAGTTAATACTTTCCTAGCGTGATTCTGGGTTCTATCAGAGGTAAGGCTTACAATCACCACATGCCTGATTCTTTCTGAGACTGTACAGCTCATGCCTTCTCCTTGCCTCAGTACAAAGTGCTACAGCACCCGTCAGCTGACAGAAAACGTGTGCCAACTGTTATCAATGAGGAGATGAGTCAGAGCCCACCCACAGTGATCCCTGGGGAGAGCTGGAACTCATCTTCATGAGGGGAGACAAGTGAGATGTGAGAAAAAAGAGGGAACCTACCCAGTCACTCATGTCCATAATAGATAGAGTGGCCATTTTCCCAATTTGTTGAGTACAGCTCAGTTTACCTCTGTTGTCCAAGCATAAATTATTATTTCAACAGTATCTTGTTGGACAATAACTGTATTTTGTTACTAGAGCATGGGTGTGCATTGCCTTCTTGGCTCACAGATGATAATGCACTTGCCTAAATTGTTTTCTGCCCACCACAATCAGAGAGTCTCAGAATTGGAAGGGATCGTCTATTTTTCTATCCAACCTCCTACACTTGAGAGAAATGTTGTGAAGGATTCTGGGGAAAGTGTTGTCCCTCAATAAAGAGAGATGCAGGAAAGGAAGCCCCTCCTCTTCCTCGTCCAGACCTCATTGTGTTCTGCATGCAATGTCTCCGGGCCTCTGCCAGCCATCTTTGGACCTTCCTTTATACAGGAAATCAATTTCTGGGGGAACTCCGCAGTTTCATAAACTTCAGGTCCCATAAAATCTGGACTGGCCTCCTGCTCATCTCCCTGATCTAAGTTAACAAGTCTATGAAGTCTATACCACAGGTATCTTTCAAATCTACCCACTTTTCTCCATCTCCTACCCACTATCCTGGTCCACACTGCCATCTTCTTTCAACAGAGTTCTCCCTCTTGTCCTTTCATACTGTGATTTTTCTGAATTGTACATCTTACCACATCACTCTCTTCTTTAAATCCTACTGGATTTAGGATAAGACCAAAATGCTTAACCTGGTTCTGAAGCTCTGAAAAATCTGGCCCTAACCTGTTTCTATAGCTTCATGCAACTTACTGCCTTACTTGCTCTCTGGGTGTAGCACACTGGCCTTCTTTCTTTTACTGCAACGCCCCGAGTTAGTCATGACTATGCACTATTCTGCCAGAAATGCTCTTTCTCAATTTATTTTCTAGTTAATTCTTTGCTATTTGCCCTTCAGAGATTAATTTAAAAATTCCTTCCTTAAGATATGGGGATATAGGTATATACATAGCTGATTCAATTTGTTATAAAGCAGAAACTAACACACCACTGTAAAGCAATTATACTGAGAAATGTGCCCTGTTTCTGAAATTGGTGGCTTCAAATGTCAAGGAAAACACAGGACACCTTGGAGACTCCAGCCAGGCTTTTAAGAACAGGGGCTTTGTAAAGTCCTCCCTTGGGCACCTTATGATCAGTCAACTGACCGAACCAGAAAGTTCCTGAAGTACAGAAGGAGGAAACTCCAGGGTACAAAACACAGAGAAATGGACTGTTGTAGAGACCTTCAAGATGGTGGAGGGGTTAGAAGTGGAGATCACCTTCCTCCCCACAAATACATCAGAAATACATCTACATGTGGAACAACTCCTACAGAACACATACTAAACACTGGCAAAACACCTCAGACCTCCCAAAATCCGTGTGGCTGATGGGGTCTTGGTGCTCCGGCTGGGTGTCAGGCCTTAGCCTCTGAGGTGGGAGAGCTGAGTTCAGGACATTGGTCCACCAAAGACCTCCTGGATCCACATGATATCAAATGGTGAAAGCTCACCCAGAGATCTCTATCCCAATGCTAAGACCCAGCTCCACTCAACGACCAGCAAGCTAGAGTGCTGGACACCCTATGCCAAACAACTAGCAAGACAGGAACACAACCCCACCCGTTAGCAGAGAGGCTGCCTAATATCAAAAGGGGACACCCCAAAACATACAAGCTGACGTGGTGCTGCCCACCAGAAACACAAGATCCAGCCTCATCCACCAGAACACAGGCTCCAGTCCCCTCCACCAGGAAGCCTCCACAGCCCACTGAACAAACCTTAGCCACTAGAGGCAGACACCCAAAACAAGAGGAAATATGAACATGCAGCCTGAGAAAAGTGTGCCAAACAGAGTAAGTTAAGCAAAATGAGAGGACAGAGAAACACACAGCACATGAAGGAGCAAGGTAAAAACCCAACAAACAAATGAAGAGGAAACAGGCAGTCTACCTGAAAAAGACTTCACAGTAATGACAGTAAAAATGATCCCAAATCTTGGAAATAGAATGGAGAAAATACAAGAAATGTTTAACAAGGACCTAGAAGAACTAAAAAGCAAACAAACAATGATAAACAATGCAATATATAAAATTAAAAATTTTCTAGAAGGAATCAATAGTAGAATAACTAAGGCAGAAAAACGGATAAGTGACCCGGAAGATAAAATAGTGGAAATAATTACTGAAGATGAGAATAAAGAAAAAAGAATGAAAAGAATTGAGGACAGTCTCAGAGACCTCTGGGACAACATTAAACACACCAACATTCGAATTATAGGGGTCACAAAAGAAGAAGAGAAGAAGAAAGGGACTGAGAAAATATTTGAAGAGATTATAGTTGAAAACTTCCCTAATATGGGAACTAAAATGTCAGTCAAGTCCAGGAAGCGCAGAGAGTCCAATACAGGATAAATCCAAGGAGAAACACGTAAAGACACATACTAATCAAACTATCAAAAATTAAATAAAAAAAAAAATTTTAAAGCAACAAGGGAAAACCAAAAAATAACATACAAGGGAATCCCCATAAGGTTAACAGTTGATCTTTCAGCAGAAACTCTGCAAGCCAGAAGGGACTGGCAAGACATATTTAAAGTGAAGAAGGGAAAAATCTGCAACCAAGATTAGTCTACACAGCAAGGATCTCATTCACATTCAAAAGAGAAATTACAGACAGGCAAAACCTAAGAGAATTCAGCACCACCAAACCAACTTTAAAACAAACGCTAAATGAACTTCTCTAGGCAGGAAACACAAGAGAAGGAAAAGATCTACAATAACAAACCCAAAACAATTAAGAAAATGGGAATAGGAACATAGATATGGATAACTACCTTAAATGGGAATGGATTAAATGCTCCAACCAAAAGACACAGACTGGCTGAATGGATACAAAAACAAGATCCGTATATATGCAGTCTACAAGCGACCCACTTCAGACCTGGGGACACATACAGAATGAAAGTAAGGTAATGGAAAAAGATATTCCATGCAAATGGAAACCAAAAGAAAGCTGGAGTAGCAATTCTCATATCAGACAAAATAGACTTTAAAATAAAGACTATTATAAGAGACAAAGAAGGACACTACATAATGAATAAGGGACCAATAGAAGAAGAAGATATAACAATTGCAAATACTTATGCACCCAACATAGGAGGACCTCAATACATAAGGAAAATGCTAACAGCCATAAAAGGGGAAGTCGACAGTAACACAATCATAGTAGGGGACTTTAACACCCCACTTTCACCAATGGACAAATCATCCAAAATGAAACTAAATAAGGAAACACAAGCTTTAAATGATACATTAAAAAAGATGGACTTAATTGATATTTATAGGACATTCCATCCAAAAACAACAGAATACACTTTCTTCTGAAGTGCACATAGAACATTCTCCAGGATAGATCATATCTTGGCTCACAAATCAAGCCTTGGTAAATTTAAGAAAACTGAAATCATATCAAGTATCTTTTCTGACCACAACGTTATGAGACTAGGTATCAATTACAGGAAAATATCTGTAAAAAATACAAACACATGGAGGCTAAACAATACACTGCTAAATAACCAAGAGATCACTGAAGAAATCAAGAGGAAATCAAAAAGTACCTGTTAACAAATGACAATGAAAACACGATGACCCAAAACCTATGGGATGCAGCAAAAGCAGTTCTAAGAGGGAAGTTTATAGCAATAAAATCCTACCTCAAGAAACAGGAAACATCTCAAATAAACAACCTAACCTTACACCTAAAGCAATTAGAGAAAGAAAAACAAAAAAAAACGCCCAATGTTAGCAGAAGGAAAGAAATCATAAAGATCAGATCAGAAAAAAAGGAAAAAGAAATGAAGGAAACAATAGCAAAGATGAATAAAACTAAAAGTTGGTTCTTTAAGAAGATAAACAAAATTGATAAACCATTAGCCAGACTTATCAAGAAAAAAAGGGAGAAGACTCAAATCAATAGAATTAGAAATGAAAAAGGAGAAGTAACAACTGACACTGCAGAAATACAAAGGATCATGAGAGACTACTAAAGCAACTCTATGCCAATAAAATGGACAACCAGGAAGAAATGGACAAATTCTTAGAAAAGCACAATGTTCAGAGACTGAACCAGGAAGAAATAGAAAATATGCACAGACCAATCACAAGCACTGAAATTGAAACTGTGATTAAAAATCTTCCAACAAACAAAAGCCCAGGACCAGATGGCTTCACAGGCAAATTCTATCAAACATTTAGAGAAAAGCTTACACCTATCCTTCTCAAACTCTTCCAAAATATAACAGAGGGAGGAACACTCCCAAACTCATTCTACGAGGGTGCCATCACCCCGATACCAAAACCTGGCAAAGATGTCACAAAGAAAGAAAACTACAGGCTAATATCACTGATGAACATACATGCAAAAATCCTCAACATAATGCTAGCAAACAGAATCCAATAGGACATTAAAAGGATCATACACCATGATCAAGTTGGGTTTATCCCAGGAATGCAAGGATTCTTCAATATATGCAAATCAATCAATGTGATAAATCATATTAACAAATTGAAGGAGAAAAACCATATGATCATCTCAATAGATGCAGAAAAAGCTTTCGACAAAATTCAACACCCATTTATGATAAAAACCCTCCAGAAAGTAGGCACAGAGGGAACTTACCTCAACATAATAAAGGCCATATATGACAAACTCAGAGCCAACATCGTTCTCAAAGGTGAAAAACTGAAACCATTTCCACTAAGATCAGAAGCAAGACTAGGCTGCCCACTCTCACCACTATTATTCAACATAGTTTTGGAAGTTTTAGCCATAGCAATCAGAGAAGAAAAAGAAATAAAAGGAATCCAAATCAGAAAAGAAGAAGTAAAGATGTCACTGTTTGCAGATGACATGATACTCTACATAGAGAATCCTAAAGATGCTACCAGAAAACTACTAGAGCTAATCAATGAATTTGGTAAAGTAGCAGGATATAAAATTAATACACAGACATCTCTTGCATTCCTATACATTAAGGATTAAAAATCTGAAAGAGAAATCAAGGAAACACTTCCATTTACCATTGCAACCAAAAGAATAAAATACCTAGGAATAAACCTACCTAAGTAGACAAAAGACCTGTATACAGAAAACTATAAAACACTGACGAAAGATATTAAAGGATATTATACAAACAGGTGGAGAGATATACCATGTTTGTGGATTGGAAGAATCAACATTGTGAAAATGACTATACTATCCAAAGCAATAGACAGATTCAATGCAGTCCCTATCAAACTACCAATGGCATTTTTCACAGAACTAGAACAAAAATTTTCACAATCTGTATGGAAACACAAAAGACCTCGAATAGCCAAAGCAATCTTGAGAAAGAAAAGCAGAGCTGGAGCAATCAGGCTCCCTGACTTCAGAATATGGCACAAAGCTACAGTAATCAAGACAGTATGGTACTGGCACAAAAACAGAAAGATAGATCAATGGAACAAGATAGAAAGCCCAGAGATAAACCCACACACATATGGTCACTTTATCTTTGATAAAGGAGGCAAGAATATACAATGGAGAAAAGACAGCCTCTTCAATAAGTGGTGCTGGGAAAACTGGACATCTACCTGTAAAAGAATGAAATTAGAACACTCCCTAACACCATACACAAAAATAAACTCAAAATGGGTTAAAGACCTAAATGTAAGACCAGACACTATAAAACTCTTAGAGGAAAACATAGGCAGAACACTCTATGACATAAATCACAGCAAGGTCCTTTTTGACCCACCTCCTAGGGAAATGGAAATAAAAACAAAAATAAACAAATGGGACCTAATGAAACTTCAAAGCTTTTGCACAGCAAAGGAAACCATAAACAAGATGAAAAGACAACCTCAGAACGGGAGAAAATATTTGCAAATGAAGCAACTGACAAAGGATTCACCTGGGAAATTTACAAACAGCTCATGCAACTCAATAACAAAAAAACAAACAACCCAATGCAAAAATGGGCAGAAGATCTAAATAGACATTTCTCCAAAGAAGATATACAGACTGCCAACAAACACATGACAGAATGCTCAACATCACTAATCATTAGAGAAATGCAAATCAAAACTACAATGAGATATCATCTCACACCAGTCAGAATGGCCATCAAAAAATCTAGAAACAATAAATGCTGGAGAGGGTGTGCAGAAAAGGGAACCCTCTTGCACTGTTGGTGGGAATGTAAATTGATACAGCCACTGTGGAGAACAGTATGGAGGGTCCTTAGAAATCTACAAATAGAACTACAGTATGACCCAGCAATCCCACTACTGGGCATATACCCTGAGAAAACCATAATTCAAAAAGAGTCATGTACCAAAATGTTCATTGCAGCTCTATTTACAATAGCTGGGACATGGAAGCAACCTAAGTGTCCATTGACAGATGAGTCGATAAAGAAGATGTGGCACATATATACAACGGAATATTACTCAGCCATAAAAAGAAATGAAATTGAGTTATTGAATAAATGAATAAATGGATCTGAATGGACACAGAATAAATGGATCTTCCTAAGTTTTAGTTTCTTCATCCGTAAAACGGTGAGAGTAATTATACTTACCTCATAGGTTGATTATTTGCTTTTCAGCACATATTTCTAAAACATCTACTATATGTCAGACACTTTGATAGAGGCTAGAAATTGAGTAATGTGCTACATGGACAAAGCATCTGTCCTTCTAGACACTGTTTGTATTCATTTTGTATCCCCAACTCTAGCACAATGTCTGGTATATAATAGTTTAATATGTACTTGTTGAAGTATCTAATATAGTTCTTTATTTCTCCTACTCATTTAAAGTACAGTTGAGATAAAAGTGCCAATGAGTAAAAGTAGGGCGGAATAGTCATGGCTGATATCCATGGAGGACTCACTTGGTGGCAGGCAGGATGCTGAACATGGTACATGAATTGTTTCACTTAATCTTCATTCAATGATGTAGGTTCACTTATTATTATACCCATTACATAGAAAGGGAATTAGAGCACAGACAGCTGAAGTCACTTGATCAAGGTCACATAGCTAATAAGTGGTGAAGATGCATTTGAGCACAGGTGACTTCACTGTACTGACAGTACGCTTAAGTTATATCAAACTAGCTGAAAATACGGAGTCCCAAGGAGAGAGGAAATGAGATAAATTCAAAGCTCAGAAAGAAATACTGACAGCAGGAAAACACCTTTCTTTTCTTTCTCTGGCTGTTTTCATCCAGTTGCTTTCCCTCTTCTGTTTTTATGTTCTATATCAGGTAATAATAGACTTAACTATCTCAGGCTATATAGTTTTACTCAGCTCTACATTATATGTCATCAGTAGAAGCACTAAATCCTAAGAATGCCATATAATTCTATGTATTTTGATAAGGAAATGCACTTAAGACAGAATTGTAGTCTGCTGATTATTCCTTATACTGATTTCAAAGTACCCCCAATGAAACGACATAATATAAGGTAGAGAAACAAGCCAAATGTCAGAAGTATTAAACACAAGGAAACCAGACAGAAGAATAGTATCTGAGATCAAAAAATTGTGTATGTGACATGGCAAAGCAAACAGCTTCCCTAGGAGACCAAGAGCTGCGTTCACCATCTTGTGCCAGTAACCAAGTTCAGTAGTCTTCGGTGCATGTGAACAAAGTGTCAAAGAGGCTTTTTAAACTGTTTTTCTTTCTGACTTCTCTTATTTATGTGACTGTTATTGATCATTATTCCCACATTTACATTCACATTGGGAGGTCATCCTAATCTATTGCTGAATATATTAACTTGCTTGGTATAGCCTCATGATATTGAAATGCAAAATTCCTCAAAACTAATTTATTAGGGTAGCATTTAAAATTTTTTTGAGGGGGCTTCCCTGGTGGCGCAGTGGTTGAGAATCTGCCTGCCAATGCAGGGGACATGGGTTTGAGCCATGGTCTGGGAAGATCCCACATGCCACAGAGCAACTAGGCCCCTGAGCCACAACTACTGAGCCTGCGTGTCTGGAGCCTGTGCTCTGCAACATGAGAGGCCGCGATAGTGAGAGGCCCACACACCGCGACGAAGGGTGGCCCCCGCTTGCCGCAACTAGAGAAAGCCCTCGCACAGAAACGAAGACCCAACACAGTCATAAATAAATAAATAAATAAATAAATAATTTTTGGGGGGGAATCAAGTCCAGTTTACACTCAATATTATTGAGGTGGTTAAACATTGCAAATCAATAAATATGAAACATCACATTAATAGATAGAAAGATCTATCAAAACAGTAATGGTACTGGCATCAAATCATTTACATAGACCAACAGAACAGAATCGAGAGCTCAGAAATAAACCCACACATATACAGTCACCTAATATTTGACAAGGGGACCAAGAATACTCTATGGGGAAAAGGTTGTGTCTTCAATAAATGATGCTGGAAAAGGAATGTTCACATGCAACAGAATGAAACTGGTCTCCTATATTACACCACTCACAAAAATGAAATCAAAATGGATTAAAGACTTAAATGTAAGACTTGAAACTATAAAACTCCCAAGAAAACATAGGGAAAAATCTCCTTGACATTGGTCTTGCCAATGAACTTTTCGATATGACACCAAAAGCATGAGCAACAAAAGAAAAAATCCAGTGGGACTATGTCAAACTAAAAGCTTCTGCACAGCAAAAGAATGCTCAACAAAATGAAAAGGCAACCTATGGAAAGGGAGAAAATATTTACAAATCCTATATCTGATAAGAGGTTCATATCCAAAATATTGGATTGGCCAAAAAGTTCGTTCGGGTTTTTCAGTAAAATGTTTATGGAAAAACCCAAACGAACATTTTGGCCAACCCAATATATAAGAAATTCACACAACTCAGTAGCAAAAACAAAACAAAAAACCAACCAAATAATCCAGTTAAGAATTGGACAAATGAACTGAATAGATATTTTTCCAAAGAAGATACACAAATGGCCAACAGGTCCATGATAAGGTGCTGGACATCACTAATCATCAGGGAAATGCAAGTCAATGCCACTGTTAGACATCACCTCATTCCTATTAGAACGGCAATGGCTATTATCAGAAAGATAAGCAATAACAAGTGCTGGTGAGGATGTGGAGAAAAGAAAACCCTTGTACATTGTTGGTGGGAATGTGAATTGGTGCAGCCACTATGGAAAACAGTATGGAGGTTCCTAAAAAAAAAATAAAAATAGAGCTATCATATAATCTGGTAAGTCTACTGCTGGGTATATATGTGAAGGAAATGAAAACACTATCTCAAAGAGATATATGTACCCTCACGTTCACTGCAGCATTATTTACAATAACCAAGGCATAGGAATAACCTAAGTGTCCCTTGGCAAATAGAGAAAAGGTGAGATAGATGGATAAACAATGGCATATTATTCACCCATAGAAAGAAGGAAATCCTGCCATTTGTGACAATATGAATGAACTTTGAGGGCACTATGCTAAGTGAAATAAGTTAGATAGAGGCAGGGGGCTGGCGGGGGGGTTGGATAAAAGTGGTCAAAAGGTACAAACTTCCAGTTATAAGATGAATAAGTTCTGAGGATCTCATGTACAACATGGTGACTACAGTTAGCAATACTGTATTTTTATACTTGAAAGTTGCTAAGACAGTAGATCTTAAAAGTTCTCACTGTACGTAAACACACACACACACAAAAATAATTATGTGAAGTGATGGATGTGTTAACTAACCTTATTGTGTGAATCATTTCACAATTCATACACATATCAAATCATCACATTGTGTACCTTAAACTTACACAATGTCGTATGTTAATCATATCTCAATAAACCTGGAGTGAAAAAAGCTAATAATAACTTATCTCAAATGATGATTTGGGACAATTTTTATTTCCTTCATACTATTTTACAAGCCCTTGAATATACTCAAGAATTTTTCCCTAGTGTCGTTCCTTGTACAGCTATGGGGAAAGTTAAAGGGAAAAATCTCATATTTAATCAAAAAAGAACATTCAATTTGAGGGCCTTCAAAATCTATCAGATTCTTTTAATCTGTGGACACTCTGAATCTTCCATTTCCAAAGCCCTTCTTATCTATTTCTGCTGAAGTTAAACTACTTCTCTGTTGCCATGTTTTGTTTCCAGAATCTCAAGCAGAGTCAGAGAATTAGACTTGCATTGTTGACTAGTGAGTAATAAAGTGCCCAAGAACAACACCCAACCACCTGTGGGGAAACACCCTAGTGACAACACCACAGCTGCCACTGCCCACTGCTTGGCACTGAGAGTACCTGGGACTGGGTGCCAGATGTGCCACCACTGCAAACCCAGAAGAACAAGAACCCCTCTGCCACCACGCTGGCCAGGTCTGTGTGGGACCACATCCTAGCATTGTTCACTTCCTCATTCATCTCTTGCACAGGTGCATCCAAATGGGAGAATCTAGGTCGTGTGCTTCTGTACCTTAAGCAGCGAGGGATTCTGGGGCAGTCTTTTGCATCATATCTCAACAAGGCAGGACTCAAAATGGGGACATGATCAAGACATAAGAGAGTGTTTTCAAAAGATGTTAAGCAGCCATAGGTGCTTACTGTACCCACGGGCACATGCATGATTCAGATTAAAGTTGATACTTTGCTGAGCCACAAAGAAGGCTTGGGATGGTGTTCTCATTGTGTAGCATTCCCTCCTCCCTCATCCCGAGCCTAGAGAATGGAAATCAAATTATTTCAGTCCACAACGCTTTCTATTACACCTTTTCTATGTCAAAAGTTTCAGAATAGATTAAATACTTAACATGGACATATAAGGGATTTTTTCTGGAATGTCCTTTTCTAAAGGACTGGCTTGTTTTCTGGAAATGGATCTGTGTTATAAGGTCCTAAGTATTTCCTGCTGTTTTCTTGCTTGTCATGATAGCAAAAATCTGATAAAGAGGGAGAACGTTCTGAGTTTTTTAAAAAAAAAAACCTTGTATTTGGATTGGAAAACATATGGTTCAGGCAGACATTGCTTTGGTGCCATGGAAACTCATCTTTTCTCCACCAAGTATATTTGAATAGCTGGCAATTATCCAGTTTTGAGTGGCACAGAAGAGGTTCTCTACATAAAGTGCCCCATCTTAATGTTTTTACACATTTTATATAAACTTCATATGCTAAATGGAACAGCAAATGCTACTGCCCACACTCAGAAGAGGCAAAATATCAACTCTCTTCAGCAAAACAGCCAGTTTAAGAAGATAGCATGCAAGGCCAAAGATTTTTAGAATCCTGGTAGACTGAGATTTCTCAATCAGGCTTCTTCCTACCAATCAAATAGGACAATACTCTGTCAAGGTGCTTCTGCCGGTGACTCAAAGAACAACAAGACTTTCCATTGCTCCAACAACTCAGATTCTATCAACAGGAAATTACATGCTCCATACCCAGCAAAACGAGCCTCACCGATAATAAAACTGCTCATCCTGCGCCTCTGAGCATGACAATTCCACCCTTAGATGTGAAGTTATTCACGAGACCGGCTTCAAGGGAGTAGCCGCTTTCATTCCCTATGAAAATTTCTACAGGGCTGCAAATCTTCTAGGATATTAAGCAATTTTCTGAAAGCCCTACACCTTAGTGAGAGAGGAAAGCCTGGTGTTCCTGAAAAAGAAAAATGGCTACACTCTCTGTGGAATGTTTTGGCAAAAACAGAGACGATTAAGTTGATCTACCAGCATTCGAGAATTCTATTGCATTTGTTTACCTATTTTAGTAGAAAAAAACAACTCATTGTTACAGAAGCTAAGATACAGTATTTCATGTCCTACCTTGTGCCTTACCCAAAGAAGCTATTATCCATCACAAAGAGTCCCTTGGTGCTCCCTGCCATCTCATTCCCAGCTCACAGGTAGAAATGATCCTGAAGCCTTAACTGCTTTTCATAGGTCATCATCACTGTCATCCAATGCTCTTTAAGGAGCAAAATTTTAAAAGGCATGTAACGTAATCAGCTGTCAGAGCGTTCAGCTTTTCCTTGTAAGACAATCCTGCCTGTCAAATGGAGAGAAAGTATTACAGCGGAAAGATATGCATGCCTGCATTCAAGCAGATGCTAAAGATTCTCTCATAAGGAAGAAAGCAAAGAAAATGGAGGATCAGATCAAAAGAGAGAGGGTTGTACGTCCTAATTAGCAAACAATTTCCTTTCCTAGATGTGCCTGGACACTGCACTAAATAAATTCCAAATGAAACGCCAAAGCCACTGAGAAAAGAACTGCTGCAGTTCATCTTGGGGGCCTGACCATGAAGAATAAAGAGAAGGATGGGCTGAAAGTGAGGTTTCAGTGATATAAGGAACAGACAGTAATTGTGAGCTTACAGGAAGTGTCGGGAGTGGCTCCACTCCTGTTCCAAACGCTGGGCAGAGACACAGATTGTCAGGAAGTCAGGGAAACTGCTTCATCGGGTTGAGTATAACTTGATGAAAAAGGCAACTACAAGCTAATTTTCTAAGATGATGATGAAGGTGCTCTCTTCAGAGTGCACTGATGGGGTCTCAGGCTGAGGCTATCCATAAAACAAGGAAGAAAGATCACAGAAGATAAAGGAAATAAGAGAGTGGTTCCCAAGGTGTATCCTGAGGAAAGGCAGAAATCTGGAAGATTTCAGCCCAGAAGGTGTGAAGGAAGCCCCAGCAGGGTTTGTTGCTTTAGTAGGGACAAGGACATTTAAATCCGGAAATAGGACCTCCCAGTTACCCTTCACCTTGGCATCTGACTTGTTCATCTTCTATCCAAGTCCATGATATCCACATCTGTGGCCAATGTTGCACTCCCTGGTAAGTTCTGGTCTCTCTAGGAGTCTTCAGCTGTGTTCTTGAGCAAGTGGGGTTCATCCTCCCCAAGTCCTCCTCCAGCAGGTTCTCATGGCTTCTGAGGGCAGCTACCACAGTGTTCATTGGCTATAAGAGCCGACGCTGCCCCAGGTCTAGTCGTATTCTAAAGGTCATGGGTGCAACTTCAGTGTCATCAAATTTATGGGCAAAAGAAAAAACTGAAGCATTGAAGAACGAAGCTCTCAGGAAATTCTATCCTAAATAGAGTTCAAGGGGATGAGGTATATCCAGGGAGCACTGAAAGAGCCATCGGATGTTTAACAGACAGTGTGATGATGTAGCAGTCAAGTAAACCTGTGTTCAAATCTTAGCCATTCTATTTACTATTTGTGGGAAAATTAAACTCTCAGAGCCTTCAATTTCTTTATCTCCAAAATAGTGATGGTCTCTGCTTCCTGTAATTTGCAGGCGAAAACATCGATAAAACATCTCTGCACAGTATCTATAATTAATAAATGTGAATTTTTTATTTATTAAAGAAATTTTTAATCAAGGGCAATTTATTAGAAGAAAAAATCAGAAAGTGAGCTAGGGAACTCCTATCAGTGATAATAAAGGCAGCCAGGCATACTGCCTTAGTATTAGATTATAAAGTGCCATTTACCTCTATATTAATTATAAATACTGCTGTGTTTAGGGGGTTTTCCTGCTTGTCTTCATTTTTTATTCTATTTTCAGTCTATATCTCTAGTGTGCTATTTAAAGACTAATACAGATTGACCATCTAGGCTCATGACCAAAATTCCTCCCAGTATATGTATACAATTTATTCATACTTGCAGCCAGTGGGTATTATTGAGCACCTAATATGTGCTAGATGCTATGGTAGGTAATGAGGACCCAATACTCAGAATGGTTCCTTCCTTCCTGGAAAGTGTATTTCAACAGGTGAAAGAAACAGAGATTCCTGCTGTAATATAAATGAAGAAAAGTGCTATTTCACACCTTGAGAGCTCATTCACCTTATAAAACACTTCATCGCCATATCACTGGCAAAAATGTTCCTGAAAGAAGGAAGGGAAAAGAAAGGGAGAGAGAGGAGGAAATGTGCCATTGAAAAATAACATAAATGTGGATATGCTAACCCTCTGCCCCACACTACATTTGACAGCAATCCAAGTAGACTTCCCGTCCACCACAGGCTGCCATAGAATTAGTAAAGTACCTACAGGCAGTAAGAGTTTATTGAATAGCCTTGTTAATGATGACCTGGGGGTAAGAGTTTATTGAATAGCCTTGTTAATGATGACCTTCCTGGAAACTTTGCCAGAAACTCTGAGCGGGGTTTTTTTTTTTCCCCCTTTGAAGCAATCATGTTTTATCAGTTTTTCTACATAACAACCTATGGAAATGAGCCAACCATGAAAAAATGACTCCATTTACTTAGCTCTGAACTACAGATGGCCTGGTGAACACAGTGAGCTAATGGAAAACTAACACATGCGTCCAGGTCAACAGCTGTTTCCACTGTAGCTGTGGCCTGCAAGACACAGGTGTACTTCATGGGCCCTGATGTAGACTGCCATCTGCTCAATGAGTGTTTCTCATTTCCTTTCAACATGAAGATGGATACCAAGAACTGGAAGTGTGAGTGAGTGTATGATGGATATCAACTTTGCTTCTTTTAGGCCTACGTGGTTAGAGAGCCCTCCAATTTGATTTACATCATGAACAGGGGAATCTGTAACTCAGCGCCTCAAGCTTTCTCGTTGATCTTCTCTGGGAGAAATAGGAATGATATGTGCTTTCTTTTGTCATTTTGCTTGAACATTTAATATTTACATACTCTCATAATTTCACATTAAATCTCTCTGGAATCATAGTTGCACCAAGTAGTAGAAGCATTCAGGCTGGGCACTTACAATCCAGTCTCTTTACCATATCCCCAGTCTGAATACAGAGGCAGCGCAGATAAAGCCACAGTGCTCTCAATTCCTAAGACTACCCTTTACTGTGAATCAGTGCCCCTTTCTCTATGAACTTCCATATTCTGAGTGAACAGGCTGGGTACAGTTGTCGGGGTGAGATTTGAAGGACCAGTCTGGCCCTGGAGGGGTATCTGACAGCTCCACATTGCTCTCTTTAGTTTATGAGGGTTCATATTGCCTATGTTTGGGGCCTTTGGCTGAATTTGCAAGATAATAAGAACAATTCCATTCAATGCCCTATTATACTTGTTTGCTTGGTTTTTCTCTCTCTAACTTCCAGAAATCCCCAGCAGAGGCCATGTCTACTTCAGTTACTGGTTCATCCCCAGAGCCTCTAATAGTGCCTGGTACATATAAGATTTTGGTCCTGGTTCTACTACTGCCTAACATAGTCTTACCCTGAGCAAGTCATTTAACTTCTCTGGGCTTGAGTTTCCTCACTCACTATTTATTAGATTACTTTCATACAATAAACTATAAAAGATATTCAATACCTCCTATAATCACTTCCCTATCGCTAAGAAAAAGCTATTAATCCTTAGCCACTAGGATGCTCTTTTATTTAGCTTGAACTATATGAATTTGCATATAGTTGAATAGCAGAAATTTCATATGATTTAACTTATCCCATTACATAAATTTTTATTAAGCACATCCTATGTGCAACACGTTGTTGTCAGATATTGGGGATACAGCAGTGAACAAAAAAGAGATAAAGCCCTGTTTTCACTGATCTTACATTCTAATTGGAGAAGACAAAGAATAAACAAACAGATGAATATATAATGGGTCATGCAATGAAGGGCACTAAGAAGGAAAATAGAGCAGGATAAAGAGACAGAGAATCACTTGAGAGCAGGTGTACATATTGAAAAGAGGGAGTGAAGTTTACCTACTGAATGTTGAGACTCTCAGCTGTCTTCCCTTACTTGGTTCCAGTTCTCTGGCAGGGAGGTGATTAGACATCAGAAAGGTGATTAATGGAGACTGTTCTCTGAGGAATATGATTATCCCAAAAGAAAATATCTGAAGATACTAATATTGGGTGCTTGTTAACAAAATGGCTCAACATTTCACCAGTGTTGGAGTGAAACCCAGCCACACAGCTTCCAAAAGAGCTTTTTGGTGTCTAATACTTAAATTTGAACAGGCATCCAGGACTGACAGATGTTTGAGGATAGCTACTCATCTTAAGGTCAGAAGACAAAGCCAACAAACCAAAATAATAACTTAGAAGAAACAAAAACTTCATAAGAAGAAAAGTTCAAAAAATGTTGATGTGTTCAGACTGAGAAGAGAGGAAATGGATTCTTAACTGTTTAAAGACAAATCTGGAGAATAAAATAATTCTAAGAAACAAAAAATATATACTGGAAATAAAGGAAAAAACAGTGAGAGGATTGAATGAAAACCTCCCAGAAAATAACTAAAAAATATAGAAAATAGAGGAATGTAAACAAAGATGAAAAATCAAAAATAGAAAAAAATATATAGTAAAAAGACAATGATCCACAAGGTCAATATCCAAATAATGAAAGTTTTAAAATACAGAGAAGAGAATATTGGGGAGGAGGGGATGAAATCATCCCCTTGAGTATCCTTGAATCCCCTCACGATTCAAGGAGTTACTGACAAATCACTGTGAAGTTTCAGGACCCTGGTCACAAAGAAAGAGCACTTTCAAAAAAGGGGAGAAGACAGGGTTCACATAACAGCAATACTGGATTACAGGGGAAAAAATGGAGCAACACTTTCTAAATACTGGGAGAAATTCTTTCCAGCTTGAAATTTCATACCCAGGCAATTAAATGCAGGGGTAGAATAAAATTATTTTTAGACATGCAAGGTTTCAAAACATTACTTTGAAACTTTCTCAGGAAAGTAATATAATAGACACTCTATACAAAGGAGCAAACCAAGAAAGACTATGCGGGATCCAAGGAACAAGGGTCTGTTGAGAGAGGGAACAAGAATCCAGGGTGATGGTGAAAAGAAATGCCGAGCTCACAGCTCTGCAGCAGGCTCTGCCGTCACACTCCTGGCTAGAGGGCTCAGAAGACTCTGGGACAAAGAACTGAAAGTTTCTGAGATTTATACACAGGAGAGTGAATTTGAGAATAATTGCATAGAAATGTAAGCAAATTTTTTAAAAGACAATAATTCCAGGGGAAAACAGAAAGGAATGGGAAAGAAAGAGACAAGATAATTAAAGATTATATGGTCCAGCTGTGACTATGTTTCTATAGTCATACTGGGAAGATGTTGGATATTAATACAATCATATTACATTATATGTGGATGAGGGGTATGACGGTAGGGGAGAGGATATAAAAGCATAATGGAGCTTCATCTTCCACAGTGGGAGGTCAATGTTTAATGGCTAAACCCAAGAATCAAGAATATATATATACACATATATAAAACCATATTATTCAAAGAAATGAAAGTACCATATTTCTTCAATTCTGAGACATTTTTTCACATTTCAGCATGTCCATAATCAGGATATGTCTCAACCCATGGCGTACGTGGTGTAACTGGCAGCTTTTGTAGCATCATATAATCACAGGCACTGGTGACTGAATGAAATGTGGTCAATATCAAAAGAATCAGATAAAGGAGTTCAAAGTGGTTGCCTCTGGGAAGCAGTAAAAGGGGGGAGGGTGGAGGTAAGGGACTGCTGTTTAAGTAACAAATTTTGAAATTATTTGACTCTTTAAATTACGTATATGTATACGTTATTTTAAAAAATAAATGTTAAAAAAATTCCTGTTGGCTGCTTTGGTGAGAAGTGTTTCTGAGAGGACAAGACTGGGAACAAGGAGATGAGTAGGGGCTCTTGCTTAGTCCAGAAGGGAACTGGTGATGGTTTGGACTAGATTGAGAACAAGGGAGATGGTGATAAGTAGTCAGATTCAGTATATATATTTAAAATAAAGCAGACCAAATCTACCGATGCATTCAGTGTGAAAGAAAGAGGAGAGTCAAACGTAACTCCAAAGTTTTTGGCCTGAGCAGCTGGAGAAAAGAAGTTTCAATTTTCTGAGATGGGAAAGATTGCAGGGAAAGCAGGTTAAAGGAGGGAGATATCAAGAGTGCAGCCGAGACACAGAAGTTTGGATGCCCGTTAGACACTTAAGTGGACGTGGCTAGCAGGCAGACTACATAAATCTGGAGCTCTGGAGCTCTGTTCTAGCTACACTGAAGAAAAATTTGGGTTTGTTTCTTCATTTTCCTACCTCCCTCCTTTGTGCTTGCTTTTATAGATAGCAGTAAACTAAGCTGTAGGTTTTGTTTATGCACTTACTCAAAGAGAAGTTTTTTTTTTTAATCAATTGATATTTGCAAGTGTTTCCTTCTCTATAGCATTGTCAGCAAATGTATATCATGGCCAAGTAAGACTGCATACATGTCCAGTAAACCTAAGCATTTTTTACTTACACTTTGGTTCTTTTAGGCAGAATTCATTCTATTCCAGGTATTGTGTTTAAAGGGATGCTATAAACCCTGTTTGTGGAAGCAGATATGTCCTGCTTGGAGAAGAATCTAAAACCTGGTCTCCTTATTGCACTGATGCCACATTTCTCAAGTAACCGCTGGAAACCCTTGAAAACAGCTGACTGGTCAATTACATCATGTCTAATTTCTTGGAGCTCCCTCCACACACATACATACCCTGCAAAGCAATTAAAGATAACTGTCGATACATTCAAGTCAGATGAAGCAACTCGTGCTTACTTTCTTCAAAGAACACTAAAGTCAGGCCCTGATTTTATCATCTCATCAAACTTTTTGGGGGGATATAACTGACATGTACAACATTTTGATTTGATACATTCATATATGATTGTAGTCAATAATACCATACTATAAACTTCAGAGTTACTAAGAGATTAGATCTTAATTCTCACCACAAAAAAAGAAATAATTATGTGATATAATAGAGGTGTTAGTTAATGCTATGATGGTAATCATATTGCAATACAGAAATGTATCTCATCAGACTTTTCAATTCACATTTCAATCTGAGGAACACTCTAAGAGACATAAAGAAATCCTTTCTAACCAAGAAAACATATATCAACCCGATAAAGTCTTCAGCAACTTGGAGAAAGTCTCTCTGGGGACTTTTCTTTAGTTCTAACTAGTTTTTGGCCGTCATACTTTGCCTACCTCATGGGTGGTAGGCAGATCTGATAGATTTCTCCAATATTCCAAGCGTTGGATTGATCCTCTAAAATGTGATGAGCAGAGTGGGGTAACACCCACAGGCTAATCCTAGATGACGAGTTAGAAAAACACCCAGCCAACAGGGTTTTTTTTTGTCTCTGTAGTTAGAGGTATTTCTATTAGTTCACTTTTCTTTGATCCTTTTAGAAAATCTGGAGAACTTTCCATTACTTTGTACATTTAGTATTTTGAAGTCCCAACTCCTCCACCTCCTTCCTTACCCCTAAGCACTTAAAACAAAATATTTGATCATTTTTACAGCAGTATATAGTTAAACATGAAAGAACAAGTAGGTTATTTTCACCAATTTGTAGTGACAGTTTAAAGACTATTTTCTACCAATTTTTTCTTGTTACACCCACACTACCTTTTCCCCCCAATGTTTCTTTCTTATAAAAATGACTCCAGATAATATAATAGAGGTGTGCAGTAGAAATATACACTCTTTATCAGTCAAGTTAGGTTGATTATGTTGTGGTAACAAACAACTCCAAATCTCAGTGGCTTAAAGTTACAAAGGTTTATTTCTTACTCATAATACATTTCCCTTCTATGCTAGCTGGGGGCTCTGCTCCACATCACTTTGTCCTTACCCAGTGATCCAGCCAGAGAAGGAACCACTGGCTATAACTGCCGGTTGCCAAGGCAGAGGAGAAAGGCAGCACTACAAAAATGTACCGGTTCTTAAACTTCCACCAGGAAAGGATATGTGTGTCACTGCCATAACATTTCTTTGACCAAAGCAAGTCATATAACCAAACCTAATTTCAAAGGGTGAGATAAGTGTAAAATTTTTGAAAATGGGGCACTGAATATTAGTAAACAGTTATGCAGCCTATTATACACACTCCGCTACCGAGTTACAATGCATCTGCTCTAATATCAAAATCCCTAGTAATAGAGGAAATTTGTTCATTTTGCCCAGATGTTTTTTAGAGAAACATCTAAATTCTGAGATTACAAGTCATGGTCTCAACCTCCACTCTGTATGTTTGGCTAACAGCTAATGGTGTCAAATTTTGTAGATAAATACAGGTCATCATCTCATTAAATGTTTCAGACCACAGGGAAATGTGTGACATGGTTACCAAGTTTCTCCACTTATAATGAAGGTCTGCAATGTCACCAGGGGAGACCAAGAACCAATTTCAGGCTGGAAGGATCAGTTCCAATTGCGATTGTGCAACAGTAATTATGCAATTGTTTTTCACCCTTCCTCCCTAATGTTGTGGATGTCAGGAAACGTGCTGTTCTTTTTAACACAGATTCTACATGGCCCAGAAAGATATTTGGGTGCCTATGGAGGAGGATTTAGTTGAAGTGGGAGTAGTGAAAAAAACATAAGTTCAGGAATCATGACCTTTCTAGTATAATTTCACAGATCAGACAGTTTAGTCAGTTGGCAATCAAGTGTGGGTTGTATATCCACAGTTTACTTCATCCCCATCTGTGATATTGTGACATAATAACAAATATTTTGCTCTTGGCTCTGGTTCCTAGCACAGCACTCCTAAAACCCTTGATATTTCTTGAGTGGCAGTGATAAGAGGAGCCTCTTTTGTTATTCATGATAAGTCCCCTTCAACTATACCTGTGTTTATGCTAATGAGGTGACCCCTGGAGGATGGCTGCTGGGCAGTGATTAGAGGGTTGAAACTTCCAGCCCTACCCCCTGACCTCCAGGGAGAGGATCGTGCCTGGAGTTTGAGTTAATCACGAATGACGAAGGCTTTGCTCAATCATGCCTATGTAATGAAGCCTCCATAAAAATCCTATGGGGCTCAGAGAACTTCTCAGTTGGTGAACACATGGAGGTACTAGGAGGGTGGTACCCCTGGAGAGGACATGGAAGCTCCACTCCCTTTCCCCACACATTACCTTGTACATTTCTTGCATCTGCCTGTTCCTGAGTTGTATCCTTTTATAACGAACTGGTTATATAGTAAATAAATTGTTTTCCTGAGTTCTGTGAGCAGTTCTAGCAAATTGTCAAACCTCAAGAGGGGGTCACAGAAACCTTTGATTTATAGCTGGTCAGTCAGAACACAGGTGACAACATGGACTTGTGATTAATGTCTGAAGTTGTGAGGGAGGGCAGCCTTTTGGGACTGAGCTCTTAACCTGTGGGGTCTAAGCTCTTAACCTGTGGGGTCTAAGCTAACTCCAGATAGTGTTATAATTGAATCATAGGACACCTAATTGGTGTCCAGGAAGTTGGAAAATTGGTTGGTGCGGGAAGAAAAAACCACACATTTGGTGTGAGAAATGTGTGATTCACGTTAAGTGAGGTGAAGATGCCAGGACAGCCTCATTAGAGTTCCAAGAAGAAGATCCAAAGGCCCCAGGATGTGGGCATGTTAAAATGGTTCTGTTATATAATACCTGAGAATCCATCCAATGACGGAGGAGGAAAAGACCTAGGTCTGGTTCATAGCTGGGTCAGATTGGTATGTTGGTACAAACTAAAAGTAGACTGAGGCTGGTCTCTCGCATACTGCATAACCCAGACATTACTGTCCTGATAAGAGACTGGAACAGCCTCTTGGAGGGACAACTAAGGTTACAGTTTGGAGATGACACCCAGTGAGGTTGGGGTGTTGCTTTCAGGATATAACATATACCTTATGCCAATGGTCATTATGTGCTCTTCTGTCTCCAATACATAGAATGGATGAATCCAGGAGCCAGGGTAGAATTAGAGTCTACTCACCTCATTCCCAGTGACCACTTGTCACTTGGGAAATTTGAGCTTCTAGGGAACCAGACCTAAGAGAGGCTTTGATTACCATCCCTATGGTGACAAATACAAACTCTATCATATGACCCATAACTTTCTTATGAGCTCCAAGTTTCAATATATAACTACCTATCTGCTTATGTCAAATTAGCTACTGCAGAGTCACCTGAAACCTACTATATCCAGGACTGAACTTATCATCTCTCCCTTCCTGTAGGATATCACTATAAGCAAATAGTGCTGGTATCTACTCAGGTGTTCAAGCCTGAAATCTGCAGTCTTCTTTAAAATCTCTCATTCCTTTATCCACCATATCCAAGCAACTATCAAGTTTTTCCAATTCTGTCTTCTAAATATTACTCGTGTTTGGCAAGAGGAAGAATACCAGCACTTCTCTCTGACCCTCCTGCTACCACCCAAGTTCAAACTGCATTTTTGAGTTGGACCATTGCAAGAGCTACACGGTGGCAAATGATCCCCAGTGACACCCCCCACCACCACGTTCTGGTATTCACAGTGTGGTGTGATCCTCTCTCCTTTCACCTCTAAATAGGATACAGCAAATATGATGGGTTGCCATGGCTGAGAGGGTGACAAAAAGACTCTGGCTTTCATTTTGTTCTCATTCTCTCACTTGCTGCTTCTGAAGGAATCCAGCTGCTGCGAGTGAGAGCTGCCCTGTGGAGAGACCCAGATGACACTGAACTGAGGGAAGCCTCCAGCCACAACTATGACAACTAAGTTCCCAGCCCAATGGTCTCTGAGGTACTGATTCCGGCCAACAGCCGTGTGAGTGAGCGTGGAGGTGGCTCCTCCCTCCCGTGAGCGTCAAACATGACAGCAGCTCTGGCTGACACCCGGATGGTAGCCTTGTGAGTCCTGAATCAGTGACACCAGGCAAGCTGCACTGGGATCCTGACCCATGAACTATGAGATAGTGCTTGCTGCAGGTTGCTAAAATTTAGAGAGATTTGTGATGCAGTAACAGGTTGACTACAGTTGCCTTACTGGTCTCCACCTGTGTGTTCATTCTTACCTTCTCTAATCAACCTCTCCACAGAAGCCAAAGTCTTATTTTAAAAGTGAAAATAGGTTGCTCTCGCCTTCTGAGATGGCCCACACTCTGCCTGTGGAATGTGTTTCTTTCTAAATAAATCCACTTCTTACTTATCACTTGGTCTCTCACTGAATTCTTTCTGCGATGAGACATCAAGAACCTGAGCTTCGCTTGGAGGGGAAGATGGCAGAAGAGCAAGATGCGGAGACCATCTTCCTCCCCACGGATACACCAGAGAAACATCTACATGTGGAACAACTCCTACAGAACACCCACTGAACGCTGGCAGAAGACCTCAGACTTCCCAAAAGGCAAGAAACCCCCCCACGTACCTGGGTAGGGCAAAAGAAAAAATAAACAGAGACAAAAGGATAGGGACGGGACCTGCACCAGTGGGAGGGAGCTGTGAAGGAGGAAAGGTTTCCACACACTAGCAAGCCCCTTCGCGGGCGGAGACTGCGGGTGGCGGAGGGGGAACCTTCGGAGCCGCGGAGGAGACCACAGCAACAGGGGTGCAGAGAACAAAGCAGAGAGATTCCCACACAGATGATCAGGGCAGACCAGCACTCACCAGCCCGAGAGGCTTGTCTGCTCACCCGCCGGGGCGGGCGAGGCTGGGAGCTGAGGCTCCGGCTTGGGTCAGAGCGCCGGGAGAGGACTGGGCTTGGCGGCGTGAACACAGCCTGTAGGGGGTTAGTGCACCACGGCTAGCCGGGAGGGAGTCCGGGCAAAAGTCTGGACCTGCCGAAGAGGCAAGAGACTTTTTCTTCCCTCTTTGTTTCCTGGTGTGCGAGGACAGGGGATTAAGAGCCCTGCTTAAAGGAGCTCCAGAGACGGGCGCAAGCCGCAGCTAACAGCACGGACCCCAGAGACGGGCATGAGACGCTAAGGCTGCTGCTGCCGCCACCAAGAAGCCTGTGTGCGAGCACAGGTCACTATACACACCCCTCTTTCTGGGGAGCCTGTGCAGCCCGCCACTGCCAGGGTCCTGGGATCCAGGGACAACTTCACAGGGAGAACGCACGGCTGGCCTCAGGCTGGTGCAACGTCACGCCGGCCTCTGCTGCCGCAGGCTCGCCCCGCACTCCGTACCCCTCCCTCCCCCGGCCTGAGTGAACCAGAGTCCCGGAAGCAGCTGCTCCTTTAACCCCGTCCTGTCTGAGTGAAGAACAGATGCCCTCAGGCGACCTACACGCAGAGGCAGGGCCAAACCCAAAGCTGAGCCCTGGGAGCTGTGAGAACAAAGAAGAGAAAGGGCAATCTCTCCCAGCAGCCTCAGAAGCAGGGATTAAAGCTCCACAATCAACTTGATGTACACTGCATCTGTGGAATATATGAATAGACCACGAATCATTCCAAATTAAGAGGTGGACTTTGAGAGCAAGATTTATGATTTTTTTCCCCTTTTCCTCTTTTATTGAGTGTGTATGTGTATGCTTCTGTGTGAGATTTTGTCTGAATAGCTTTGCTTCCACCATTTGTCCTAGGGTTCTATCTGTCCGTTTTTGTTTTTTGTTTTTCTTAAAAAATTTTTTTTTCTTAATAATTATTTTTTTACTTTAATAACTTTATTTTATCTTACTTTATTTTATTTTATCTTCTTTCTTTCCTTCCTTCCCTCCTTCGTTCCTTCTTTCCTTCTTTCTTTCTTTCTTTTCCTTCCTTCCTTCCTTCCTTCCTTCCTTTTATTCTGAGCTGTGTGGATGAAAGCCTCTTGGTGTTGCAGCCTGGAGTCAGTGCTGTGCCTCTGAGGTGGGAGAGTCAACTTCAGGTCACTGGTCCACAAGAGACCTCCCAGCTCCACATAATATCAAACGGCGAAAATCTCCCAGAGACCTCCATCTCAACACCAGCACCCAGCTTCACTCAACGACCAGCAAGTTACAGTGCTGGACACCCTATGCCAAACAACTAGCAAGACAGGAACACAACCCCACCCATCAGCAGAGAGGCTCCCTAAAATCATAATCGGTCCACAGACACCCCAAAACACACCACCAGACGTGGACCTGCCCACCAGAAACACAAGATCCAGCCTCATCCACCAGAACACAGGCACTAGTCCCCTCCACCAGGAAGCCTACACAACCCACTGAACCAACTTTAGCCACTGGGGACAGACACCAAAAACAACGGGAACTATGAACCTGCAGCCTGCAAAAAGGAGACCCCAAACACAGTAAGATAAGCAAAATGAGAAGACAGAAAATCACACGGCAGATGAAGGAGCAAGATAAAAACCCACCAGACCTAACAAATGAAGAGGAAATAGGCAGTCTACCTGAAAAAGAATTCAGAATAATGATAGTAAAGATGATCCAATATCTTGGAAATAGAATAAACAAAATGCAAGAAACATTTAACAAGGACTTAGAAGAACTAAAGAGGAAACAAGCAACGATGAACAACACAATAAATGAAATTTAAAAAACTCTAGATGGAATCAATAGCAGAATAACTGAGGCAGAAGAACGGATAAGTGACCTGGAAGATAAAATAGTGGAAGTAACTACTGCAGAGCAGAAGTAAGACAAAAGAATGAAAAGAACTGAGGACAGTCTCAGAGACCTCTGGGACAACATTAAATGCACCAACATTCAAATTATAGGGGTTCCAGAAGAAGAGAAAAAGAAAGGGACTGAGAAAATATTTGAAGAGATTATAGTTGAAAACTTCCCTAATATGGGAAAGGAAATAGTTAATCAAGTGCAGGAAGCACAGAGAGTCCCATACAGGATAAATACAAGGAGAAACACGCCAAGACACATATTAATCAAACTGTCAAAAATTAAATACAAAGAAAACATATTAAAAGCAGCAAGGGATAAACAACAAATAACACACAAAGGAATCCCCATAAGGTTAACAGCTGATCTTTCAGCAGAAACTCTGCAAGCCAGAAGGGACTGGCAGGACATATTTAAAGTGATGAAGGAGAAAAACCTGCAACCAAGATTACTCTACCCAGCAAGGATCTCATTCAGATTTGATGGAGAAATTAAAATATTTACAGAAAAGCAAAACCTGAGGGAGTTCAGCACCACCAAACCAGCTTTACAACAAATGCTAAAGGAACTTCTCTAGGCAAGAAACACAAGAGAAGGAAAAGACCTACAATAACGAACCCAAAACAATTAAGAAAATGGAAATAGGAACATACATATAGATAATTACCTTAAATGTAAATGGACTAAACACTCCCACCAAAAGACACAGATTGGCTGGATGGATACAAAAATAAGACCCATATATATGCTGTCTACAAGAGACCCACTTCAGACCTAGAGATACATACAGACTGAAAGTAAGGTAATGGAAAAAGATATTCCATGCAAATGGAAACCAAAAGAAAGCTGTAGTAGCATTTCTCATATCAGACAAAATAGACTTTAAAATAAAGACTATTAGAAGAGACAAAGAAGGACATTACATAAGGATCAAGGGATCGATCCAAGAAGAAGATATAACAATTGTAAATTTCTATGCACCCAACATAGGAGCACCTCAATACATAAGGCAAATACTAACAGCCATAAAAGGGGAAATCGACAGTAACACTTTCATAGTAGGGAACTTTAACACCCCACTTTCACCAATGGTCAGATCATCCAAAATGAAAATAAATAGGGAAACACAAGCTTTAAATGATACATTAAAGATGGACTTAATTGATATTTATAGGACAGTCCATCCAAAAACAATAGAATACACATTTTTCTCAAGTGCTCATGGAACATTCTCCAGGATAGATCATATCTTGGGTCACAAATCAAGCCTTGGTAAATTTAAGAAAATTGAAGTTGTATCAAGTATCTTCTCCAACCACAATGCTATGAGACTAGATATCAATTACAGGAAAAGATCTGTAAAAAATACAAACACATGGAGGCTAAACAATACACTACTTAATAATGAAGTGATCACTGAAGAAATCAAAAAATACCTAGAAACAAATGACAATGGAGACACGATGACCCAAAGCCTATGGGCTGCAGCAAAAGCAGTTCTAAGAGGGAAGTTTATAGCAATACAATCCCACCTTAAGAAACAGGAAACATCTCGAATAAACAACCTAATCTTACACCTAAAGCAATTAGAGAAAGAAGAACAAAAAACCCCCAAAGTTAGCAGAAGCAAAGAAATCCTAAAAATCAGATCAGAAATAAATGAAAAAGAAATGAAGGAAACAACAGCAAACATCAATAAAACTAAAAGTTCGTTCTTTGAGAAGGTAAACGAAATTGATAAACCATTAGCCAGACTCATCAAGAAAAAAAGGGAGAAGACTCAAATCAATAGAATTAGAAATGAAAAGGAGAAGTAACAACGGACACTGCAGAAATACAAAAGATCATGAGAGATTACTACAAGCAACTCTATGCCAATAAAATGGACAACCTAGAAGAAATGGACAAATTCTTAGAAATGCACAACCTGCCAAGACTGAATCAGGAAGAAATAGAAAATATGCACAGACCAATCACAAGCACTGAAATTGAAACTGTGATTAAAAATCTTCCAACAAACAAAAGCCCAGGACCAGATGGCTTCCCAGGCGAATTCTATCAAACATTTAGAGAAGAGCTAACACCTATCCTTCTCAAACTCTTCCAAAATATAGCAGAGGGAGGAAAACTCCCAAACTCATTCTACGAGGCCACCATCACCCTGACACCAAAACCTGAAAAGGATGTCACAAAGAAATAAAACTATAATCCAATATCACTGATGAACATAGATGCAAAACTCCTCAACAAAATACTAGCAAACAGAATCCAACAGCACATTAAAAGGATCATACACCATGATCAAGTGGGGTTTATTCCAGGAATGCAAGGATTCTTCAATATATGCAAATCAATCAACGTGATACACCAT
This sequence comes from Lagenorhynchus albirostris, assembly GCF_949774975.1. Lineage (NCBI taxonomy): Eukaryota > Metazoa > Chordata > Mammalia > Artiodactyla > Delphinidae > Lagenorhynchus > Lagenorhynchus albirostris. The sequence continues at coordinate 77,567,468 of NC_083097.1, read as the reverse complement.
ATTAACAAATTGAAGGAGAAAAACCATATGATCATCTCAATAGATGCAGAGAAAGCTTTCGACAAAATTCAACAACGATTTATGATATAAACACTGCAGAAAGCAAGCATAGAGGGAACTTACCTCAACATAATAAAAGCCACATATGACAAACGCACAGCCAACATCGTCCTCAATGGTGAAAAACTGAAAGCATTTCCACTAAGATCAGGAACAAGACAAGGTTGCCCACTCTCACCACTATGATTAAACATAGTTTTGGAAGTTTTAGCCACAGCAATCAGAGAAGAAAAGGAAATAAAAGGAATCCAAATCGGAAAAGAAGAAGTAAAGCTGTCACTGTTTGCAGATGACATGATACTCTACATAGAGAATCTTAAAGATGCTACCAGAAAACTACTAGAGCTAATCAATGAATTTGGTAAAGTAGCAGGATACAAAATTAATGCACAGACATCTCTGTCATTCCTATACACTAATGATGAAAAATCTGAAAGTGAAATCAAGAAAACACTCCCATTTACCATTGCAACAAAAAGAATAAAATATCTAGGAATAAACCTACCTAAGGAGACAAAAGACCTGTATGCAGAAAATTATAAGACACTGATGAAAGAAATTAAAGATGATACAAATAGATGGAGAGATATACCATGTTCTTGGAGTGGAAGAATCAACATTGTGAAAATGACTCTACTACCCAAAACAATCTACAGATTCCATGCAATCCCTATCAAACTACCACTGGCATTTGTCACAGAACTAGAACAAAAAATTTCACAATTTGTACGGAAACACACAAGACCCCGAATAGCAAAAGCAATCTTGAGAACGAAAAACGGAGCTGGAGGAATCAGGCTCCCTGACTTCAGACTATAGTACAAAGCTACAGTAATCAAGACAGTATGGTACTGGCACAAAAACAGAAAGATAGATCAATGGAACAGGATAGAAAGCCCATAGATAAATCCATGCACATACGGTCACATCACTCTTCCCATCACTCATCCTGATCCAACCCCACAGGCCTTCTTCTAGGTTTGGGGCAGTTGTTGTTTGTCTTTAATGTGCAATGTCTCTTCCTTCCTTCCACACACTGTTCCCTCTGCCTGCAACATGCACCCCCTCGCTCTTCACCTGCTCATTGCTACCCTACTCTTAGATCCCCTCTGATGTCACCTCCCTCAGTAGGCTTTACTGATTCCATTTTGTTCTCATTCTCAGACTGAGTTGAGCGCACCTGCTACACACTCCCATAATACATCACACTCACATGAAAAGGGACATTTCTCATTATTTGTTCTGTCTGCCTTTCCTGCCAAACTGTAAACACCCTGAGGGCAGAGAAGATAATTCTCTTGTTCATATCTTCATCACCAGTGCTAGCACAGGGTCTAGTACATAATAACAACCTTATAAATAGTTCATGGAAAAAGGGAAGAAATGGACAAAATGAATGATAAAAATATAATCTTATTGCATTATAAAATATGGTCAGTTATTTCAAATCACCTTAAAAATTAGAAAGCACACCAAAAGGCATCCCGTGCTTTACGTGCCAAATGTTTGAGATTCATTGTTCATGTGAAAGCCTTTACGACCTATGATACAAAAGCAGTGTGAATTACATCAGATTTTAGACATTTCAAATGCATATATCTGTCCAAGTACTCTTTCGCTCAGCAAATATTTACTGAATGTCCGCTCTGTGACACGGAATTTTCTAAGCTCAGAACATCAAAAATAACCAAGTTTCTTGCTTGAGTAACTGGCTGGATGGTGGTGCTGGTAACTGAGATGGGAAAGTCTCGGGAGGGACAGGTTATGGCAAATGTAAAAATACTTTTAATAAATTAAAAGCATTATAAAAGCTTATACTGTTAATTAATAATTTTTGTTACTTCTGTTTGGGAGTCAATATAATTATTTACCAAATGGTAAGAAATCTGAATTGAAACAATATCAGAAGACCAGAGACCCACGTGTGGCTGGTTAGCTAAATGGCCTTAAGTAAACCCCTTCCTTTCTCTAGGCCTCAACTGCTTGTTTATAAAACAATGTCTAAATGTCACATAAGATCTCTTCTGGCTTAAATATATTATTGTTTCAGTTTAAACTCTATAAATGCATGAACATTCTCTGAGTGCAGGAATCTAGACTCTGTACATGTATTCAACTCTCATGAGAGTTTGGAGCTTTTTGAAGAGGATCGTTAAGCAATTGCAAATATAGAGTGTCCTTGACCCATCATCTTCACTCCTAGATACCTTCAGCTGCAATGCTTAGCAAGTTATAGGCCATACTTCCACGTGTATCAGCAGCAAAATGAAACTCAGCTTCATCAACTCGTGGGGAGCCTCCTTGTGCAGGCCCTGTAGATCACATGGCTGTTACTTTAAAAGGAAGTGTGGAAAAGAAAAACAATTTTTTTTGAAAAAAGAAAGTCTGTTACGCATTAACCTTATCATTTTGAAAATAAAGGATATTTTAACTTATCCCTCTACCCAAGAGAAACGAGAACTTATATTCACAGAAAAATCTGTATGTAACTGTTTATGATTGTTTTATTCACAATCACCCAAAACCAGAAACAACCCAAATGTCCTTCAACTGGTAAACTGATAAACAGACTAGCCAGCAATGATAACAACAAAACAACAAATTACTGGTACATGCAACATGGATAAATCTCAAATGCATCTCAAATTCATTAAGTGAAAGAATACAGACTCAAAGCTTACATACCATGTAATTGCATTTATATAATGTCTGGAAAAGGCAAAACTATGATGACAGAGTAAACAGAGCAGTAGTTGCCAAGGGTCCAGATGGACAGAGAGGTTGACTACAACGATGAAGCATAAAGGAACATTTTGGGGTGATAGAATTTTACCTCGTTGTGGTGGTTTTAGACAACTCTATTCATTTGTTAAAACTCACAGAAATGTTCACCAAAAGGAGTGAATTTTACTGTATGTAATTTTTTAACTATGGGGAAAGTATAGCATGTCCCAAGACATACTGCAGCATGCTCTTGCACTGAGTCAGGAATGGCAGTGAAAGGGCAGATCAAAGAACAATGATCATCCTAGGAATAGACCTACCTAAGGAGACAAAAGCCCGTACTCTGAAAACTACAGGACACTGATGAAAGAAATTGAAGATGACACAAACAGATGGAAAGATATACCGTGTTCTTGGACTAAAAGAATCAATAGTGTTAAAATGACCATACTACCCAAGGCAATCTATAGAGTCAATGCAATGCCTATCAAATTACCAATGGCATTTTTCACAGAACTAGAACAAATAATTTAAAAATTTGTATGTGAACACAAAAGACCCCAAATAGCCAAACAATCTTGAGAAAGAACAGAGCTGGAGGTATCACACTCCCTGACTTCAGACTATACTACAAAGCTACAGTAATCAAAACAATATGGTACTGGCACAAAAACAGATACATAGACCAATGGAACAGGATAGAAAGCCCAGAGATAAACCCACGCACTTGTGGTCAATTAATCTATGACAAAGAAAGCAAGAATATACAATGGAGAAAAGATAGTCCTTTCAATAAGTGGTGCTGGGAAAACTGGACAACTGCATGTAAAAGAAAGAAATTAGAACATTCTCTAACACCATATACAAAAATAAACTCAAAATGGATCAAAGACCTAAATGTAAGACTGGATACTATAAAACTCCTAGAGGAAAACACAGGCAGAACACTCTTTGGCATAAATCACAGCAATATTTTTTTGAATCCATCTCCCGGAGTAATGGAAATAAATACAAAATTAAACAAATGGGACCTAATTAAACTTAAAAGCTTTTGCACAGCAAAGGAAACCATACTCAAAATGAAAGACAATCTACTGAATGGGAGAAAATATTTGCAAATGATGCGACCAACAAGGGATTAATTTCCAAAATATACAAACAGCTCACACAGCTCAATATCAAAAAAACAAACAACCCAGTCAAAAAAAAATGGGCAGATATTTAAAATGCATAGCCAAGAACGACCTACTGTATAGCACAGGGAATTCTGCTCAATGTTATGTGGCAGCCTGGATGGGAGGGGAGCCTGGGGGGAGAATGGATACGTGTATGTGTATGACTAAGTCGCTTTGCTGTGCACCTGAAATTATCACAACATTGTTAATCTACTATACTACAATATAAAATAAAACGTTTTTTAAAAATGGGCAGAAGACCTAAATAGACATTTCTCCAAAGAAGACATGCAAATGGCTAATAGGCACATGAAAAGATGCTCAACATTGCTATTATTAGAGAAATGCAAGTCAAAACTACAGTAAGGTATCACTTCACACTGGTCAGAATGGCCATCATCAAAAAGTCTAGAAATAATAAATGCTGGAGAGGGTGTGGAGGAAAGGGAACCCTCCTACACCATCGGTGGGAATGTAAATTGGTTCATTCACTGTGGAGAACAGTCTGGAAGTTCCTTTAAAAACTCAAAATAGAGTTACCATATCATCCAGCAATCCCATTCCTGGACATATATGTGGAAAAGATGAAAACTCTAACTTGAAAAGATACATGCACTCCAATGTTCATAGCAGCACTATTTATAACAGCCAAGACATGGAAGCAACCTAAGTGTCCACTGACTGATGAATGGATAAAGAAGATGTGGTATATATATAAAATGGAATATTACTCAGCCATAGAGAGAATGCAGTAGTGCCATTTGCAGCAACATGGATGGACCTAGAGATTATCATACTAAGTGAAGTAAATCAGACAGAGAAAGACAAATATCATATGATATCACTTATACGTGAATCTAAAAAAAATAATACAAATGAATTTATTTACAAAACAGAAATAGACTTACAGAAATAGAAAACAAACTTACGGTTACTGAAGGGTAAGGGTAAGGGGGAGGGGATAAATTAGGAGTTTGAGATTAACAGCTGCACACTACTATATATAAAATAGATAATCAACAAGGATCTACTGTATAGCCCAGGGAACTATATTCAATATCTTGCAATAACTTATAATGGAAAAGAATCTGAAAAAGAATAAATTATATATATATAATACACACACACACACACACACACACAAAAAAAAAACTGAATCATTTTGCTATACACCTGAAACTAACACAACATTGCAAATCAGCTATACTTCAATTTAGAAAGAAAAGAGTAATGATCATGAAACCCAATGCTAAGTCAAAAGCCCCAAATAAACCCAGAATCAACATACAGTCTCATTCATCCCATAGCCCTTTTTCCTGACAAATTGGCAACAATAAAATAGTGCAGTCTAGGAAATCACCCAAGACATTCATTAAGCAAGCATAGATTAAGGACTTTTCAGTTTACGAATCTCTTTTAGGGAAAGGGAAAGCAATATAAATCAAGAGGTCACTGAAGCTTGCTGAAACTATGGGGGCCAGTGAGACTGGGAAGATTCACTGTTAGATATTTCCCACGGCAATAGCAGATGGATTAAGTCTAAAAGGGAGCCATCAAAATTCTAAACTGGAAAAGAAAGTGATGTGCAAAATACAAATTGAATTTAATTTCCCTATCCAGCCTCACACGCATAAACATATCAAACCCGAGCAGAGCAGCAGAACTGAAGGCAAGCCCTCAACCCAGTCATCTGTGTTGAAATGCTGACCCCTTGTGTCTAGGAGACATTACATCATGTGATTCCACACTTCACCACTTGATCTGGTTTTTCAGCTGTTTGTGTTAAGTGATAATGAAAGAACCGATACAAACAAATCTCAAATCTCAAATATAATTCAGCCTGGGAAATTGTGCTTGACACAGAAAATGTGTGTCTGCTCTGCCTCTCACTTCAACGTACCTGCCATCCACTTTTCAGGTATTAGTCACTTATTCCATTCCTCCCAGGAAGAATACAGTCATCGAAAGCAAATTAAAGCAGCATATCCCCCCAAACCCCAACAAAAATAAATGAGGACATAAAGGAAAGGGATAGTGTGTTTAATTTCTCATTAGGTCATAGTCCAATTGTTAGAATATTAACTCTGTCTGCTACCTGACTCTCATTCATTCTAATCTGAATTCTCTTCATGGCATATGAGCCACTGCTTTCTTTCGTAGTTAATACACGATTTCCTTCTCACACCATTTGATTGATAATCTTGTTTGGCCTTGAAGGAGTAATGAGATTAATACTCAAAAAAAGAGCTAACTATTAGCTAATGAGAAAAAATTCCTACTGGGAGAAATTTTCAAATGCTACATTTGTTCATATATTCAACACATTTTAGTACTAACTATATGCCAGGCTATACAAGAATAACCCTCTATTCCCTCCCCCTCCCAACACCCCTTCCCTCCAATACAATTGCCTCACCAACAGAAACTGCCTATGTGAATCTTCTTTATTGCTTTAAGGCTTGCTGTACCATCCTTTAATATTGTCCTTGGCTGGTCTCCCAATCCACCTAAAATGTGGGTCTGTCTTAAAGTTACCATCCTGACAAAGGCAGGACTTGGCAATTTCTTCTCTTTCAACTGCAATGCTTTCCAAGTTATGGCCATACTTTTGTGTGTATCTCGGTAGCAAAATGAAACTCAGCTTTATCTATGTATGTAGCCTCTCTGTATAGGCCCTGTAAAGCCCAGCTGTTGCTTTAAAAGGAAATGGGGGAAAGCCTGTAATGTATTAACATCATTATTTTGAAACTAAAAAATGTTTTAACTCCCTCTACTCCTAAACTGTAGAAAGGACCTAATTCAGACTATAGAACAGAACTTTAAACTGAAAACATTTAGCTTCATTTTTTAAAAAATGAATATATTGTCCTTACTTTCTCATTTTGCCATGGATAGTTAAAGAATTCATTCTGGCCAGGTGCCAGTACTGTGAGGCCCATTTGGAGAACTGCCGTCTAGAGCTGAGGTCTTCACATTTTTTCTGCTTCTGTATTTCCCTAAAGGAATTTTTAAAATCTAGGTATGCCTTATTTTTAAGGTGAGAGTAACATTTTCACCATCCTTTAAATGGCTGTGTTATATATGTTAGTATTTTAAGATAAAACTATAATATCATAGCTCTTTTTAAAAATACAGAATTGTTATCGTTCTTCTAGTGACAAAATATTTGCTTCAATACCAACTGTAAGCCCCATTGCCCTGTTCCCACACTTTTCCTCATACACAATAACTTCTTGTTTTAGTGCTCACAGTATCATAATTTTAAAAACATTTTAAATGGCAATGAAATCCACTCATGCAGTACCAAAAACGCAGAAATGACAACTTGAACAACTATGACCCGATCTGCAGCATGACTAACAATGCCTGTGAAACACATGCCAATTTCAGAGATGTAAAAATGTGGGAAATGTGTACCTTAGGACTGAGGAACTATGGCCGCGAGACCTCTGTGAGAGGGAGACGTGTGAGCCGCTGTGAGGGAAGAGCTGATCTATTCTAGCTTGAGAGAGAGAATTGAATTCAATCTTATTTATAAGATTAGCTGCCTCTCCATTTTAGAATTAGGATCCAGCCCTTAAGGAATGTCCCCACATACCTCAGACTTGGGTCTGGCTTAAAGGCTGGCAGGCTGGAGATGCTGGGCCTTACCGCGTCTCCTCTGGGTAGTGGATCTCCAAGTGAGATTCCCAGAAGAGCAGCCTCAGCCTCCCCTGCGCGTTCGTTCCAGGTGTAACTTCTCAGGTCCCAACACAGGCCTGCTGAATCAGAAGACTTGGGGGTGGGCCCAGCATGCAGTATTTTAACAAGCCCTCCAGGTGACTTCCATACAAGCTAAAGTTTGAGAACCACTGCCTCAGGGGAAAGATAAAAAGGCAAATTAAGTTATTTTTAAGTTTATTTCCTTTCTGTTATCCCATTTATTTATAAAGTCTTATGTAAATGTCCAGTCTCTTCTCAGGTGTCCTCAGGGGAAGGAAGGAAGGAAGGAAGGAAGGCTGTGTTCCTACTTAGGCCAGAATGTCCAGGAGGACTCACCTGGAGGCCATCGTAGTGGTAGCAGCAACAGTTAGAATCCCCAAGAGGAAGAAGTCGTTTGGAGAACAAGAGCTGGAGGTTCAGCTTGGTCTCACTTGGAGAGCTGTACACGACCCCCACTCCCCAGCTGTTAAACTTATGGGGTTTGATTGGTTTTACCGAAGTATTGTTTTCTAAGGTGAAGGTGATTTGGGGTTGGGGGAAGGTAGTAACACCACTCAATCACATTGTGAGAAATTTCTTCCCTTTTCAGTTTTCCTACACTCCTCACGATGTCGAGAGAAAGTCTCCATTTAGTGTCTTTAACTCTTTACAAAAAAAGGGGAGAAACCAACAGAGAGAAATCCTTAGGTTCAGTGCCTTGGCAGACTCTAGTTTCTAGCTGGAATCCAATAATATTTTCTTGTTTTCACCATTATTTCCTTTCGTGGTTGCCATCTATTGTGGCAGGGAATTCTGGTTTTTCATCTGAAGTCATTATCCAAAAGTTCCATTTAAAGAAAGTTTATTTAAGTGAAAGATGCATCATTTTAAAGAAAAACATTAAGAAAGTTATAGTAGAGGTAGTTTGAGGATATGGTATGTAAATGAGAACCACTACATTTGGGAAGACTGTGGGTTGTTACCCTGGCACTTACACTAATGAGAACCCAAATTCAGCTCCTCTCGTCAAAGCAGAAGTTGTTATCCCTAATTCAACCTTCAGGCTGGCTTTCAGAAGAGCATATACATACACCACCTTGAACCTTACTCAATCAGTTATAACAGTTGATTTAAAAACAACAAAAACAAATGAAACAAAACAGAGACAAAAAGAAAGACATCCTACAAAAGGAGATTGTGACCAAGATTTTTTAGGATAACATTTTTATGATAAAAACTTGAATTAAATTTATGGTAAAGTATCCTTTCCAATGACAAGGGGACAAATAAGACACAGCTCTTCATTACTAGTGACAATTGAAATGCAAATAATTCCCACTGAGAATCATGATTATTTACATGCTGTGCATAAATTATCCTTTTGTATATAATCGGTTAGGCATTTGGGTTTAACAAAATATGGTTTTATTAATCCTAGAGTCAGAATTTCTCTACTATACTATTTTAATTTTTTTCCATGTAAATACATCTCAAGTATACTCACTAATGCTTCTTTCAGCATATGTGGTGATGGTAGCTTTTAGATATAAATGACTGGCTACTCAGTTAATTTCCATTATCATTCTGAATAAGGTTCAGCATATAGAGTTATAGCTGTAATGTAAGTGAATTTCTAATTAGAAAATCTTCACAGCATTTACTTTGTAGAGCTTGGACCAAATCTGACATGCTTATTGGTTTGGAAGATGTGGAAGTTTCTTGTAAAATAAAGTAAGTGATAAGAAAAGGAGATAGTAACATCCTCCTTTGAAGGGTGAATGCTTCAATGAGGGCAGAGCTTACGCAATGAGAACTCTCTTGGCAACCAAAGAGGCTTTGACTGGATTCTACTCTGACCATTTCTCCTTCTGCGATTCAATAGCCACCCGGGTAAATACACACGCCACGAATGTTACTGGATTTCAGAACCTATTAGGAGCCAACAAGCTGATTGAATCCTTACCAACAACCCACATTTGAGAAATTCAGAGCCAGGACCACTGAGTTACTAACTCATTAAAAATTAGCAGAAATAAAAATTGAACCAGACTAGTGCAACTTGGAAAAAAATGAAAGACATGTTAACCACCACGGAGAGATGAGGGCAGAAGGAGCCCGCTGCTTGCAACATCAAGCTCCTTCTGCAAAAAGACCTGAGCTGAAAGGGAACTGTTTGCCAGAGGATGCCAGAGACAAAGGCGGGCTCCTGCAGAAAATGTTCCAGATGCAGGGAAGACAACAGCACAAATTAGATAATATTGTGTCCTTGTTTAACTGTTGCCATTATGTGTTACAAAATATAACCTTGAGGCAAACAGCAAAGACATTGCTTGGCTGAATTTCCTTTCTTCTCTTCATACTGACTGCTCACAAAGTCTTGCCCAGTCGACTTTTCCATTTCACAACTGATTGCCATAACATCTTTCTGTGATGCTTTCCTGGTTGACGGGCCATGAGTTCGGGCAACAGTTAAAGTGTCTGGGGCATGAAGGTAGGATCCCACCGTGCAGAGCTCAAGGCATTTTTGTCCCTTTCCACCTGCAGCCTCCCCCGCCAGTCACCATCAGAAACCTGCGGGGAGTTCCCAGAGGTCACCTGCTCCCTGCACCTGCAAATCGATCACAGAAGAGTCTCGTCCTGAGCAGGACCCACCTCCCCTCCCCTCCAAAGACAAGGACTGCTGTGACTCCACATGTACTGTACCAGTGTAACTGTATTATTTGTCTACATGCCTGTGAATTCAGGGTCTATGTCAAGTGTCCTTGTCACTTTAAACTCTGGGACTTTGCCCAGATATAGCTGTGTTTCTTTCTTTTTTTTTTTGTGGTACGCGGGCCTCTCACTGTTGTGGCCTCTCCCGCTGCGGAGCACAGGCTCCGGACGCGCAGGTTCAGCGGCCATGGCTCACGGGCCCAGCCGCTCTGCGGCATGTGGGATCCTCCCGGATCGGGGCAGGAACCCGTGTCCCCTGCATCGGCAGGCAGACTCGCAACCACTGCGCCACCAGGGAAGCCCAGCTGTGTTTCTTGATGAAACAAATCTACAGCTCTCTTTTTGGGGGTTTTCCCCAGCTCACTGTGTGGTTTTAGGCTCATCACTTAACTCATCCACTCTTTCATTTCCCTTTTATAGTGTACAATGTCATGACCAAGAATTAGTGATAGTAATACCTTGAATTTAAAATGGGCCCTCCTTCCGGGAGACTTAAAATACTTCATGAGGACTACCTGGTATCCTTCCCAAAACCCCAGTGAGGACAGTTTTGTTATTCATACTGCTTTTACCTTTAGGTTCCATGTTACAGATACAAATACCAAGCCCCCAAGCTGTTTGAATGATTTTCTTGGGATCATATGCTATTATCCTCACTTGGTACTATGTCATCAAGAGCCTCTGACTGTGCTCTTCTGGTATGTACTATTCAAGTCAAGTCGTACAGCTAAAAGTATTTAGCATTGGTATCTGGTAATAGTCAAAAACTTAAAAAAATCACCATTAAAGCCAGAAGCTGGCCCCTCGCTCTTTAGGCAAGAATTAGGAAAGATGCTTTGTCACTTTCTTGCTCAAGTAATAGTTTTCATTTCCCAGTGAAGTGCATGTGCTACTGCTGCTTCGGAAACTTAGCAGAGGGCCCGTGGGCAAGCGCGTGCCGGGCAGTCCGAGCAGCGTCCACAGCCACATCCCACGCAAAACCAGAGCCAGGCTAGTACACACACCAAGACAGAAACACAAGTGGCCTTGCCAGGGTCCAAAGGTCTGCGCAAGAACGCCAGGAGCCAAGTCTCTAGAGCACAAACAACCAAGCAGAAGTTCTCCCAGGAACAGGATGTTCTGCTACATTTCCAATTACCATGGCCTCCGGGCAGGGCATCCGCTGCTCACCACGCACCCTCCTTCCAGGAAGAGCAATAGGATCTCCCTCAGGAGAGCAGCAAGCCCATCCACCAAATCACGTTCCTACGTATTGAAAATTCATTCTCGTTAGACTGAATCTCAGAGCAGCTTGCTTTGAGGGAGAAGCGATATGAACCACTTTTCCTCCTCCAGACTCAGCGTTCAATACTTTTCATTATCTCAATATACTGTTAGGTCTTGTGAGTTACCTATACTATGACTACACCCCATCAAATTTAAAGTTCTCTTAATAGGATAAATCAGGATTATGAAGAAAGAAGAAAGGGAAGAGGAGACTGATAAGTAAAGTAAAGCATGATAAGGGCAGAGACAATTGCATACGGTGATTGTCATAAATCCGAGAACTATGTAACAGCAAGTGAAGATTCTTACCTTAACAACATTTGTAACTGAACTTTGAAATGCATTTGAAATATGAGAGGAGGATAAAATTCGGTCCTTGTTTTTCGGTTTTTCTTTGTTTGTTTTGGCGTTTTCAGTCTGACACGTGAAAGATGATGCTGAGAATTTCTTAATGATTGTGGTCTAGCAAACAGTTATGCCACAACTTTCAGGAATAGAACTATGGACACTGTTAGTAAAGTCTGTTCACTCTCTTCATTTCTCCTTTCAAGACTTACTTCCCAGCTGTACCTCCAGCAAGGAATTCTGAATAGATTAGGCCAAGGCCCCCAAAAGATTTTTAAAGGGTTCCTTAGCTATGGAATCTTAAGAGATAATTTTAAGTAATAATGTCTTGTATGCGTTCAAAATGTTTGGGATACTCTCTTAGGTACTTTTCTCTGATAATGTCCACAGGACTTTGACAAATTACAGACAGTAAAACTGATAAATAGAGGTAAAGTTATGAGCTTGATGTGAGAAATCAGGTCCAAAGACATCGAGACATGTAACTGAGGAAAAGATTCCATCCACTTGGGCTGCTGGTCTCCTATCACAGCAGGCCAGATTTGACCTTGGTAGCATCTTTCATTCAAGGAGGCAGATGCCAAAGGGAGTGTTAACATGACACAGCACAGGAGCAGCATTATAAGCACAGTATACAGATGTGGCTCCCTGCATTACAGAAGATTCACCTGGTGCCCCCAGACTCCTCCAAGCATAAGTGGACTCATAGGAACACAGACCTCTTGTCTCCCAGCTACTGTGTTCTGGGCTTTGTGGCCTCTTCCTCCCAATCTGACTATGAACATAAATGGTGTCTTAATCATTTTTCCCTTTCTCTAGCATTCAAAGAAATTCTCAGGAGTCAATTGCCATTGTAAGATAATAAATATAATTTTACCTATCATCAGTCATCATTACACAGTATATAGCGATCATAGTTGGCTCAAATCATTAAACGAAAGACTTCGTTTTTCTTCTCTTGGTTGAAAATAGAGGAGGGGAAATCAGGCTAAAGGAGGTTTACACCAGCTTATTGGCAAGTTAAAGTGTGTGTGTGTGTGTGTGTGTGTGTGTGTGTGTGTGTGTGGCTGTATGACTCACTTCTGCTTTCATACTGTAATGGACTCTTGGAAACCTCAGGGTAAGTTTTACATTTGTTTTAGCTCAGTTTCACTTTCAGGTTTTAATGGGATCAGGGTTAAACTCATTCATTTAAATTGAAGCCCTGAATGTTTTCCAATTTTTTTTTCAAATATTTTTCATTTAACTTTCTAAAGATCAAATGTAAAGATCAAAACCTCTGCAAAACAGCTCTTAGCCTAGTGTCTTGCGTATACTTAGTATATAATAATAATATATAATATAATATATATAATATATAATATAATATATAAATATAATTATATAAATATATATAATAAGTATTTACTGATGTTTCTGTTTCCAGTTTTATTGCCAAAATATACTTTCAGATGACTCACAGTTTTCTGGATGGGGTCTTGCACCCCTTGATTAACAGATGAGAGATCTAAGTTCGCAGACATTAGTGGAACAACTTGAACCAGAACTTGAGTCCTCTAACTCCAAATCAAGTGCACTTTGAGGTACATCATGTGATTTCTCCCCAAACACTATTATGGAAATAAATAAAAATTTTGTGAATCAGAATCATACCTGGGAAAGCACATTTTGGACGAATAGCAGTAACAGTAAAGGTCTTGCTATGAAATTTGTTTCTCATGAGAAACTGCAGAATGCTTTAAAAGTGCGGATGTGATATGCTCTGTCCCTGAAAGCCACCTCTAGAGGGCAGCGCACTCTTCGTAACAAACAGAGTTTCGCGGGTTTGGAAGAACAGCCTGGAGTGAAAACCGAACATGTTTGACATACTTATTAACAGCTTTAAATTAAGCAGGACACACAAATATCTCAAGCCCAGTACCTTTTTGTCTGTGTGGGGGGAGAAAGGGGCTGAAATGAGGTTGTAGCTATGAGCCTTTTCTCTTCTTTCCTCCACCCCTAAGCACAGAGGCTCTAATATTTAATAGCAAATGAACTTGAAACTTCCCTTATAATGCCAACCTGACAGTCTAAAGTATGACATTTAATTTTAAAGCAGAAACAAGGAACAGAGGGAGAATGAAATGTGTACAAGGAACTACTGCCAGTTGAGTGTTGCTGGAATCCAAATGGTAGGAGCCAAGGACTGAGAATTAGGCAAGAGACAGCCACAGAGGGCCATGCATGCCAGGAAAGGAAGCTGAACTTGCTCATGTAGATTCCAGGAAGCCATGGAATGGCTTAGTGGAGAGGGACAGGGTCAGTTTTGTGTTTTATGTGGATCATTCGGGTAGCTCTGGAAAGAGCTCAACTGAAGGGAGCAAGTCTGGAAACCAGGAGGCCAGTTAGAGGCTCTGTCAGTCCAGGAAGAGAAGATGCTTTTGACAATGGCAGCAGTGATGGGAGGGAAGAGGATGGATTTGAGGAATCCATGGGAGGGGAAACCATCAGAATGTAATGATCAGTTGGATGAAGAGGGTGAGGAAGACAGAAAAGTCAAGGCTGTTATTTTATAACTTTGATCACTGGGTAAAGAGAAGGTGACACCACAAACAGAGAGAGACTGAGTCTGGAGGGAAGTGCTACTTAGTTTTTGAGGACTCAAATCTGAAATATCTGATGAATATCCAAGCGAAGGTACCTAGCAGGTAATGGAATTGCTGAGTCGGAAGCTTAGGGAAGAAATCTGAGTAGGAGATCGAATTAGAGAGTCATTAGCATACAGGTGGTAGTTGAACTCCTGAGAGTAGATAAATTCACCCAAGAAGAGTATCTATAATGAGAAGCAGTGAGCTGAAAACAGACACCTGGAGAACACAAGTATGTGAGTTGTGGGTAGAGAGGGAGGAGCCCACGGTTAAGAAGGAATAGAAATGAATGAGACAAACTGGGAAATGTACTATTACTTTGGGGGGGCAGGAGTGCACGTGGTCCACATTGCCAAACGCCCCAGAAATGTATAGCAAAACAAAGACTGGAAAACATCCATTAGATTTTGTAATCAGGATACTGGTGGCCTTAACAAGAGCACAGCCAGATTGCAGGGGGCGCAGAGTGAACGAATGATACCGGGTGGTCACACTGAGTACAGGTTACTCTTTTAAGAAGTTTGGATAAGAGAGAAGAGGACATGGGACATTTTCCGGGGAATATGAGGCCAAAGACAGATTTCTTTTTTAATGAATGGGAGGGAAACTAATAAGCTTATAGTCTGAAGGCAACACACACCTGCAAGAGGAAAAGATGAAGTTTCAAGAGGGAGGATGGCTGTGGAGCCCGATCTTGGCAGGTCTAACTGAGTGGACCCAGAATGAAAGGGGGCATCACATCTTATGAAACTAGAGAAAGATCACGAGGGGTGTGAGTGCGGCTCAGTTTCTGGGTGTGGAGGATGCAGAGATTGAGAGAATTCATGCTCGGCTGCTTCCGTAGCAGGAAAATCTATTGAGATATCACTTTTGATACTGCTCTTATTATTTTAGTAGTCTCTAGCGAATGAACAAGTCAGCCTTTGTGCTGCGTTTCCAGGTCCTGCCTCGAAGCACTGGAGTGACCTTTATGCTTCTGGGGCTGAAAGCAACTTTCTGGGATACGAGAATGGCAACTCCCTCCCAGCCTTTTCTTTAAAGTGTCTCTTTAATTGGGATTCTCCAAATGGTCATTAAACTGCCTACCGTATGACTGGGTTCATACCTGAGGTACGAGAAGATAGAGCTGGTACCGAAGTTGAAGAAGGTAAGTGTGAGACCCTGGAGGTGACTTCCCTGGATTGGAGAAAGGGGCCAGCAAGTTGTGTATAGGGCTGAAAGCTAGGTAGTTCCTTAAAGCCGTTCCTTTAAGATGGCAGGCTCTCTGAAGAGATGGCATATAGCTGTGAGGTGTCCTGAATTCCCCAGTCATGAGAACCTGGCCACCTTGCCTGAGTTGGGCACGGGTGGAGCGAGGTGAGTGGGCTTGGGGAACGGAACCTCCAGCCTTACAGTGGACCATTCCGGCCCAGATAATAAACAGTAAGCAGCGACCATGATAGGCTGGAAAAGGAAGATCTCTCCCCAAATTTTCTGGGCTGAGCAGTCCTCCAGGGATGCCCGACAGCTGCTAGAGGGCAGGAGCTCCAATCACGACTGCTACTGAGAGTCGCCACTCTTGGGGGAGAATTTTGAACTTGAATTTTTAAAAAAGTGTAATATGACAATTCTTGCACCTGAGTATCATAGAGAAACTTCATCCCCAATACACCACTATTTTCTTGACAAAACAGATAGAAAGTATGCTAAAAGTGAGGAGAATATGGAATGGATGTTGAATTGGGGTCTGAGACACATAAAATCATTTTTAAAATATAGGAGTCTTTAGACTTGTGGAATCAAAGAATGTTGATATTGAAAGACACCTGCTCAACTCTCTAGTCGAGTCTCTGCTACATCTCTTGCATACATATATTTTACAGATGAGAATAAACAGAACTCAGAGAGGCTAAGGGTTGTATCTAAGGCCACACAGCATTGCAGTGCTTCAGCCTATTTACTCTCATTCATCCTGTCCTCAGTTAGAGCAGCTGCCCTTTCCAGCACCCACCTCGGGTGACCACTGTGCTGTGTGCACCCTCTCACCCACCACTGTTCCACCACACGGAGGCTGTCCTGACGTCAGGTCTCACCACGAAAGGTGACAGCAGCTTGGGCTGTCCAGCTTCCTTCCCACGGCTGCCCTCTGGCAGCAGGACAAAGGCACCTCAGCTTTGGGCCTAGTTTCTGGCCTCACCTGACAGCAGGAGGCCACCCTGGCCAGCACCAGCCACTGCTGGTCTCAGATGCCTGCTGCACAGGAAGGTAGGGAGGGGACTGCAGCATCACCGCGCTGAGAAGGCCCTCAGGTTCCCGTGCCTTTCACCTCCCTCCCTCACACAGGAGGGCACTGAGGCCTCTGCGCAGCGCTGGGGCTTGCCCACACACCTAGGGAGTATAAATCAACAGGAAAAGCCTGCTCATTCTGGTTTTTCTTTTTCCAAGCTCCTTTTCCAAACACACAGCTCCTCAACTGACTGTGCAGCGAACAGAAAAAGCCGCCCTGTGTTAACATCCCTACCAAGAACACACTGTCCAGGTCACTCTAACTCAGGCACACGCTGAGTCCCGGAAGTGCTGACAGAGGCAGAGGAGCCCTGCACTCCTGCCTCAAGTTAACTGGGTCACGCTCCACGCTGAGAAAGGATGAGGGGAGAGCAGCACTCTGCACTTCGCTGATGGGATATTAATGGAGTCAAGGAATGGCAAGGAGAGAAGCTATAAAAAGACTAGGGCTTTCCCTATAAAATTATAACCCCAAGCCCCATGTCCTGCAGGAGAGAAAGGCCAAACAACAAGGACCAAAGCAGAAACCTACACTGTGAGTGCTGGTGGCCAAAAGCAAACCACGCGGCTCGGCTGAAGCCCGAGGCACAGATGGGGCCCAAGCCTGGAGACCAAACTAGGTGGGGAGGGAGAAAGGCTGGGCAGGGCCAGCAAAAACTATGTCAGGTTGCTGTGTGAGCCAGACAGGTTTGTTTTTATTACCCTCTCCCTGATTTGCAGCTGGAAATAAAACCACTCCAGCACTGTCATCCCTAGAGTTCCCTGCCATTGCTCCATCCCGAAGCTGGGACCTACACCTCAGTTTCTAGGATCTCCAAGACCAGGGTATCTCAAGGGAGAGCAAGCATGCTCTGTGTGCAAAATGATTTTAAGGGTACACAGTGATTTTTACTTTAATAGTCATATGTCTATCCTTACAGTCACCCATTAGTTATAATAAGCAATACTAAATTTTCTGTTTATGGGGGAAAAATTTACTCAAAAAAAAAAAGGTCTGAGTCAACTTAGAGAAAATTATCCTGACAAAAATAATGAAGGTGTTATACAACAGCCCCAAATCTGGGAAACACTGCCCAGGATCTTCCCAAACAAGAAGCAACATTAGCTGCAGTCAGCTGTGTCTCTCTGTAAGAGTGACAGAGAAATGCAAGGTTTGAAGCAGCATATTAAAATAACTGGCATGAATTCTCCTACTCTGTGTGGATACGCTGGAGGTTTGTTTTTGTTTTGATTTGTTTGTTTGTGGGGGGCTCTTCATTGATCTCTTGTTTCAACTTTCCTGATAGGAACATTTTATTTTCCCATATTACAGAAGGGGGACTCTGGGGCCTCCATTATCCCAAATCACTTACAGAGCCAGTGATAGGAGAGCCACGAAGGGCTTCTGGTTCCAAACAAAGGCCTCCTTCAAAAGAAATAGCAAAGTATGAGGAGTAACTGTTCCATCTTCTTCCAATGATATGTTGAATGCCAAATAGGAAGGTCACATGTGATATAAGACAAACGTTGGCTCATGAATGGTTATACCCCCATCTTTCCTTGTTATCTTGTCATCATTTAAGGATGTAAAAGCAAAACCAGTTAGATGAGGATTTAATCCATAGTAACCTCTGCATTGAAAAGCCTTCCAAATCAGTGACACTTCTGTCAACATACCCACCAGGTGGAGATAGTAACTTGGTTCAGGGCCAGAATAAAGTTGAAATGTAGTAAATATTGAATGTTGTCAATGAAGTAATTTCCTTAAACTCTGACCTTTGTTTCAGCTAGTTTCTTTCAGAAGAAGATAAATAAAAGCAAGAAGAGTTAGAACCATTTTAGTGCTGGTGAATATATAGAAATAAGGAGAATAAGCAACAATAGAGCACAAGTTGATTGATCCAGCTGAAAAATAAAAACATGAATGATTTGATACTTTGGCTAAAAGAACTGAAATTTTTTCAACGAATTGACCAAGTTCATTAATGCTTTGGTGTAGTCTCTGCCTGTATCTTCCTGGTTTAGAAGTGGGAGATCCCACAAAACCCCCCTTCTGTCAAATTTTCCTACCTCCTCCTACAGTTTGCTTTTATGAGGTTCTGCGTGTAAGGAAGGGAAGGAGAATTAGACATATAACCTGACACTCAAAGAAAGAGAAGAGAACGAGAAGTGGAGAAAGTAGAACTGAGTTCGAGTCTCTCTCCAATTTATGTCTGAAAGTCTTCTATTCTGGGGAAAGTCACTGCAACTACCTGGTGCTCAGTTTTCCGACATGTAAATATAGTGGTAGGACTCCTAAGTCATGGATTCTTAGCCTGGAGTTCATAGATTATGTAAGCACAACATTGGAGTGAATATATAATTTCACTTTTCTGGGTAAAGAATCCATAATTTTTATCTGGATAAAAACGGTTGTTAACAACCATTGTCCTAGATGACTTTTATGGTCACTTCCTGATCTTGTATTTTATTACTGCAATAGGCAGAGAATCAGAGGAAGCAGTAAACAGGCATGGATCAGAGTGACAGAAGACAGGCACAGAAGTTATTGTTTTCCTTATTCTGCTACCAATGCTGAGCACCTATGGGTTGTTCACCTTTTACCGAAGTCACTCCAGGGTCCACATACCCATAAATAATGGGCTATCTCCTCGAAAGAAGGGAATCCTGTGTGCAGAATACAAAATGTACTACGTTTTACGTCATTAATTCATAAAAGAATTTTTGGACATTCAGAAACTAGATTTGCACAATTCCTATCATGTATTATTTCCATTAGCTTTGACTGAAAGGAAAATCCTTCATGACACTATCAAACGAAGCTTCAGAATGACTGAAGCCATATGCTGATGGCTAGAGGCTTCTTACAAACATACTTTAGATCACCTTCTAAAAATACAGAGGCCAATAATCTGAATGGGAATTGGGGAGGACAGAGGTGAGAAGAAGCAATAATAAAATAATGAGCTATCAAAAAGATATAGTAATTAAGAACCCCAAACTGGTACAGTTGTCTAAAAAGTGAAGCCCCTTGGAGACACCACCACATTCACCCTGTACTTAATAAGCTAAGTGGAGAGACAATCTGGCATTATCCCTCCCCTCCACTTCCTTGTTGGCACAGAGATGAGACAGGGAGGAGGCCAGCAGAAGTGTCTCGTTTGTGTCCACCTCTGAATGCTAGGCTATCTCTTACCAGACATAGGGAGAAAAGATGTCTTAGGTTAAACCATATAAACTACTATCTTTGAAAATAAAAGCTGGTCAAATACTGGCAATGTCATATGATTCAACCTAGTATACAGAATACCTCCAAAGCAGGATATTCTAGCCAATTTGGCGTTAACAAGGTGTTCCTGACTCATCCTTCACTGGCAGAAATAATTAAGACTTTGGAGAAAAAGACAAGAGATGGTTAATTCACTGTGAAATCAAGTTGGTCCATTCTTAATGATCGTAACAATGTTTTAAAAAGAAAGAAATGTTCAAATTCCAAGATATCTCTTAAGCCAACCCAGAAACAGCGTTAACATGTCTCACGGTATTCAATTTAACAAATCTCCTTGCAGAGCCTATTGTGTACAAAGCACAGGTTGTTGGATTATAAACACTTGCAGGATTTCTTGGGATTAATCTTAAAGGAAGGGAGAAATTCTTCCATGAGTGGGGAATAGCTAACACCTCAGGAATTATTTGCTAACAAAGAAAGCCTTCTGAATTATCACCATCATCTCTGAAATTGTTCTATTTTTTAAAAAATAATCTTTTGTGCATATAATCACGGTATTCAACAGTCTGGATATACCATAATTTAACCAATTCCCAATTGCTGTATATTTAGGTTATTTCTAATCTTTTTATATTATTAATTTTTCTAGAATTAATACTTTTCAATATTAATTGAATGGCATAAGGCTATTTTATGCCAAGGAAGTTTGACAGCTACTAGAGTTTAAATGCTAAAGTTTAAAGTTTCCTATGAGTTTAGGAAATGGATGGAAGAAGCATTCAGCTGGGCTGCTCAGCCTCTCACAAGGATCGAGTCTAGTAGTTCCTCTCTAGTGGGTCTCATCCAGGGGTGTGAGACTAAGGAAGGTCAAACCCAAGGGAAACTCTGATTTGATTAGCTTTATAAATTTTTTTTAAATTATTCTGCAACTCAAAGTTCCCAGTTTTTCTTAGAGAATTTACCAATTTAAAAGATCATTTTCCCTAATAAGAACCTACTGAATATCACAGGGAACTCTATTCAATACTCTGTGATGATGACCTATATGGGAATAGAGTAAAAAAAAGAGTGGGTATATGTGTATGTATAACTGACTCACTTTGCTGTACAGCAGAAACTAACACAGCATTGTAAATCAACTATACTCCAATAAAAAAATTAATTAGAATAAAAAGAAGAAAAAAATAAAACAAAATGTAAGTATATTGAAGCTACTGAAAGCATTTTGTTATAACTAGAGTAACAGATAGAGACGGGAATTTGGGTAATGATGGTGTTTAAAACATTTTTTAGTATTAGATAATAGAGGTCCCAGTATGCCATGCTTGTAATTTGAATTTACCTTGAATGAGCTAGCAACATAACTAACAACTTATGTTTTACTAGTGTGTTGATACACATTATTTTCAATGACGTTGATAACAGGGTTAAGAATTAAAACTATGTACATTATATACATGAGGAAACAAACAATATGAATAGATTTTCTCAAGAAAACAAAATTAATGTGGCAGCTTTAAGGGTTTTGTCTTTGACTTCAAATCTAATGTTCTTTCAATGAAACATCTTGCATTTAGTAGGTGCTCAATTAATGTACCATGAACTGATATTTTACTAACAGCAAGAAAATAAAATAATTCGAGATGAAAAAAATTAAAATTTAAAATTAAAAAAAATAAAAGATCATTTTTCAAACAACAAATTTAAATCATTGGCTACCTCTTTTTTCCCCAGTTTTATTGAGATATAACTGACACATAGCATTGTATAAGTTTAAGGCGTACAACATAATGAGTTTACATACATATATATTATGAAATGATTACCACAATAAAAACATCCATCACCTTACATAGTTATAATTTTTTCTTGTGATGATAACTTTTAAGATATACTCTCTTAGCAACTTTCAAATATACAACACATTACTGTTAAGTACAGTCACCATGTTGAACACTATGTCTCCAGAACTTCTTCATCTTACAGCTGGAAGTTTGTACCTTTTGACCACCTTCATCCACTTCCCTCAACCGTCTCTCCCTGCCTCTGGCAACAATCGATCTACTTGCTGTATCTATAAGTCTGATGTTTTAGATTCTGCATATAAGTGAGATCATACAGTATTTGTCTTTCTCTGATTTATTTCACTTAGCATAATGTCCTCAAGGTCCATTCATTGCTCTTGCAAATGGCAGGATTTTCCGCTTTTTATGGCTGAATAATATTCCATTGTACATATACACCACATCTTCTTTATCCATTCATCCCTTGATGGAAACTTAGGCTGTTTCCATGTCTTGGCTATTGTAAATAGTGCTGCCATGAACACAGAGATGCAGATATCTTTTCAAGACAGTGCTTTCATTTTCTTCAGATAAACACCCAGAAGTGGAATTACTGGATCATTTTTAATTTTTTGAGGAACCTCCATACTGTTTTCCATAGTGGCTGCAGCAGTTTACATTGCCACCAACAGTGCACAAAGATTCTCTTTTCTCCACATTCTTACCAACACTTGTCATCTCGTCTTTTTATTTTTATTTCTTATTTTTATTTATTTATTTTTTTGCTGTACGCGGGCCTCTCACTGTTGTGGCTTCTCCCGTTGCGGAGCACAGGCTCCGGACGCACAGGCTCAGCGGCCATGGCTCATGGGCCCAGCCGCTCCGCGGCACGTGGGATCTTCCCGGACCGGGGCACGAACCCGTGTCCCCTGCGTCGGCAGGCGGACTCTCAACCACTGCGCCACCAGGGAAGCCCTCTTCTCTTTTTTATAATAGCCATTCTAACAGGTGTGAGGTAATATCTCACTGTAGTCTTGATTTTTATTTTCCTAATGATTAGTGATGTTGACCACCTTTTCATTTACCTGCTAATCACTTGTATGTCTTTTTTGAAAAACTGTTCAGTTTTTCTGCCCACTTATATCTATAAGTTTTTTTTAATTGGAGTGTTGGGGTTTTTTTGTTGTTGTTGTTACTGAGTTATATGAGTTCTTTGTATATTTACACACCTTATGTATATATTTTAGATATTAACTCCTTATCAGATATATAATTTGCAAATATTTTCTTCCATTCTGTAGGTTGCCTTTTCATTTTGTTGATGGTTTTCATTGCTGTGCAGAAGCTTTGTGTAGATTAATGTAGCTGAAATGGTTAGATCATGACAGTAACCACTGAAACTATGTTAGGAGGAGAAAATTTTAGGAGCATGAAGAGTAGTGCTCAACTTATGGTGCTAGTGTTACGGGTTATTGGGCCTCCTAAAGAAAGGCAACAAAGATAGACTTTGGCTTTGTTATTTCTAGCTGCAGCTTCCCAGGGAAACTGGGCAGTGGAGATGACATTCTAGAGAGGTCGTCAGTAAAATTTACAACCTCTGTCAGCAGGAGCAGGGCTCTTGTTGGTTGACATTCCGAGGAAGGTCCATCTGTTTGTTCAGCTTTTTCCTGAGGGATCCAGAAAGGGACAGCTTCAGTTCCATAATAAGTTGAACTCTCTAATATTAAAGAGTGAGCTTTGTGGTTGAGTCAAAATATTGAAACAGATAATATGCTGACATGCACACAATTTTTAAATTCACAACCTTCACCAATTTAAACACACACACATTGTAACATTGTTTTCTGAGCATTTCTCTCCCTAATGCAGTAGTGAAGCCAGTTGCAGCCCCACATATGTATATGTATATGCATATGCATATGCATATATATAGTCTCCACTAGATCCTCAGTTATTATCAGTGAATCTACAGATATTAATAATAATAATAGTATATGGTAAGTAGTAATGATAATAAACCTGTATAATAATTACAAGTCCAGCTAGAATTCTGTACCAAGAAAGAAAATTTAAGATAACGACTCTTGCCATGCAGGTTGGAGAAAAAGAACTTATAAAATTATTATTATTATTATTATTTTGCCGTAAGCGGGTGTCTCACTGTTGTGGCCTCTCCCGTTGCGGAGCACAGGCTCCGGACGCACAGGCTCAGTGGCCATGGCTCACGGGCCCAGCCGCTCCGCGGCACGTGGGATCTTCCCAGACCGGGGCACGAACCCATGTCCCCTGCATCGGCAGGCGGACTCTCAACCACTGCGCCACCAGGGAAGCCCCATAAAATTATTTTAAAAGTTACCAAATGAGATATAGATAGGACTTTTAGCAATAATTTCTAAAATGTATACTAGGACCAATGAATAGTATGGGGGAAAGAGAAATACAAATGGGAGCTGGAGGAGTCAAGAAACATTGATGAGGCAGAGCTTTAATTGATGGCTTCTTGTTTAGTTTCACTTTTCCATGGTGGGAGAGGAAATGTAGGGGGTACCAAGTGGAGAGCCAAGACAAACAAAAATAAAGAAGCAGGAAATGGCATGTTTGGAAGTTAGTGAGTATAGAACAGTTTGGCTGAAATAAAGGGCCAGATATTTTCTAGGAGTAGCTAAGACCTAACTTTAGTCTTAAGTCAGAGGGTTTGAAACACTGTTGGAGGTGATGTAACTTTTGTCCCAGCAATGGGTTAGTAGTAAATACTCAGTTTTGTAAAGCAGCTAGCTCACATCCAAAAAAGGAAATAATAGCTAAATTCAATCATGTTTCCAACCTGCAAAAACAAATGAAAAGATAACTCCATTCAGCACATTTAGAAGAATCAGCTGGGCCTTCTGGGGTATTCCCTGTGGTCTGGTAGGTTGGTAGAGCTGACAGATGCTTTGAGCTTTTAACATTTTTCAGAAAAGCGGTTAGAAATAGTAACTGGGATCACGGGAATAAATCTTCAATAGTCAATGAAAAGACCAAGGGAAACCCCACAGCACAAGAACAGAAGACAGAAAAAGAAGAGACAAAAGTTGGGCAATTTTAACTAAAGCCACTCATTTCCTCATTTTTGAACCAGCTGTATTGCTGTTAGACATCTGGGCCGATTAGTATTATCTGGTGAAGGAAGCAGGCTGGCAGTAAAGCAGAATGATCATCAAAATAACTAGGATTTGTATATCACTTATTATAAATTATAAAACACTTTCAAATACATGATGTGATTTCAAACTCTCAAGAATTGGTGAGATCAACAGGATGGGTCTTAACCTCACTATAGAGATATGCAAGCTCTCAGTGCCTATGTAAGTAACCACCCTAAGTTATTCCCAGAGTAAATCATTGAATTGGTCTTTCAACTTCTAGTCCAATGATTTTTTTTACTACAAAATTGTTTCCTCTACATTACAGGCACAAAACAGTTAAAAGAGTGTATATAAAGAAGACTTTATCTTTTATTTTGGCTAACCCAAGATATTCTTGAGTGTCTTGAAAACTTCATTACTGATTCTAAAAATACATTCCCAGCCCAATATCCCACCGAGTTTAGGCCAGTGTGTGGGCATCACATGCCTTTATCAAAGGGAGAGGATTAACACCTAAAGGTACCCTTTGTACATAATGAATTAACTAACATCTCCCCTATGCAAAGAATGGCACTAGTCAGCTACCATTCTTAGAACTAACTGTTTCTCAACTATCTCTGTACTCTATGGTTTTGATGAAGATCCTGGTAGTGCACTTATCTTTGAGGAAGGAGTCCCTTGGCAACCAGAAGGAAGTACCACACTTCCCCCTGCCTATGTTCTATAGAGACTTTACAATAAAGGTGATGATAATGATGACAAATGTCATTTATTGAGAATTTATTACATGCCAAGGACTATTATAAGTGCTATATACATATTACCTCATTTCACCTTCAAAACAAATTTGGAAAGCAGGTGTTATTATCATTATCATCTTACAGATCACAAATTTGAAGCTCAGAGAAGTCAATTAACCTTGTCCAAAGTCACACATGGAATAAGGGGCAAAACTGAAATTTAAACTGAGGTCAGTTTTATTCCAAAGCCATCCCATTGCCCATTATACAGAGGGTACATTGCAACAGAGGGTACACTCTACCATTTTCATTGCACAAGATGACTGCTTCTCCTCCACCCCATCCTCAACTGTTCCAGAGAAAGAGCAGCCTTGTAAGCAAGCAAAAAAAAAAAACAACAGTTGGGCAACAAATTGGCCCCTAGCATTTGAATCAATGTTGAAACCAAAAATAAGTATAAAATCATGAATAATATGAGTGGAACTTGAAGGAATCTCAAGAGATCATAGACTCTTCCATTCAGTCAAGTTATATTCACTGGGAATCTACTGTGTGCTACATAATGCACTAGAAGTTGAAGATGAAAAAAGAAAAGAAAAGGCATACTTCCTGCCTCTGAGGAACTTGCATTCTAAAAGGAAATACAGGCACACAAACGATTGCAATACAGCTAATAAGTATGTACAAATTAAAGAGGGGGCACAAAGAAAAGAATGACCAACTTTGTTTGGGGTCCCAGTCTGGCTTTCCAGAAAAAGATGCTTGGACTGGGTCTTAAAGTATAAGTAGGAGTTTGACAGATAAAATTTTGTGAGAATGACACTCCAAGAAAAGAGGAAGAGAACATTTAAAGGGATGGGATATAAAATCACATGGGAGGTTTGGGGACATGTGACTAGTTCAACATGGCTGAAGTGTTGGATGAGGGAAAAGGCAGTAGAGATAGAAGACTAGTGAGGCTGGTCATGGAAAGCCTTGTAAGTCAGTCATCCAATGGGAGATGAGGTGCCACTGAAGTTAGAAGAGAGATTATTGCAACAGATTGGGAAAGAGAGGACAAGGAGCTGAGCTGGGGCAGCAGCACTAGAAGGAACCAGTCACGGAGGAGAAGTAATAAGGAAGCCAAATCAACAGAACTGAACTAAATCACTGATTGGAAGAAGGGGTTTGGCAGGTGATCGGGAGAGGGGAAGAATCAGGAAGAGGACATCCAAGTTCCGGGTTTGGGTTGGATGAGTGAATGGGCAAGGCAGTGAAAAGATGAGGGGTTCAGTAGGGAGTAGTTTGAGATAGTGGTATCTGTAGAACCTCTGGTGAATGTTCTGAGGGTGCGCAGACACGTGAAGAGACTCAGTCACGTAGATCATCAAATTGGATCCTTGAATCCCTGGCCAAAATAAAATCTGCCCATTGGTGGCATCCAGGTGACACATTTTTCTCACCATGAAAAATACTGGCATTTAGAATTTATATTATTCCCTTCTTTCTAAGAGTTTGGAGATGACTTTCCCCCCAATGCAAATAAACATGCTTAGGAATTCTCTAACTCCTTTTCATATATTTTTTTCATAGAGATTCTAGTCTTCAGTTCTAACTCCTGCCAATCAACCATTTCTAATACAAATACCCAAAGGATTGTATGGAACAAGGACCAACTTTTACATAAAGACCTGTTTACTCTTGTCCTTTCATAAAAGTTAAGTGGCACCTGGGCAAAAATGTGGGGTTAACAGTAGTGTACCATATCAGGAAGGAAAAAAATGTGTTCTCTAATAGCACACACTTAAGAAACTATCTTTGTATATAAAAACTTGACTTAAAAATTGTTTTTAAATGTTTAATTGGGCATCAGGCCCTTAGGGTGCAGTGTTACAGTAAAAACCCAAGAACTAAAATATATTCATGTTTACTCTCCTATAATTGCCTTGAATTGCAAATAAAGGATTACCACAAGGTAATATGAGGGAGGAAATTCCTTCTATGTTAAAGATTAAAGAGTGCAGGCAGGGTGGAAATGAACTGGTAAGTCTCATGTGTATCTGAGTAAGCAAGACAGGTGTGCAAGGGAGAATTGTTAAAGGACATTCTAATTATGATTAGGATAAAGGCCTGTTCAGCAAAGCAGTCTCTTCTGGCTTCTAGTGATATCAGTCTGCATAATAGAAATAATAAGTTAAGGTTGTGAGGTTGTCAGAGTCTCTTGTGACTATTAGACTTATTTCCTCAGTGAGTCACACTTAGAATGTCAGAGAGATCAATTTATGTGAATACAATTAATAAGGTAATTAAGAAGTAGAGACAGCTCAAGAGGATATTGCCTGATAATTAATAACCAGCTGGAAAGGATGAGGATCCTAGGAACTGAATTAGAGAATTTCCATCAATAAGATATGGGCTATTGTCTGAGGCAGCCAGGATTAGTATCTGCTGCCGTCTGCTAAACAATAAAACTCAGATTAAACAGGGCTTCTTGGAACTTTATGGCTTATAATTTTATATCTGATAATTTTATGTTCTAGAGAGCCCAGAGAAAGGGTGCCAGAAAAAAGCAAAAGGAAAGGGGGAACCATACCCTACATGAAAATAGCACCTGGTCTAGAGTGAGGGTCTGGTTCTACTCCCACCTCTGCTAGAGGTCAGCTGTATAAACTGAAACAAAGCACTTCACGTTAAGGCCTCAATTTCTTCACAGGTCAAAGGGAATGATTGAACTCTATGACCTCTACAGTTCCTTGCAGCTCTGAAATTGGAATTATAAGTAGTTCCTTAACAATGACAACCAGAAAAAGCTAAAATAATGAACACTCAGGCTAGAACCAGGATTGGCAATTGTTGGCTGTGGGTGTTAAACAGGCACCAAAGGCAATGAAGACCCAGATGTTAAAGAAAAAAGAAAAAAATCGAGAAGAAAGATGTAAAAGGAATCGTCCCATCTTCTTGTCATGTGTCTGCAAACAAAAATGAGAAATTAAGTGTGGGACTATGGTTTATTTCTCTTTGCAGCTCCTGATACTTGTAAGCAGATTATTTACTGTTGTATGAGGTCTAGCTACAACTATCAACAAAACACCCCTTGTTATAAGAAACAACATAAAGCATTCAGCTCAAAGTTCAATCCCCTCAGTGACAAGGCTCTCTGGAAACCAAAGCTTAACAATCCAGGAACTTATTCCACTTGAAAGTCTTTGCTAATCAGATACTCCTTGGTTAAGTGAACACTTTTTTGAAGATAGGTATAAAACATCTCATACATGCAGAGGGAGCGAGAAAACAGACAGCTGCCTGCCTCTCTGGACATCAATATTCCTCCCACTTTTCCAAAATCCTCCAATTCCTGAACATCCTTGGAAGTTTCTGAGCTGAAGTTTGCTTATTCAACTTGGACTGGGTCCAAGGAAGGGTCAGTGCAGGGAGCCGGAGGAGAACCATTAACTGTAAAAGTCAAATTTTCCTCAGACCAAAAAGCAAAAGGTGGAAGGGAGTGGCTGGTCAGAGTCCTGACACCAGCATGCATACACCCAAAACAAAACGACACATGGGAAACATAATGGCAGAAGGAAGCTGAGAGCTCCTTGCTCCTTGGAAGCCCACTGTGCTTGGGGAGTACAACTAAAGGTGAGGAAGGAAGTCAACTCTGGTGTCGGATGTCATCCATGTACTAGTGAGCTGGGCAGAGCGACACTTTCTACAAAATTTGTGAGTCTTGATAGTTTGAGGCAACATGAAGGTTTTTAGAAGTAGGATGTAAAGATATCAGAAGCAGCAGCATGGAAGAAAGCCACTGAGACAAATGAAGGAGCCAAACAGTGAAGAATTTTTCAAAGTCCCTGCCTGCTGTGAACCAAAAGCATTGCCCTCCCCTTGCTCCCACCCATGCTGGAGGCCGCTGCACATTTGGGCAGATGGGAAGGAATGAAACGTCTCAATGCCAGACCCTTCCCAAGGGTCTCCAATGGCACCTTTGCTCTTTCCCGAAAGCACCGGGGCACCAGTAGAACTTGGTAAGGATGAATACCAAGGCCAGTTTTCTTAGGGGAAGTGAATTACGTGGCACCAGGCACACATGCAAAGCATGTGTGTGCAGAGAAGGGCTGGGGCTAGGGCTGAGAGGGAGGAGGGGCAGGCTGTGGTGCGTAAAGCTGACTGCTTATATCCCTGCAAATGAACACGGGAGTTTCTGGTACCACCTGCAAGGCTGCCTCCTCTCCCAGACTCATCACACAGCCTGCCCACCTCTGTAGCACTCTCAGGGTCCACAAGGGGCCTCCCCAAATGCCACTGAAGGATCACAATTCCCAACCCCAAAGTCCTACTTGCACCCTCGCTTTCCAAGCAGAGCACTGGGGCATGCTTTGAGTGGTGATATAAATTCCAAGAGCAGACACCCAAATGAAGTAGGGCAGAAAGCTCCCCTCTGACTCCCCCTTAAGGGGCCTGCACTCCAAAGGGAGCCCATTCTTTCAGGTCCCCAAGCTAAGAAAATGAAATTTTGGCAGTTTATTTGGAGAGGTGAGATATCATATCACGGCAGTATGCAGAAATAATTATAATTGACTTGAAATCAACTAGAAGAGCAGCCACAATTGCGTTAAATATAGTCATTGGGACATTTGTATATCATGCTTAGATTTTTCTTTATGGCTCAAGTGTTTGATGTTGTGCAGAAAATAGTAAGCTAGGAATTTGGATCTAGGTTCTAGTTCAAGCCATTAACCAGTTGTGTGACCTGGGCAATTCTCCTCCTTGGGACTCACTATTCCTACCTGTAAAACGAAGACATTGTGATCTTTAAAATTCCTTCTAGTGTCAATTTATGGTCCAATAATCTGGGACTGAGATTATAAGAAATCTCAATTGGAAGGGAAGAATGTTGCAGCCTAATCAGGAATTTCAAAACAATCACAAGGCCTAGGCGGTCTTTGCCAATTACTCCCCAGTGTGACACTTTGAGCACAAGAAAGGAAAAATCCTAATGTGTAAGAATTTACAATATTATTTCATTAGTTTACAGATGCTAATGTAATGGTCTGTTATCAACTGAAGCCCCTGGCACCCCCTGCTCGAGGAAACATTTGACAATGTCTGGGGACATTTTTGGTTGTCTCCACTGGGGTGAGGTGGGCCGTAAGGGTGAGGGATGGGGGACGCTACTGGCATCTAGTGGGTAGAGGGTGGGACTGCAGTTAAACATCTGATGATACACAGCCCCCAGCGCAGAGAATTATCTGGCCCCAAATGCACTAATGCTGAGGTGGGACTCTGTGTATACAACGGCGGGTCAGGTAGCTGAGCTGGGAGGCTGGGAGGTAACCTGGAGAAGCAGGTTGTGACCTCTCACCTTTAGTTCGTTGTGGCCATGTAGGGATGAGGGCCTACTGCCGCCAAATCTTCCAATTCCTCCAAGGTCATAAATCTAGATTTTTACTGAACTCATCTGCCTTTTAAATCCTGGTGATGACTAATTCGGTTCTTTCAAAATACTAAACTTCCCTGGGCGGGGGAAAGGGAAGGTCAGATTCAGCCTGCGGGATGCCAGTTTGCCACTCCCCATATTAAATCTTACACAGCAAAAACCAACTTTCAGGATTCCCTTAGACTTAAAGAGAAAGTGTTCAAAAGAAGTATGACCACCTGAGCCATTGTGCAATCCTATAAGATTAGTTTAAATAGAGGCTTTTGGGGGGCAGGGGACTGTCCAATTGCATAACTAGGAGAAACATGCAGCAAGGGATGGGTGCAGCAAACGAAACGCTTGTGGTTCTTCCTCTATTTTGAATTTAGCCTACATTCAGGTTTGGTTTGGTTTTGATGTAAATTTGATTTTTTCTTCCTTCAAGTCTGATTTAATCTGGGAGCCCCAAGCTCGGGGGGTCAGGTGATGAGACAAAAGCCTTCTCAAAACTGACCATGCCCTTTTTTTTTTTTTTTTGCGGTACGCGGGCCTCTCACTGCTGTGGCCTCTCCCGTTGCGGAGCACAGGCTCCGGACGCGCAGGCTCAGCGGCCATGGCTCACGGGCCCAGCCGCTCCGCCGCACGTGGGATCTTCCCAGACTGGGGCACGAACCCGTGTCCCCTGCATCAGCAGGCGGACTCTCAACCACTGCGCCATCAGGGAAGCCCCGACCATGCCCTTTAATGAGAGATCCTCGGCCTCAGCTTCTTGGAGGCTGTGGTTTGCTCGGGAGGAGCGGTACAGGCGGAAACTTCCTGCTTCACCGGGACATGGACATCTGGAGGCTCCAGAAACTCTTTCGCAGGGTAAGCCCCAAAACACCTCTGACATGTCTAGTAGAGAAAAAGGTGTTGACACCTCTTCATACCTGAGGAGGCTTCTCATTTTTATCACAGATTAAAATCCATCAGGCTGGCCACACGCTTTTCACTGCATGTTAAGGGAAACTTCATCAGGCCTTTTCCTGGCTTCAGTCATCTGATTCTTATACCAGATATTTGCACTTTGGAGCACCTGGCATTTACTTTCTTGAGTGACTTAATCCTGATGCAATGATTCCCCTTTCTGTCACATACTATCATCCGGCAAGCTCTGGAACCCCAAAGTGACAGCTGTTTACTAATAACACTGCAGGGAAGGTCACGCTGTGCTACTTTTTTTAAAGCACTTTAAGCTCCTCTCACTTTGCTGTCACATCTATTGTGACTGTGATAAAAGAACACCCTGTGAAGACAGTAGGTGTGATCTTATTATGCCTATTTCATAGACGGACGAGCCAAACTTTGATCCCCATAACAACCTCCAGGGCAGGTAGTGGGGCTCCAGTGGCTCTGGAGCCTGATTACCTGGCTTTAAATCCCAACGTTGACTCATACCAGCTGTACAAGCTTAGACAAATCACTTTATTTCCTTGTGCCTCAACTTCCTTACTTGAAAAATAAGAATAGTCGTATCATACTCTACCTCATAGAGTTGTCATGAGAATTAAATGAGTTAATATACATGTAAAGCACTTAGGAAATGGCCTAGCACAACGTAAGCACTATAGTGTTAGCTGTTGCTACCATCATTTTCCATAGGAAGCAACCGAAGCACAGAGTAACCGTGGCAATCTGATTACAGAGTAGGGGCTCGTAATCATTTCACTGTCGCTCAGTGAAGACACCAAGGAACAAAGTGTTGAATGATATGTCAGTCATCTGTCATGCGAGGATATGAAATCAGGGCCTCTTGACTCTAGATCTAGCGTCTTTCCACTTCACCCTGTGGCCCTTGGGTATCATGGCACATGTGAGAGAACAGGCGATGAAAGTGAAAAGATGTCTACAACACAGCAAGCAGTCCCCTCTCACTGTGAACAGAGCCAAGTGTCTTGATGAAGGGCTGAGGTACAAGAAGAGTATGGCCCTCTACAGACAAGACCGGTAGTAGGAGGAGGAACAGAGTCAATCAGTCCAGAAACACGGTTCCTGTAAACACATAGAGTTATTACTGCTGTTAGCTCTGATATGTGTGTTCCGACATCAGCAAAGAAGGGCTCATTCCCCACAAGGGGTTCTTTGAGTTCAGCCAAACATACTAAGTTGTGCTTTAAGTCAAAATAATTGCCCACTCCTGCCCTGGAGAGTTTCAAAGACACAATGACTTGCTAGATGTCCCAAAATTGTTCACTTCATCATCAAACAAGCCAGCCGGGGAGCAATTGCTTTGGCAGGAAGGTTAACAGGCAAAAAAAAATCATCTTACAGTTACAGATACGTTTTTGCTGCTATGACTAAAAATTGCTGTGATTTTTTTTTTTTTGCAGTTCAGATGCCTGGATGTTTTACTGCTGAAAACGTCAAGCCACTGAGCTATTGTTATAATAACTGACCATGCCATGAGAGCACTTCATGACTATTTTTCTGTTGTTATACGGTCAGCATTATACATTCAGAATAAATTTGGGTGATTGCGGAACTGATTTCCAACATGCAGCACTATTGGCTCCGAAGGAAGCATTAGCTCTGGAGGCTGTAAATGTATATTATGAATGAAGCCAGGGGAGAAATACTAGCAAGCCTTTATATGTGCTCTTTGTTCCCTAATAAAACTCTTGTAAGGCCCTCCAAGGGGCCCACCTCAGGTGACCTAGGAATTCACTCCGCCTATTAAGTTAATACAGTAACGTGCCAAGTCAGAGCTTCTCTGACTGCTGCTGCATGCAATGGAGCAATGCGATGTGATGGTTTTTAGAAGTGGCTTGTTTAAAAGCATTTGCACTTGCTTGGAAGAGGGTTCATGTAATATAACTAAAGAATTATTATAATCGTCATACATATTCATTAAATCAAATTATTTTTCAAGTATATACAGAATTAAGTATGCTAGACTTTAATTCTAAAATAGGACGGCATCTTTCTAAGGCAGTGTGCCTCATTTAAAATAAACCATGGGTTTTCTGAACAGCTACATGTGTGAAAATGTTACCTGGCAATGCCCAACCTGGGCAAGTCTCTCCCTTAAGCATCTGTTTTCTTACTAGCATCTGTTTTTCAGGAGCCTGCTGACTCAAACTTAGTTCCTCCCTAGGTACCAAGAACATAACTAGATAATCTTCTGAAACCACCCAAGTTTGGGTACTTCTCATTCAACAATATCTAAACAGAGATCTTATGTGTAATATTTCAGAAAAAAAACAACCTTATTTAAAAAGAACCTAAGTAAAACTAGAAACAGTTTTACGTGACAAATCACTGATTAAGTTAGACAAATATCACTGATTACAGTATATGTAACCCAGGTGTGGTCTTATTTCATCTCTCCTCACTAAGGAATTAGTAAACTTTTCTGGCCCTGGGTGGCTTGGGTCAGAGCGTCAGCTCCCTTCTTGCATAATTCACCTTTGGGATTCCCATTACACTCCCTGTGGGGACTTCTCAGACTCCCTCTGCATTTTCTCAGCCTTCTCCTCTACCTGCAGAAAGTTTCCTCAAGACAGAAAGTGCTGCTGTTGGTAATTTCAGCTGGACATATTGCTACCCCCCGCACATTGATACATGGTTTTATTTCATACTGACAGTTCTGCTCCCCTACATCGCTCTTCTCTGCACCTAGTTCCAGGTTTGCACATTTCTTGTGGTTAACCTGCCCCTCAGGTTAGGTCTCAGGCATATTTTGTAATCCTTCTCAGCGGGACTGCAG
Source organism: Lagenorhynchus albirostris (assembly GCF_949774975.1). Classification (NCBI taxonomy): domain Eukaryota; kingdom Metazoa; phylum Chordata; class Mammalia; order Artiodactyla; family Delphinidae; genus Lagenorhynchus; species Lagenorhynchus albirostris. The sequence continues at coordinate 77,532,619 of NC_083097.1, read as the reverse complement.
AATATCTCTGGACCTCTGGGGAGATGGGGACAAGAGAAGGACAGAGAAGATGTCACTTTGGACTCCTAACTATGACTCAGCTTTGAGCTTTATTACGTGTAATTTTCTAGGTAAGATTCTACTCCAAGCAAGATCTCCTTGAGAAACAACCAAACAAGCAAATGGAGAGATTTGAATGCTCAATGACAAAAGGCACTCCTTTCTTGACTAAGTCACCCCCGGGTCAAGGAACTTACTATTTGTATTCACTGTTCTTGTTATCTATTGCTGGTTTATAAAACCTTCTAAAATGTGGCAACTTAAAACGATACCATTGTATCATATCTCCAGATGTCATGGGTCAGAAATTCAGGCAGGGATCAGCTGGGTGGTTCTTTAGTTCCATGTGCCATTGAAGGGGTTGGTGAGATTCAACTTTCAGGGTCTGGAGGGTCCACAACAGCTCACTCTCATGTGACTTGACGGGGATGGCAGGAAGGGTGAGCTTAGCAGGATCTGTCAACAAAAGTTTCCGCCCAAAGCCTCTCTAGCATGGCAGTGTCAGAGAAGATGGACTTCTTGTATAAAGAACTCACAGCTCCCAAAAAGAGGATTCTAAGAGACAGGAAGTGGAAACTGAGAGGCAATTAGGGCCTAAGCTCAGAAACTGGAACAGTGTTACTTCTGCTATTATTCTATTGGTCAAAGCAGTTACAGAGCTGCCCACCTTCAAACAGAAGGGAATAGACTTCTCCTCCCAATGAGAAAAGTAGCACGGAATATGTGGTGTTCTTTAATTTACTGTAGTTACAGACCTTTCCATGACCCAAATGGCCACAGGGTCAGTGACTTCACTGCTTTCTGATCTCAGTTCTCTTCCTGATCTTGCATCAAATGCTAGCTAAGATGGTCATCCAACTAAGTTGCCTTTACTGGCAAATCTGGGAGAATAATAGCGTTGTCCATTATATATTTCAGGACTAACTTCCAAGAGCATTTATTCCCTACCATTCATTCTACTGTGTGAAGTAAAGAGGCTTCATGTTGGCTAGGGTTGGTAGACAGTATTTAGGACACCAAATTAAATTTAAATTTCAGGTAAACAGGAAACGTTTTTTTAGTATAAGTATGTCCCAAATACTGCATGGGATATACTCATACTAAACAATTATTTGTTCAGTCCCAAGGCCTAACATTTTGCTGACATGACTAAAGCAATTACTTATATACATATCATAGTATAATGATGGAGATTAGAATCATAGAATTCTTTTAATTCTTTTATTTTTCTTTCCCATTATATAAGGTTTATAACTACATTGATTGGGTGAGGGTGAGAGGAATCCAGTTCTATCAGAGATCAATCAAATCTTACAACTACCACCTTGCCAAACTATATATGAACGGCTTTTACTCAACAAAAATTTCTGTTTAGCAGATGCTTCTATCATTCCTTTTCTAATCTGAAGAAAATCTCTGCATTTAAAAAAGCTGCCCTGCAAATTTAGAGTCAGTCAAAAAATATTTATTGAGTGTGTATTATATGTTAAGCCAACAATAATTAACACGTGGTTCTTGCCTGAGAGGAGTTCAGAGTCTAGGAGAGATACAGAAATGTTGACAGATAATCACAAGGCAATGTGATAAGTCTTCAAACAAAACAAGTGCAAAGTTCAATGGATGTGACTAACAGGACTCAGGGAATCTGGCATCATAGAAGAGGTGACATTTGATCTGATCTTGAAGGACAAGTAGGAATTTTGCAGGCAGAGGAGGAGAGCAAAAGCAGTGGGGAGTGGGGGTGGGGTGGGGGGAGTCATAAAGTCATGAAGGACCCGCCATGTTTGTGTAACAGAGAACATTCTGGTCTAGTCAAAGCTGGAAGAAAAGGACCAGAGCTCCACTCACTCCATCTCACTCATACCACGACTACATAGGAAGGATGAGGGAGGGCCCCTATCCAAGTCAAAACTTAGTATCAGCAGGAGGAAGACAAGCAACAGCAAGTGATCACAGGGCCCAACAAATAATCACAATAAAGGCAAGAGGAAAGACGCCCAACTTCTGCAAAAATGAAAAGTGAATTGCTGCTGTAGCTCCAGAAACTTTTATTCCCTTCTCACTGTGGCAAGAGCCAATTTTCTATGTGAGGCTAGCTTGGAGGGCTGCAGAAAATAATTGGCTGCTTTTCCATTTTGGAGATGATGAGCAGAAATATTCCCCTGGTAGGCATTTCCCTGACACACTGTGTGAAGAAAAAAAACAAAAACAAAAAGGAGCAAAAAGCTTCTAGTGATTCTGTTATAAATCCTATGATAGAAGGATCCTAACTGGCTAGGAAGCAAAGATTCTGGGCTTGCTGAATCTGTGTAGGCTTAGGTATTGCATAGTTATAATTTATGATTAGTGATAGCCCAGTGGTGCCACATCGGTAGGAGAATATGCTAAAGAGCCATCGTCCAAGGCTAATAGAATCTGTCTTTCTGATGTCTGACATGCCTTAGACTACTTGATGTGCAATTCAAAACTGATCATATAAACTTAACTATGAAAACTTGAAAGACACAGTGAGATACCACTACACATCTATTACATTGGCTCAAGTTAAAAAAATATATATGACAATAGCAAATGCTGATGAGTATGCAAAGCAGCTAGAACACTTAAATATTGCTGGTCGGAATTCTACTTTGGAAAAATTTTGGCAGGTTCTTACAAAGTTAAACTTACAGGTATTTATCCTAGAGACATGAAAACCTATGTCCACACAAAAACCTGCGTATGAATATTCACAGCAACTTTATTCATAAATGCTAAAAGCTAAAACAACCCAAAATGTCCATCAACTAGTGAAGAGATAAATTATGTTATATCCACACAGCTATTTAAAAAAAGAACTACAGATAAATGCAACAACATGGATGAGTCTCAAGAACATTAGGCTGAGAGAAAAAAGTCAGACTCAAGAAACTACATACTGAATGATTCCGTTTATACGATATTATGGAAAAGGAAAAAACTAGGCAAAAACTCAGATCCATGGTTGCTGGTAGCTAGAGGTGAGGGAAGGGAATTAATTACAAAGGATTATGAGGAATCATCCTATATCTTGATTTTGCTGTCTAAAACAACAACAAAAAAAACCTTGAGAGTTGAGGGAGGCATTAGCTTGAATTTTTGTTTGACTATTGGTTTGACTATTTGCAGCTCTGAAGGCTTTTGACCCTTAGCCTTTTGTTGACCATAACATGTATCCTATAGTTCTTATCCGACAGTAGACCTGAATGTCTATCAGTGATTTTTAGCCAGTTTTGAGAGAATTTAGCCCTGCTGGCGATGGCACCCACGGTTTGTAATGAACAAACTTCTCTCCTATGCATCTTTGAGGGGACTGAGGATATAGTCACTTAAATCATTTTCTGTGTTTTATGGTTAAGATGAGGAACTCCAATTGAACCTATAGCTTATAGAGATTAAAGTAGTAAGAAAGAGACTACTTGTGGGTATTCACACAATGGTAGCCAAGTAAGTCATGTATTTAAGCATGTCTTCATTTTATGAAGTAGTTCTGAATACCACAGAGGGGAAATATGGAAAGAATTATTTTACTACTTTTTCTCTGCACCAGTCCTTTTGCTTTCTTAGTAAGAACTTTGACCCAAACAAGTCTCACAGCACAAAACCAAAATGAATTCACCGGGGCAGCCAGCCTTTCCCTTCAAAAATGGGTTTCTTATCTTCCTTTTTTTGTTATTCCTGGTTGGGATGTAAAATTCCCAAGGTGTTCCTCCAGTAGACTAGGCAGTGCTTCTGTTATGAATAGCTAATCTAAGTCAATAAAATGTTCATCAAAGGAGCAGAAAAAAAATTTGTCTTGAGAAATACAACAAAGGAGTAACCTTTAGACTAATTTTCTGCAGTAACATCTGAGGCATGTCGGGAGACATCTGGCACTAAGTTTACAACCACATACTCATCAAATGAGAGGCAGGGAGAAAATTAAGCTTAAAATCCATGTAACATTGAAGTTATAAAGCAGAATCTTATTTTAGCAAAATGTTGACTTGTGCTGCTATTAGTGTATTTGTGAACTGCTGGTCATAAATATTACTTTTTATCAGTGTCTTCCACCCAGTGATTCTGGTAGTACGGCCCTTATGAGTTGCGCATGCTCCAACTGAGCAGTGGGCGGTATGTAGTGGAGCAGGAAAGAGGGTCACAGCCAACAGAAGCATAGAAGCCAGGCAGGCGTGGAGCACAAATTTACCAAAGAGGAGAACATTTTGATGTCTCTCAACACTGTGATTTGCTCTCCCAATCATTTCAACTAGCTACTGGAAGCCACCACTTTAAAGTGAATTTACTGGAATATTTCAGTCTTTTTACGCTGCCTTCTCTTTTGGTGCCTTGTTGATTTTGATCCCAGGTACTGAATCAGTTAACAAAGTAATAGGCCTTCCTATAAATAGAGAATTCCTCTGTTCTGCCTTTAATCTTTGACATGCATGCACATAACTTAAGGCCCTGAGAGCTTTGTATTTTTCATAAATATTCCCCCTGACTGAAACTACTTAAAGTAGCTAATATCTGGACCCCCTTTTCAAGAATTTGGCATTACAACTTTTGTTTAATTTCCATTTTTAAAGTCCTAAAAGTTTATTTACAGATTAAAGACTCTCGTCATTCATTTCATAGCCAGTGGTTTCCAGAAATCTATATATTTATCAGGTGCAGTTTGGATTTGTCCTCAGACACTAGAAAATGATGTTAATATTCCCAATTTATAGGATTAATAATAACAGCTAAACTTTACCATGGGTCAGGCCCTGTCCTAAGCACTTACTTGTACTAACTTATGTGGATGTCACAACAGTCCACAGAAGTAGGTACAGTTACTTTAATGATGGGAATAAAAGTCACACATCCTCATGCATTCATAACCCTGTCTCTGCCATCTAATTGACCAATTACACGTATCCCATGTTAGACAATGAGAAACAAAAACTGCCAAATATCAATTTGAAACAAAGATGAGTTTATTGAGTTGCCTGGCAAGAAAGGTCTGCATTACTTAGATAACAAGCAGTTCTCACTAAGCAGCAACTGAAAGGACTAGATTTAGAACCAGAAGAGGAGAAAGGCAATATTTGAGTCCAGGCCCCTATACTGTGGATTGTTTCCATCCTTTCCCTGCAAATGTCACCTGCAGATTTTATGTCACTGATACAGAGAATCTTGGTTTCCAAAAATATCAAAGAAGAGTTGTAAGAAAATTCCAGTGGGCCTAGGGTCAGCCAGCAAACATATGCTTAAAGTGTAGCAAGATTTCTACTGCATATCCAGCAGATGCCACATGGCAACATAACATCTGTATTTTGTGGTCAGACTAGAGTCCGGCTGGAGTTAGATGCATATGAGTCAGATGCCTCTACATCTCTGTTCTCTGAGGGCACAAGCACACTCACTACAGAAAGGACCATAGGAGATGAGCTCCAGTAATTTCTAACTTGCTCATAAGCTTTCTGTTTGAAAACTGAGAAGAAACGTTTTTCTGTGTCTACTAGGATTTTGAAAACGTGGAAGGCAGGCATGGCCATATCACTACCGAAGAAAAAGGGAAGACAGAACAGAACAAAAACAAGGAAGTTATTTCAGACTACTTGAGCCTACTTCGTCTTTGGCTCTTCTGTCACAAGCAAAGGACAACTTTCTAATTCCCACTGTTTCAGGTTATCTTCCTGCTTAGTTAACAGCAGGACATGAAGAGAGTATAAGAAATATGCCACCAGCTTATGTAGCTGCTGCCGCCCCAAGAACCATGTTTCACATCAAACATCTAGTTGGATGAGGCAAATGTGGGTGTTATTCTGGCACGTTCCTCACCACCAGTAGAATGCCACAGCAGCAGCAAACCCATGAGATACAAGCATAAGTACATCTGGTTGGATGTGGAGAAAAACCTTACTCAGGGTAGAAGTAAAAAATTATCTGTTAGGTAACTTCCTTCCCTAACCCCCAAAATTTCCCCTCAGATTATTCTTTTGTATAAAGCAGTTGTTCTCTGAATTTCCCATTCAAAACTAACATTCCTGGAAAGGACAAGCACCCAGCATCATATTAGCTCCCTGCTGAAAATTTTCTAGCTGATATTGACACTTTGTCAAATGCCACATTTCAGTGAGTAAAGGATCTACTAAAAAAGAAAGCTTCCTAAATATTAGCAGAAAAGAACGAACTTCCAATCTATACATTATAAAGACTTTCTAAGAGAATATAGGTAATTGTTCACACTGAAAATATCCTCTAACCCTATGACTCTGAATTTACAGCTGAAACGGGAAGACATAAAAATAATTCAAAATAACACAATATTCAATTACCAAACACTATCTAATGTAGAGGAGCAATAGAAAATTATTAATTAGGGTCTAAGAAGGTGGTCAGCAAGCCATTATGAAATCTGAAGTTGGACCAACTTTCTAGGTTCCTGTCTCTGAAAATCAGTCAGTCTATGATAAAAAATGAGGAGTGTATACCCAATATACATTTTCCTCCAAACCCACAATATTGCAATAGTTTAGATGTAATCAACACAGCTGAAAAGACATTCTCAGGACAGACTTGATTCAACCAGCAGCCAAGAGTTCAGAAGTTTACCCAGATGCCTTTGCTCAGTTTTTCTCACAGGATTCTCAGTTCACCTGTTACTATATATTTTCAGCCACTTAATTAGTATAAATTCACTCTTCCAGTTGTTTTACAGGAAACAAAAATCACAACGTCCTAGCCACTGTACTCTGAGAATTTATCCTCTAGATACAGAAGGATGCTTCCATAGAAAATCATTTGCAAAGATTTATAACAACAACCATAAAGTTACCTTAAAAATTAAATACACAAGAGCCAAAGAGTTACATTAAAAAGCAATCAAGGGCTTCCCTGGTGGCGCAGTGGTTGAGAGTCTGCCTGCTGATGCAAGGGACACGGGTTCATGCCCCGGTCCGGGAAGATCCCACATGCCGCGGAGCAGCTGGGCCTGTGAGCCATGGCCGCTGAGCCTGTGCGTCCAGAGCCTGTGCTCCGCAATGGGAGAGGCCACAACAGTGAGAGGCCCGCGTACCGAAAAAAAAGAAAAAAAAAAGAAAACATAGCAATCAAACTGGGATACGTTGAATCAGAAAAGACCTCCTGAAGGGAGATGGTTTTTGGACACATTTTAAAGGAACTTAAAGACATCAATTTTCAGAGAGAAGAGTGGAAGGTACCAGCAAAAGCAAAGATATTGTATTGCCTCTAGTGGAAAAACTTTGGTGTGGAGCAATAAAAGAGGATCTACCCAAACCAGAAAATGTAGCAAACGCTATAGAAGGAAATAGTGTAATGTAGAATCTGTAATCCAACTAGAGTTTTCTATGTTGGGTAGTTATACCCTTGAAACAATATAGCTCCTCTTAAGTAAAAAATATTATTTAGAAATTTTGTATAAAACTTTAGCTATTTTTTGGCATTTATTTTCCCCCTAATTATAAAAGTAACAACTGTTCATGGCAGAAAATTTGAAAAATATAGTAATATACAAAGAAGAGGTGGGGGGGCGGACCCAAGATGGTGGAGTAGGAGGACTGGGAATTTGCATCTCCTCACAACTAGGGCACCTACCAGATGCTGGTGGGGGACCTCAACACCCAAGGGGAAGGGAGGAACGCCCAAGCGACTGGGTAGGATGTTGGGGGAGCAAGGGAGGAGGAGAAGTGGAGGCGGGATGGGACCAGTGCCCCTGAGGGGCAGCTAGGGGTGGGGAGGGGTTCCCATGCCTGAAGAGGCCCATTCACCGTGAGGAGATCAACGGGGATGGGGAGAGGCCCTCGGGGGTTCAGAGGATTGGAGGGGAATGTGGCTAGCGTTTCCCCTGCCCACTCGGGTCCTGGAGAGCCTGCTGGGGTCCCAGGCCTGGTCCTTCACCCTCTGAGGCCCCTCTGGCTGCATGGGTCCTGGGGGTATGGGAAGGATGGGGGGTAGGAAGAGTAGAGGCGAATGGGGAGGGACCCTTGGGGATTGGAGGATGGGGGTGGGGGTAAATGCAGCTAGCATTGCCCCCGCCCTCTTGGGCCCCAGTGAGCCTGCTGAGGTCCCAGGTCTGATCCTCTGCATCCTGAGGCTAGAGGCACTCTGGGGCTCCCTCCAGCCACACTGAGCCTAAGCCCTGCTCCTCACACCCCAGGGCCTTTTCCCGACCCTGGGTCTTGAGCATAAGCCCCGCCCCAGCCTACAACCCGCCCCCGCTTAAGCCCCACCCCCAGGGCCTTTTCCTGCTGCATGGGTCCTGAGCCTAGACCCAGACCCCCAACCTAAGCCCTGCCCCTAACCTAAGCTCCGCCCTGCCACAGCCAAGGCCTTTTCCGGACCTTTTATTTTCCTTTTTGCTATTGTGGTTCTGTTTTACCATCTGGTTGTTGTTTCATTTATATTTTTATTTTTTCTAATATGTCTGTTAGTTTTCTAATTTTATTTTTTATTCTTTGTTATTGTTCTGCTCCTTTTTCTTTTTTTTTAAAACCGCACCACACGACTTGCAGGATCTTGGTTCACGGGCCGGGGGTTGGGCCTGAGTTCCTGTGGTGGGAGCACTGAGTCTGAACCGATGGACTAACAGAGAACCTCAGACTCCAGTGAATATTAATCAGAGTGAGGTCTCCTGGAGGTCCTTATCTCGGCAACAAGACCCAGCTCTACCCAACTGCCTGCAAACTCCAATGCTGGAAGCCTCAGGCCAAACAACCAGTAAGACAGGAACACAGTCCCACCCATCAAAAAAAAAATGAGATAATAAAAAAAAATGTTACAGATGAAGGAGCAAGGTAAAAACCTACAAGACCAAATAAATAAAGAGGAAATAGGCAACTTACCTGAAGAAGAATTCAGAGTAATGTTAGTAAAGATGACACAAAATCTTGGAAATACATTGGAGGTACGGATCAAGAAAATACAAGAAATGTTTAACAAAGATGTAGAAGAACTAAAGAACAAACAAACAGAGATAAACAACACAATAACTGAAATGAAAAATACACTAGAAGGAATCAATAGCAGAATAACTGAGGCAGAAGAATTAATGAGTGAACTGGAAGATAGAATGGTGGAAATAACTTCCAAGAAGTAAAATAAAGAAAAAGAATGAAAAGACAATCTCAGAGACCTCTGGGACAACACTAAATGCACCAACATTAAATTATAGGGTTCCCAGAAGAAGAAGAGTAAAAAGAAAGGGTCTGAGAAAATATTCAAACAGATTATAGTCAAAAACTTCCATAACATGGGAAAGGAAATAGCCACCCAAGTCCAGGAAGTGCAGAGAGTCCCATACAGGATAAACCCTAGGAGAAACACACCAAGACACATATTAATCAAACTAACAAAAATTAAATTCAAAGAAAAAATATTAAAGAAGCAGGGACAACCAAAAAATAACATACAAGAGAATCCCCATAGGGTTAGCAGCTGATTTTTCAGCAGAAATTCTGCAGGTCAGAAGGGAGTGGCAAGATATATTTGAAGTGATGAAAAGGAAAAACCTACAACCAAGATTACTCTACCCAGCAAGGATCTCATTCATATTCGATGTAGAAATCAAAAGCTTTACAGACAAGCAAAAGCTGAGAGAATTCAGCACCACCAAACCAGTTTTACAACAAATGCTGAAGGAACATCTCTAGGTGGGAAGCACCAGAGAAGAAAAAGACCAACAAAAACAAACCCAAAACAATTCAGAAAATGGTAATAGGAACATACATATCGATAATTACCTTAAATGGAAATAGATTAAATGCTCCAACCAAAAGACACAGGCTCACTGAATGGACACAAAAACAAGACCCATATATATGCTGTCTACAAGAGACCCACTTCAGACCTAGGGACACATACAGACTAAAAGTGGGGGGATGCAGAAAGATATTCCATGCAAATGGAAATCAAAAGAAAGCTGGAGTAGCAATACTTATATCAGATAACATAGACTTTAAAATAAAGACTGTTACAAGAGATAAGGAAGGACACTATGTAACAATCAAGGGACCAATCCAAGAAGAAGATTTAACAATTATAAATATTTATGCACCCAACATAGGAGCACCTCAATACATAAGGCAAATGCTAACAGCCATAAAAGGGGAAATAGACAGTAACACAGTAATAGTGGGGGAACTTAACACACTACTTACACCAATGGACAGATCAACCAGACAGAAAAAAATAAGGAAACACAAACTTTAAATGACACAATAAACCAGATAGATTTAACTGATATTTATAGGACATTCCACCGAAAGAGGCAAAATACATTTTCTTCTCACTTGCACATGGAACATTCTCCAGGATAGATCACATCTTGGGTCATGAATCAAGCCTCAGAAAATTTAATAAAATTGAAATCATATCAAGCATCTTTTCCGACCACAATGCTATGAGATTAGAAATCAATTACAGGAAAAAAACTGTAGAAAACACAAACACATGGAGGCTAAACAGTGTACTGCTAAATCCCCAAAAGATCACCAAAGAAATCAGAGGGAATAAAAAAATACATAGATACTAATGACAGTGAAAACATGATGACCCAAAACCTATGGGACATAGCAAAAGCAGTTCTAAGAGGGAAGTTTATAAAAATTCAATCTCACCTCAAGAAACAAGAAAAATCTCAAATAAACAATCTAATCTTACGCCTAAAGCAACTAGAGAAAGAACAAAGAAAACCCAAAGTCAGTAGAAGGAAAGAAATCATAAAGATCGGAGCAGAAATAAATGAAATAGAAATGAAGAAAACATAGCAAAGATCAATAAAACTAAAAGTTGGTTCTTTGAGAAGATAAGCAAAATTGATAAACCTGACAATACTGCTGAACTGAATGAATAAGCATTTTCAGAACTCTAATGGAAAACTGATGAATTCATAAAAGTGCCAACAAAAGATCAAGGTGAAAAAAAATTAATTACATGGGACTGAGTGAACTGATGAGGATGATTATAATTTTTGTGACTTTCTGTTTGAATAAAAAAAAAAATCCCACAAGGACTCAGAGGCAAAAAATATACAAATCAATTTTCACTGCAAAGTAAAGGAGCTGTTACAGTGGAGGATTACTGGACTGAATGTCAATATTATGACATAGTATGAGTGTGTTTCGTGTTTGGTAATTGCAATCATTGTTGCTTTTGTTGTGGTCATCCATTTACAATGCTTGGTGTCAGTTTATCTCTTGTAAAAATAAAATACAGTGTGTGTGTGTGGGAAAAAAAAAAAAGGTTGGCTAACAGAAGAGCTCTGGTCTATTAACCACCCAGGTTGAAGTATATTCTATATTACCTGAAAATATTTAGCAGTTGAAGAGAGTGATTATGATATAGATACAAATATAGATAGATACAGATATAAACAAATACTAACAAAATCTCTAGGAATGCAAGTGCTCTCCCAACTATGATTTTTAAGGTCTTAGAATCTATATTTAGACAACCTATTTACCAATTTTAACATGATCACACATTGTATGAACTTAGTTCATTGCTTAACTCATTTTGTTCTCAATTTCTTCATCTGTAAATATTTCATAAAGGCATCTTGTGCAGAAATATTATCAATATATTTAAGTTATTCACCATGGGGTTTTGTATATAATAAAAACCCATAAAAAATTGATCAAACCATAAAAAAAATTGATAAACCTTTAGCCAGACTAATTAAGAAAAAAAGGGTGAGGATGCAAATCAATAAAATTAGAAATGAAAAAGGAGAAATTACAACTGACACCAAAGAAATACAAAGGATCATAAGAGACTACTACAAGCAACTATATGCCAATAAAAGGAACGACCTGGAAGAAATGGACAAATTCTTGGAAAGGTACAATTTTCCAAGACTGAACCAGGAAGAATTAGAAAATATAAACAGACCAATCACAAGTAATGAAATTGAAACTGTAATTAAAAATCTTCCAAGAAACAAAAGTTCAGAACCAGATGGCTTCACAGGTAAATTCTGTCAAACATTTAGAGAAGAGCTAATACCAATCCTTCTCAAACTCTTCCAAAAAATTGCAGAGGGAGGAACACTCCCAAATTTGTTCTACGAGGCCACCATCACCCTGATACCAAAACCAGACAAAGATATCATAAAAATAGAAAATTACAGACCAATATCACTGATGAACATAGAAGAAAAAATCTCCAACAAAATACTAGCAAACAGAATCCAACAACACATTACAAGGATCATACACCATGATCAACTGGGATTTAACAAAGGAATGCAAGGATTCTTCAATATAAGCAAATCAATCAATATGATACACCATATTAACAAATTGAAAAATAAACCCCATATGATTATCACAATAGATGCAGAAGATTTTGACAAAATTCAACACTCATTTATGATAAAAACTCTCCAGAAAGTGGACATAGAGGGAACCTACCTCAACGTAATAAAGGTCATATATGACAAAACCACAGCAAACATCATTCTCAATGGTGAAAAACTGAAAGAATTTCCACTAAGATCAGGAAGATGACAAGGATATCCACTCTTGCCACACTTATTCAACATAGTTTGGAAGTCATAGGCATGGCAATCAGAGAAGAAAAAGAAATAAAAGGAATCCAAATTGGAAAAGAAGAAGTAAAACTGTCACTGTTTGCAGATGTCACTGTTTGCAGATACTACACATAGAAAAATCCTAAAGATGCCACCAGCAAACTACTAGAGCTAATCAGTGAATTTGATAAAGTTGCAGGATATAAAATTAATGCAACAGAAATCTCTTGCATTCCTATACACTAACAATGAAAGATCAGAAAGAGAAATTAAGGAAACAATCTTATTCACCACTGCAATAAAAAGAATAAAATACATAGGAATAAACCTACCTAGGGAGACAAAAGACCTGCATACAGAAAACTATAAGACACTGATGAAAGAAATCAAGGATGTCACAAACAGATGGAGAGATATACCATGTTCTTGGGTTGGAAGAATCAATGTTGTGAAAATGACTATTCTACCCAAAGCAATCTACAGATTCAGTGCAATCCCTATCAAATTACCAATGGCATTTTTTACAGAACTAGAACAAAAAGTCTTAAAATTTGTATGGAAACACAAAAGACCCTAAAGAGCTAAAGCAATCTTGAGGGAAAGAAATGGAGCTGAGGAATCACACTCCCTGACTTCTGACTATACTACAAAGCTACAGTATGGTACTGGCACAAAAACAGAAATATAGTTCAAATATAGTTCACGCCCAGAAATAAGCCCACATACTTGTGGTCAACTAATCTATGACAAAGAAGGCAAGAATATACAATAGAGAAAAGACAGTCTCTTCAATAAGTAGTGCTGGGAAAACTGGACAGCTACATGTAAAAGAATAAAATTAGAAGACTCCCTAACACCATACACAAAAATAAACTCAACATGGATTAAAGACCTAAATGTAAGACTGGACATTATAAAACTTTTAGAGGAAAAAATAGGAAAAACAAGTTGATATAAACCACAGCAAGATCTTTTTTGACCCACCTCCTAGAGAAATGGAAATAAAAACAAAAATAAACAAATGGGACCTAATTAAACTTAAAACCTTTTGCACAGCAAAGGAAACCAGAAACAAGACGAAAAGACAGCCCTCAGGATGGGAGAAAATATTTGCAAATGAAGCAATGGACAAAGGATTAACCTCCAAAATACACAAACAGCTCATGGAGCTCAATATCAAAAAAACAAACAACCAAATCAAAAAATAGGCAGAAGACCTAAATAGACATTTCTCCAAAGAAGACATACTGATGGCCAAGAGGCACATGAAAAGATGCTCAACACCACTAATCATTAGAGAAATGCAAATCAACACCACAATGAGGTATCATCTCACACTGGTCAGAATGGCCATCATCAAAAAATCTACAAATAATAAATGCTGGAAAGGGTGTGGAGAAAAGGGTACCCTCTTGCACTGTTGGTGGGAATGTAAATTGATACAGCCACTGTGGAGAACAGTATGGCAGTTCCTTAAAATCTAAAAATAGAACTACCATATGACCCAGCAATCCCACTACTGGGCATATACCCTGAGAAAGCCATAATTCAAAAGGACACATGTACCCCAATGTTCATTGCAGCACTATTTACAATAGCCCGGACATGGAAATAACCTAAATGTCCAACGACAGATGAATGGATAAAGAAAATGTGGTACATTTCTACAATGGAATATTATTCAACCATAAAAAGGAACGAAATTGGGTCATTTGTAGAGATGTGGATAGACCTAGAGTCTGTCATACAGAGTGAAGTAAGTCAGAAAGAGAAAAACAAATATATATTAACACATATATGTGGAATCTAGAAAAATGTTACAGGTGAACCTATTTCCAGGGCAGGAATAGAGACACAGACATAGAAAACGGACATGTGGACATAGCAGGGGGAATGGGAGGTTGGGACAAATTGGGGGACTAGGATTGACATATATACACTACCATGTGTAAACTAGATAGCTAGTGGGAACCTGCTATAAAGCACAGGAAGCTCACCTCGGTGCTTTGTGATGACCTAGATGGGTGGAATGGGGGAGATGCGGGAGGGTGGAGGGAGGTCAAAGAGGGAGGGGATATATGGACATATATAGCTGATTCACTTCATTTTTTCCAATGGAAAAAAAGAGGTTTAAAATCCTCCATAATACCATTATTCAGACATAGCAACTGTTAACACTTAAAGCCTTTCCATAATTTTACTGTGATGTGTATTCATGATATGCCTTATTATATACAAAATTGGATATCTTATTGCACATATTTTTGTATATTTTTTCACTTTTAATATTTTAAAACGAACATCTGCTTTATGTGATGTTACTTATAGGACTTTTTCTGTTGTTCTGATTTCATTAATGCTTTTTTTTTCTTAATTCCCATTATGTTTGTCAAGTAGGAGCAATTACAAAATAAAATCCCTAGTTTTATTGTCTGGAAGTAATAACCCTTAGCTGAATTAACCTCTGTCTTGATATTAGCATATTTCGGTTTCCAAGCCTAAGATTTAGAGACGAATCTTTACGGTAGTAAATATTTGATCATCCTGATTCTATGGAGCAATATGGGACTAACCCCTTATTACTTGTTCCAAATTTCTTCTGGGCTTCTATAGTGTTCCTGTTTCACTTTGGGAACTAGATGTCTTGTCTCCAAATTAACGAGAAGATAATTTTCCTTACTGTTGTCAGTGTCATTATCAAGTCTCATATGAATGAACTGGGTCACACCGAGGGCACAAAGTCCCCAGTGAGCCCATTGATTCCAAATGTTGCATGGTACTACACTTCCATCGGTCCCTAAGTATTGTGACATAGACCAAAGTCCAGTATGCTCCTTCCAAAATCAGCTTATCCTGTTTACACACAAAAGCAGTAGTTCATTTTTACTACATCTCCATGAGGGGCATTCAATTCAAAAGAGAGATTTAAAAAGCACTATTATGTTAAATGTGGCTATTCAAGATGACAATTCTTTTTCTTCCTAAAAAGAAAGTTATATCCATTATGCGTTTGAGTCTCTTATTTGAAATTTCTATCTATAATTTGCTTGCGTCAGTATTCACCATAGAAACAGACACAGGGAAGTATTTTTTCCCTTTGTAGTGAATGTTCTACAAATAGAAAAATGTAACGTTGGCGAATGTTTCCCTATTAACTGACGAAGTTTCCTCTGGAGATGCTCATGCTTCCAGCAGCCTTTGGCAAGATGTCATGAGCAGAAAAATATTTTATGCCGGGCTGTCCTTTTTTTGAAAACTTAAGGAAATGTTAAGGAGGTGGAGCATTTCAATGCGGGAGAAGTTCAGCAGAGAAGGTACCTATGCTGTTCACTACACAGAACTGTGTACCTTCCTCTACCATGTAGAGTAGGATTACCCTTCCGAAGCTTGGTGACTAGAAATGTTCAATAAAAAGCTAATGATCTTGGCTGATGACTTAGGTTTTTAATTGTAAAATGTATAGAACATATTGCTTACATTTGGCCACTTGCAAAAGTGTTACAAAATGAAGTATTTTTAGACCCCATAAAAACTGCTTGCCTACATTACTCCACTAGATACGGCAAAGGGAAATTTTCAGAGACTGGCAATTTCCTTTTGTGCAGAGCAATATGTGCTCGTTCTCTGCAAACAGGGAAAGAGAAATCATATTTTTCTCAACGTCCTGGGCACTATGATGAGAACTGGTTCAACTGGACCTATGCCAGCCAAA
This sequence comes from Lagenorhynchus albirostris, assembly GCF_949774975.1. Lineage (NCBI taxonomy): Eukaryota > Metazoa > Chordata > Mammalia > Artiodactyla > Delphinidae > Lagenorhynchus > Lagenorhynchus albirostris. The sequence continues at coordinate 77,516,336 of NC_083097.1, read as the reverse complement.
CAAAAGCAGTCACTTAAAAACTAAAAGCAATAGGGTTCACAGAATTCCAGGAGACAACTTCTGAGGTAAGCTGTGTTGAGGGAGAATACTATTAAATTTAAAAACTGCAACAAGAGGCCAGTTTTCTTCTCCCAGCTTTCTTCCCTGTGTCTCTTCAAACCACTCAGTGAGTAAGTACACAAAGCTGGATACAGAAATGAAACAAAACAAAACAATGCCCCCCACCAAAACAGTAGGAAAGACTTAACCCAAGTCAATGCATGGACATAGAGCAAGAATTTCCCAATTTTTTAAGTTGTAGCCTGTCGAACATTTTACAGAACAGTACAGTATGAAGCCTGAGTCACTATGAATTGACTCAGGAAAATGGGTATTTTAACAGAATGAAACTTACAATAAAAATAATCTGACAGTTACTTAAATTATGCATAAAATGTATGGGAATGATGCCTAAGCTTAAGAAATACACATATTCTAAATACTATTTCAGCATAGCCAAATTAAATGCTTCTGGAGTTTTCTGGAAGAAGAAACAACTGAATGTAACCACTGAAGAGTAATAGATCCATAACACATGGGAGTCTAAATAACTGGGCCTTCCCACTTTTGGGAAATGGGACTCCAGGGTCTACATGTTCAAGAACTAAGAACCACAGATTCTCTCTCTTATCCCACAATCACCTTCCCTCAAGGCTACCTTTATGCCCACCATCCATATAACAGGCATACCTTGGAGATATTGCGGGTTTGGTTCCAGACCACTGCTATAAAGTGAATATTGCCATAAAGCGAGTCACATGTGTGTCCCAGTACATACAAAAGTTATGTTTACACTATACTGTAGTCTATTAAGTGTGCAATAGCATTATATCTTTTAAAACACATACACACCTTAATTTAAAAAATACGTTATTGCTAAAAAAATGCTAACCATCATCTGATAATGCAGGGTTGCCACAAACCTTCAATTTGTAAGAAACATAATATCTGTGAAGCTCAATAAAGCAAAGAGCAATAAGACGAGGTAGTATGCCTATACAGTCTATGTGACCAGTGGCCACTGGAATTGTGCAGCATGACAGAGATGTCTCCCAGACAAAGAAAAAAACCAGGAGGAGTTGGCTACTGTTTGCTCCCCTCCCCCCATGCACACTTGAATCTTTCATTCAAGCGTTAATTCAACAACCATTTGTGGAGAAATGTATCCGTCGAGACAGTTTAAAATGTCAGACAACCCGACTCAAACTGGCTTAGTCAAAAAAAGTCAAATTTACTGTTTCATATAATTGAATAGTCCAGGAGTATACTGGCTTCAGGTAAATAGCTGGTGTCATCAGAATCCTGTGCGTGTCCTCCCACCTTTTGGCTCCACTTCCTCTGTGTTGATCTCTCACAGTACTCTGTAAATTGTTTACTGCTGTATAAACTACTAAAAGACAAAATTCTCCCAGTTAATAATCATCATTTTCACTGCCTTTATTATTAATGCTAAACTCAACATAATCATCTTGCGAGAACATTAACCTATTAGTCAAAAGGTGAATGAGTACCTTGAGCAATAAAAATGACAACACCCTTAAATGAAATGGAGCCAATTTGGTCTTAATCAGAATCACTGGGGTGGAACCTGAGCATTTTAGCAGCTCTCTACATGATACTTATAAGTAAGATCACTAGCCTGCATACTCAACAAATAGCACTGAGAACTAGCTTACCTAAAGTTGTGGAATGTTTAAAGGAATTCAATAGTTATTGTGATATTAAAATGTATCTATTTTATACTATTTATAGTATATTTATAAATATAGTAAATTTATTTACTATATTTACTATATTTATTTACATTTATTTACTATATAAATATATTTACTAATATATTTACTATATAAATATATTTACTAATATATTTACTAATAAATATATTTACTAATATATTTATTTATATTTATTTACTATATTTATTTACTATATTTACTATATTATTTACTATTTATTTATTAATATAGTAAATTTATTTATTATTAAAATTATAGTAAATTTATTTATACTATTGTAAAAACTTTATTTGAGGGGTCCTAAGAATAGATGTTTCAAGTTTTCCAAAACACCTAGAACCCACAGAAGTCTCTAAGCTTTCCTTAAATTTCATTCTCAATGTCTATTCCCACCTTCAGATAACTTTTATTAACATATAATTTTAGGGTAATATCCAGATGAAACTTGAAACCCCTGTTTTAATTGCTGCAAATGTGTTGGGATAATATTTTTGAAATATTAATATGCTCCTTTTTTTTTCTCCCAGTGTTCCCTTCTTCCCTTCACTTCATTCAAACAAAGAGGAGGAGCGAAAAAAGGCAAAAAGCAGAAAAATCTAAGAGTCTTTCTGACTTTGGTTTTTAAATGCTTAAAAATTTAAATAAAAATATCTGGGGTAGAGATAAAATATTTGGAAGAAACAGGAAGATGCTACATCTATCGCCTCCAGTCACCCCCCCACACACACACACATGCACGCACATAGATAAAATAGAAATGAGTCCCCTAGTTGATGATAATAGTAGAGATTTTGGAAGATTCTAAAAGATGACACTATGGCATGACTCCTGGAAAGAAGGCATAACTCTGGTGGACCTAAGTAGATGAGAATATAAACAGTTCAGAATCTCCCATACTTATTCCCCACCCCACCCCCAAATTGGCACAGAAACAGCAAAAATTTTCCTGAGTTCCACTTACCCACTTCCACCAAGAGTGGTACTTGAAGGAACTGAGAGAGGCCTCTGGACAAAGACAGGATAATGTTGGACTGTCTTGCTCAGCTGACTAAAACTCTTAGTCATTTGACATGTGCTCTCTTCTGGGGGAAAAAAATGAACTTGACAAGTGTGGACTATCGTTTGAAGAGTGCAGGACCACACAACTTGAGCCATTCATTTCCAAAAGATAATGTGTATAATTTACAAAGGGAGGGGAAAAAAGTAAGGGATTATCAATAAAGTCTTTGTATATATTCATAAGAACTTTTATATACTTATGTGTTAGTTATCTATTGCTGCATAACAAATTACTCCAAAACTTAATGGCTTAAATTGTAATGACTATTTATTATCTCATGCAGTTTCTGTTGGTCAAGAATTTGGGAGTGACTCAACTGTGTCATTTTTGGCTCAGGCTCTCTCATGAGTCAAAACGTCAACTGAGACTATGCTCATCTGATAGCCTGACTGAGTCTGGAAGATCTACTTCCAAGACAGCTCACTCACATGACTAGCAAGTTCACCTTGGCTCTTATTAGGCACCATCTTGGAGGCTGGCTACCACAGCTTGCTACTTTATAATATTTCCACTAGACAATAAAAGATGCTTGCCTCCAATGAGAAAGAAAACATTCTAATTAAATGTCATCCCTGTCAATCATCTCAGATATTAAAAAGGAAGGCAGTTCACCTCACTTTCAAAAGGAAGCAGTGAGTAAGTTGTGCCCTTTGAACTTGACTCTGAATAAACGTTTTTTTGTCTGTTTTCCAAAGACAAGGCATCAAGTGGATATGGGAAGCTTCATCTTTGTTGCTTAGACCAAAGAAATAAAAATGAAACTTCATGAGTAAAACATTGAGAAATGAGCATGGATAATATCCGATTTTTATTTAATTTTATTTTGAATGGAAAATAAAAGGGGCATTGCTATAAAAACTCTTCAGATTAATGTCTGTTTCTTAAAATACTGAACCTTTCACTCATTGCTTTATGAAAATAGCCAGCTAACTTAGGACCTGGCAAGGAGAATGGAGTTTTTCCTGATCTTTGTCCAATTATTCCCAGCAGCAGTGACTTTTGTGTACCAATGACTAAGAGAATTTGCCCACTCCCATCCCTGTGCTCTGGTATTGTATAAGCCCCCAAACGTGTATGTAACCCTGGAAAGGTGGGCAGAAGCTCAAACAGCCCAATGAAGGCATAAGCTAAAATTAAGATGCAGAAAAAAATGTTGGTTATATTTCTTTCACACATGTCTAAAATATCCACTGTCCAAATATTCTGATAAAAATGAAACCAATGCTTGAAAGACAAAAATATCACTAATGCTATCTACATTAAAAAAAAAAACTGGGTAACTTAATCCATTTGGGTCACTCCATTTAGTCAACTCAGTTTTTCAAAAAATCTTCAAAGAAGGCTTTTAATGAAAGTATAGAGTTTTGCCTCTATTAAAAACAGCAATAATTAAATAAATCATTTGTATGCCAAGCACCACACTAGGCATGTTTTTTCATCTCATTTGTCTCCCAACAAAACTGAGAATTGTGCATTATTACTTCCAATTTTCAGATGAGAAATCTGAGAGTCAGAAAGTTTAAATAACTTATCCAAGGATATTTAGTAAATCCACGTCGGAATTCCTGACTCGAAAACCTGTTTTCACCCCACTAAGCACATTGTCTCCAGTAAAGTGGTCTCCTTTTTTGAATACAAAGCAAATTTCAAATACATGGAGGAAAATATTTACAATAGAAACATCATAAAAATATCATATGTACAACATAGAAGGGGACAAAAATCATTATCAAGCCTAACAAGTACCCACTATTCCTAACATACTCTAAGATTAAGATATTTTTTATATATATATATCTCCAAAGTTAAGCAATGTGGCATGGCAGCAGCAAGATGGAACATGACATATGAAATGAAAAATTCCTTACCACACATGGGCTTTGCAGTCCCAGGTACTGACTGCAAAATTGCTCAGACCACATGTAGAGGAAAATGTCTGCTCATTAACCAGCTCACCTAAAAGAAAACTTCACAGGCCTTCATTTTATAATGTATTCCTTATCTTCCATATTTCCTCATTCCCATCTAGTTGCAAATTCAGAAGGAAAACTCAACTTTGAGACCTTTGAACATTTGTGCTTATTAGCCAATGGTTTCTTTAACCATGTTTGTTTTTCTTTAGATCCATGTTTTTAATAGAGAAACTGAGGCACAGGAATTCAGCTCTTCACAAGCCATGCAAATGGAATCAGCCAAAGAATTTTGCCTCATGGACTCCAAGAACATACAGTACTTTACTTGTCCTTGTAACATAGTCATATGCCCAAAGTTTCCCAGTTTTTTGGAAAATGAGATAGTTCACATACACAAAAAAAATATTTTAAGGTTATAAAACAATGCAGAAGTTTATTTTTTTATTACATTGACTTTGGATTTAATATTAATCTAGTTATGATTATATAATTACTATTTTATCAATCCACTCTGTGCAGCTGTATCACTGCTCAGAAATTTTTGAAATAGCTTTTTACAAACCAGAGGTAACAGGGTGGTGGGGGGAGCGTTTGGTGGCTGCACGAGATATTTTTTAAGTGGTTAGAATTCAGTTCTCAGATGACTTCTTTTCAGTACCATTGTACCTTACCAGTAGCATGCTGGCATTGGTGAGAAAACAAAAATAAGGTGAAGAGAATTTACAGCATTAGTTCAATGTGCGTCCAAGATTTTCTTGCCCTTGATGGTTAGATTTGCTGTGCAATTTAAAAGCCAAAATCTTTCCCACAAAATAGGAAAAAGACTGAAATCCCATCTGAAACTCAAAACAGCTTTTTAAAAAGAGAAATTTTTTTAAGTTCAGCATATTTATTTTTCATTTTACTATCTTCAGTGTTTTGAAAAAAGTACCAAAAGCAGAATTACTACTCAAAAACCCACCATAAAAAAAAAGGTTTTCTGTTTCTGGCACTACAGAAAATATTTTAAAAAATATTTTAAGATTATAAAACAATGCAGAAGTAGAATGACTTTAAAAGAGGACAGATATGACTGTTCTTTAAATACTAATCTATCAAATTCCCCAGCTATTTGAATTTTTTTAATTTCTTAGAAAAGTGCCCCTGTCTATACAAATGTGTTTTTATTTTATCAGATGTGTCTGGGCTTTCAAAAGAATCTAGAATAGAAGTAGATAAAGTTTCAATTTCCTTACCTAAAGTGCTTTCTATAATTCTTATATTGAACAAAGGACTAATGCAAATACAGCTGAGGTTACATGGAGCCCCTTAACATCCCAGGAAAGAATCGCAGGGCCTGCTCATTGGTTTTTCCCAACCACTTTATGGATTCATTTCACATTGATCTCACACCTTGGATAAATACAGATCTGAAGGGTCACTTGAATGAGAGATTTTCCTCTTTATAACAGGGAATAGAAATCAAGGGCTTTGATATTGTCATGGAAATGACTCTTTGTAAATTCCTCTCAAAGGCCTATTTCAAGCCAGAATGAGCTGGAATAATGTTTTCTTTTTCTTTTCAAATTATGAGATTGGAGTATGGATAGAGAGAAGCTCTGGTCAAGATGGTGGGAGTCAAAAATAGTGTGCCTGAGAGAATTCCTCCCACTTCTGCCAGCAAATTGTATCACACAGCTTTATTCCAAAAAGATGTTTGTCTTTTCCCTCAGGTGCACAGATACACAGCCTGTTGAGTACTGTAGGAACTGAGAGGAAAGGTAGAAAAAATAAGAAAGAAAAAATGGAATGGACAAATTCCAAAAATGGAATTTGACTATGATTTTTACTTTTAAAAAGCTGAGTTTCATACCGGAAATTATGGCACATACAAACATTAAAAAAATCTATTTTTCAAAGGAAGTAATTGATTTTTTAAGTAGGACTTGAGAGAGAAATAGATAATGTTTTAGCAAATACTTAAATATCTAATTAAATCACTGTTTATTCTGGTGTTTGTATCATGCAAAACTTTATTTTCTTCTAACAAACTGCAAAGAAATAAGATCTTTAGTTCCCTTTAGTAAGACAAACAAACAAACAAACAAATAGAATAGCTTGAAGACAGGGAAGTAATAATGAACTGTTGTTGTAAAAAATATCCACCCTCATGCTGAGACTCTTAAGTTAGATTTTGGGTTTTATGATCTAAATGCTGTCTTAATTTCTAGCCTTCTTAGCAGTTTATTAAAATAAAAATGCAAGAGACTTTCCCACTTTAGACAAATCAAAAATTTTCAGGGAAACAAACTTGGGAAAAATCCCTGGATTTAAGCTTTGAGGACAATTTAAAGCTAATGATATTGGTTACTGGGGCAAAGCATGGCATTTTCAAAGTCACAACACAGTCCATATCCTGTCCATAACTTTAGGGGCTCATTCTTTTATAAAATACTCTATTGATTCTTGTTTTTTTTCCTCTATTGATTCTTTAAATATTTGTTCTTTGAGTCCAGAGAACAAGTGAAGGAAGATTCCTCTATAGGAGTTATTCACAGCATCCATCCATTGACCCTCCTTGCCCTTTGAGAGAAAGGTAATATCTTGTCACTGTTAAAAAGGCTTGGGAAATATTTCTGTTGGTCAACCTCCTGTGACAACTAGAGACTGTCTAAAGAGTATTTAAAGCATCTTAGAACAAGAGATAATGAGCTGTTACTACTGAATATTAACATAGGGAGTTCCATTTTAAAGAAGCCCAGCTTAATGGAATGAATATCTAAATTAATTTGAATTCTACTACTTTGATTTTGCAGAACTGCCAGCTTAATGCCCAAGGGCAACTTGTATTATATGGAAGCAATTCTCCTAGTTAGAGTTGGCAGTACTCAGCCTTGAGTAGGTAAGAGTGCTCTGTTTGTGTTAAAATAAAATCTGCAACTGGCTTCTCAGCCTCACTTTGTAATTCAATTGTGTCCACCCCAGTGGAAGAAGAGAGCGATTTGTTATTCCCTCTATTCAGAGACATGTCTTCCATTTACAGGCACGTTCACAAATGTTTAAGAAGTGTGCTTTTAACATTCATCAGGAAATTACTTAAAATGAACTGAGTATAACTACTATTGAAGATTAATATTTAATACATAGCTCCTATAAAGATAACATGACCTCATAGGCCTAAGAACAAAACAAAGCACTGAATAATCCACAAAAAAAGATCTCTCCTATTTTCCAGAATGGGAATTAAGGCAAAAAAAAAAAAAAAAAAGAAGAAGAAGAAAAAAAGAAAGAAGAACTTTCCAAAGAAACAGAAAAGGGAAGACTGGAATTAGGATTCAGGAAACACTCAAATCCTAGATATTTCTGATGCTGACTTAACTTCCCCTCTATTTTAAAGTGGATGAGTTCTTTCCAAAAAGGCTCACATCAATGTAAGGACTTAGGAAAAGGTGGGGAAATGGGTCCTTTCTAAAAAGGCTAATCTTGTAATGAACAATAATGGGAATTCCCCCTTGTTTGAAAGAATAAATTATACTCTCTAGTGCCAAAGACCTTGAGCTTAATCCTATTAATCAATCAAGCCTGAAATTAGGGTAAAATCTTAAATTTTTATACTTCTTTACAGTTGATAAAGAGTTTTCAATAATTCTATCCCCCATGCTACCTATTTTCTTTATAGCACTTATCAATACCTGACATATTATACATTTATCTGTTATTTCTTTACTGTCTTTCCCCTACTGCTGAAATGTAAGACCCATAAAAGCAGGGACTTAGTCTGCATTGTTCACTCCTATATCCCCAGCACCAAGAACAGTGCTTGGTGCATAGTAGACAATAGATATTTGTTAAATGACTAAATGAGGTAAATAAGTGGGTAAGTACTATTTCAGTTGAGCCTTGAAACCCCCTGGGAAAAAGGCAGGGGGTTTGTCACCCTCTTACAGATGAAAAAATTGAGACCTCAAAACACCAAATTATTTGTGACAGTATAAACAGTTAACTAGGATCAGAGCTATGATTAGAAAGATCTAATTCTTATTTCCAAGTCCCTTCTAGTATTACTTTGTTGACCTGTGCAAAGGGACAAGACTATGGGTAGTCAAAGAATTAATGCCATCAGAATCAGTCCATTTTCACTTTTTATGAAGATTGATGCAAGAGAAACAAATGAGTAAGTTCATATCCTTCTCTAAAACTACAGCTATCAAGCTGTCTCAGCTTTCTTTTGTCTTTAATCACTTTCCTAAATTAAATTGCCTTGCTAAGGTGTTTGCTGCCTCATCACCTACTTTGTGTTTATAATTTCTCTCCTGGTATCTTCTCTTCTATCCTATATAATTAGCATGGCCTACAAATATCACTGTTGAGCCCTTTTTACACAATGCTAGGCATTTTCCATTTATCCACTCACAACAAGGAAGCTGCAGATCTATCAGGCTCCCAAGCCCAGGCTATTTCCACTCCACCATGCTGCCCCCATGAAAGACTTGGCTCCTTAGAAGCAGCCCTTGGGAGCCCCAGAACAGAGGTACCAGCACCTTTGACAGGGGAACTCAGCAAAAGCTTCACCCCATACTGGTTAGATGCAGGGGGGTTGCGTAGGAGTACTACGTGGGCAACTGGAGACCTGATTATTAACACCCCAACAACCATGAAAGGTTTGGGGTGTCTGAAAATCCCCCAGGTTTCAATTAAGGATTAGAATGAGAAAGAAGGTAATGATTCAGCCAATAGTCATTCCAGGAGGACACAGTCCCTGGTGGTAATGGGTGGATCAACTTTATCTTTCCCCTCTTCTTCATCAGCTACATCAAAACATTTTTGTAATGATACTGTGCTTTCTTTTATTTCCATCCCCTGATTGGATGGAAATAAAAGAAACACTTCTTCTTAGTGAAACACTAAATTCATGCCTTCTTCTTAGTGAAACACTAAATTTTTTTTTCCTCTTCTTCTTAGTGAAACACTAAATTTTTTTTAGTGAAACACTAAATTCTTCTTAGTGAAACACTAAATTCATGCCTTTTAGAGCTAGTAGTGAGCAGCTGCAGAAAGTGACCCTTCACGACTTCCATGTCCCTCCCAACAGCCAGTGCAAATTCTGCCTCTAAACTGGTGCATGACATCTCATTAGAGTCAAAATGGCACCTTCTAAACAATGGCTGAAGAGAATGTGTGGGGGACCCAGGCGTTTTGGTAATCAGGTTTCCATCATTGAAAATGCTGACCAGACCATGAAAATAAATTCTGCAACTGACCGTCAGTTACTAACATTTTGTAAAGCCATTTGAGAAAGGAATTAAGTTAAATTAGCACAGGTTCACTGGTGGATTTACGACACTGTACAAGCAAGATACACTTGCTTGGTATAAGGCCAAATTCTAGGTTCTGATGGGCCTCTGCACATTTAAGACATATGGCAGCTTCAACAGAGCAACCTAGGACAAGGCTGAGCTCAGGATATTTCTTTAAATTGTTAAAGAGTATAAGCTTAAGTCTAGACAAGATGAAAATGATGTTAAGATTGTTCACCAGCAAAGATGAACCACAGGGTTCAAACAGCAGAGTAAGTCCTGCCAGTTAAAATGCCAGGGAGGTGGGAAGGACAGGGAGTTTGGGTCCCTCTTGGGAGTGAGTCCAAGTATCCATGACTAGGAAGATGCACAGTTTCTGCATTTTCAGATGACTGAGATAACTGAGAAAACGTAAGTCTGTATGTGCCTGTATATAAGGCAAAAAAAACCCCACTCTATATTTGAGTCTTTATGAAATCTCTCATACTCTATTTTTGACAATTTTTTTTATGAAAAACCAATTAGCCAACATAGATCTCAATCAATGTTAATTTTAGTTGCTTGCAAAGGTCAATCTGAAGAAACTCATATTAAAAAAAAAAAAAGATGGAGATCAAGCCCCACTTCTCAGATTGTCTGATTGATTAATTGACAATGAGACCTTGGAATCAGTTTTTTTCCTTAAGATCACTCAGGTGATCTAAGGTGCAGCAGCCAAGGTTGAAAAACACTAACCTGATAAAATTGGCAATTTTTAAAATAGCAGACTTAGGAAATATTCCTAAGGTTATGATAACCTCACAATGACAAGTGTTGGGTTTCACTTAGGAATAAAAAGTGGCTATCTAAAAAGAATTTTTAAAAATACAACATATGGTTAGGTTGCAGTGATTATGATTATTTACCTACAGGAATCATAGAAAATAAAAACTCTCACTCCCTCTTGCGAGAGCATCGGAATTGCAACTAACTGCTGAACAATCATCAACAGGAAGACACTGGAACTCACCAAAAAAGATACCCCACATCCAAAGACAAAGGAGAAGCCGCAGTGAGATGGTAGGAGGAGCACAATCACAATAAAATCAGATCCCATAAGTGCTGGGTGGGTGACTCACAAACTGGGGGACAATTATACGACAGAAGTCCATCCACTGGAGTGAAGGTTCTGAGTCCCACGTCAAGCTTCCCAACCTGGGGGTCTGGCAATGGGAGAAGGAATTCCCAGAGAATCATACTTTGAAGGCTAGCAGGATTTGACTGCAGGACTCCAACAGGTCTGGAGGAAACAGAGACTCCACTCTTGGAGGGCACAAAGTAGTGTGTGCATCAGGACCCAGGGGGAAGGAGCAGTAACCTCATAAGAGACTGAACCAAACCTACCTGCTAGTGTTGGAGGGTCTGCTGCAGAGGCGGGGGGGGCAGCTGTGGCTCACCATGGGGACAAGGACACTGGCAGCAGAAGTTCTGGGAAGTACTCCTTGGTGTGGGCCCTCCCAGAGTCAACCATTAGCCTCACCAAAGAGCTGGGTAGGCTCCAGTGCTGGGTCGCCTCAAGCTAAACAACCAGCAAGGAGGGAACTCAGCCCCACCCATTAGCAGACAAGCAGATTAAAGTTTTACTGAGCTCTGCCCACCAGAGCAACACCCACCTCTACCCACCACCAGTCGCTCCCATCAGGAAGCTTGCACAAGCCTCTTAGACAGCCTCATCCACCAGAGGGCAGACAGCAGAAGCAAAAAGAACTACAGTCGTGCAGCCTGTGGGATGAAAATCACATTCACAGAGAGACAGACAAAATGAAAAGGCAGAGGACTATGTATCAGATGAAGGAAAACAAGATAAAACCCCAGGAAAACAACTAAATGAAGTGGACATAGGCAACCTTCCAGAAAAAGAATTCAGAATAATGATAGTGAACATGATACAGGACCTCGGAAAAAGAATGGAGGCAAAGATTGAGAAGATGCAAGAAATGTTTAACAAAGACCTAGAAGAATTAAAGAACAAATGAACAGACATGAGCAATACAATAACTGAGATGAAAAATACACTGGAATGAATCAATAGCAGAATAACTGAGGCAGAAGAACAGAAAACTGACCTGGAAGACAGAATGTTGGAATTCACTGCCATGGAACAGAATAAAGAAAAAAGAATGAAAAGAAATGAAGACAGCCTAAGAGACCTCTGGGACAATATTAAATGCACCAACTTTCACATTATAGGGGTCCCAGAAGAAAAGAGAGAGAAAGGACCCAAGAAAATATTTGAAAAGATTATAGTCAAAAACTTCCCTAACATGGGAAAGGAAATGACCACCCAAGTCCAGGAAGCACAGAGAGTCCCAGGCAGGGTAAACCCAAGGAGAAACACACCGAGACACGTAGTAATCAAATTGACAAAAATTAAAGACAAAGAAAAATTATTAAAAGCAACAAGGGAAAAATGACAAATAAAATAGAAGGGAACTCCCATAAGGTTAACAGCTGATTTCTCAGCAGAAACTCTACAAGCCAGAAGAGAGTTGCACAATATATTTAAAGTGATGAAACTGAAGAATCTACAGCCAAGATTACTCCACCCTGCAAGGATCTCATTCAGATTTGACGGAGAAATCAAAAGCTTTACAGACAAGCAAAAGTGAAGAGAATTCAGCACCACCAAACCAGCTCAAAAACAAACGCTAAAGGAACTTCTTTACGTGGGAAACACAGGAGAAGAAAAGGACCTACAGAAACAAACCCAGAACAATTCAAAAAATGGTAATAGGAACATACATATCGATAATTACCTTAAATATGAATGGATTAAATGCTTCAATCAAAAGACACAGACTCGCTGAAGGGATACAAAAACAAGACCCATACATATGCTGTCTACAAGAGACCCACTTCAGACCTAGGGCTGCATACAGACTGAAAGTAAGGTGATGGAAAAAGATATTCCATGCAAATGGAAATCAAAAGAAAGCTGGAGTAGAAATACTCATATCAGATAAAATAGACTTTAAAAAAAAGAATGTTACAAGAGACAAGGAAGGACACTACATAATGATCAAGGGATTAATCTAAGAAGAAGATATAACAGTTATAAATATATATGCATCCAACATAGGAGCACCTCAATACGTAAGGCAACTGCTAACAGCTATTAAAGAAGAAATCGACAGTAACACAATAATAATGGGGGACTTAAACACCTCACTTACACAAATAGACAGATCATCCAAACAGAAAATTAATATGGAAACACAAGCTTTAAATGACACAGTAGACCAGATAGATTTAATTGATATTTATAGGACATTCTATCTGAAAACAGCAGATTACATTTTCTTCTCAAGTGCACATGGAACATTCTCCAGGAGAGATCACATCTTGGGTCACAAATCAAGCCTTGGTAAATTTAAGAAAACTGAAATCATATCAAGCATCTTTTCTGACCACAACGCTATGATATTAGAAATCAATTACAGGAAAAAAAACCCAAACACATGGGGCTAAACAATATGTTACTAAGTAACCAAGAGATCACTGAAGAAATCAAAGAGGAAATAAAAAAATACCTAGAGACAAATGACAACGAAAACACAATGATCAAAAACCTATGGGATGGGGCTTCCCTGGTGGCGCAGTGGTTGAGAGTCCGCCTGCCGTTGCAGGGGACACGGGTTCGTGCCCAGGTCCGGGAAGATCCCACATGCTGTGGAGCGGCTGGGCCCATGAGCCATGGCCGCTGAACCTGCATGTCTGGAGACTGTGCTCCACAACGGGAGAGGCCACAACAGTGAGAGGCCCACATACCGCAAAAAAAAAAAAAAAAAAAACCTATGGGATGCAGCAAAAGAAGTTCTAAGGGGAAAGTTTATAGCAATACAATCCTACCTCAAGAAACAAGAAAAACCTCAAATAAACAATTTAACTTTACACCTACAGGAACTAGAGAAAGAAGAACAAACAAAACCCAAAGTTAGTAGAAGGAAAGAAATCATAAAGATCAGAGCAGAAATAAATGAAATAGAAACAAAGAAAACAATAGCAAAGATCAATAAAACTAAAAGCTGATTCATTGAGAAGATAAACAAAATTGATAAACTTTTAGCCAGACTCATCAAGAAAAAGAGGGAGAGGACTCAAATCATTAAAATTAGAAATGAAAAAGGAGAAGTTACAATGGACACTGCAGAAATACAAAGCATCATAAGAGACTGTTACAAGCAACTATATGCCAATAAAATGGACAACCTGGAAAAAATGGACAATTCATAGAAAGGTATAACCTTCCAAGACTGAACCAGGAAGAGATAGAAAATATGAACAGACCAATCACAAGTAATGAAATTGAAACTGTGATTAAAAATCTTCCAACAAAGAAAAGTCCAGGACCAGATGGCTTCACAGGTGAATATTTAGAGAAGAGCTAACACCTATCCTTCTCAAACTCTTCCAAAAAATTGCAGAGGAAGGAATACTCCCAAACTCATTCTATGAGGCCACCATCACCCTGATACCAAAACCAGACAAAGATACCACAAAAAAGAAAATTGTAGAACAATATCACGGATGAATATACATTCAAAAATCCTCAACAGAATACTAGCAAACAGAATCCAACACATTAAAAGGATCATACACCATGATCAAGTGGGATTTATCCCAGGGATGCAAGGATTCTTCAATATACGCAAATCAATGTGATACACCATATTAACAAATTGAAAAATAAAAACCATATGATCATCACAATAGATGCAGAGAAAGCTTTTGACAAAATTCAACACCCATTAATGATAAAAACTCTCCAGAAAGTGGGCAAAGAGGGAACCTACCTCAACATAATAGAGGCCATATATGACAAAACAGCAGCCAACATCATCCTCAATGGTGAAAAACTGAAAGCATTTACTCTAAGATCAGGAACAAGACAAGAATGTCCACTCTCGCCATAATATTCAACATAGTTTTGGAAGTCCTAGCCATGGCAACCAGAGAAGAAAATGAAATAAAAGGAATACAAATTGGAAAAGAAGAAGTAAAACTTTCATTGTTTGCAGATGACATGATACTATACATAGAGAATCCTAAAGATGCCACCAGAAAACTACTAGAGCTAATCAATGAATTTAGTAAAGTTGCAGGATACAAAATTAATGCACAGAAATCTCTTGCATTCCTATACACTAACAACAAAAGATCAGAAAGAGAAATTAAGGAAACAATCCCATTCACCATTGCAACAAAAATAATAAAATACCTAGGAATAAACCTACCTATGGAGGTAAAAGACCTGTACTCAGAAAACTATAAGACACTGTTGAAAGAAATCAAAATGACACAAACAGATGGAAAGATATACCATGTTCTTGGATTGGAAGAATCAATATTGTGAAAGTGATTGTTCTACCCAAAGCAATCTATATTTCAATGCAATCTCTATCAAATTACCAATGGTATTTTTTACAGAGCTAGAACAAAAGATCTTAAAATTTGTACGGAAACAAAAAGGACCCCAAATAGCCAAAGTAATCTTGAGGGAAAGAAACGGAGCAGGAGGAATCAGACACCCTGACTTCAGACTATAATACAAAGCTACAGTAATCAAGACAGTATGGTACTGGCACAAAAACAGAAATATAGATCAATGGAACAGGATAGAATGCCCATAGATAAACCCACGCACCTATGGTCAACTAATCTATGACAAAGGAGGCAAGGATATACAATGGAGAAAAGACAATCTCTTCAATAAGTGGTGCTGGGAAAACTGGACAGCTACATGTAAAAGAATGAAATTAGAACACTCCCTAACATCACACACAGAAATAAACTCAAAATGGATTAAAGTCCTATATGTAAGAATGGACACTATAGAACTCTTAGAGGAAAACATAGGAAGAACACCCTTTGACATAAATCACAGCAAGATTTTTTTTGACCCACCTCCTAGAGTAATGGAAATAAAAACAAAAATAAACAAATGGGACCTAATGAAACTTCAAAGGTTTTGCATAGCTAAGAAAACCATAAACAAGACGAAAAGATAACCCTCAGAATGGGAGAAAGTATTTGCAAATGAATCAACGGACAAAGGATTCATCTCCAAAATATATAAACAGCTCATGCAGCTCAATATTAAAAAAACAAACAACCCAATAAAAAATTGGGCAGAAGACTTAAATAGACATTTCTCCAAAGAAGACATACACATGGCCAAGAGGCACACGAAAAGATGCTCAGCATCACTAATTATTAGAGAAATGCAAATCAGAAGTCCAATGAGGTATCACGTCACACTGGTTAGAATGGGCATTATCAGAAAATCTACAAACAACAAATGATGGAGAGGGTGTGGAGAAAAGGGAACCCTCTTTCACTGTTGGTGGGAAGGTAAATTGATACAGCCACTATGAAGAACAGTATGGAGGTTCCTGAAAAACTAAAAACGGAATTACCATATGACCCAGCAATCCCTCAACTGGGCATATACCTAGAGAAAACTGTAATTCAAAAAGACACATGCACCTCAATGTTCATTGCAGCACTATTTACAATAGCCAGGTCATGGAAGCAACCTAAGTGCCCATCGACACACGAATCGATAAAGAAGATGTGGTACATATATACAATGCGATATTACTCCACCATAAAAAGGAATGAAATTGGGTCATTTGTAGAGACATGGATGGACCTAGAGACAGTCATACAGAGTGAAGTAAGTCAGAAAAAGCAAAACAAATATCGTATATTAACGCATATATGTGGAATCTAGAAAAATGGTACAGATGAACTGGTTTGCAAGGCAGAAATAGAGACAGAGATGTAGAGAACAAATGTATTGACACCAAGGGGGGAAAGTGGGTGGGGGGGGTTGTTGGTGGTGGTAGGATGAATTGGGAGATTGGGATTGACATATATACACTAATATGTATATAATAGATAACTAATATGTATAAAATAGATAACTAATAAGATCCTGTTGTATAAAAATAAATAAAATAAAATTTAATAAATTTAAATAAAATTTAAATAAATAAAATAAAATTTAAAAAAAAAAGAAAAACTCTTCCTAGTGTTACACCAGTGGCTGATTGACACTTGGGGTAAAATTTCCAATGATAGCACCTAGGGATGCCTCATAAGGTTGTTCATGTTATGCACTGCACAACTCCAAAGGTTTACATTCATACAACATTTGTATTTCTTTGGGGAAATAGAAGTGTAGCTTAATATTCAGGCTTTTTTCGTATTTAGACATATATGGTAAAATGTTACTCTGACTACTCTGTACAGAAATTACAGTGGGGGAGATTTTTTTCACTCAGTGAAGAAAATGAGTTTTGCTTCTCAGCTGACAAAGAATAAAATAAAATATTCTTGTGCTGAAACTGGAGACAGAGAAGCCATGGTGAACATCTGTTCTTCATATCACCCAGCATCCCTTCCTCTTTTCTATGATATTAGACATCCTCCCTGTACTAGGCAAGATTCTCCAAAGAAACAGAACCAATAGGAGATTATATATATATATATATATATATATATATGAGGAGATTTGTTATAGGAATTGGCTCATGTGATTATGAAGGCTGAACAGTTCCACAATCTGCCATCTGCAAACTGGAGAACTAGGAATGCTGGTGGTGTAATTCAGTCTGAGTCCAAAGGCCTACAAACCAGGAATGCTTCTCCAAGAGCAGGAAAAGGTGGATGTCTCAGCTCAAGCAGAAAGGACAAATTTGCCCTTCCTCTACTTTTTGTTCTATTCAGGCCCTCAGTGGATTGGATGATGCCCACTGCATTAGTGAGGGCAATCTTCTTTATTCAGTCTACCAATTCAAATGCTAGTCTCTTCTGCAGACACCCTCACAAGCACAACCAGAAATAATGTTGTAGCAGTTGTCTGGGCATCCCTTATCCCAGTCAGGTTGACATGTAAAATTAACTATCACAATCTTCATACATAGCTTTTATCCTGGAGGAGCCCATCCCATGTGGTCTTATGTGGCTGGTCTGGCTCCCATCCCCCATCTGCACCACAGGGCTGAGCACATGACTTGGTCTCATCAGTCATGCCCACCAGTGACAGTGATTGGTTGAACAATGAACATGTGACTCAAGGTGGGTCTGTCAAAGACTTTCCAGGAGTTTTTTACCAAACATACCTGAGAAGATATTCTCTTTCCATGAAGTTTACATGAAGTTTACAAAGCTAATATAATGTGTGTTTGGTTAAAAACCTGTGGCAAAAACTGTTACTTGTTCTCCAATATCTTTTTTCTCCTTTTTCCACAATAATAAAGATTCAGCTAGGCAAATGGTCTTATAGAATAAAGCCTACATTTTCCAGCTTCCCTTGGAGCTACTTATGACCATGTCAACACATGGTACATAAGTGAAAATGTCATGTGAGAGCTTTCAGAAATCTTTCTTAAGAGACAGTTGCTTTGTATCCTTCATCATTATTTTTCCCTTCCTTGCATCCTGCTGCTTGGAGTATGGATATTATGATAGGACCTCCGTCTTGGACCATGAACAATACCCCTGCTCCAGGGATGGCAGTTCAGAAAGCCGTGAGAATCGGTACCTGAAGATTTCATGGGACATAGCTGTCTTACCAGCCCTGAACTGTTCAAATGCAGACCCACATGTGAGAGAGAAGTAGACTATCTTATTTAAGCCATTTTTATTTTATTTTCTGTTACTTGCAGCAATAATTAATGGCTAATGAATCTTAGTTAATTCAGACTGCTTAATCAGCATGTCTACCACATGAAGAGAAACTGCCTAAGAGTGAAGACAACACAGGGGAAAGCAGAGCAAAAAGAAAAAGACAGAATTCTATCGATATAACTCAAGTCACTGAAGCTGGCCATGCCTCGAGCCATACCACCTTTCCACTTTCCAGTTTTTTAAGCAAACCTATTTACTTTTTTGCTTAAAATATTGTAAGTTGAGGGCTTCCCTGGTGGCGCAGTGGTTGAGAGTCCGCCTGCCGATGCAGGGGACACGGGTTCATGCCCTGGTCCGGGAAGATCCCACATGCCACGGAGCTAGGCCCGTGAGCCATGGCTACTGAGCCTGCGTGTCCGGAGCCTGTCCTCCGCAACGGGAGAGGCCACAACAGTGAGAGGCCCGCATACCGCAAAAAAAAAAAAAAAAAAAAAAAATGTAATTTCTGTCATTTGGAGGAAAAAAGTTCAGATGAATCTAGCAATCTTGAGGAAGTATACATAATGTCAGTAATGTGCATGACATTATTTTGACCAGTGATGGGTTATGGAATTAGGAGTAGGAATCAATTTATTTAGATCTCCAGATTCCTAAGGGACAGAGAGATCTAAACTGATATCTACATTACATTACCATCTACATTATTCCTTTAAAGTGGCATCTCGTTTTTATCACTTTAAAATATTATGTGGGACTTGACTGGCTTGCAAGAGTTAAGATATTTCCCTGGAAAATGGTAATTTAGGAAGATTCACCTAGCTTCATAGCATAGGAGGGAATGAAAGGATTTTGAAGGATGGGATTGGAGGCAGGAGACCAGCCCTGAGTAGGAATCGAAATGACTGGGACGTAGTGGCAGTGTGAATAAATAGGAAGGGACAAAAAGTTTAAAAAAAAAACAATCTGAACTCTAGTTCTAACATACATTTTGTCCTACTGGTATTTTACATTAGGAAAGTACTTTGCAGTTCATGATGTTTTTTCACATACATTACCTCACTTGACACTTAACAATAATTCTTTGGAGTTGGCAAAGCAGGTAACTAGTTTCACCATTTCATGAAAGTGAAAACTGAGGATTAGTGTGGTTACAGGTCTTGCCAAAAGTTACATGGGTGTCAGAGCAGGGGCCATAATCTAGATTTTTCTGACTAGCCGTCCAGTATGGATGTACTGGGTCTCTCTGTACACAGAGATCCAGCTACAAACAAAGTTTTCTTTTCAGCAACTTCATTCAGTTTTGTTTGTGAATTCTAGTTCATTGTTTTCTTCATATTCATGACCTCTCCCGAGCAGTGACATGGGCTAAAAGACAGAACTTCATCCTGAGATGTATCATCTTTATAATGCAGTAGTGGAACCAAGGTGTGTGTAGATCAAGGGAGGACCAAGTGTGTGTAGATCAAGGGAGGACAGAGGAACTACTAATGACAAAAAAAACCCAACCTTGAGTCCCATAGAAGGGATTTATGTTCCTTTTTTCAAACTTTCTCTATGCTCAGTACCTCCTCCAATGCGAGATCACCTCTCATTCCCTATCATACCAGTAGCCCTGATCATTTTAATAATTTACCATTTCATGGAGCCATGGAAAGAGAAAGGAAATTGCTTTTAGACAGTGTCTTATTCAAGCAAAAGGAAATGGTTTCTGAACCACAGAAAACAAATAAACATGCCTCTACCTGGAACTTCACTAGCATTTGCCCGTTGTCTGGCACTAAAAGATGTGCTTTAAAATAATACAGTGTGTGGCTGGAAATCCTGAATGCTAGTGGGGCTATCTAAACTCTACAAGAAGAAGATGTTAACTGTCTAGGACAACTGAACTTGGACGAACTCCCAAATGCTGGGTGTCAAACCACATGCTAAATGGCTTTCCATACAGCAAAATGAAATGCCAAATCCTTAATGGCAGCTCAGCTTTCACAACTTTCAAAGAAGCATATTCTATTATTGCTCAAAATGTAATGCTAGCACACTATGTTTATAGCCATGGTGTATGACAACCTTCATAACATGGACGCTTGGCACTCTGGTGACACTGTTAAGCCTTCTAAAGAATTACACATTTTCTATTATGGTGCTGTTGGTGTATCATTCATCCTTTGCTTGTAAATTGAAAAATGTATAGTTTGGAACTCTGTGAGGTCCTGCTGAATTCCTCAGGACCATGGTCAAACATAGTTAAACGGTTATCCTTTTCCATGTTATTCTTGGGCATGGAAAGGAGTATCTTTTTAATAAAGGAAAATTGGCAAGGAGACTTCTCGCAGTGCAGTCCTGGTTTGGCACAAAATGTGAGGCGCCAGGGATGCAAACGTCTCATCTTCAGATTCTTACCTGGCAAAGACGCAAGAGGACACATTTCCCTGGC
Source organism: Lagenorhynchus albirostris (assembly GCF_949774975.1). Lineage (NCBI taxonomy): Eukaryota > Metazoa > Chordata > Mammalia > Artiodactyla > Delphinidae > Lagenorhynchus > Lagenorhynchus albirostris. Next base: position 77,495,205 of record NC_083097.1, on the reverse strand, counting down.
GATGCGCAGCAATCTGCTGCACCACGGTGGGTCTCAGATCCTTGGACTGACCCTTGCTTAGATGGTAGAAATCCAAAGTAAAGCAATGTGACCTGGCAAACACAGGATCCTGGAGCAGAGAGTGTGATTTCTTCCATTCCTATGGAGATCCTCATTTGGCTGGAAGTCTACTCCAGGGACAAAGTGTTTCCAGATCTTTGGCAGAAAAAGAAATGCCCTCTTTTCAACTTTCTTTATTTCAAAGAAGTAGAACGCTGACAAGAAAATATAAGTATCATCCATACTTTTGCTATAGCAGTAATAGCCATATAGGTTTTAATGTTTGTACAATAAGGATGTTAACAGTGGCTGCTTTTTAAGATCATTGAAAGAATATAACATTCTTTTTTTATGAGCTATAAGAGATACTAGATGAAATATATATGTATGTATGTATTCATACATATGTGTACATACATGTATGTATGCTATGAAATGTGATAAAATATGTAAACGTATGCATATATGCATGATATATGTGTGTATACACACATGTGGCATATTGAACATGTAGGACTCATGAGGCATTATCATAAAAAGCCATTTTGTTTCTGTTTTCTGTATTCTGCTGTCCTTTTGAGTCAGGAGACATCTTCCTCTGCCCCTGGATGGAAACATGAACAATCTCATGCCTTTTCTGAGCACACTTAGGATACAGAAAATAATCCTATGATCACCTTAAGCTGTAAAATATGATTGCAATTCAGAAACTAGAATTTCCAGCCCAAGAAATAAACCAGGTGGCAGAAGCTAGGTGTTCCCCCCACCCTGTTCCATCGCATTTAATGGGCTTGCAGGCCTGCCTCTCAGCTGCTGTGTCTATGAATGGTTCCCAGAGAATTCTCTCAGGAGAACTCTCAAAGGAGCTCCTGGTTCCAGGAGGGACAGTTCTGCCGTGCAGGATATGCTGCAGACCTCTCCCTCATAAATCAGACCAAGGCTAGACTTTACCTGAAATCACATCGTTGCTCTGCTTCTCCACCTTCCTTATCCTTAAACTTACTGGCTTTTTCTGAAGAGAATTCCTCAAAACGTTGTTTGCCCCTGAATTCTACACTCAGCTTCTGCTTCTAGGAAACTCAATCTAAGACAAAACAAAACATCTCTATTTTCATTTAAAGTTATGATTCTCCACCCTCCACTCAAGAGTTGCCTATAGGAAGGTCATCACCCTACAGAGAAGGGGAAGCGGGTATTTTCTTATGACATTCCCTGTTCACCACTGTTCCACTCACTCCACTTACTGGCTGCTATTATCAAATAATTTTCCTGCATCTCTTGAAGTGAATACATGATTTTTATTTTTAATACTACAAATAATTCACCGACATTTTCTGATATAGAAACATCCTTATACTTCTGGTGGAGAAAAAAATAAACATTACTTAATCATGACGCTCTATAGATATTGAGGCTATAATGTTAAGACACATTTACATCCCTTTAGTCTCTATTTCTCTCTTCTCCATCCTAATATTATCTAGCATTTTAGTTCTAGAATGTTAAGAAGGTTTCTTGTTGTTTTGTTTTTTTCCCTTTGGCCCCTGATAAGTTTTTGGACAAATGAACTTCAGTACATATATTTAGTCATCCTTATTTCTTATATCTTTGGCTGCATATCCTAGAATTAGCCTTTTCTTATTAGAGTACTTCCTTCAGGAGTGTTTACAAAGTGCTTCATTGTATGGCAAACTTGTTATGACTGAGAACATCTCTGTTGGACCCTCCATGGTGCTGTTGAAATCTGGCTGTAAGTGTCCTCTGGGTGGCGGGAACTCAAAAGTAAATTTGAGAGCCCTTTGAGAGACAGCCGCCTACCTTAGAACCTCCACATTGCAACAATGCACTTTCCAATTGATCTCTAATGTACTCTCCCAGGTCTTGACCCCAAAAGTGCACCCACACTCTCTTACCTCTGGGGTCTCCTTGCCTAGGAGGAAGCTCCTGGGGGAGTTTGCTTGAAGACAATGCAAGCCTGGCTACCTTCACTTGGCTCACAGAAAACTCATGTATCCTTGGTCTTCCAAACCCTCCCACTTACTGACTTTTCTCCTCATTACGGCCTTTTGAGTGCCTCCTGCCCACCTCTCCCAGGCAGGAAGAAGACACCAAACACACATCAGCTTCTTCCAAATACTCTTTCACTCTTTATAAACTTTAAAAAACAAACAAGCAAACAAACCTTTTATCTCTTAATAATATGCTTGTGTTACCAGTTCTTAATTTTTTTTACTTTGGGGCATTATTCTTTAACTTCAAACTTTGGAAGATGAGGGTTCTTTCCTGTTTCTATTCTCCGAAAATAGATTACTGCAATGTTGGTTTAATAAATATTCCATCACCACACAAGAAAAAAATTTTAGCTATGTGTGTCAATGGATGTTAAATAGACTTATCATGGTGACCATTTAGTAATATATACAAATATCAAAATCATTACATTATACATCTGAAACTAATATAATGTAACTTGTGAATTGTATCTCAATAAAAAATTTTAAGATGATGTTGTCAGAAAATGGAAGTATTTAAACATGAGAGGAGATTTATATAAATTAGAGAAAGGTTGAGTATAATTATAAGAACATAGGAAAAAATAAGAATAAAATAAGACACTAAATCTAGGAAAAACATACTAAAATTATGCAGGAAAGGAAAAGTAATTCTTGTAGTACACAATTCATTTGTAAATAGTTTACATATTAAAATGATTTAAATCTGAAATAATACAATTACAATAATACTATTTTAGAAGAGTAGAAACAGGAAAGAATCCTCATCTTCCAAAATTTAAAGTTAAAGAATAATGCCCCAAAATGAAAAATTAAATATTGGTAACACAAGCATATTATTAAGAGAAAAAAGGTTTTTCTTAAGTTTATAAAGATCAAAAGAGTAAAATAATGTTTGTATCTGGGGTGGGGGAAATGGTAAGAGATGTAATAGCAGAGCACTTCCATTTTTCATTTTTTAAAAAGACTATAGAATTCTTGAATATCTATATTTTGTACATATACAAATTTGATAGAAAATAAAAACTAAATTCTTAAAAATCAAAAGCTTAAATATGGAATATTCTGTAAAAGGCATTGGGACAACTGGTTATCCACAAGGAAGAGATAAAAGTAGATCTCTCTAGAACTTCCCTGGTGGTGCAGAGGTTAAGAATCTGCCTGCCAATGCAGGGGACATGGGCTCGATCCCTGGTCTGGAAAGATCCCAAATGCCGCAGAGCAGCTAAGCCCATGTGCCACAACTGCTGAGCCTGCGCTCTAGCGTCTGTGAGCCACAACTACTGAGTCCGCGCACCACAACTACTGAAGCCCGTGTGCCTAGAGCCCGTGCTACGCAACAAGAGAGGCCACCGCAATGAGAAGCCCACGCACCACAACGTAGAGTAGCCCCCACTTGCCGCAACTAGAGAAAGCCCGCGAGCAGCAACGAAGACCCAACACAGCCAAAAATAAATAAATAAATAAATTTATATTTTTAAAAAAAGTAGATCTCTCTCACTCACCATCCACAAAAATAAGTTCAAAATGAATGTAAGACTTGTGTGTGAAATGCAAAGCTTTAATCCTTTAGAAAAATAATATAGGTGAGTATCTTTATGATATCAGATTTCTTAAAAGTCAGAATACTACAAAATATAAGGGAAAATACTGATAAATCATATTGCACATTACAATCAAAATCTTCTATAGTAATAAAAGTCACCATAAGCAAAGTTGAGACAAGAGACATATTGGGAGAAGATATTTGCAAAGTATATAATTGCTAAAGTATCCAGAATATATATGGAATTCCTATAAATAATAAGAAAAAATGCAAAAAAGTTTAACAGAAAAAACAAAAGAAGAAAATAATATAATCAGTTAATTATAGAAGATATCTCAATGATCAATAAATATCAGAAAAGGTAAGCAGACTTATCAGAATTAAATAAAAACAAGGAGAAATCATTATACACCAACAGTATGGGGTGGGGGGAGGAATAACATAAAACCTTGTAACACCAATTGTTGGAGAGATTGTGAAAAAAGAGTTTACATGTTGGTTGTGAGAGAACGAATTGGTACAACTACTCTGGAAAACAATATGATAATACCTAGAAAAGCTGAAAATGTACATAGCATTTTAATTAAATGCCCAGGTATATCCTTCAGGCCCAGAGAAATTACTGCACCTGTGGCCAAGGAGAACTGCACAAAGATGTTCTTTCCTGCACTGTTTGAAATAGGGAAAAATGGACAATAACCTAAATGTCCATAAATAAGGAATAGATGAATAGACAGTGGCTTATTCATACAGTGGAATAATATGCAGCTCTTGAAATGAATGAACTAGATCTACATGGATAAATTTTAGAAACATTACTGAAGAGACAGGACCGAACTGAACTTGCAAAATGGTACATATGATTCCACATATGTGAAAATTTAAAACATAGCAATATCATACATGTTCACAGACATGTACATATAGAGTAAAAGTCTCAAAACTTTCATGAGAATGCTTCCCAACAAATTCAGGATAATGGTAACTCTCAAGGGAGGGCAGGGGGGATGAAAAAGAGATGGGGAAAGGATAGTATCAGATGCACTGGCAATGCTTGGTTACAAACGCCCCAACAAAAATGACGTGAAGCAAATAAATGGAAGGCTAATGTTTGTTAAATCTAGGGAGGTGGATATGTGGGTATCTGAAATATTTATTTTCTGTGTGTTTAAAATTCTAGTAACATTTATACAGAGGAATATGCACCAGCTGAGCATCAGAAGGCCAGGCCTGTCTCTGATTTCCTCTAAAGGCAGTTGTATGCTTTCAGCCAAATCCCTTAGCACAGGGGGCCCCAGGCCCTCATCCTGGGACCTCGGCCTGTTAGGAACAGGGCCGCTCAGCAAGAGGTGAGCGGTGGGCGAGCGAGTGAAGCTTCATCTGCTGCTCCCCATTGCTCGCTCGCATCACTGCCTGAACCCTCCCCCTTGCCCCGTCTGTGGAAAACCTGTCTTCCACAAAACCGGTCCCTGGTTCCCTGATGCCAAAAAGTTTGGGGACTGCTGCCTTAGCATCTTTTCATCTCAGTTCCCTTATTTGTAAATGGAAGGTTATAGCATTTTTCCCAGCCTGCTTCAGTGTTAGGAAGATGACAAAATAAAATTTTATATATATATAAAATATGGCTACTTTGAAAACTATTAAGAGCTAAATAATTGAAGAATTATTACTGTTTGCATGTTGACGTGTAAAAAATGGATATGCATAAAAAATTGTGATGCTAGTTTGGCAAACCAATATCAACATACTGTATATCTTTAGTATGGGTTTTATATTGCTATTTTGACTCTACAAAACTACACTTAGGGGTTTCCCTGGTGGCGCAGTGGTTGGGAGTCCGCCTGCCGGTGGAGGGGACACGGGTTCGTGCCCTGGTCCGGGAAGATCCCATATGCCACGGAGCGGCTGGGCCCGTGAGCCATGGCCGCTGAGCCTGCGCGTCCGGAGCCTGTGCTCCGCAACGGGAGAGGCCACAACGGGAGAGGCCACATCAGTGAGAGGCCCGCGTACCGCAAAAAAACCCCCAAAAAACTATACTTAGTCATCTCATCCTACTCTGGAGGCTTGACAAGGAGAGGGAGGAAATTGTGTTGCATCATTTCTCCAACTCTATCCCCTAAATACTCTAAGGATTTGAAAGGGTTAAAAGCACAAAGATCTGCCAGGAACCACTAGGAAAAGAAAACATTGCATGCAAACATGGTGACTTAGGAAATGTCAGTTTAGTCAAAAAGACCACTGGCAAAGGAACACAGTGCATGTTTCTATTTAGAGCTTTAAAAAATTTATTTTAAATAATAGCCTTGGAAAAGAATGTAAAGTGAAGGGAGAACAAAAGGAGCTTTTTGCATATGTACTCTTTTCAGTTGTGCTCTTCTTAATAAATGAACTCTCCTCCAAAACATTTGTTAGATAGAAACAATCAAGGCTGAGGCTTTATCCTCTCTCCACTAATTAATTACCACAAATGAGCTGTAATGTGCATCATAACAACTTAATAAGCTGGGCCAAACTATTTTAGATTCTGCTATGCTAGTATTTCACCATGGCTGGGCTATTTAAAATAGGTAAGTAATATCTGAACACAAATAGCTTTTGAATTACTTGTGTCCTTCAATAGAAACTCTATGTCTTAAGCAGATGTACCGTTTCCCTGGAAGGAAGGAAAGCAAAGAATGTCATAGTAGAAGTGAGGACAGGGAAGGGAGGATGAGACAGGGCAAACATGAGAGCTTACACAAACTATCTTCAATAATATAATATCCATTCCCTCTGCAGCTGTCACACTGGCCGACCGGATGCCATTCCAACAGGTCCTTCACATTTTCCCATATTTGTTGGACATGAAGAATGGAGTATCCAATAGCTGTACTAGCCTCTCTTTTTTGACATCATTTGTTTCGTTGCCCATTCTTGCCTCAAATGTCTAACTGAAGCTGGATCAAAGTGTGACTAATACAAGCTCTTTAGTAATGTCTCTGCTTTTAATGAAAATTTAAAGGAAATTAGTGACTCATTGAGTCGATGAATAGACTTTGTATATCTGAGGATAGGTTAAAATATGGCTTACTGTCAATAAAAGAGCCAAGGGCCCCAGATGAGCTGTGAATTATCTAAGACACAATTATCTGAAACTTGACAGCCCTGATTTCTTTCAAATCAAAGGTCAGTGTATCTTCCAGGCAGTAACATCTGCTACCATCCCAAAGTGGTAATTGACTAACTTCAGCAAAGTCAGGCAGATCTTCATCTCTCCCTCCTTGAAGCACAAAGAGTTTACCACCCATGAAGGTACAATTCAGGCATTTCCAAAAGGAAGGAGAAAAGGGGGTGTCAGAGAGCCGATCTGGAGCTCAAGGAGAGCTCTATAAGGTGGTCCTTTCAGTGAACTATTTTTTTCCTGTTTATTACTTGTATCAAGTTTCTCTAGAACGTATAACCAGGGATTTTCATGACAGAATGGAAAAAAGTGGAAGAATTCTCTCAAAATATTTTTTAAACATGAGCTGTTTAGAGGCAGAGGGAATGTGCTAGTTTGATGGTCCAGAAGAAATTTTAGAGGCAAAGGCCAGTAACAAAGAGAAATAATTAATTGTCTCCCTTCCTCTCTGTTGTCACACCCATCATCTCTAGGAGGAAATGGCTGAAAATGGAGACATATAAAAAAATCAATGTTTGACCTCAGGGCAAATTTCATAATGGCAGAAAATGTATTTGATCACATTTCTTGATATCTGTTCCAAAATACATTGTACCCTCAAATTTGTGATGCTCCTGGGATAAGAAGTAAATGTATGTATAACTTTTAGGAGTGTTAATTTTGGTAAATTTTTTGGACAGAATCAAGATTGGACTGTAAAATTGGGTCTCGAACTCATTTCTTCTCTCATAACTTCCCTCCCATCTCCCCCTCTTTCCTGTGCAGGATCTATTTTAGCAAATCCTTGCTAAGATGTCAAATGAGAAAAATTTCAAGTGGGTCCTCCCTCTACCAAGTTTACATGTATTTTTAAAAGTTCATTCCGAAACCCCGAAGCCTTCAAAACTCAAAGGAATATAGCAGTTATAGAACGACAGGCACAGGGATGAGATGTTAGATGGTCAAGCCTCAGGGCCCTGTCAGTACAGCACTGATCCATCTACTGCTAAGGCCAACCCAGCACATGCGTGAGCAAGAACTGACAGGTGAAGAGAGAGATCTGCACTGTGTGTACTCTTGATCCATGGAGTAGAGGTCAAAGAAATTAAAGTTATGAGAAAACTGTCCTTGATTTAAACATTTTCTTAAGAATATTCTCTGTGTAGAAAAATATCTCAACAAGCAATTTGGAAAGATTTAGGATCAGTTTAAATTCTATTGATGCTTCAAAGGATAAGATGGTTCAGTCAGCAATATATGACCAACTAAAATATTTTTCTCCAACAAGGAGAACCAGTCCTTTTTATATACTGTTGTCACTCACTGACAGGCAATAAATCCCTTGTGTATTTGCTTAGAAGAGAAAAATGAAGATAGGATCAGATAATATTGCTTATGATATTTCTGTGACTCCTGCTTTCCTCCAGCTTTTCTATTCTTGGTTGTCACACCGCCCATGTGGTCTTGAGCAAAGCCCCCAGTTAGTTTAATCTGTTAGTTTAATGAGTTTATCCAACTCACCTAACTGTGGACGCCTTCTCTGAAGTTCCATCACTGCACTTCACAGAACAGCTTGGCAGCCTTGAATTCCAGTAACAGGAAAGGACTCTTAAACAATAGCTCATTTGATTTAAATCAAATTTTATCCATGGCATGTCAACTCTAGAACGGTATTCTCATTCAGAAAACAAACTCCATCACAATAAGGTCTTCTCTAGCTTGTTCTTTCGGCACTAAGGCTGACTGTCTTTTGAGGAAGATATAACTGATACAAAATATCTAAAGATATATCAGTCATACATTCCAAAATGACTGCATCATTTTCCCTCAATCTGTTCACATTTATTATACATTAAATCATTTGATTTCAGTGAAATCCTCCTCTTTGCTTTGAGAGACAACAGTTGTTCCTTTAATGACCAGGTAACTGAACAATTTAAGAAAATGACTGTATTAGCCTAAGAAAAGGGAATTTGATTTCTCCATGATGTTGTAGCAGTAAAAAAAGAAGTTGTGAAAACTCCTAGTGAAAAAGTAGGATAAGAAACTTGTCTATAAGTTATTAAAATAACCATAATAAAACAAGCAGCAGAAATTACTTATAGATGGCCAATAAACACGACAGACGCTCAACTTCAATAGTCACCAAGAAATTGCAAATTAAAATCACAGTGTGATCCTACACACACACACCAGGATGCCAAAAATGAAAAGATAGAAAAGGCCAAGTGGAGGTACCAGGGCTCTCATACACTGCTGGTGGACAGGAGAATTAGTACAACTGCTTTGGAAATCTGTTTGGCAGTATCTATTTAAACTGAATGCACACATTCCCTATCACATGACAAGTCCAATTTTAGCTATATTCCCAACAGAAATTTGTATATACATTCACTGGATTACTTGTACCAGATCGTTCATAGCAGCAATTGTAACAACCTCAAACTGAAAACTATCGCAAATATCCATCAGCAGTTGAATGGATAAATGGATTTGAATGGATAAATATTCACACAGTAGAAAACTCTATCGCTGTGAAGGTAAACGATCTACAACTACACACAACAGCAAGAATGAATCTCACAAGCATAGTGTTACATGAAAGAAGCCAGACACAAAAGTGTGCACATTGTGTGATTCCATTTATATAAAATACAAAGACAGATGAAACTAATTGATGCCTTGTTTATGTTATCCATGAGGGTACAAAGAGGAAGTCAAGTGCCCAGAGGATAGGAATGCTTGTCGTCCTCAAGCTCCCCCCTTCTCCTGTGTGAGGTCCCCACCCTGAGCACTACACTCACGATAAATGAAGATAGTTTTTCACGTGAATGCTGATGCTGAAGCACGTGGCAAGCAGGCACAAAGCCATGGAGACATATTTGATGTAGCCTCCAGGGCAGAAGAGGACCTTGTGCTGCTCCCCCGAACACAGAACCTTGAGACCAACAGGGAAGTTTTCCTTTAATTCTCCCATTTATGGCCCCATCAAAGCACAGAAAATACTTTGATTTAGGCTATGGTTAGAAATGGAAACTTGTTAGTTGTGATGTGGTAGAGGGAATGGGTTGGCAAGGGGGTGTAAAAGAAGATGAGTGGACTTATATAACGCATTTCCAAAAACTATTATAGACATTTACTTCACACATAATCCTTTTAGGAGAAGTTGCAGGTGGACATGGCACTCAGGTTCCTTTCAATTTGTTTAAACTGTGCACAAACAGACCACATGAAGGCTAAGAAGATATAAATAGAGGGTACTGCTGCAGCTGAATACAACTTACAAAGAAAACCTGACACACATTTAATGATGTGTCTGAGAGCTAATTGTGCTGGGTAATAAATGGCAAACATACACAAACAGTTAAAAGCAGGTTACTCCTACTTGGTCAAATGAGGTTTTCTCCCTAATTTTTCTCTTCTTTTTGTTGATTCCAGACCCTGCAACTCTTTCCACGGGAGACACTCTTCTTATCTATCTTTGTGCTGCTACAGCAGGGGCTGGTACAAAAGGTTCTCAACAAATGGCATCAAATGGAAGAAATGTCACTATTGATAGTTCACCCTGATGCTCCCTCTTCCATCAGGGATTCCTGTTCTCCACCCATTATCCACAATGGCTTGTGAAAAAAGCCCCCTGAGGGGCCCCTGCCACTTCTCTTCAGGTCCCCTGAGTCATTTTCAAACTGCCTGTTTCTTATCACCTGCAACACTCACCCTTTTCCACCCACAACCCTCATCTACCTAGTGCCCTGGGTTCGAAATATCTGGGAACAATAGAACTCTGGGAAGCACACAGATGGCTCATCAGCAAGGACTGTGCTTCTCAGCCCTTCCTACACACTTGGAAAACTGGTAAAACATACTGATGGTGGGACCCCACTCCCAGAAATTCAGACTTGGTTGGTTTGGGCAGATATCTGGCAGCTGGATTTTTTAAAGTGCAACTGTTAATTCTGATGTAGCCAGGGCTGAGAACCACGGCCTCGAGGGTGATTGCATATTCACTAGATGTGGGGAATAGCCATGAGTAAAGCAGACACAGGACAATAAATACGGACTCTGAGCATCTTAAGAAATAAAGGAAGAGAGGAAGTGGGAGGTGAGGCGAGAAGCCATTCAACAGAGGTCCTGCCCTTGGCAGGGTTTGGGCTTTGAGGAGAAGAAGCTGGCAACTCCCAGATGTACCTGTACTCAGTCCTCAGCAGCGACTAATAAGAGAACTTCTGATGGTTCTATTTAGAGTACTAAAGCCCAATTTTAATCTGACGGAGAAAGGAAATAGTAAGGACAGAGCACATGACTCTGTCTATGACACGCTGAGGAGGCCACACTGAGGGAAACCTGTTGTCACTGGCACAGTGGCTTTAGTTCCTCCTCTTCCTGCCACCCCTCCCCCCACCCCCGTCCACTAGGTGTTGCTTCTGCCCAGCACCAGAACACACTCCCTTCTCCTCTCTGGGCAATTCTCTTCTTCTCATTTGGTGATGTTTGATGGCAGTGTTTTGGTGGTTATCGTTAATGCTTTCATTCGAAATTTCGTTTCTAACTCTTCACAGTGAAGACCACCTCCCCAAGAAAACTTCAAGCACAGGCTTTGGAACCAAAGTGACCAAGGTTTGAATGCTGATTTGATCATTTATCAGTCATATAATATGGGCGATTGATTCTCTGAGCTTCAGTTCTTTTCATTCTATAAGATGGAGAGAATAATATCTACCCTGTGAGGTTTCATGAGATTAAATCAGATCATCAAAACAAAAGTCCCTGACGATGGGAAGGTGCACAACAAATATGAGTTTCCTCCCACTCTAGATAAGACCTCTCTCTGAGACCTGCACTGTCCAGTATGGCAGCCACTAGCCACCTGCAGCTATTTAAATTTTAAATGAAATTGATTAAACATATGTAAATTAGAAGTTCAATCCCTCAGTTTCCCTAGCCACACTTCAAGTGCTCTGTACATAGCCACGTACAGTTAGTGATACACACACACATACATACATATACGCGAACATATCTTATTGGATAGCACAGATTATAGACCATTCCATCATTGCAGAAAGTTCCTGTAGACAGCACAACTACACCATCAGGCCTGCTTCAGTGCAACTGCAATGAAGACAGGAACCATCCATGGAACCCACTGGCCAGGCAGTGAGGTGCAGGGCTAAATCCTTCTATCAGAATATTCCACATGTAACATAGCTGCCTTTTCTAGGTGTTCACTTCCAGGCAGAAGGGACAAAAAAGATGTTATAGAAAGAAAAATACCATATGATCTCTCTTATATGTGGAATCTAAAAAATAAATAAGTAACCACGCTAATAGATACAGAGACCAGATTGGTAGTTGCCAGAGGCGGGACAGTGGGGAGTGGGAGAAATGGGTGAACAGTTTTTGTTTTGTTTTGTCTTTTCAGTTTAAATAAATTGAATAAAAAATAAATTAAATTAAACTAAAAGTATCAGCATGCTAAAAAAAAGATAAAAGTAAAAAAAGAAGATGCTGAAGAATCTGAAAATAAGCACGACTTACTCAGTGATTTTGTCAAGACTGGGCAGGTTATGTTAGTCTTTAGCTCTGCGTAAGCAAATAAATCCATCCAAGGTTGTCAAGCAAAGGGTATATTTGCAATGAATTTAATTTATTATTCACACAGTACTTCTAGACACTGCCTTGGTCAATTTTGAATTCATTTCCCTAGCAACCTGGGCTAAATTAAGCAACATGACAGAGCCATGAGGCAGAGAGCCTTCTGAGAATATCTTAACCCATCATCTCAGACTTTAAAGTTGCCTTTTATCTTAGTTGCTGTGCCTACACCAGCCTGCCAACGATTGTCATCTGGGGCCTATAGTCCCCAGGTCACTAGTTCAGGTAATGACTTGTTTAAACAGGAAAAACAAAAACATGATGGGTCACAGGGTATGGTTGTGCAGGCTGTGCACTGCACAACTCCATGGGGTACCAGTTACAAGGTTATCATACATTTGTACATTTTTTCCAACAATCTCCCAGAAAACAGCAAGGTATCTGAAACAATGAAGACACCATCTAGCTTCATAAAGGTACTGTATGTACTAACTGCCCCAGGGTGACTGGATGTGCCAGTCTGAAGCTAGAGGGAAGGAACAGACAAAGGAGTCAAAATCCTGAATCTAGGGATAATTCAGCACTGGGGCCCAAGAATTTCTGGATATCCACAGCAGTTCTTTGTTCCAGTAGCTGCCGGAGATATTCTGCCTTGTGATTCACTAAGCTGGACAGGCCTTGCCCTCTGATTTAGAGATTTTCACTGGTTTTGACCAGGTTACAACACTAATACAATGTTTCTCAAGCCTGGCTCTACAATTGCCTGAGGAGTTAAGAAAAACAAACAAACAAACAAAAGAAACAATAATGAAAACCCCAAAACCTCATAGATAGGGAGAGTAGATTGGTAGTTGACAGAGGCAGAGGGTGAAGGTTGGGCAAAAAGGGTAAGGTGGTCAAAAGATACAAACTTCCAGTTGTAAAATAAATAAGTCATGGAGATGTAATGCACAGCATGGTGACTACAGTTAATAATAATATATTGTATATTTAAAAGCTGCTAAGAGTAAATCTTTTTTTTTTTTTTTTTAAATTTAAAAAATCAAGGTTTTATTTCATATTAATTTATTCCTTCTACACCCTCTTCCATTACATGGATCTGAGTTTTTTTATTTATTTATTTATTTTTTTATTTTTTTTATTTTTTTACATCTTTATTGGGGTATAATTGCTTTACTAAGAGTAAATCTTAAACGATCTCATCATACACAAAAAAATATGTTACTATGTGTGATGGTGGATGTTAACTAGACTTACTGTGGTGAACATTTCACAATATATACAAATATCAAACCATTATGTTATACATCTGAAACTAACATAATATTATATATCAACTAGATCTCAATTTAAAAATATTCTGATTCTCAACCCTACTTCAGACCAATAAATTAAAATCTCTCTGGATAGGGCCTGGGCAGCAGTATTTTACAAAAGTATCTAGGGTGCAACATGGTGGATAACCACTCCTCCAGCAGATAGAAAGAATGGAACAGATGTATAGAAGGGGAATCTGATGCCCCAAGTCTAGGAGAAAAATTGTTAAAATGGAAGAATTTTTAAATGTGTTGCATAGGGCTTTTAATTATTAGAACCAAAGATAAGCAGAAAATAGAAAGAAAAATGTTAAATAAGCAACATGATCTGGTGTTCATGATAGCAGAGTGGGTCTTCATCACTTGTTTTTAAAGTTTAGATTTAGCAAATATAAAGACATAACCTCAAACTTTATTGATAAACTGTCCTGGAGCACTCAAACTGAGCTTTAAAGTGTTAGAAGAAGCAAGGAAGGAAATAACTGAAAAGGGAAAGCGGGGACTTCCCTAGTGGCTCAGTGGTTAAGAATCTGCCTGCCAATGCAGGGGACAAGGGTTCAAACCCTGGTCTGGGAAGATCCCACATGCCGTGGAGCAACTAAGCCCGTGCACCACAACTACTGAGCCTGCGCTCTAGAGCCCACAAGTCACAACTACTGAGCCTGTGTGCTGCAGCTACTGAAGCCCGGGCGCCTAGAGCCTGTGCTCTGCAACAAGAGAAGCCACCACAGCAAGAAGTCTGCACACCACAACGAAGAGTAGCCCCTGCTCGCCGCAACTAGAGAAAAGCCCGCACGCAGCAATGAAGACCCAAGGCAGCCATAAATAAATAAAATCAATAAATAAATAAATAAATATAAATAAATTAATAAATAAAAAACAGTAAACTATTTTTTTAAAAAAAAGAAAAGGGAAAGGGGAAATCTGGCCCATTTAAGAATAAAAATGAGCCCTCAGCTAAGTCCTGCAGGTAGCACAGCATTTCATAGTCCGAGCTCAGGAAGAAGGGGCTCACTGTGATGACTGGAAAGGTAAGTGGCATAACCACAAGGGAAGCTGAGACTATTTGGCAAACTGTGGCTTGTTTATTTAGAAGACCTCATAATTTCCTGCTAAATAATCCAAGTGTGGCCTAGTCCAGCTTGTTACAAATGAAAATGGCTTAGTCATTTTACCCATTTCAAGAGTTCTCTGTGAGTCATGGGTTATACTCACTTCACACTCAGGTCTAAGATAGCCAGTCCCCTTGAAACGTCTCTGGAGTTAAGTCTTCCCAGCTAATCCTTTCTGCACTATCTCAAAGATGAGTCAGTGCTTTGTTGTCTTCCTTTGCCACCCCAAGTTAGTGAAAAATATTCAGAATTCCCAGAAAAGTAGATATATTCTAATTGGTTCTTAGTAAAACAGCCAATGTCATAAATGTATGCTGTATTTTCAACTGCATGTTCAGGGATAGGGAGGGTGGGAGGGAGACGCAAGAGGGAGGAGATATGGGGATATACGTATATGATAGCTGATTCACTTTGTTATAAAGCAGAAACTAACACACTATTGTAAAGTAATTATATTCCAATAAAGATGTTAAAAAAAAAAGAGCCTAGAACTACACATTCACTTTGAATTCCTCTAATGGAGATAGATGTTTAAAAAATTTTAGGGAAGAGAACATATTTTCCCTCATCTCCATTTCTTCTTATCCAAATCTTTTATTGTTTTCAAAAGCCAGTTTACCTCTCATACCTTCCATTAACTTTTCCCAACCCAAAGTAACCTCTTCCAGCTCAGGACTTATACTAAGTAACTGACCCTGTCATTTGGTATTATTCGTATACTGTATTATTACACCTCTCATAGTCATTTAGCTTATCATATAGGAGTATCTTTCACACCTGTTATATTCTTCAAATATGTCCTTGGGTATAGTGCACAGTGGAAGAATATATACTTTGTAGCATTCCCTGAATGTTAGATGAAGTCATTATGAAACAGTATAAATTCATGAACCAATTTTATCCGGTATCTATCTATACCATTTTTCCCTCTCTCACAAAGGAGAGGACACAATAATATGTCCGGATGTAAGATATGGTGCCCTGGTTTTCTCACAACTGTAGGACCCAAGGGGCATGAATCCCTGAATTCCTTTAGTGTATCAGGTACCAAAAACATGGGCAGGGGTGGAGGGCCTCCAATGCTCCCCCAGTTGAATCACGTGTCTTTAAGATTTTTTTAAGGAATAAGGAGGAATACTGGTAACTAAATGATGGCAGGCCACTGATCGTAAAACACATCCTGATTTCAAAAATGTTAAAATACAAAAAAATATGTGCTTTAAAATCAATGATTTATGGTAAGTGAATATGATCTTTTAAAAGAGGTAATATGTAATAAAAGTTAGAAAGCTCCTTCATTAAAATATTTATTATCATAAATCAGAGAACAATTTGTCTTAAAGAAAGGCATATCTTAGACCTGCTCCTGAAACACTGAGCACCAGACAAGACTGTAGACCATGCTGGAGGCTGGTGATAACCTACAATATACCAAGTACCCATTTATGTTCCCAGAAGGTGAACTTGTCCAAAAGGATCAAAAGCTATGGTGTCACAGCCTGTTGTTTGAAGAGAGCTCAGAAGTTGCAAAGTGCAGTTCTGAAAGAATACAATAACATGAGTTCCATGTTTACCCAAAATGAGGTTGCCATTTGGTTGCCTGGGGTCCTTATGCAGCTTATTCACAAACTGGTCCACACCAATCCAACAGTGGCCAGAATCTGCCTAGTCATGATCATATTCTACAGAGCTGTTACAACTTCCTTTACACCACCTTGTATGGAGTGTACTGCACACATTCCATGTTTTGTATTATGTTTACTTTTGTCTCTGTCAGTGATGGCAAGGAGTGTGCCTTGTGCACTATTTCCCCAGGTGCCTTGCATAGTGCCTGCCACACGGTGAGTAAGCTCTCGGAAAACTGTGAAGGTGGAGGCTTCCCTGGTGGCGCAGTGGTTGAGAGTCCGCCTGCCGATGCAGGGGACACGGGTTCGTGCCCCGGTCCGGGAAGATCCCACATGCCGCGGAGCGGCTGGGCCCGTGGAGCGGCCATGGCCGCTGAGCCTGCGCGTCCGGAGCCTGTGCTCTGCAACGGGAGAGGCCACAACAGCAAAAAAAACTGTGAAGGACACATGCACAAAGACCTGCCCAAAGGAAAAGCAGTGCTAACACTTAGTTCTGGGGTCAGCATTTACCTAATGAACCCATAAAGAACAATGCATGAGATTGTTGCTTTGCACAATATTAATCAAAAAAAGGATGAGTGATGGGGTTCTGAGGAGAAGGCCCAGGAACAGTATCTTTCTCCATTCACTGTCTCTGTCTATGAATGAAAAGTAATCCAAAACAATCTTTTTAGCAACTGGTGTCAATGTCAAAAGTAAATTCAGTAATTTTGCCTTGTATCCTTTCTATCCCAAGATATCCCAACTTTCTTTAACTGTGAAGTATACTCAAACAGATATATCTAAACTTCCTGGGTGGAAATTTTTCCCTTTTTTTTTAACCCAAATAGATATTTAACCTGTTGATGTTACTGCATATAATTTACAACGTATTTAATCAGAACCCAGCAGTGTAGGGCTCCCTCTACACTGCAGTACTGAACTTGAAGCCTAGGAAGCCATGAGTCCAGAATCCTTCTAAACTCAGATAAGAGAACAAATTAATTTTTCTCTTGCCCTGGACTTCTCTTCTTCATCAAGGCCTGCACTGAAGCACAGGGATGAGTAGCCCACAGGCAGCAAAGAGCCACACAACTGCCACAGAAGTGTTCCTTCTGGCAGTGCTGTGGGTGCTGCTGCCGTGTTCTTTTCCTGCCCTACGATCAGTCACGTGCCATGCGGGCTGCCTGTTCTGAGAATGCACAAGGGAAAAAAAGACGGCATCATGCAGATTTGTACTTTGCCTGTGGTTCAGGCCATTTCATGTTACTAGCTTGGTCACAGCTAACTGGGCCAGGAAAGAAGCATGAGAAAGAAGTCATAATCTGCCTTGTTAGCAATTAAACACCCAACAAGTAGTGCATTCCTGGTACCCCACGCCTGTGCTAGCACTACCTGGTACTGGTTTCTGTGGGGGAATACTACAGAACATTTAGACTCTGATCAAAAACATAAGATCAAATAGTAACAGGAAAATAACCAGGATGTTATGTATACATATTTTAATCACCCATACTGACTTTCAAAAATGAAGTGACTGGGACTTCTCTGGTGGCGCAGTGGTTAAGAATCTTCCTGCCAATGCAGGGGACATAGTTTCGATCCCTGGTCCAGGAAGATCCCACATGCCACGGAGCAACTGAGCCTGTGCACCACAACTACTGAGCCTGCGCTCTAGAGCCCGCAAGCCCACGAGCCACAACTACTGAGCCCATGCGCTGCAACTACTGAAGCCCGCATGCTCTAGGGCCCGTATGCTGCAACTACTGAGCCCACATGCTGCAACTGCTGAAGCCTGCACGCCTAGAGCCCATGCTCCACAACAAGAGAAGTCACCGCAATGAGAAGCCCGCGCACCACAACAAAGACCCAATGCAGCCTATATATATATATATATATATATATATATATATATATATATATATATATATATATATATATATAAATGAAGTGACTGATTTTATATCCAAATAATATCTTATGAAGCAAGCAAGAACAACCATTATGTGAACTGTTTAAATGACCCATAAGTTGCTTGAGGACCAGGAGGTATCTTACTCACATTTGTGTCCCCATAGCCCAACATGGTGCTCAATACATAATAGGTATCTAATACTGCTGAATGAATGAATACCTATCTTACCTGAAGATGAATGCCACCTAAACAGAACAGCCCTTAAGTTTTAACTACCTGACATAGCCTCCATCTAAGGAAAAACAGCACCAAAATTCTGCGGTTTGGGTCATTTCATATTACTAGCTTGGCCACAGCTAACTGGTCCAGGAATTCCTGCTGAGGCCAAAGTACTCTGGGGCACCATGGCGAAAGACAGATCAGCAGGAGTGCCCCATATTGGATAGCGGCCAATAGACTTTATTCCTCCCTCTCAGGAAGTACAAATACAAGTAGCACAGAGAAGAGGGTCACAAGCCCTGCTCTTGAATCAGGCACGCCAGTGTACTTTAGGCCCAATGTATGGGGGCCCAGAGGGGCTGACTGCCAGCTGTGTACTTATGAAGAACCCTATCACTCCTGGCAGCTTTCCCCTATGTTCTGAGAAACTTTAGAGTTCTAAGAGATATAGATACTGCTTGGTAATAGTCTGGGAAATGCTGAATGCCATGTCCTTTCCTGATTAGTTGCAATGTCCACTTGCATTTTAAAATCTCTTAGAAACCTTGCTCCAAAAAAAAAGAGTTTAATCCTATTTAGCAGTCTATTTCGAAGCACACATAACTGCCAACGTGTAGCATAGGACATCTGATTTGAGAAATGGTGCCCTAAAGTGACCTAGATGTATCTCTTTTCTCACAAGTACGTCTAACTAAAGAATTTCCTTAATTATGGGACTTATAAATATTATCCTCAGCAAATAAGCCTCCAACTTGCAAGAATGAAGCACAGGCTAAAAATTAGACCAGGCCCTTTTGTATAAAGCAGTTACTCAAATTGTAACATGAGTCAAAACTTTGGGTTCCAAAATTCTTAAGACTTCATGACTTCATTCAGGAATCCTTTAAAAACAACTGTGGTCATCATCCATTAAAAATGCACCTTTCACAGTGTTCCACAGACAGGGAGATAAAAGTCCTTTGGGCTGATTTATTTTCATTAGTGCCTTGCCAGTAAATATGTAAACAATTTCAAACTGGGCAAACACACATGCTGAGCATAATAAAACCCATCTTAATTGCTGCTCTACTAAGAAAAAGAACTCTGAGTACCTTGTCAAATAAATAAATGATCTATGCCTTTTCTTGTCACTTTTCTTCAGTAAGTTTAATAAATAAAATTGATAGTTTTGGAAAGAGTTTTAGGTCAGCTCTTTCAACTGTAACATTCCTTCACTTAAATATCAGGTGCCAGTTACCACGACGTTCTAAATTTTGAAGCAAAAGCTGTTTCCTGCATTTATTTTGACACATATCATAAAGCAGCATCAATAAAGCTCAGCCCATCAACCCTGGCTGGAGTTTTTCCTGATACATGCCTGTGTTTTTTTACTTTTCTTCACCTCCCTCCTTCCTCCTGCCAATCCCCACTTTGCCCCAGAGCATGACTCATTAAGCTCCTGGTAGAATAATTACTA
This sequence comes from Lagenorhynchus albirostris, assembly GCF_949774975.1. Classification (NCBI taxonomy): domain Eukaryota; kingdom Metazoa; phylum Chordata; class Mammalia; order Artiodactyla; family Delphinidae; genus Lagenorhynchus; species Lagenorhynchus albirostris. The sequence continues at coordinate 77,475,252 of NC_083097.1, read as the reverse complement.
TGTCTGAAACATCATCTAAAAGGAAATGCATTTTAATTCATCTAGAAATTCTAATTAGGATCATGAATAACTGAAAAGGTTTAACAATGAGCAAACATGCCTAATATACACTTCTTTTTTTTTTTTTTGGCCACACCGCATGGGGCGGCATGTGGAACTTCCCCGGGCAGGGTTCGAACCTGCACCCCCTATGGTGGAAGCACGGAGTCTTAACCCCTGGACTACCAGGGAAGTCTCAAACGTGCCTAATATAGAAGAGAAAGTGTGAGAACAGACTCCAATGGTCACAGGAATAGAAAAATCATAGTCTGTAGAGATAAATATTAGTGCTTTCATGGAGAATTCATTGAACAAAAACCTCATCTGCTCCCAAAATAAAATATTCCTGAAATTAGACACTCTTCTCCTATCACACATCAATCAATGCTTACTTTTGTAACTAACAGAATAACTGGGTAAGATTCCAACCGCAAATGTATACATGGATACATGCTGGCTTTCACCCTCAAGAGCTAAGGAAGTAATGATTCTCGAATTTGGAAACTGCTATTCAAAGTGTAGACATGGAAGGAGAGATTAATAAGAGGGGAACACAGTACAGACAGACACGAGTTGTAATAAGCTGTTAGTATCGGTGAAAAGAGAGAAATAAAAGCTACCCCAAGGGAAAGAAAATTCAAAGCCAAGGGAAAAAATGTGGGGAATTTAGTTTCCATTCCCGCTCTTTGCGAATTGCTTTAATCTTTAGATTAAGCCCTTTATTGTGTCTGTTTGTATTTTGTTTCTGAAATGAGAGGTAACATAAAGTCACCTAAATAATATCACTTAAGACATACTGAAAGAGGAGAAAAATATGTAGTAGTTTTGTGCTCTGGAGAAGGTGACCAGGAGGGTCAGCAAATAGACATTTCTGTAAAGTGACTGGAAGATCACGACTATCTTTACATTCTGTTCCCAAGGTTTTGTCTCTCACCCTAAATTAGTTCTGAGATAAGTCAATCTATTAATATTCAAATAAGAATTGGAAGCTATGTTTAAAAAAATATATAAAAGAATTAGAGTTTCTAGCAGCACTTTCCTGATTGGATCACATCCCACCTCACCCCACTCCACCCCAATCCCAAGGAATTCCTGCAACTTGCCAGAAGCAAACTGCAATTCTCTCCTTTCTAATGGGTGCATATTTCCTAGCCACTCCCATAAAATGTTAGAGGCAGGCAAAGTGACTTTGATAAATCGTATACCAAAATAGATGAGATTTTACAGCATTCCTTTGAAATGAAATACACTGTCATAGCTCTTGATTTTAGGTTTCAGACATTCAAATGATTACATTTCAAATACTTGCAGAAGGGATAAATGCAAATTTTTCCACTGAAAAATCCTTAATCCAAAGTGATTATTCATTTTCCCTCAACCTTTTTTTTCAAAGAATTGAATAACAATAAAAGCAATAATGATCATAATTTTTAACTCTTATGTACTAGGCACAGTGCTGTGTGCTTTACATGCATTAGCTTTTTTAAACTCCATGACAAGTTTAAGAGACAGGAACTTTTATCATTCCCATTTTACAGACAAGGAAACTGAGGCTTGGAGAGGTTACTGATTTGCCTAAGTTCACACAGCTTTACCAGTAAGAGGATGTAAGTTCTCCTCTCTCTTACCCCACTGCCCACACCCTTATACTGAAGAATTTGACAAATATAATAGGCATTTACCACCTGCCCATAGAAGAAGAGTATAGGCATTCTAACCTGAATGTATAAATGTTAAGGTTAATGCACAGAAAAATGTAATAAACAGGTGAATACACTTTAGGTGACTAGAAAACCTGAGAAATATTTTGATAATTTGATACCCACACCCTTCTATATTAGCCAAAATACCTTTAAAAAAAAGCAAATGAGGCTTCAAATGCTCTAATATGCCACTGATTGTTTCAGGGTGTCCATTTTACATTCCCTGTACAGGTAGAGCTGTAAGGATAAAGGGACAAAGATAGATATATACAACAAGGCTCTGGGCAATCAAACATATTTACATTCCTATAAATTTAAGTTTTCAGAAAAATCGACTCAAATCTGGGCATCAGATAAGTGTTTTAACACATTTGATTTTAGGAATCTAATTCAAAGCCAGGGCCACACAAGCAAAGCAGTTGTCTAAGCTAAGATGGGATAGCCATCTAAGTGGGGACATTTAAGAAGTACAGAAGATCCTCCTGCTTGAAATATTTTCTGCCCTTACCTGAATGTTTTCATTACACTTTGTCACACTGAACAGAATATCCATTAGATACTGATTTCAGAAATTCAGATGACACTATAAGCTGTTCACTCTTTTGTATCAATTACCTTGATTTAATTTCTTTCCTTTCCAACAGAAGTGGGAGTTTCTAGCTATTCTCAACCCTGGCTGCACAATTAGAATTAGCTACGAATATTTTAAAATAATGCTAATGCCTGGGCCGCACCGCTAGAGATTCTGTGGCTCTGGGTGAAATTCGCAGCAGCGAATTTCACAAGCTCCCCAGGTGGCCCTGGTATGTGCCAGGCTTGAGACTCACTGGTTCAGATACTCTCTGCTGCCTGTAAAAAGCAATAATGACATTTGCTGACCATGTCCGTATTTTCTGTGGTTTTCATCCTGGAAAGATTAAACCCTCTCATAGTAGGCTATGTTAAGAGAGGTAGTAACCACCACAAAATCTAATTTGAAATAAGAAATGAAAGTTGTGTGGAAAGAAGGTTAAAGGGGGAAAAAGTCTCTATTTTTTGTTATTTAAAAAGAAAAAAACATGTTATTTGACTTCTTTAGGATACAGGAGACATGATCCCATTTTCTTAAGTAATCCTTCAAATGTGATTCACTGCTTTGAAATACACACTTCCTAATTGCCTGTATGTCTTTTTCAAGTCTACCACAGCTGTCATATGATGAGTCAAACCTTAACTGGTAAGTAGACTCCAGTCATTCTGAGACCACTAGAATTTTGACTACAAAATAGATTCAACAACCAACAAATTCAACTGCTATTTCTTTTCATGACATCTTATCAATAGTTCAGGTCTGCAATATATGAATCAACCTGGATGAAATACCTATATTTCAGGAATCTAGGTCAGAACATTATTATTACCGAAAGAGATTAAAAACAGACATCCAACTTCACCTAAGGTTCTTATAGTAAAATTTCACATATAAATAACTCTTTACATTAAAATGTGAAACTTAGAAGAATTAACAATTAACACTCTCTGCTATTAACCTTCTGTGCAATCCAGATGGATTACTTAACTTCTGTGAGCCTCAATTTCTTCAGTTTTAAAATGGGACTATTTCTTACTACCTACCCGACCTCCCTTGAGATTTTCTTAAAGGATTTTGTTACAATGCTTGTGCACTTGAAAAACTCCAAAATACAATACAAAGGTAAGCTATCAGTAGCCACTTAATCATAAGCTTTATGAGGGCAGAAATAGTTTCTCATATATTTTATGAATGTAAAAATATATGATAGTAATTGGAACTCACAGAGAACACAGGCTAATGATTATTAGGTAAAAGCAAACTGCATTCTTGGGCTTGTTTCCCTCTACCCCAAAAGCTACCATTGCCTTTATGAAATCAGTAACCATATATTTAACCATATTTTTGCCACTTTTTCCTAGGGGCTAATGAAAAAACTGCTGAAGAGAAGCCTTCAGTGACTGTCAGATAAAATTCTACCAGAATCAAGTAAGAGTACGGGGACACCAGACACAATTTGCATTCATCCACCTATTCTTGGATTGTAGTCTTACATTCCACTCCTATCTATTTCCAACACAAAAATGAAGAAGTAGAAAACAACATGAAAAAGGGTATACTCTTAAAGTTGGCCTCATAAGTGAAGTTAAATGCCAGCATTCTTGGTGCTGAAACCATTCCGTGCCTAATGAGCCCAGAGAATAAACTGAGGCAATTGTTCCAGGTTTTTTTGTAATAAAGTCAGTTACTCATCACATTATTTGTATTCATTAGACTTAGGCAAGAAGAAGGTCCTTAACCATTACCACCACAACCATCTGCCTATGAACCATAGCTGAGCTAGCTAGGTCTGGTCTGAGCTACTAGAGAATGTGTATACTGGCTGGTGTCTGTGATATACCAATCCATCTTCTTACCTCATCTCCTTTCACTTTCAGAGACCAGGTACAAGCTTCCAGGACTCCTTATATAGTAAGTATGCATTTTCTTTGGTTTTACTTAGAGTTTTTCCCAGAGGTTACTACTATGTTTCTCCCTCCCTACCCCCTTCCAGTGAATCTGGGATTCTTGGACAGAAAGAAGTTAACAACAGTGTGGTTAGGTGAATTTTCTAGGTGCCATCCATCCCAACAAGACTGTACTCTGGAGTAATTTCTTAAAATATTATTGGCATTAATACACATGCCATAAAGAACTTTATTAAGTGACTTACATCTTTCTAAAATGACTTTATAATTATGCCATTTATTCATAGGCTTTTTAGTAAGTCTTGCCCTTATGAAGAAATTAGCACAACTGGAAGCTGGTTTATGGCCCTACTATATTTGTACATTGGTTATAGTGCAGAGCAGAAAACAGTCCAGAAAAGAGCAGGCATTCAACTTTCAACAGGTAGGAAGCCTTCGAAAACATTCAGATTATTGGCTCTAAGCTCAAATGAGTTGGATAAACAAAGATCTGACCAAGTAAGGACTGCTCTGTACGTTTTCTCTGATCTTTCATTAATCAGTACCATATTCTAGAAGTGGGGTTTCCAGAGACAGACACAGTCTCATCCTACTCTTCAGGGTCATCCCACATCTAGACTGTTGTTGAAGTAGGGGAGCCATATTTCAGAAGAGGATATTTTAAGAGGACATCCTGATACAGATTACCCATTACTTATATCTAGTCTACTCTTTTTTTTTTTTTTTAACTGAAAGAACCCTGCTTTTATTCAGGGTGGTAATAAAACCTTGCTTTAAAACTACATTTCCTTGCCTCTCTTACATTAGAGTTGAGCATGTGACACAATCTGGCCAATAAGAAATAGAAGTTGCTGTTAATGTGTCCAAAAGAGCTCCTTGAAAGGGGAGGTAGACTCAGGAGGTTTGCATCCTGCTGATTTTGGCTCTTCCCATTTTTCCTGCCTGGAATGGGAACACTGGTGGCTGGAGCTACACTGGTCACCTCCAGAGCGTGAGGACGAGAATTACACCTTCAGGCAGAGAAGAAACCTAGAAGGTCCTGGGTCCCTGATGAATTTGCTGAGTCACTATGCTGCCTCTGAGCTGTCTACTGCAGGATCTTTTCTATGTGAGAGAAAAATAAACCCCTTCCTGTTTTAAGCCTCTAGTTTGGTGGTCCCTGTTGATTTGTAGCAAAATACAATTTCTAACTGAAGCAAGTCCAGTTTCAAACTTTATCAATCATAACATAAGAGGACTTGAAATCATGTCATTTGAGAAAGGTTGAAGGAACTGGGGATTTTCATCTGGGAAATGAAGGAAATGGAGAACATAGAAAATATGTATAATCAGACTTGTGAGTCACTGACATATGAAGAGCCTCAGAAGCCAAATCAGGAAGGATGAGTGAGAGCAAGAGAAGTAGACTTCAGCCCAACCTAAGGGACCTTTCTAGTAATAAGATCTGGCTCCTCATGGATGGGTTGCCATAAGTGGAAGGGTTCAAGTATTGGGATGAATGTCTATTCTGTGAGAAACAGTAGAGGAGAAGAAAACACTGAATGAGGCAGTTGGAAAGGATGATATTTATGTACATGTCCACACCCAACCCAAAGAGTCTATGAATCTATGCGTTCCTAACACCTAGTTACCAGTCCTCTCTAATACAACAAATATTTATTGAGTGCCTGTGAAGTAGATTTTATTGCTTTCCTTTGTTTATTGTGTTCAATCCACCTCAATTTTATGCCACTTGTAGGCCTCTTTCAAGGACAACTACCTTTCCAGTTAATTTGGGAAGTGTCTTTATTTTGTCAGAATTTGAAAAGAAATTAATTTGCCGCCAGAACAACCTAAGCAGTAGTTACAGACGTGTGTTGCATCTTAACTACATGTAAGGAACTGAGCTATGTGCTTTAAATTCATGATCTATAATTTCACAACAATCCGATGAGGAAAACAGTTTTATTATTTCCATTTTTAAAGGAGAAAAATAAGGCACAGAGAGTTTAAATAATGTTTCAAGATCACATAACTAAGGGTGATGCCGGAATGGAACTCAGCAATCAGACTCCAGAATCCCTTGAGTCTATACTCTCCATGTTTACTCTATATCCGGCTTCAAAAAGGCATATACATCTAAGGATCATAATAGAATTGAAAGTGAATCACAGGTATCATAAAATCAAACTATAAATTATGAACGCAAATGTTCTGTGTATTTTGAATATTTCTTTACCAATACTTTCTTCTTTTACGTTCAATGTCATTTTATCCTTGTCTCTAAGTATCACCTTGTGAAAAACAAATCTTAAATAATATACATTAAAAAGGCATATGGAAGCTAGGCGACAAAGGACAATATTTAGTCCCTGGATAAATTGGTGAGGGGTTATGAGGTCAGCCTTTCTCCACAAACAGCTGCAATTACCTCTATAAAGCAAAAAAGCCCCAACAGGAACCTGAATCTTCTCCCACCAATAACTGAATGGAAGCTCACAGGTTAGAAAAGCTCAAACGTGTAAAAATGCAATAATTTTTCACAACAAATCTGACAACAAAATTTAAGTCAATATGTGAAATTAACTCAATATTTGAAAAACAAAACATCTCCTTTGCAAAGGTTCTAAACTTTTCTCTTACAACATTGTGAATACAAGAATACGAACGTGTACAAGTTGGCACATTATTTCATTGTGAGTCATGGTTAGGATTTAAAATTTGTCCCTTAAAAGCTGAAATGAACTGCTTAATTATTTTTAAAAAAATAGTCACTGACATTACAACTAAACAAAAACATTAATTTAATTATTAATTAATTTTATTCTAACCCATTTTTCTCTGGTTTTATTTTTAAGTCTTTTTGAAACTCTATCCCATTTTGCCACTTGTTCTGATATATTCTGATTCTGCCTTGCAAGCTGATCAGTAAAGATAAACTCAGGATCAGAACTTTGAAACAATATGTCCAGACATATGACATGTGTTTCATCTCCCTTTGACACAAAAGCCTGGCGCATTCTGCCCCCCTCACCATGGATACCATCCCATTTAGTGCAGCCTGTATCATCCTGACTATGTACACTGAAAGCTCGATGGTCATTAAGACAATTTTCCTACTCTTTACACTCAGCCAATGTGCACTGAGTGATCATGTAGTTAAAAAAATATATACTTTGGGATTAGGACCAAAAGGAAGAAGGAGCAAAGGAGAGAGACACAGGAAGAAAGAGAGAGAAAGAGAGGAAGTAAGATTCACAGAGATAAAAAAAATAAAGAAGCCAAGAATGCTTGGTGATGGCTATCATTTTGGGCAGGTGGATTTACGGTGTTAATGGCAAAGAGCAGAAAGCCAGAAGGAAGCCCTTCTCACTGACCTCAAAGGTATATGCATCAATTACTCGCTTTGGTAAATATGTCTCCTATAAGCAGTGGCCCTACCTGTCACCACCAAGACAGCTACTGTGACTGAGCCCGTAAGTCAGGAACATCCTTCCTCTTGTACCAAAGCAGTGTCTCTCACATGGCCGCTTTGTGGCACCAGTCACCTTGCTCAGGAGAGCAGCGAGGGCAGTGGCAGTTTTCTTTGGAGATTGCACATTAGTCCTTTGCTCCCATAAGATAACCCCACAGATGCTTTTCTTTGCTGTGATTATCAGCACGTTAAAAAGAGTTGCATTTTCCTAAGCTACCAAGCACACAAGCGTTTGTGTCGTTGTGAGAGTTGCCAAGCAATTTTTCTGGGGGCAAAATAATAGGAAGGAGAGAAGTCAGGTCTCCTTCCTGCTGCAGTCCAGGACCAGCATGGCTGCTATCCTGAGAGGGAAAGAAAAATCAATGCTCTGACTGTGTTTGCTCCGCATTCCAACTGGACATTGCTTCTTTCTAGTCTGAGCATGTGAAACAGGAACTCGTTCCAAGTTTTACACTACAGACAATAATAGTGTCTATAGACAATAGTTCCTCAGCTATTCAGAACTAACCACTCCAACAATTCAGAGTCCTCTGAGACACAACCATGCACAGTAAACAAAGCAAACAAGTAAACAAAACCTCTTGAGCAGCTAAATACATGTCACGACATTCCTCTCCCAGAGCTGGACAGTTATTCCCAGGAAAGATTGCCAGACATCTGCCCAGAATCCAGCTCATTCTAATTAAGACCCAGCTCTCAGCAGTTTGGCTATGTGGTACTACAGCCCGCAAATATTAGAAACAGAAAAATGAAGGGCTGTGTACTGCCCAGGCAAAATACTGACAGCGGTACAGATACAGCTGGCCTTCAAGGAAAAGGCAGAGCTAATGGCAGCGCACAGGCAAACCAAAACCAGTAACAACAACCTAAGACAAAAATGCAGGAGAAAATGGTCTATCTACCTCAATGACTTCCTTAGTATATTGCACAGCACAGTAAAATAAATCATATTTTAATGACAATTGTGAATCATCAAGAAACATACAAAGGTTCAATACTTTGTTTATGAAAGCAGAGGAGTTTTAACGCTTTTTTTTTTTAAGTTTTGGCACTTCAATAGGTAAAGTTGCACTTCCATTTTCTGGAACCTCCACTAATTACTGAAATTATTAAACACCAATATTTATCTTTAAGGTACATGGTTACTAGCCACCTAATAAATGGCCAGGGCAAAGCCAAGCCAGAAAATAGGAAAGTGGATGAAAATGTCAAATTCAGATTACGGTGCAGCAAAACTGTCAATTTGAGAGAGGCGGATGGAGTCTTAAAAGAGGCGGATGCACTGAGAAGCTTGCCCTGAAGACAGGCCTCACTCTTCCACAGCACATTGGTGGCCATTCTTGTGCCACACATGGCAACAATCGTGCAGGTGGAGCAAACAGGGAGGGTTGCTCCTTCCTCACAAGGCACTTAGAATGGTAGTGGGGAATCCTAGCTGATCTTCAGGTTACTTGTTAAGAAGGCAGATTTCCAGGATCCGCTCTTGGATATGCCAGTGTGGAATGTTTGGCTGGATGTCTGGAGTCTGCATCTTTTAAACCTCAGCCAAGTGTGGAATCACTGACCTGGGAGGCTGTGGTTTGGGGAGGTGCTCTGAGTGCCTGGGCATCTCAGTTCTACCACTTCCACCTGAGAGATCTCTAATCCAACGGGCAGCTGGTGCTGCTTCTGGGATACACTTCTGTACAGCCTGGCTCTCACTGTGAGCACACAGAGCCCACATTCTCCCATGGGAGCCCAGTGAGACTCCAAGCTAGCACCCTAAGGAGCTGCAAGAGAATAGGACAGAATGAGAGACATAAAACTAGCCATAACTTGATTTTTTATTATAAGATAATTGATCTCTACCCTTCACCACCAATAAAAAGTGGCTGAAAAGAAATTAAAAGGAGACCATATATTCTACTGTATCAAAAGCAGTTACAAGAAATACAGTGTTGTTTTTTGTTTGTTTGTTTTTAAGTTTCTTCAGGAAGCTGACATGGGTGGTCAGAATGTTCCAACTGTAACCACTTTCTAACCTTCTGCCACTCTGTTTAATAATAATAAAAGCTCACACTTAGGTACTGCTTGGTCTGTTTTGCCCTGAATCATTTATTCAGGCATTTGTACTCTCTATCTAGCTTCATTCTTTTATGAATTTCTTTTATCTTCTTTTACCAATTTAAATTTTCACAGAAATATTACAGTCCAACTGCATAGATTTTTCATATACAATCTCATGTAGACCAAGTCTTTAAAATAAAATGAATCATTAGTAATGAATTTGAATATACAAAACCTTCCAGCATGAGTAGAACCAAAGCCTGGTTATGCTTCTTTGGCATTTCAGCTGCAGGAGTATCTATTCATTACCTTTATGGGTTTTTTTCCATTACATGGAAAGCAAACATTGATATCTCTGAGCACACAGAAAATATCTTCTGCACAAACTAAGTAAACTCCACTGTCAATGAGGGCAGCTTATTTAACCTCTTCCCTTCTATTGCTAAAGAGGTATAGTATGTAGTGTGAGACTGAAGGGAAGAAAAAGATTAAAATTTACAGTATTCTGCACTTTTCTGCAAGACCCCCATTATGAGTGCTAGAAAAGGTAAGAATAAAGTGGTTGCCTGATTTGTGTATAGATGCTATGAAAGTTTCTGCACAATCATTAGATTCTAGCTCCTTGGAGGCTAAGATGGTAACTATTCATCTCTGGCCCTATACAGATGTGTCTAAGACTGTAACAGCAGGATTGGTATATTTGGGACTCTATCCAGTTTCTAGAAGTTTCCGGCTCTCTTCATCAAGTAACACCCTTTACATTATTACTGCATAGAAATGCCCTAAAATTAAGTGACCTAAAATTCTCTAGAACTTAGAAAGGTTTCTAAATACACCACTATATGAATGTATGTTAGATGAGTAGAATAGATTGAGATTAGGGGAAGAGGAAAAATAAAGTTTTTCTGGAGTCAACGGAAATAAATTTTGAGTGGATTATCTAAACAAAAATTAAAAATAGCTATCATCCTTTCCCTTGACTAGTAGACATATTTTACATTTAATCTAAATAACTACAAAGTTCCTTCTTCTACACTTTGCCATCCCCGTTTCCTAAAACATATCCTCTGAGGCTATATTAATATACGTTCATGGAGACCTCACCCACATAGTCACTCAATAAATATTTGATGAAAGAATGAATAAACACCATTTAAAATTTTCAACTTAACATCCAAACATAGAAACAGATTTTCACAATTTAAGAAAACTAAAGTGTGTCAATGTAGGAGAGAATACAGGCTTTGTAGTGAGTAGAACTGGGTTAGAATTCTCGTTAGCTGCTAACTGATGGACAAGCCTCAAACATTCAGGTTTCCCAACTATAAAACGAGGTTAATACTATTTGCAGACTTGCTATAAAGATTAGAAATAATATCTGTAAATCTCTTAAGCCGTATCTGGTATATATAATTTTAATGGTCATGATGGTGAGTTTTCTTTAAAAGTTAATACTACTATGAGCACATGTATTTCCATCATTTTGCATGTCTCAGCTTTTTCTATGCCAGATAATCCTACTATTATTTTATTATTTTGCTTGACATAATTTCCCAGAATAGAGCACCATATTCAGAAGGAATAAGAAAACACACTCCAAAGTAAATATAAATAATTTTTTAAATTTTAGAATATTACTTAATTCCAATGTTTGGAGCTTCACTAAGAGTTTCTCTTTATCCATCAAGATTCTTGGATCGCAAGGAGAGAAAGTTGAGACAAAATGAATTTATCAGAAGGATACAGGGTAGCTCATAGAATTGGAGGAAATGCTTTATAATCTGGCCTTGGAGAAAATGACAGAACTAGTTCACTCTGGAGATCAAGGTAGAGGAACTACGAGTGTGTCTTAGGGCAGCCAGGCAGAATATTCCAGCTCTAATCACTTTTTAATCTTCTGTCATTCTGCTTAATAATAAAATTCACACTTGTATACTGTTTACCCTGTGCCATTAATGCTTCTAAGTACCTTGTATGCATTAACTCACTTAATCCTCACAACGGTTTTATGAGACATTAATTCTCAGGAAAAAAAACAAAGTCCCATCTGTATAGCTTGAGTCATGTTCCCATGCATTGGGTAAGGAGGTACCTCATTTGATAGCCCCACCAAGCTGAGATGGCATAGCGAAAAGCCAGGGTAATTTTAGCAAAAGAAAGGTTAAATGAGGCTAGGCAGACAAAATCCACAAACGTCTATACATTTGATAAAACCCACATGCCTGGCTCTGAAGGATCCATGTCTCTTTTCCTAGTTGGCAAAATATTTTCTATTAGTGATATGCACTGACTAGCATGTAGAAAGTTCAAAAATAAAATGCCTATCTTCCAGAAGTGGAAGTTATCTATGTCTTCTATTATATATGTGGATAGAAATATAGTAACACTTAAAATGAATATATGATTGCATAGATTCCAGTGATTAATCGAACGAAAAACCTACATATTTAACAACAAAATACTTAAAAGAAATTGTAAATTCAGTCAAGTTTAACTTTCCTGACTTCACTGAGTCTAGGAACCATAGAAGAGAGGAGGAAATTCTCTCTCCATTACCCCAGGATTAGTGGGATAAACCTTCGCCCAATCTCTTGTAAGCCCCTGGTAAAATAATTCCTTCACTGAGTTACTCAAATAAACAAGACCCCCATTGCCAGAGAGAAAAAGACATTCTATTATCCTGAGTACTTCCATTTTCAAAAAACAATTCTAATGTTTGACCTGGAAAAGGGAAAAAAAGCAGTTGCTGCCAGTAAACTATATGTGAGTTTCCTGCAGGAGGGTAGGAAGCATATAGTCATCCTTATATCCATTGTACCTAACACAGAGACTGCACTTTGAAGGAACAAAGTCAAAAGTTATTTTACAAGTGAAGGAATAAATAGTTAAACTTATTTCAAGAGTAGTCCCATTTTTTTTTCTAATCAGAACTTGATTGCCATTACTACCATTTGAAGTATCTAGAAATATAAAGAAACCTCAAAGTTTTCAACATATGAAGAATAATACAAAAGTCATATGACAATTAGTACCCTTTAAGCTCAAGATGATGTTCATTCTTTGTTTAGTCATTAGCTCTTCTTTGAATGTCTGTTACATTCAAGTCAACAGGATAATGTTAAAAGAACTGGATATATGAATCAAAGCATAAATGCCTCACACCCCCTATTCTCAGATTTCCACTGAAATGTTCAAAGGGTTATAAAAGATGAGAGAAAGTCACCTTCAAATTAGAAACCATGGCGATAACCATCCACAAAGCAGAAACTTATAGGAGTTTCAGCTATATATAGAGTAGATCAGATCAAATAAGACCAGTCAAGGAATAACTCTGAAATTCTCCAGCACATAGTCACTTATTTATAAGGACAAGATCTGATGGCTGAACATTCTAAGACAGCAGAGAGCAAACACACTCCTTCAATTTGTGTTTCAATTTGCCGAGGCAAATCACTGGCATTTGAAAGGAATTTCTTGAAGCCCCCAAATTATTAAAGAGGCCATATCAAGTAGTAAGATTGCAGCTGGGCACGCTGCAGCTTATATAAAGCAAGAGGCAAGGTGGCTAAGAAACAGGCAGTCAAGAAAGCTGGACCCAGAAATCTGACACCTGCACAGCACCTTCACCAAATATGGAGAGAAAACACTGCACAATCAACATTTCTCTACTGGACTACCCAGGTGTCCATCTCCCTTCCTTCTCTTTGCAGTCTGCAGGAGAGGAATCTGTTAACCAACAAAAGAACTAATATCAAGCTTAAGAAAGATGGAGTCTAACCTACCAGTTTGTGGGCACTTGGTATCCCACGGCTTATACAAAAATGAGAAACAGAGTGAAACGATACTGAGATGGGGTTATAAAAATATTCTGTGGCATAATAAATTGAAGACAACATTCAAGACTTTTAAAAAATCAAAATTTAAAAATTACCTACTATATAGGAAATATAAGTAAATGTTAGAAAACATGTGCTTCATGTCCCCAATAAAATTAAGAATACATGACCTATAAAAGGTGAAATGGGGTTTAGATTGCAAATTAGATGGAAATTTACTTGGATAAAAGGCAGCAAAAAGAAAAGGGGGAGGTAAGGAGACCAAAAGATGCAATATTATAACTTTAATCTATGTTGACACTGAAGAAAATAAAATTAGAAATAATAAGGTTGCAGCACAAAGTGGTATGTACAATCATTTCCAATGCAGTATTTTTATTGGTTCCTACCTTATTACTTTCTCAGCCCTTATTAAACAAAGAAAATATTAACATAGGAAAGAGGAAATAACTTTAATATTCATCAGTGGTGGAAGTTTAAATAAATTACAGTATATCCAAACTGTGGAAAACTATGTAACTATTAACAATGATTAAATAGATTTTAATTTTATATCATTAAAATATTATCTAAAAATTATAGAAATGTAAAATTGCATACAGCATGATGCCATTTTAAAAAATATATGTACAGAGAGAAAAGGAAAGAGAACAATCCAAAAGGATATGCCCCAAAAGGTTAAAATTTGTTAAACTTGGTATTCGGATTATAAACCTTTTTTTTCTTGTTTTTACCTTGCTCAACATCATTTGAGAAAATAACACTGTAGTTAATTTTTTTTAATTATGGGAGATGGTTTAAACTGTTTTTGGTTATACTTATTAATATATAATCTTTCATTATTAAATCAAGAAATAATGAAAATGAAAGAACTAAGCATACAATTTCAATAAATTAGAAGGTAGAGTAAACCTAAAGAACAAAAAGAAGTAATTAAAGGTAAAAATATACTTTAATAAATTAAAAAATGGAAAAAGACAATTAAAAACAAATCCATGAGAAAATCCTTTGGATAAAAATAATCTTTAGGAAAAATTAAGAATGAGCAAGGAGACAAATCAACAGGTATAGAGGAGTTTTTTTCCCATTGCTAAAAATATGTACATACAATTTTATGAAAAGTAAAGTGTGAATAAAAATGATATACTTATAGAAAAAAAAATTCCAACTTCCAAAATTCAATCAAGAAAATATAGACAATCTGAATAGATCAATGATTATGAAAAGAATTTAAAATTTTGTTAAAGATTATCTCCAGAATATGGTTCCAGGCCCCTTTAGTTTTTGTATACAAATTATAGAAAATGTCCAAGGAATTGATGATTTTCAAACTATTTGTGATCGCTTCCACAGGCAAGAAAAGAATATAAAAGTTCTAGACAACATTTTAAGAAACTAATTTATCCCTAATTCCCACATTAGGCAAAATTAGAAAACAGATATACCAAAAAAAAAAAATCTTAAACACACATTTGAAGAAAGATTCATATATGTAAAATTCTAGCAGAGACAAACCAAGGATACCAACCCCACTAAGAAGGTTCTTAGGCGGCCCACCATTCCAGACCCCTCCCCTCAGGGCTGTTCTCTCTCCCTGCAGGACAAGCCTCTTAAGGGCCACCTCAGATGCAGATATATGAACTCCCACTGAGGACAGACCTCAAACAGTTTTAGTTTCTGTTGAATATCAATGAATCCGAATCGATAGAAGGGGAGAGGTCTGTCATCTAACGTCACTCACCAGAAGGGTCTAGGTCTCAGCTTCACTTTGAGAAATGCTTACACAACTATATTTCAAACACACAAATAAAACTAGAGGCAAGCTATAGGATTCAGAGGAAGAAGATATGACTTCTGATTGGAAGGATGGGGAATCAGGAAAGAGGCAGCATTTGAGCTGGTTCTTCAAAGACAGGGTTTGGACATGTTTGCATCATCACATATGGGGAGGAATGTAACACAGTCAGAGAAGAAGAACCCAGGTCCAGTCAGTCACGAGCATAATAAACACAATGTTCATTGGAGATAAAATACAGGCCACCCAATTAAATTTGAATTTCAGGTAAGCAAATAATTTTTAGAATAAATATGTCCAAAACGTGCAATATTTGGTAGAAAGCACCACAGGGCTAGGAATGGAGTATCAGAAAGTTTAGCAGAAATGCCTCTGACACACTTTTTAGACATTCATAGAATGTTTTGTTTTGCCTTTCCTCCATTCCTAATCCCTCAGCTCACTTAACAGTTCAGAGGTATGCACTGGAAGTACTCATCCAAGCACATTTCAGACACAACTAATTCTGGACTGAGAAAGGGGAAGGACTTCCAGAGTCCCTGCGGAAGGCAGTCCTAGAGAAGCAACTGCGTACTGAGCCCGGCTCTGGTCTCCATCAGGACACAGTGTGCACCAAGCTCTCAGAACTGGCAACTGCCCACTGAGCCAGGCTGGCAAGCAAAGAGCCAGGCTCAAGGCAGAGAAGACAGGAGCTTGGCAACAGCAGCCACTTTTCCTGGACATATCACTGAATTGTGAGGTTTTTTTTTTTTTTTTTTTTTTTTTTTTGGTACGCGGGCCTCTCACTGCCGTGGCCTCTCCCGTTGCGGAGCACAGGCTCCGGACGTGCAGGCCCAGCGGCCATGGCTCACAGGCCCAGCCGCTCTGCAGCATGTGGGATCCTCCCGGACCGGGGCACGAACCCGCGTCCCCTGCATCGGCAGGTGGACTCTCAACCACTGAGCCACCAAGGAAGCCCCGAATTGTGAGTTTTAAAAGGGAAATAGAGCTGACCATTATGGTATTTGGGATTTCCACAAAACTGTGTCCAAAGACGGCTGTGATAAATATTTCACAAGAATAGCTAATTCCAAAAACAACCACAGTATAGGGGTGTGAAGTCAGAGTTGGGTGTGAATCCCAACTCCACCCACTGTGAGTCAAGTGACCTTGGACAGAGTGCAAGTCATCTCTGCAGACTCAGTTTCCTTTCTGTAAAATGGGAATAATCACAAGGTTATTAAATGAGATAATACAGAAAAAGTACCTAGCTCATAGTAGTTACTTAGTAAGAGGTAATCATTATAATATTCCAATATGTTTTGGATGTAATCAAAGGCAAAATAAATGACAAGGAGAATTAGCACTGTTGATCTTCCCAGGATTTCCTTAGACCATTGGGAGAAATCAGGAATCACGTGGTCTAGAATCTAAGTCCCATAATCTAGGATCAATTCCAGCATCCCAGGCATCCTAATGTCTCTGGAGTGCTAGGATCATTCTCAGGTTCCTGCTCTTAGAAAAGGAAACCAGAGTTACCCACGGAGCAAGGAGGAGTGGAGAATTATGCTCCAGTCCCTGAGCAACTTCAAAATAGAAGGATTTTCAGAGGCAGGGAATTTCTGAGATTCCAAGAAGATATTTGAGAACTTTCTTCCCCCAGAGGGAAGAAACTAGGTCATGTGCTCTTAACCCAATGAGGTTTAGGGTCACTGTGGAGGGAGAGAGAAGATAGTTGGCCTTAATTAGCTCCAAAAAAAGCCCAGGACTCCTGGGATTAATCCAAAAGCAAGCAGAACTTCTAGTGGAGAGATCCAAGCTCCCAAATGTAAGTACTAGTTTCAGTAGAATGAAACCAAATCTAGGACAGCTTCTGAACAATTACAATTTAACTAGCATTTACATGCTATAAGAACTAAATTTATCCCTACCACAACTCCTGTTTATAGAAAAGGCTCAGTCACCACCAGAAAGTATGCTCTGTGAAGGGATGGACAGTGTCTGCCCTTTTTACTGCCATATGCCCAAGGAATGGCAGAGTGCCTGGCACATAGCTGGTATTTAATAAATATTCATTGGACTAAATCGTTCAAAGCCACGCAATGTGTTAGTGGAAGGAGCTGGGATTTGAACCCTAGTCTGACTCTCAAAACCACACTCGCCTCTGTGTCATACTGCCAGCCAAAGCAGACAGGCCAGAAGCTATCCCAAAGCAAGCTTTTGCCCTGGCTCTCTCCCTCCAAGCTCTCCTGGGGTCCACCAAGTTGAACTGGGAAAACCACTTGGAAGGGCACCCTGAGGAGAGTTTAGGAATCAAGAAATTGTGGCAGATGCTGCTAGTTGCCTCTTGAGTAGCTAGTTTTCCCTTGCTAAATGAACTTTAATTTATTCAGGTGACAAAGTCCTCATTCACCCACTAGAAATATCTGGTACCTTAATTATCATAAAGAGTTCATAAGTGTACACAGAAGTCTACTAGATGGCACCTCCATCAAAGCTATTGTGCTACTGTTTAGTTGGAATGAACTTTTGCCTTTCGAGTTTCCCTTTTCTTCCTGCCTAGAGGTGAAACAGCTATCCTGAAAGAATAAGGACAAAAGCCTCAAGGTAAGGCTGGTGAAACAGGAAGCTACAAGGAACCCAAGTCCTTGATAACTATATGGAGAGGTTGCACCTGCTTTGGCCTGTCCACCTCCTGATTCCTTGCTTTGTGAGCAAAATAAATCTCTATTTGGTTGACTTGATATTGCATGGTTTCTTCATATACTGCTTGCAATTACTGAATGACAATATTCCCAAGCAAAGCATAATGAAGAGAATACTGCACCATTCCTCAAAAAATCTACAGCTGCTGCATAGTAAGACCCAAAGCTTCCCCGGTCTCATCTCCTACTATGGCCTTCCATAAACACATCTTTCCAGCCCCAGCAATCTCTTTATCATATTCCAAACAAGCAACGTATTTTAAAATTAATGCTGTTCTCTTAACCTGATATATCTTTCTCGCATAATCTTTTACAGACCCTGGAAGGTTCAAAGAATTGATGTCGACCACAGTGGCCAGTGGAAGACTTGAGAAGAAAATTTATGTCTTCTGAATATAAGCCAGATGCTCTTTGCCCTGAATACCCATTTTTGGAGTAGGAAAATCAAATGCTCTGGTAAGAGACCTGATTTACTCTTGGCTTTTTTTGTTAATGTGAAAAGCCATTTAAAAAATGATTAATAAGTTATCATGTATTTGGAATATGTCAGAATGGAAAAGCTCATTTACAGCAGCGGTCATAAGAAAACCCAAAATTTTAAGAATATTTTCCTGTTCTATAGTGTCTGATTATACATGAAGATATAGATTTTCTGTTTTATATATGTAACAGAACATATATGTGAATATGTTATGTTGTCTCATAGTAGAAACTATAAAGGTTTAGCATTGTGTTCTGACATCCTATGTGGTGGCCAAACCCCCAAGTTATTGACCAAAATATTTTATTTCCAGAGCTACTTACTATGTAACTAGGAGAAAGTAATTAAACCTTCCAGTTCACCCATCTGTTAAGGAGAAATTATATTTACCATCTGTCCAGCTTTCAGGTATGGCAAATATTGATGGGAGGATTTAAACTAAGTATAGGGCTTTGTGTCAGCTCATTTAAAAGAGCTGATCAGTATTGAAAATTCCACAAATTAATTTTTGTTTATTGATTTTGGTTTTTGAATTTCAAATATAACAGAAGTTAATTATTTGCTACCCAGGCCTAACAGATGTTAACATTAGTTTGTCTTGGCTTCACGTTTATTTACTCTTTTAATAAAGTATTCCAGATACAGCTAAAGCACTAATCCCACCCCAAGCCTTCTCTCTCTTCTTTCTCCAGAGCTGTCCTGAAGTTCGGGGGAATCAATTCCAATGCAAGACCGCATAATTTTACCACATGTGTATGCCGGAATTAATGTATAGTATTATTTGGTTTTTAAGTTTCATTTAATCTATATCGTATGCACATATCTTTTAGTAATTTACTTTTTACATAGAATATTTTGTTTTACAAGTCTATTCATATTGATATATGCATACTGATACAAGTATTCATTTTAACTGTCAAATAGCAATAATCTACAGTTAACTTATCCGTTCCCTGACTAGTGGACAGTTCAGTTGTTTCTCAATTTTTACTACACCCAGCAATGCTGTAAAGAATACCTGTGTACACATATGCAAGTGTTTCACTAAAATATATGACTGTACTTTAAAGTAGAATTGCTGTGCTCTTTTGTGCATTTTTAGAAAAAGCCCTGTAGGAATTTCTATTGGAATGGCATTAAATTTTTAAATAAATTTGGCCTTTCTGCTTTGTATCAGTGTTCTCAAACTTAGTTGCATAAGAATTACCTAGTTAGGGACTTCCCTGGTGGTCCAGTGGCTAAGACTCCTCGCTCCCAATAGAGCAGGCCCAGGTTCAATCCCTAGTCAGGAAACTAGATCCCACTTGCTGCAACTAAGAGTTCACATGCCACAGCTGAAGATCCTGCATGCCGCAACAAAGATCACATGTGCGGCAACCAAGACCCGGCTCAGCCAAATAAATAAATAATTTTTTTTTTTAAAGAATTACCTGGTTAACTATGTGAGGTGATGGATATGTTAATTAGCTTGTTGAGGCAACTATTTCACAATGTAGATGTATATCAAAATGTCAAGTCCAGGTCGTGCTCTTTAAATATATACAATTTTTATTTGTCCATTGTAACTCAATAAAGATGGAGAGAAAAAAAGAATCACCTAGCAACATTATTAAAATTCCTTCAATCTTTTATCACCCTACCCTGCAAAGATATTCATTGGTCTAGGGTGGGATTGATAAAATTTCATTTTTTAATAAGTACTCTCTCCTCAAAATACTGATGAGAATTGACCCTGGTTTACAGAGAAACACTTCTCTAGATAAAGTATGCACCCATGGTTGTGGTCTATACCAAATCTATGATTTTTTAATCCCTTTACCACCAACACATACCATAATTTTTTTAAAGCACAATGGCCCTATTGGCATCTCACCTCTACCCCATCCAATCCTGATTAGTAAAAATAGGTTAAGTACCCACCTGTAACTGAGATTGGCACACTGCACCAGATCCTTTTAAATAACCTTCTGGTAATCTCCTCTGTTCTGACATGCAGTGCTCTACTGAATAGCATCTAAACACCTAGGCACTGCCAAAATTCAATATGCGTGTTTTTGCCTTTATTTTTTTTCAATGTTGTTATTTATAACCTAATAATTTTGTTCCACAAGGAAAATAATAAATCATAAAGTATTACTTAATGTCATTGTTTCATGTTATTATACCATAACTATTTTTAACAGCTTTATTGGGATATAATTTATACCATAAAATTCACCTGCTTAAATGTGTTTAAGTATACAATTCAATGGTATTTAGCATATTTACAGAATTGTGAAACCATTACTATAATTTTAAAACATTTTCATTGTTCCAGAAAGAAACCACATACCCATTTAGCAGTCACTTCTCATCCTTTTCCCTCCCTTTCCCACAAACCCTGGTCAACCATTAATCTACTTTCTGTCACTATAGATTTGCTTATTCTGTGTTCTTCATATAAATGGTATCATACAATATGTAGTCTCTTGTGACTGGCTTCTTTCACTTGGAATGTTTTTGAGGTTCACCCATGTTGTAGCATATATCAGTACTTCATTCCTTTTTATGGCCAAATAATATTCCATTGTATGGATACACATTATTTTGTCTGTCTATTCATCTGTTGATGGACATTTAGAATGTTTTCACCTTCTGGCTATTATGAATAATACCGTTATGAGCATTCATGTACAAGTTATTGTTTAGACTTCTTTTCAATTCTCGTAGGTATATACCTAGTAGTAGAATTTCTGCGTCATACAGTAACTCTGTGTTTTAACATTTTGAGGAGCTGCCAAACTGTCTTCCAGAGTGGCTGTACCATTTTACATTCCCACCAGCAATGTATGAGGGTTCCAATTTCTCCACAACCTTGACAGCACTTTCTATTGTCTGTCTTTTTTATTAGAGCTATGCTAGTGAATGTGAGGTAATATTTCATTGTGGTTGTGATTTGCATTTCCCTAATGGCTAATGATGTTGAGCATCTTCATATGCTTGTTGGTATATTCTTATACTTTTCCCATTTAAAAATTGTACTGTCGGGCTTCCCTGATGGCGCAGTGGTTGAGAGTCCGCCTGCCGATGCAGGGGACACGGGTTCGTGCCCCGGTCCAGAAAGACCTCACATGCCACGGAGCGGCTAGGCCCGTGAGCCATGGCCGCTGAGACTGCGCATCTGGAGCCTGTGCTCCGCAATGGGAGAGGTCACAGCACTGAGAGGCCCGCGTACTGCAAAAAATAAATAAATAAAAATTGTATTGTCATTTTATTATGGAGTTGTGAGAGTCTGGATATATGTTCAAATATGTGATTTGCAAATATTTTCTCCCAGTCCATAGGCTGTCTTTTCATCTTCCTGATGGTGTCCCTTAAAGTAAAACAGGTTTTAATTTTGATGAAATCCAAGTTAACAACCTTCTCTTTTAGTGCTTGTGTTTTTGCTGTTGTATTTAAGAAATCGTTGCCTAGCCCAAGATTATGAAGATTTACTTCTGTGTTTTCTTCCACCATTTTTATTACCATGATGATTTTTATAGATATGAATGAATTGGAAGTGAAATTTAAAGAGGTATAATCAGAGAGCTATCAAGGGAAAATATTTCAATTACTTAATTTTACATATATTAATTATTAGGATTATGGGAGAGTGCCTGGGCATTAACTCCAACTACAGATAAACTGAAAGAGAAAAAATACCAGTAAAGAGAGAACGGCAGGGCTTCCCTGGTGGTGCAGTGGTTGAGAGTCCGCCTGCCAATGGAGGGGACACGGGTTCGTGCCCCGGTCCGGGAAGATCCCACATGCTGCGGAGCAGCTGGGCCCGTGAGCCATGGCCGCTGAGCCTGCGCGTCCGGAGCCTGTGCTCCGCAACGGGTGAGGCCACAATAGTGAGAGGCCCCCGTACCACAAAAAAAAAAAAAAAAAGAGAGAGAACTGCAGAGTCATGGTGGACCTAAAAGGACTTAAGGAGTAGGTAGGGAACCTGGATTGGTGAGAAGTCAGAGGACAAATCTGTCCCTCTGGCCAGGGCAACTCTGGGGGACATTCCAAAGGCAGCTCTGACAGCTGCCAATCATAAGGGAGAAGTCAGGAACCCTAACTCCTGCCCTCATACTGCAGGACATCAGCTAGAGGGAATGGAGTCATTTCCGGGCTATACAACGAAGTTCAGACTTGGTACCATACAGGCTTGATCATTCATTTGTCACTGTGAGAATGGGAGGTTTATCTTTCTCTAGCTGGTTAAGAGCTATATCTAAACATAAGAAAGTATTTGCTTTGTCACCATCCCTGGCACTCCATAGATGCTACCTCTTAGGTCCAACAGCCAAATACCAAGAGTCATTGATCAACTGTTTTCCATGTCCGGATGGGAAGAAGGACCAGAAAGACACTATTACTTTATAAGAGAAGGAACATAGGTGAGGGTAAAAGAATTTACTGATGGCCCATCAGAATAACTTCATCAAAGAAATGAATATCATGGGCATTTTAAATCTAGATTCCCCTTCACATTCCTACATTATGTGAAGAAATGTCTCTTAATTCAATGAATGGATCATATGAGTGAAAAACAGGGCACACTGTGTTGAAACGTTATTCCTTCCCTTTAAAACAGAATACAAAGCAAATAATGTTTACTGTGAACTATTTGATATATTTTACTATACATTCAAGAGATTTAGGAACCTCTAATTAAAAAAAAATGTGTTCTTTAAAGCAACTATAGTACTGCTTCCTCAAGCTTCATTATCTTTATGCTACTGCTACTGCTATGGAAATCATGTCTCTTTTTCCAATGGACACTTTCTGAGCTAAGTCACTATGCCATGAAGGCATTTTAGAAGGCATCATTCATGGAAAACAAACTCAATCTCAACACAATGGTAACATGTGAAAGGTCATTCGCCAGCCTGGTGGAAAACAAAATGTTTTCTAAGGACCTGACAGAGAAAAGAGCAAAGCATCCTTTGTATTTGGCATCCTTCATGTAATAATCTAGAAGTACTCAACACATGATTTGATATATAATCATAACACAGGATCATTCTCTCCTCTGTACAGAAACAGAGAACATTTGGAAGAGAATCCATTCTCACCTGAGTGGAATGTTTTGATGGGTCCTCTCTTAAAGCTGGGTAATGGATAACCTGAATTTCTTTAGTCGCTTCAACCCTAGAATTCTGTGGTGCCACAAAATTGTTGTTTTAAAGAGACAGTAAACCAATCAGGTAAGTTTTTTTTATTACACAAAAAGAATAGATCCAGGAACAAAGCTCAATTTTCAGATAATTTCTAATAAAATTCCCTGTATTTTGAGATACTGTTACCTACATATTTTATTCTTACTTTTAAATTTTTCATAAAACATTTGCTCATATTTTTCCATTTTGATATAATGTTATCTACTTGCTCCTTAAAATACTCTCCAGGATAGAAATTTGAGGTTCTGAAATACAATCAACTTTGTAAGCATGTTGACACATTAAATTCTCTGAGTATTACTGTGACTCAGAATAGTTACATCTTCTCAAATCAAGGCTTTCAATATGTAAATGAATTATCCAATAATCTGGAACTTACTTTGTCAAGCCTTTCTATGCAGAGATGGATTATAAACTTTATGGGAGTTGCTTTGGCTAAATGGATTGCACATGCAGACACTAATCTACAGGACAAATAAAAATTACTGGAGAACCACACTTAAAAACAGGTTTAATCAAGACAATAAGATATTTATTCATGCAGAGAATAATCTGGTAATGGAACAGGGTAGAAGTGAGGAAAAACTATGAAACAAGAAATTAGAAGGCCTGAATTCCAATCAAGACTATGCTACTATGTTCTCTTATGAACTTGAGCAGATTAATTTCTCAGGGTGTATTAAGTAGAATGTGCAGAGATATGAGTAACAGAAAAACTGACTAAAAGTGGCTTAAGAAATAAAGACATTTAATTGTCTCACACAGGAGAAAATCCAGAGATAAGATGTTCCAGATTTGGTGCAGTAGCTGGCTACAGTCATCAAAGATCCAAGCTCTTTCCATCCTCCTGCTCTATTGTCTCTCCATCCCTAGTCCTGCCATCTCATAGTCCCAAGATGGCTGCCAAGCTCCAAGTATCACACTCTCATTCAAAAACATGAATTTAGGGAGGTTGAAAAAGATTTTTATCTTTTATCTAGCTACTTTCTCTTTTTAACAATGAAAAGTTTTTTTCCCTGAAGTAATCCAGCAGGATTATCCCTTTGATATTGTTGGCCAAAGCTTGGTCACATGGCCACCCCTATATACAAGAGAGTCTGGGAAAGTCTGTATCTGGCTTATCCAGCCTCTATAGAAGGTGACAGACAAGGTGGAAGGGAGCCTCATGGCTCTGTCTAAAAAATGTGGGAGTTGGGTAAACTGATCTCTCAGGCATAGTTCTAGACTAATGAATGAAAAAAAAGTGATCTGACTTTATATATTTTTAAGAGGCTTCGGTTTTTATACAAATTTCCTGTGATGGCACTTTTCCCCCATCTAAAAAGAAAACAAAACAAACTTCTGCCATCCATGATTCTGAAGTTCTAAAGTGAACAGTTTCTCCCCTCTCCTAAATAGAAAAAACCCTTCTGAGTGGTCCAGACACTGAGTCATTCAATTTAACTTTGATGGGGCTGCATCTATTTTTGAGGTCTTGCCATCGTGGTTTAAGAACACTGACTGTCTGCAGATACTTTAGATATTTTTCCCAGCACCTCTCTGAGTTTACGCTGAACTAAATTTAAAATGGAAAATTGATGATGTAAAAGGTTGAGTAAATAATTCCATTGGAAAAAAACACGAGTAATCTTTGTCTTTAAAAAAAATCCAAAGAATTCAAAACGTATTGAATTTGTCCAACTGAAATTCCATTTATGGTATCTCATATGCCCATGAAATATTACAATGTACCTCTGCTTCATTCTTTACAGAAAATTACACAGCTGCCCCTTATTATTAAAAGCACCCCAACACTGAATAAATGTTCGTGCTGAAATTAAAACAAGGCGCTACATGAGAAAAGCTTGGAAGCTAGAATATCGCCAGTTGTGTACGCCAGGTATGATTCTAAAGTGACGGCAAACAATGCTGCAACCAGCCTATTGGTTAGCTAGAAACTGTGGACACCCAGATGAGGTTCCGTCTGAATACATACCCAATGGTGTGCTCAAAACTACCGTGTAAAATGCTTGTTTTACCCAGATACCCTATAGGAATATTTAGCTGTTACATTGTAAATGCTGTTATTTTGGTTTCTAAAAATGTCATGACAGGAAATGATTCCACGGAATAGTTGCCAAGATGGCTGTTGGGCAGAATCGAGAGGGGAGAAAATAGAATTAAATCTAGACAACAAGAAGCTGGAAAAGTTGAAAATACTACTTACTTTCTGCAATAAAACAGATTCTTATACTCTAAAATAAATTTGATTTTTTTCCCCTCCAATCGTCATTACCCAGAAGCCTGGCTATGTTTAAAGAGTCCCTGTTGCTCTTGTCCCAGAGGTTATAACGTCATACTCTTCACCTTTGGATCACTCGCCAGGTTGATAAAGGGACACTAAAGAAAGATTTCCAGTTTGCATAAAGGCAAGAGATGACTCCTACTCATCCTTACTTCCCAGTTGCTACAGCCAATGGGCAGTCAAGGCCTTTTGGTAAGCATTTCTGTAGGTTCAGAAATGCCCATGCTCATGCTATTTTTTTATTTTCTCCCTGTCTGAGAAGTGCAAGGTGAGGACAGGTAAAAATAGAGGTTGGTCAGGAAATAACTATAGTTAATGCCACATTAGGCCACATTTATCTTCCGCAGAGGGATGCTAAGGTAAGTAGTTTAGAAACTGAAGAGCTGTAGACATTCAAAAACATAGAGAGGGGAAGAGGAGAGGGGAGGATGAGGGAGAGTAAACTAAATTGTTTTTTTTCCCTGAATAGGTTCATGTTATAGAACAGCTCTGTCCAAGTATAATGTTCCTGATTTAGCCAACTTACTTCCCATCAGTAATATTTATCTATCATGTACCTATCTTTAAGTAATAATTTGTCTTACTTTATTACTCTTTCTGTTAGATCTACAAATATTTAAAAATTACAACAGGCCTCTAAAACATCAGCTGAGAGAGAAAAAAAGGGATCTACATATACATTGTAAGGAGGTAGCCATAACTCATAAGTAAAATCTTTTCAGAAAATTTCCAACATATCTATAGATTTACTTTCACTGCTTTCCAAGTAAACTCAGTATTCTCCCCTCTTCTACAGAAGAATGAATGAGCTTCCTCCACCCTTTATTTTTGGACTCCCACTTAATCCTTTACTATCTAGTATGCTCCTTATGTGTTTTAAAGTGTAAGTTGCTCAATTTGTTACATCCCTATATCCTCCCATATTATATACTGCCTTACATGTAATAAGTGCTAGTGTATAGATATTATTGTAAACTTCCATAAATCTATTTTTTAACCAAACAAGGCAGAGAGAAAGTGAGTAAGGGAGGAAAGAAGGAAAGGAGAAAGGAAGAAAAAAGAAGAGAAGCTAAGTCAATGAATTTGTTAAACACCATTGTTGGCAAATGACAGAGAGGTGGTACAATTGCCTCCACATTCATGTTCATAAGTGGAGTAATTTTATTTTCATCCCTTGTATATGATATGATTTTAAGTTTAGAGCCTGATGTAATATCAAAGCTGGAAGAGTTGGCTCCATGCCTTCAACATGTAAGGTAAGCAGCTGTGCTGCATTCTCCTTCCCCTCCCCCTCCCCCAGACTCCTGCAGTACTAGGGTAGTTAGAGCAGAGCCCTCTTTAAGGAGAGCATTTTCTCCCTTATTTATGCCTGCTCCTCAAGCGATATGAATACACAAGCTTATAGGAAATCTGACTCTAGTTCAGTTAGGAAAAACTAAAGCTCACATGGTTACTAACCTTAGTACTGGGCACTTCACACTTTAAGTGCGTTTATCTAATTATTTGTTCATGTATTCATGAAATTAAGAATTAATTTTATAAAAATATTTCAACAATTAAATAATCTCAAATATCAGGAAATTGTACTGAATTATCCCTCATTATTATGGTGATATGTAATAGTTTCTAATTTGATTTTCTTTCTCTTACCTATTCCAGAAGCATTACTTCTGGATAAGCATATAAATAGACAATTATGAATCTTTTTTTTAATTGGGTTAAAATTAAAGAGTGCAAAACAGATAAAGATCAACCAATGTGTGAAAATATTTTTTCTTATTTTCTTTTAAATAATTATTTTAAAAGTAAGACAATTACTGATATTGATTACTTGAATGTGTGAAAGACAATTCATCTTTTACATTCTGTCTTAAAATGGATGAGAATATAATTCAAATAGATCTGATCCTTGATTTTTTCATTTCTTCACTGGGTTACTACTAACTTTTTAAATTCTTTTTTAAGCTATTTGTGATTCATCTGGTGTTGGTCTACTTTTCAGATCTGAAGGATCCCTTATAAAAATGCATTCCCCAATTATCAGCCAACAGTTTAGATAAATGTCAAGTTCACATGCCTAAGGAGAAGAAAAGGTTTCTAACAACCTTCCCTTATCACTGAGGACACAGTTTGTTGTCCTTTAAATGCTAGATAGCACAGATATAATTGCCTCAGAAGTGTAGAAACATAAATTTCTGTTTCTTGAGGCACCTATAATACAAACATTAGAGGTCAAAAACAGAGCAACAGGGACCATGAAGATACAACGCTGCTTAGTTATTATTGTTCAAAAATGATACATTTCATAGCACAAAGAATAGGAGAAGTTACAGAAGCACTGGTTGAATGAAATCTGAAAAGAGCAAGCAAATGACACATCTTTTCATAAGAGCAGGTATATCTGCTCCTTCAGTCTTCAAAGCTGCTCTTACAACGCTTGATCTAGTGATCTCCCCAAAGCCCTAACTGCTGATCAACATGAATTTCTTGACAAATAAAAATTTCATATATATGAAATATATTTTAAGGAAACAATTATATATTGGACATTATAGGTTTTGCTATAATAATGAAATAAAACATTGATTATGTTTACATCATTAAAAAAACGGAGTGTGGTACATAAATAAAAAGATAATTTGATGGAGGAAGTAAAAGAAAGAAAATGTGTACTGTGAGTTGAATACATAAGCAATAAAATATTATAGAATTGAGGTTATGTTGCACTGAATGAATCTGAATGTATTCTAGATGAATTTCTGGCTAATTTTGCTATTACAGTGAGATATTTAGCACTATAACACTAAATTTACTGTTATGTATCCTTTTAATATTAAATTCAACAACACCAACAAGAAAATATTATGCACAATTTGGGCTACCAACTAAAAATAAAACACGCCACTAACCTCTAGGAATTTTTCTTCCTAAAAAGAAGAGAAACCAGATAAATACAAAACAAACCATAGTGTAGTACTTTAATTAAGTGACCTGTAAAGCAAAGCACTAGGACTGAGAAGAGGATAGCATCATGACATGAAGGAACTTGATAAGGGTCACAGGGTAGATACTTGTTGGTTTGGGGCCAGCTGGCAAACTTCCTTTGGGACACCAGACTGCACCAACTCTCAGTCCACGTGGGTGAGTGGGCCTTCACCCTTGAACACAGGGAGCTGAGTGCATGACTCAGATCTGGCCAATCAGAACACCTAATAGCCTAGACATACCAACTGATTCAGGGGTGGGCATGTGACCCAAGCTGGCCACCTCAAAGTGAATTCTACTACTTGTGTGGAAGCCAGGATAACAAATGCTTTCTTCTTCAATCTACTTGAACCCTGAGGGGAGGTTTGACAACCACTTGCCATCATGTGTCATCTGAGAAGGTGAACTAGTATCCTGTAGCTGTCATAACAAATCACCACAAATTTGGTGGCTTAAAACAACAGAAATTTATTTTCTCACAGTTCTGGAGGGTAGAAGTTTAAAGTCCAAAATTAAAGTATCCTCAGGGCAATGCACTCTCTGAAAACTCCAGGGAAGAATCCTTCCTTGCTCTTCCTAGCTTCTGGTGATCACCAGCAATCCTTGGGGTTCCTTGGCACATAGACACATTACTACAATCTCTGCCTCCACCTTCACGTGGGGTCCTTTTGTGTCTCCTCTGTGTCTCTGCGTCCTGTGTCCAAATCTCTGTTTCCTCATAAGGACATCAGTCATTGGATTTGGGGTACACCCTAATCAAGTATGACCTCATCTTAACTTGATTACATCTGCAAAGATCCTATTTCCAAATAAGGTCATATTCACAGGCATCAGAGGTTAGTACTTCAACATATCCTCTTGGGGGACACACATCAACCCATAAGAGACTAGAGAAGACAAAGAGACCTTCAGGTCATTCATAATGACCTAATACTGCTTAATTTAGCACTGAAAATATATGCTGTGAATGAAATTAACTATAATCTCCTTTAGTGAAGCATACAATTTATATATAATGGCACTGGGAAGTGATACAACTCTTCTATCTCTGATAAATGATACTGGGTAAGGGCATCACAGAAAATGTGCTGGATTTCTCTTCTGCAGAATAACTGAAATCATGGTACTTTTATTTCAAATAACTTATTAAACTCAAGGAAGACTCTCAGTAGAAAAGAATGTCAGATAATATCATTAAATAGCCAACAAAGTTCAGAGCTATTTAGAAACAAAAATGAACCAAACAAGTTGAATCATTTCAGATGATCACTTACTAGTCACAAATAGTTTCAATGATGTAGCTACATATGAGTGATATCTTATTCATCAAGGAATGTCTTATGGAACTAACATTGGCTATAGTCTTCTAGCCAGCTCTATAACTCCAGGAACAGCCTTTAATTGCTCTATCCAGCTCTATAACTTCGGGAACAACCTTTAATTGCTCTGGGTTTCTTTTTTCTGTAAAATGAAGAGTGGATAATCAAGATAATCTCAAAAGTCCCTTTCTCCTCAAAAATGTTTGCATAAAAAATTTATATTTTTACCATGGTCATTTTATTTACATAGCCTGTACTTCACAGCTCAATAAAAGAGATTAATTATAGTATGTTCCAGTGTGCCTGATGGTGTCTTTTACCATGTGAGAATAAAAAGCATGAGGAGGGAATTCCCTGGCAGTCCAGTGGTTAGGATTCCGGGCTTTCACTGCCAAGGGCCTGGGTTCAATCCCTGGTCAGGGAACTAAGATCCTGCAAGCCGCATAGCACAGCCAAAAAAAAAAAAAAAAAAAGCATGAGGAAATTTTTTAGTCACAAGATGGCTGCCACAGCTCCAAGCATCACGTCTTCACAAATCAATGTCCAAAGCAGGAAGATAGGAAGAGTAGAGACTCCTCTTACATATATTTGTGCTAAGGAGGCAAACCCTCCTCAAAAGTCTCCAAGCAAACTTCTCCTCAGGTTCCATTAGCCAGGACTGAGTCACAGGTCCACGCTATTAACAACAGAGGAAGGGAAAACCAGTATTTAGTATTTTCAGCATCTGCTATGAGAGACAGCAAGGAAGAAAGGGGAGAGAGAATTGTTCATTAGGCAACAAATAGGGCCAGCCAGAGACCCCAAAAGAAAGTGACTTTAGAACCTTTGTAATAGACACTGACAGTCTCCTAGGAAGAGAGAGAGCAGGGTCTTCAGTGGATTTAGTGAGAGAGAAGGATTTCAGCGATATCAATTTTTGTCAGTCATGCCAACAACTTTGGCGTGTCCTACGTAATGTCACTTACTAGCTGCATGACCTTGGATTAATTATTTAGTATCCTTACAGGGCTCAGTTTCCTCATCTATAAAATAGGTATAACACTTACCTCATAGGTTTATTCTGAGGATTAAATGAAAGAACATGTGTAAAGTGCCTATATAGTGCCTGAAATACAGTAGATCCACAATAAATATTAGTTTCCCCTCTACTCCTCTTTCTCAGAAAGAGGGCCCTTAACATAATTAATTCATATTAATTACATATAATCTGTCTGTCTCTCTGTCTCGCTCTCTTCCTTTCCTAACTACATACTGCTTGGCAAGGAGCTGTGGGTAAACAACCCTTAAAAGTGGGTTATTAATGGTCTGGCAGAGTATATACTGTGATGCTTAGCTCCACTCTTTCAGGAATAAACTGAGCAGACCTTTCCCTGAGGAGATTCCTCAAAAAAGGTATCCCAGGGACATGGTCACTCTCAACCCTTGAGTACTTCTTTTAATATTCTGTGTGATATAATTTAAAGTATGCATAAAGGACCTCTACTGCATCCCAAAGTACAATGGATGAAAAGAACTCATGAGGTAAAGAAATTTGTTTGAGTTGCAAACTAAACTAGTCACTTTTATTACAGAACACTATTTTTACTTGAAAGAATGACAGGAAAACTATGGTTATTGAGAACTGGGCATTTGGCAAACATTTTCTTAAAAATAAATGAAGTGAGCCTGTAACTTCAAGGAAAATGACAGGCAGTCTTTGATGACAATGACAAAACTTGAGCTTTCAAACCAAAATTAGAATTTTGGAAAACATATCTATCACCATAAACTTGACAGCTTCCCAATATCTAATGACTTTACTATATGTGATTTTTAAAAAAACACTATATGAGGAAATATACAAACATGTGGAGGATCTGCATAACTAAGTATACCAATATTTTTCAAATAACCAATGCACAATACAAAGTCATGCCTGGGTAAAAGATCCACTCAAAGTTCATGTAAGACCAATGGATTTTATTGTAACAGAATATGAAAAGTTTGCTGATATGGTTTCAGAATCCACGTTACAACTAACGTTTAAGAAACTACCACTTGTCAAGTTTTAGTGTAGTATCAAAGAAGAATATCCACATTTATCTAAAAGAAACAATGAAATTACCTATGTGAGACTGGGATTTCTTTAAATAAAACATATACCAATAGATCACTGGAGAGGTAGAGATGATAAATCAACTATTTTCTCATAACCAATTGTTAAAGAGATTGCAAAATGTAAAACGAGGCCTCTATTCTCACTAATTTTTTGTTTGGGGAAAATAAAGAGTTTTTTTTAACAAAAATATGTTATTTGTGTTAGCATGCAATGAGTTTAGTATTATTTTTAATGAATACATATAAGTATTTAAAAAATTTTTCAGTTTTGTATAATAATATGGTAAATATGAATATCTATAATCTATATAATCAAAAGCTCTATAGAGTCCTCAGTAATATTTAAGGGCATAAATGTCCTCAGACCAAAAAGTTTGAGAACCTTTGCTGTACAATATTTCGTTGTTAGCAAGGATTTAATTTTAACAGTAACTTCTGGGAATATACTTGAGATAGTATATATTTAGCTTAATTTCCTCATCTGGCCTTTCTGCTTGTGGTTTCTTCTACTCTCCAACCCTTCTTGCACTGGGCCAATCAGATCATCCTCCAGTCTAGTACATACAGTGGCTGTTACATCAGGTGCACTTTCTTCCTCCTGGCAGGAATATCCCAGAAGGATTTACCAAGAATGAGGGACTGTACTGTGGCTTTAAGGATTTGGCCAGAAGGAGGTCAGAGGAGGACAGAGCAAACTAGAGCAATGTAAGCACAAGACTTTTTCTTGGATTATGGATATAATTTCCTGGGCTTCTCAGTTTAACAGCATATTCTAACACCAAATATAAAACATTCTCCCTGTGTCTCTGTAACACATAACCCCATTTTATTCTCATCAAAATGCCTAATACAACCTGGGGTTTTTCTTGATTTTTATCATTTTATTTTCATTCCTCCTCACTACCTTCCCCAGAATATGAACTCCAAGATTTCAGAAACCTTGTCTGTCTTCTTTATTGACTAGAACTGTGTCTGGGACACAGTAGGTACCTAATATATATTTATTTAATAGCTTAATCATCCCCTCTTCATAAATCTGTTTATTTTGCAATTCATAGAAGGCAAATGAAAATTCCAAGATCTAAAATTCTCTTTTATTTCATGGGATATTAGGCCTTCCCTATTTGAGTATATAAGAAAATAACACCATAAAGTATTCTACAAAGTTTCCAGGAGCTATATTTTGACTTAAAATATTGCCTATAATCCATGATTATATCACTTGATAAGAAAAAGCATTTGACAAAATCCCACACTCATTCATGATAAAAACTTTCAGAAAACTAGAAATAGAGGGAAACTTCCTCAACTTGATAAAGCTAATATAGTTAATAATGAAAGACTAAATGCTTTCCCCCAAAGATCAGAAACAAGACAAAGACACCTACATTCTTATTCAACATACTACTGGAAGTTCTAGATGTTGCAATAAAGCAAGAAAAGGAAATAAAAGGCAAACTGATCAAAAAGAAAAAAACAGATCTATCTGCAGATGACATGATTGTCTACATAGAAAAATCCCAAGGAATCTACAACAAAACTTCTAGTAATACTATGTCAGTTCAGCAAGGGTACAGAATACAAAATAAATATACAAAAATCAATTCCACTACTATATACTAGTAATGAACATCAAAATTAAAAATACCAATTACAATCTATCAAAAAAACCTGAAAATACTTAGGTGTAAACCTAACAAAATTTGTACAGGATTTGTATGCTGAATACTACAAAATGCTAATGAAAGAAATCAAAAAAGATTTAAATAATGTAAAGACATATCATGTCTCTGGACTGGAAGACTCAACAAAGTAAAGATGTTAATTCTCCTTAAATCAATACATAGGTTTAATCCAATTCCTATCAAAATCCTAGCCAGAATTTTTGTAGATGTAGGCAAGATTATTCTTCCTAAAATTTATGTGGAAGGGCAAAGGAATTAGAATAGTTTTAAAAAAAATTTTAAGAAGAATAATGGAGGAGAAATCAGTCTACCCAATTTTAAGATTTATTGTGTAGCTACAGTAATCAAAATTGTGGGGTACTGGTGGAGGGAAAGACATATAGATCAATGGAACAGAATCGAAAACCTAGAAATACACCCATACAAATATACCTGACTGACTTTTGACAAAGGTGCAAAAGTGGTTTAATGGAGGAAGAATAGCCTTTTCAATGAACGGTGCTGGAGCAACTGGAGAAGGAAGGAAGAAAGGAAGGAAGGGAGGGAGGGAGGCAGGGAGGGAGGAAGAAAGAACAAAAATAAATAAGTAGGAACCTCAACCTAAATGACTTATACAAAAATTAACCCAAAAAGGATCATGGCCTTAAATGTAAAATGTAAAACTATGTTACCTTCCAACTAGTAGGAAAAAACAGGAGAAAATCTTTGGGATTGAGATCTAAGCAAAGAGTTCTTAGACTTGACACCAAAAGGACAACCCATAACAGGGAAAATCAATAAACTGTCCTTTCACCAAAAGGAAAACTTTTTCTCTGCAAAAGACCATAAAAAGAATAAAAAGACAGACTAGAAGAAAATATCTTCAAACTACATATGCGACAAAGGCCTACTATATAGGATGTATAAAGAACCCTTAAAACCAAACAGTAAAAAAACAAACCATGCGATTAGAAAATGGGTAAAAGACATGAAGGTGTGTTTGTCCTTGTCATAGCAGTTGTTTGCAGAAGACTTAATTTAAAGACATAAAAAGTATATGCAGGGACTTCCCTGGTGGTGCAGTGGTTAAGAATCTGCCTGCCAATGCAGGGGACATGGGTTTGAGGCCTGGTCTAGGAAGATCCCATATGCCACAGAGCAACTAAGCCCCGTGTGCCACAACTACTGAGCCTGCGCTCTAGAGCCTGCGAGCCACAACTACTGAGCCCCCATGCCACAACTACTGAAGCCTGTGTGCCTAGAGCCTGTGCTCCACAACAAGAGAAGCCACTGCAATGAGAAGCCCATGCACTGCAGCAAAGAGTAGTCCCCGCTCACTGCAACTAGAAAAAGCCCACGCACAGCAACAAAGACCCAATGTAGCTAAAAATAAATAAATAAATAATTCAAAAAAAAAAATATATATATATATATGCAGATATGAATGTCACTGAATGCTAGAGGAGAAACTGAAAAAAGAAACAGGCTGGACTTTGGAATTCCTACTCATGATGTTATTTAGTACTAAATAACCCAGAATATATAGATGCTGAACTAATAAATTATAGGCCAACCTCTGTGGTTATAGCTGGGATCTTCCTCATATGGTGTTTTCACTGTCAATCCCAGGAGGGGTCTGGACTCGAAGTGTAGAAACTATGGGGAGTAGGACTGGCACTGGAGAAAAGAAAAATTCTCTCCTCTCTAGGGGCCTCTTGGGAGTACTTAAACACTCCCAAACTGAGCTAGAGAGTGAGAAATCCCTTTAGCTGCCCTGAGGCACGGCTGGTCCTACAGGCTTTGTCCTGGATGTAGGTTATTCTATGTAGTACTTCCCAACATGATCTGGTCCACATCCCACGTTGGGTGAAGTTTTGTGGGAACTTGCAGCCTTGTCTCTGCTTGTGGAATTAGGAGAAGAACTGGTTTTTGCTTGGAACTGAGTAGCTAAGGGCACAGAGGGGACTCTCCCCACCGCCAACACCAAGTCAGAGAGATAGTAAAAACATCTTCATGTCAACCACATGAGGGTGACTGACAACAGAGGCAATGTGTAGTGTCTTTGCAGAAAGCCCAAATGGAAAAACACGAAGACCTGCTCCATCCTGCACATCCTCAAGACAGCACCCTTAGGACGGGAGGAAAAGTCAGTGCAAACTTTGCGGGAGGGGCCGATTTCAGGCGATCAGGTTGGTCTGTGAGACTGGAGTTCATATCACTTATGTAGTTAGAGGAAATAAGATAATATTTTGTAGTCATTGGTTGTTGAGGCTAGGACATTTGGTTTCACTAAGCTAAAAGTTCACTCTCCCCTTTTCAATAACATGTTGTCTTTTCATTAGAAGCCTTAAATAGCAGGGTTTTTCTCTGCTCTTCCATTCCTTTGAAACCCTACTCATAATTAGCTTCCCACAACTCCTCCTAGGTTTCTTCCACCATTACTCATCATCCTGGTCTATTTGTGTTACAGATTATGATTCTCAACCTCCATTGGTTTCACCAAGTTTAGTACCATTTTGTTATTTTAAGTTCATATTGCTAATCTTTGGGGAACATACAAAACTCCCTTATTACTAGTTTCAATGCTTTCAAGTTAATCTGATAATGTTCAGTAAAGTTCTTAATCTGAGGTCTGTGGCTATGAAGGTTAATGGATAAAATTCAAGCTATCTATGAGTCTGGAAGGAACATATTTCACATCTTTTTTTTTTTTTAATTAAAAAAAATTTTTTTTTCTTTCTTTTTTTTTGGCTGCATCGTCTTAGTTGCGGCACGCACGTGGGATCTTCACTGACGCATGCGGGATCTGTGGTTGCAGCTTGCAGGCTTCTCTCTAGCTGTGGTGTGCTGGTTTTTCTCTCTAGTTGTGGCACTCAGGCTCCAGAGAGCACGGGCTCTGTAGTTTGCGGCACACGAGCTCTCTCATTGAGGCGCGTGAGCTCAGTAGTTGTGGCGCACAGGCTTAGTTGCCCCTCCCCATGTGTGATCTTAGTTCCGCAACCAGGGATCAAACCCATGTCCCCTGCACTGGAAGGCTGATTCTATACCACTGGACCACCCGGGAAGTCCGTCACATCTTTATTATTATTAACCTTTAACTGAAATTGAGCATTTCCTTATATTACTAAGGTAAGCAACAAATCACAATGAAGTAAATGGAACACAGCAGCTACTATTATTCTAATTGCTTTAGGTATCTCAAAACTCATTTATGTTTATCACTAGTTAAAATTATTGTTGTTATTAGATGTGCCATTAGATCTTGTTATTTAATATGTTTATAATGAGGCACATATATCACAAATTTCAAAAAATGTTTTGATAACACTTTCAATATAATTGGTTTCTTCTATAACCCTATATTTTATGCAAAAAAAAATTATTCTGAGAGGGGATTCACAGGCTTAACTAAACTGTCCAAGGCAATAATAGCACAAAAATGATTTTAAATTCTTGGAATGGCCAAAAGTCTCTACAACGTAATAGCTAAAAGATTAAAAGCAACCTAAACACCCAATAACAGATTAGTGAAATAATATATATATACATAAACTAGAATATTATGCAGTCACTAAAAATTCTCTAGAACACTTTAATGGCTTACATGGATAGATATCACAATATATTATGTAAAAGAAAAAGTTGTGCATACAATCATTTTTGTAAATCACATATACATATACATGTATACATACCTACAATACACATGTACAGAAAATGTGTATCAAGACACACAAAAATCCTAATGGTGGTTACTTACAGTTGGTAGGAACTGCAGGTAATCTTTATCTCATTTGTAAAAAGTTTCTATCCATTTGTAGTTATTTTCTCAAGAAATATTTTTAAATTATTATCTTTAAATAAAGTCCTAAGAAAATATCCAAAAAGATGTATTATTCTTACCTCTGATCAGTTCTTTGTACATTCATTCAACAAATAAACCTCAGTTCAATGGTCAAATGATATAGAATGAATTAATGTTATCTATAAAATCTGCTGTCACTATGGAAAAAAAAATCTACTGATTTTCATACAATGATTTAGCAGCTAAATCAGCAGAACTTTTAATTAAGCACCACTTATCAACTTTCTAGGCTATGGAACCTAAAGTAAATTGTCGTTGGCACAAGTATCAGATATTCATTCCTTTCAAAATCATGTCCCACCAATCATTAAATAATTTTATCTTCACAAAGTCCTTTGTTTTATTTTGTTTTGCCAATTGGGATTTTTGCTTTGTAAGTGTCTTTTAACAAAGTAAAAATAAATTCAGATCCCCTCATACAAATTCTCCTCTTAAAAATAAGCATATTTTATAACAATACATGTTTCTGAATTCACATTCCCTGAAACAAAAACTTTTCTCTCCCCTAGGATTGTGCCACACTAAACAATTTTGAATGATTCTGAATCATATTGTCACTGGAAAAAATATTCACTGTTATTTTATTTTTATACCTGGGTATTAGGAATTCCAAAATGCCTATCATATCCCTTTATGCTAACATTTTGTTAGCTGGAAGAAATATGCTAGGTTCTAATAATGCTCCTAAGTGAGGTTTTATGACTTTTAAACACAACTTCTCTAAAAGCAGACATTCATCTAATATGCAAGATGTGACGATAAAGGAATTGGCCTGATATTATTCTTTTTGTTCATAAAAGCATCAGAATTTACATAGGAAATGAATGTTATCCCCTCTGAGCAGTCACCTTGGGACTCTCCAGACAAAACTTGATGAGGTGTGCCTTTGTTTAGAACAATCTTAGGACCTTTCTTTTGGACTTGCCTTTACTCTGTTCCTTTATTTTAAAAACAAATGTCTTTAAAGATAGCCAAGTGTTGACCTTTAAAGTTAGATTCGATCTTCACCAATAGCTAAAACTAATCTAGAGTAGGAGATGGGGTCCTGCGTGCACTGGGTAGAAAAATATTGGATGTGACAAAAGGATTAGGGGTAATGCAGTGTGACACTCTAAATTAGGGGTGATATTTTAAGTATTCAGCAATAGGTTTGGAAGGATACAGATCAATCAGAATAGACGTCACTGAAGCAAGGTACTAGAGGGCTTTGCCCAAGATCCAAGTATTAACTCTTTAGTAGCAGGACTGTGAGTCCTTCTAGAGGGTCCAGTAGGGGAAACTGTAGCGGTGGGGATGAGTGGGCACTTGGGGGTTTCTGAGCTGTGACATTAACCAACCAATAAAGGAGATTTGGGGTATTTTAACGTCAGCTGAATATTGGTCCTTCCAAAAAGTAAAGAGGCCACTGCTGTTTTTGTGGGGCTTGGGCATTGACTCTGAAGGTGTTTGCCCAAAAGTTGTTTGAAGGTGTTGAAAGCAATAGCAGCAATATTGGAATAAATGCATAGGATCTCAGGATAATGATTTTGAAGGCATTGCTTATCTAAATATTTAGACTCTCTAAATTCATTAAGAACAGGCACCATACCTTTTTTAACTTTTTCTCACTAGCACCTAATACAGTGCTTTAGATATAGTAGCTGCTTAATAAATATTTGTTGAATGAATGGCATGTTCGTTAAAGAAAAGTAACTTCCAAGCAAAATCTCATCTTTAAGGCTTTTAAACATTATTTTTATTTTTTAGATCCATAAACTTTCTTTATTTTATTGGAAATAATTCTAAAAATCTCTTTGAAGAAAGAAATCCACCAATATTTATTCCTGACTCAAAACCTTTTGATAGCTACCTACTTCTTTCTGGAAAGCAGTCATTTACAATGATCTTTTAATTATTACGTAACTTGAAAAGCCACAGGCAGCTGTGAATCTGTCTTTAACTCCTGGAAGTTCCTATTATTTCTAGCCAAAAAGAGTCTTCCTTTTAGCACATAGGATTTGAGCTTTCCTAGGGTTAGGGCTACTCTACTGTGGCTGCTGGCCAATATTTATCAGGCAAAGGGTATCTAGTACTGTGCACTTCATACATCAGTTCCTTCTCCTAGCCACCCCTTTCATAGTTGAGGAAATTCAGCCCCAGAATAGCTCTGCAACCTCCCCCTATTTACACAGCTAGCAAATGGTGAAGGTACCAGTTGAATCTAAGCAACTTGATTCCAGGGCTAAGCACCCTTGACCAACACAGTATAATGAGCAGGAGCCGGTTCATCTTCAATCAACAGGGTAGAAATTGAAGGATTTCCTGTACCTGAAAAGTACCTCAGAGCTCCTATTACGTTGACGCTTAGAAACGAGCTCTCAGAAGGAAGACTTCATTGTACGTTCACCTTACAAGTGTTTACTGAACACATACATACGTAGGCAGTGTTCTAGGTTCTAGGAGGACAGGTAAGAGAAGCACAATCTCTTTCTGCTTGGTTAATGCAGAACCTAAACTTACTCAAGTCTCCTAGGGCTCCTTTTTCCACTACTACAAATGGGGACAAAAACCGAACCCCTGTATTCAGTTTGAATTCTGGATCCTAAGCAATCATCATCCTCGATGAATTGCAAAACAGACATATCTCTAGAAAGCAGGAGATCTACTGCTTTCTTCTCTCTGGATTCCCTAGGGGAGTATTCATTCGATCTCCTTTGACATCCTGTCCTTATAAGGAAAGCAACAGGGGCAGGAGAAGGTGGTGGAAGTTAGGATTGAAGCACATAGACTATTTGAAACACAGATGATATATAAACATTCCATTGATGTGGCAGCATTTTCCTGTTACTGCAGGATTCCCCTGTATAATGCTGATACTGAGCCAGTGCCCCACAGGCTAATTGTTTCATATATGAATTTTATGTTTTAGGAGGCATTTCTAGTTATACAGTGGTCTTATGTGTTATCATAATTAGAAACAATAGAAACATTAACTGAACTTTGTACCTTTCTTGAACGATTAAGTTGTACTTTAAAGGGAGGTTAATAAATAACCAACGAGAAGGCTATCAAAGAACTAACCCTAGAATAGTAAACTGTACTAAATGTCCCAAGCAAGCTGAGAGATTAAAAAACACTAACTTTTCACCAAAAATTATCTCCCATGTGCTGAAAAGCTGATCTGCTATAAGGGAGTTGATGACTCCACCCAACCCCTGCGCCAGTAAGATTTCAAGAGAAAATAAGAATTTCTAACAACAACAACAACAAAATAAAGAGTTCTTTCCATGTTTTCCTAAAATCCCAAATCCCCAATATTAGAGTCATCCTAATGTTCTCAATTATTTATTTTTAATTTTTTTTTATCGCATGAGGCATGGCCTTAAATCTCCCTTTTGGAACAAAGTACAAAGTAAACTTTAAGAAAGAAGCAAACAGACAAACAAATACATAAATCGATAATTGAGAGGATTTCACTCTTTCACCTGAAGATTTTATCCTTGTGAAACTACAACTTCCTTTGGTAGAGAGAGTTGGTGTTTTAAGCGGTGTTCAGTCATTTTCACTTTAGTGTAAACAAGTACTTGAGTCTTTCTTAAGAACAGATTTTGCTAGAAGGTAAAAAGTGATATTTTTCCCCCTTTTCTGAGAGGCAAAGATTCCAGAACATTCCTTACTCTGATTTTGGCCCAAGAACAGGACTGCTCTACCTTTAAAACTGAATGCCAAAATCTTTCTCTCTCAAAAGTAAAATGCTGGGGTATACCCATCTTCTATTATTTGGAAGAGAAATTATATTTAAATCTCAAATTTAAAGGAACTTCTCCCTCAGACTCCTTTCTTACATTCAAAAGCAAATAATCAAGTTAACCATCTTGTAGTCACATCACCCATAAGAATAAAATGTTAGAGCATTTTTGTCAAAGAGATTACGGAAAATCAGTCCCTTTATCTCATGGAGTGTTTCTGAATTTTCTGGTCCTTTAAGCTTTACCCTCTCCTGTGTTTAAGTCAAAAACATAGATCAATAATACATGATGCTCAAACTTTGCAATTTCAGGCTCAAGAATGATATGGAGCATGAAAATGGACATTACAACACACAGTTGTGCTTCACGGAAACTATGGTGTAATATGCTGAAAAATAGCTTCAAGTCATAAAAATGCAATGCACCGACCCCCCGGAAAGAATTGTGTCCACGGGTCCCAGAATGATGTCTGTTGTCCAACACCCTCACTCCACGTCTGAGCCCTTTCACTCCATGTGGTTTTTCCCTC
Source organism: Lagenorhynchus albirostris (assembly GCF_949774975.1). Taxonomy (NCBI): domain Eukaryota; kingdom Metazoa; phylum Chordata; class Mammalia; order Artiodactyla; family Delphinidae; genus Lagenorhynchus; species Lagenorhynchus albirostris. The sequence goes on along the minus strand of NC_083097.1, from coordinate 77,433,076 downwards.
AGGGATCATTATTGGGTTTCATAATGATTAGTTTGTGTATGAAAAAGGAAAGCTCAAGACTATAATTTCATACATACTTAAAAAAAAACATATAAAGAAAATTCAGTAGCGAGACAAGTAATCTCCTGGAGCCTGCTGTGACCAAGAGTATACCTGTGAGAGTGACAAGCTGAAAAATGAATGTCTCAACACCCAAGTGGACAAACCACAGAGAGGAAAGCTTTGTGTCCCTGTAGCTTAGGGAGCTCTGATCTCCTGGTCCCTGCTTCAGACATAAGGAGAGCACCCACAGAGAAGCAGACAGTTGCTGGTAAAGCAAGTCAGAAATTCAGTGATAGGGAAACGGGGAATATTTCTTTTAATTTTGGCAAACACATACTTAAAAAGATACTTATCAGTAAAGACCTAAGTGAAGGGTAGATTCAGGTAAAGTGGGGCTCTGAAAGCAAGGCCCAGAGGTAAAAGGCGGATTAAGCACAGAAAGTCTGGAGGAGGAGTTGGGGCCACATTGGGAGTCAGGAAGGCAGGGCACATACCTGGTGAATGGTTCTTCAGCACCACACCTGCAAAGGCTCCTTTCTCTACAGATTCCCAAATCCTCTCACCTGGAGAGGCAGCATAGCCTAGAGAAGAGAAAAAGCTGGCTTTAAATCCGGGTTGGCCCCTCACTCTCTATGGGACCTTGAGCCAATTACTTAATAGCTACGCACCTCAGTTTCCTCATCTATGAAGAGGGATAACAATAAGAGAATCAGTACAGTAAAACCCTGGACAACAATGCTTGGCACATAACAATCACTCAATAAATGTTAGATTTTATTATATTCTTATCAACAGCCATGTAAACATATTACTTCCCTTTTTTTAAAATTTTTATAATTTTATTTATTTTTTGGCTGCGTTGGGTCTTCGTTGCTGCGTGCAGGCTTTCTCTAGTTGTGGCGACTGAGGGCTACTCTTCGTTGCAGTGCACAGGCTTCTCATTGTGATGGCTTCTCTTGTTGCAGAGCATGGGCTCTAGGTGCGTGGGCTTCAGTAGTTGTGGCACACGGGCTCAGTAATTGTGGTTCATGGGCTCTAGAGCGCAAGCTCAGTAGTTGTGGCACGCGGGCTTAGTTGCTCTGTGGCATGTGGGATCTTCCCGGACCAGGGCTCGAACCCATGTCCTCTGCACTGGCAGGCGGATTCTTAACCACTGCGCCACCAGGGAAGTCCCATATTACTTCCCCTTTTAAAAAAAGTTTGAGGGCTTCCCTGGTGGCGCAGTGGTTGAGAGTCTGCCTGCCAATGCAGGGGACACGGGTTCGTGCCCCGGTCCGGGAAGATCCCACATGCCACGGAGCGGCTGGGCCCGTGAGCCATGGCCGCTGAGCCTGCGCGTCCAGAGCCTGTGCTCCGCAACGGGAGAGGCCACAACAGTGAGAGGCCCGCGTACCGAAAAAAAAAAGTTTGAAAATATGTCTCACCCCCTCCCCTGTACTTATGATCTAATGAAAAGAAAGGGTAGCTTGTTCACCCTCCCTTCCTTTGGTGGAATAAATTGAGGAGTTTTCTACATTTTTATTTATATTCATCTCTGTATTCCTCTATATACAAAAAAGAAATCCCTCAAAACAACAGCATACAAATTAAGATCTGTGTGTCTTTTAGAGTAGACAGATGAGGAGGGGAGAATTTGGGAGCCTGTGTTCCTCTGAAGACAGAAAATTAAGAGGTAGAAACTGGGAAAAAGAAGCCTGTGGGAAGAAAAAGGGAAATAGCAGAGATAAGTGAGCATTGGTCTCTAGATTTTAACTGGGAGGTACATTTGGCCTGATAAAGACCAAGCTGTCCTGCTCAATCATCTACCCTAGTGATTCTCAACTGAAGGCGGTAGTAAGCTAAGAGCAGGGAGAAATGAAACTAATGACATTTGCTGGACATGTGAACATTAAGGCTGAATACAAATTCAAGAATCGCATGATTCTTGTAAGAGTCACATATGTGACCTTCCTGATTGAGAATGTCTGTTGAAAGGGGCATATACGTGATTTTCACGTACATTCCCTCAGTCAATAGCTTTATTCTAACAAGCAGTCATCATCTCTAAACTGAACTAAAGCAGCAGCCTTCTAGCTGGTCTTCCTCATTCCACTCTTAACTGACTGTGGTGATCTCTACACAGTCTGAGTTACCTTTGTAAAATACAAAAGTATATCACTGCCTAATCAGAACTTATCACACTTAGAATAAATTCAAATTCCTATCATGGGCGTGTGAGATTCTGCATTACCTGAACTTGTCTTTTTTTTTTTTTAACCTCCTTTTTTCCCCCCCAAGTTTTCATTACAATGGTACTACACTGACCTGCAATTCCTCAGCTTATTCTGACCTCAGGGCCTTTTCACTGGCTATTGTCTCTCCCTGAAGCTCTTCTCTCACAACTGCTCAGGTCTTGGCTCAAATAGCACCTCCTCTTCCAAACTACCCCATCTAAAGAAGAGTCCCCCAACAGTTCTCTGATCCATTAAATTTTCCTTACAGCACTTGTCACTAGCTGAAATTCGTATACGTTTACCTGCAAGTTTATTATGTCTTTCCCTTTATCAGAACATAGCTTCAAGACAGCAGGGAACTTATTTATCCAATATCTAGCCTTGTTTGTGCCTGGCATAAAGTTAGCTCCCACTAGGTTTCTGTTGAATATGTAAATGAATAATATTCAAATAGAGCCTAGATGCTAAAAGAAGAGAAGGAAAATGTGTTTATGAGAATATATTTCTAAGGCACTGAATGGCTCAAAGGATATTAGAAAAAATTTTCTCAGGGGTTCAAAAAGTTTTGAGCAATGTTTATATATTCAATTGATTCAATTGATTGATTGTTTATATATTCAATTGTTTCTTATGCCTGTAATTCAAGGCCTAGCCTCTTGTCAACAGTTGAAAGCCTTTTAGATCATCTATACAGAGAAGATTGGGATAGAGTCTCAATAGAGACAACAGTCCAGATCAGACTACAGACTCTAAAAACTAGTTAGGGGACCTTTGGGCCGCTCTTCCATTCTGCCTTGATAATGCTATTACTAAGACAGTGACTCAAGCTATAACAAAATGAAACATTCACAAAAATGAAAAATTATTTCAAAATAACAAAAGTCCCAATTAAAGTCTTCTGCCACAGAAATAAACATTTTAAACCAATATGCCATTAGAGATTGGAAAGAATGAATCACTAATCTGGTAAATTAAAAATTTTGGCACAAACACGTTATCTCTGGCATTTTTACATATCCATATTTCATAATTAGGTCCATAACTCCTTTTCCTCACGTGAAGCTAATTCCTCTTTCAAGCTCAAAGCAAACCATATTTTAAAAACAGTTCAGTGCTTTTGTTTTGTGTTGATGTTCAGATAACCAGTTGTTTCAGATGTAACTTTTAAATAACCAATAATAAAACATTTGATATTAAGTGAATATTCAAATGTTAATGCCATAAAAAAAAGTTCTCTTTACGAATTTTATAGAATCTTTCATCACAGATGCTCAGATGTTGGAGTTCACTTCATCTAATTGTTTTCCACAGCAGCAGGCAATTTAACTTACAGTCTCCTGGGGTACCTATTAAACATACAGATTCCTTAGTCCCATTCAGAGAGTTTCTGTTTCTATGCATCTAAGCAGAGGTCCAGGAATCTGTATTTGTTTAAAAGGCTTTCCAGGTGTTATTAAGGCCTGAAAACAGTGATTTTAATCCAATTTCCAACTTAGTCCAGAATACTTTTCCACATTTCTTTTCTTTTTTACTTGAAGTATAGTTAATTTACAATGCTGTATTAGTTTCAAGTGTACAGCAAACTTATTCAGTTATATATATTCTTTTTCAGATTCTTTTCCATTATAGGTTATTACAAGATATTGAGAATAGTTCCCTATGCTAAACAATAGGAATTTGCTGTTTACCTATTTTATATATAGTAGTATGTATATGTTAATCCCAAACTCCTAATTTATCATATTCCTAACAAATTGTTGCTCAGATGTGTTTTGAGCTCTTCCGGAGGGGATAATCCCATCTCCGTGTAGTTTGTTAACATCTATTGGAAAGGTCTGATTATCAGAAAACTTTTTTTTACTTTAAACTGAAATGGGTCTGCAGTGGCTTCCTCCCATAAGTCTAGCTCTGCCCTCTGGCATAACAAGGGTTATTATATATGAAAGCCCTTCATGCATTTTAATGCAGCTTTCAGGTACCCACAAGTTTTTCTTCTACAGCTAGAGAGCTGGTTTCCCAAACAACTGCTCACAGACCCTATATCATCCAAAGTATCCCTGCATCCTACTGCACCATCCATATTCTCTTTTCAGAGCCTTCCCCTCCACCACTGTCAGAAGTAGAGTCCCTAACCCAGCTATGCGCCATTTGACCCTGCCTAGCAGTGGAGCAGCATGTTGCCAGAGATCATATGGAACCGTACATATCCTACACTGTTGCTTCTCAAATGCTGACATACCAAATGACACTACAAGGTGAAGAAAATGTCACCAGTCTATGCTGAAAGGAGAAAAATGGCTAAGTTCATTCAATCTAAAAGACTGTAGTACTTTCTTCCTGTATCGTGATCTGCCCAGGTCCTTTTGAAATTTTTGTTTTAAATGAAACTATAAGGATAATAGATAGTTTGCTTGGTTGGTTGGTTTGTTATGCTAGAAAGTCAGCCATCTTATATTGATGAGTCCTATTTCTTTAAGAATTGTACTGGTCCCTGAAGACCAAAATCTGGGAACCACTGACCTAGACTTGCCTCCCGTGCTGATACACCGATGTTCTCTAATCCAACCCTTTCCTCTGGAACACCTACCACTTTACAAGACACAGTGGCTCACAAATCATTAGATCATTAGAATCAACGGAGTTTTATGAAAATACAGATTCCCAGGGCCCAACATCAAAAATTATGGTTCGGTAGGTCTGAGGTGAGTCTTGGTGTCTGCATTTTTAAAAGCTCCCCAAATGATCCTGATGTTCGTCCAGGATTAGAAAGCACTTTCATGATATGCATTTATTCAGTGACTCTCTTCCAGGTATTTATAGTTTAAAATCACCAGGGAGTGGGGTTGATTAGGAAAGCAGGAGTCTGATCAAGTATATTAAAGCAGCCAGGCAGATTGTGATATATAAATGTTTAGCCAGCTTCCTCCCTTAGATATGGACACATCTGCAGTTGGTATCCTTTCCTCCTCTTCTAGCCTTTCTCTTATCAAGCCAGGTGTTGTCTGCTTGAGGTTTAGACATACTTGCTCTACCTGCCCAATTCTACCCAGGAAACTGACCTCAACACTCTTGGGTTCTATCAATATTCCTATTAAAGGGTAATACCCATAACTGGACATAATACTAATACATAATAACCCCCTTAATAATCTGGATACTAAACATTCTATTAATATAGCTTCAGATCACCTTCACTTTTATAGAGGCACCAGCAAACTGATGTTACTTGAGGTTTGGACCAATCCATACTATTTGGTTTTACCTGAATTTCAACAAGCAGGTCTCCTTCATTCAATACAACTGATGTTTACAAATACAATTTCAAGTTACACATTTATTCAAGTTATACTTATATATGAAGTTATTTATACTTCAAGTTATAAATTCTATCACCTTTGTTTCTGTATCTTTTCAACAGATTATATCATTTTAAATTCTAATTTTGCCATCCAACATATGGAATCTCTTTTCCAGAAATTATCTTATGTAATGGTCTGATGTTATGTAAACTTGAGAAATATAACATCTATACGGTCATTCAAATAATTGACAACGTTTTAACAATGACGGCAGAAAACACGGAGTTTCTTAAAGATTTTGCTTCAAAGTGGCTAGTGTCGCTTCTCACGTTCCACTGGCCATAGCAAGACACATGGCCAAGACTGACATGGATGGGGTTGGAAGTATAATCTTCCTGTACAAAAGGGCCCAAATGAAAGGTGCTTTCAGGAAAGGGGAGTAAATATTTAAAACACACAATATAAGCCATCATCTCCCCCTTTTTGAAAATTGGGATCTCATGTACCTTTCTACAATCTTTTGAATTCTTTTCCCTGTTCTCCAAAATTTCTCAAACAATATGATAGTACTATGATCATATCAGTAAAATTGTTTATTGCCTAAAATGTAATTTGTCTGGGCCTGGAATTTGAATTCATCTAAGATATTTAAGTTATCATTAAGCATCTCTTATCTTGGATGTCAGTGACCTCTTAATGCAATGATCTTTCAATGTTGCCAGAATAAAAGTCATTCTTCTTGGTATAGACAGAAGAAAAGCGGAAGTACAGTGTTTTCTTTTAACATGATACCCTCATTCTCAAGCAATGGACCTATAATTTTCATCTATATATTGTTCTGAAAATAGCTCTAAAAATTGCTGCTGCTGTCTCTAGTGGTTTTGGTGAGACTGAGCTAATCCTTGGCCTTGACTGTCTTGAAATTCTTGTCCTATTCCTTTGTATTCTTCTTAGTTACAGAGTCTCCTATCTACAATTTACGCAGATATCTTCCAGCCTTATCAGACAGTTTACAGTGCAATATGCCAGCTTCTCTTCATGCCTCCCCATTTTCTTTCCATTGACAGTATTTTTAATTGTGTAGCCAGAATTCCATAATTCAGTATTCCTCATCACCATGGAATTACATTCACTTTTTTGACTCTTCTTGAAAATGTTTTATTTTTTAAAGACAATATTTCATCAGCTATTATTTGATACTCCACCTTTATTCTATCTTCATGGTTTATTTTTTTTAATGACATGATTAGGAGAGGCAATATAGCATAAAGGTTAAGAGCTCAGTCTCAGGAGATGAAATCTGAATCTTGGCTTTTTTACTCATAAGTTGTGTGACCCTGGAAAAGTTACTTAAACTTTCTGTGCCTCAGTTTCCTCATCTGTAAAATGGGGACAATTATAGTACTTTCCCTATACTGTTATTGTAAGAATTGAATGAGTTAATATATATAAAGTACTCAGAACAGGCCCTGGTACATAAGTAGCTCTATGTGCCTGTTATTATTGGATCATATAGTTAAAGTTCCTCAGGTATGGTAGTTTTCTGCTTCTGCTGGATATAGAAGTTATAATTTCTTACAATCTTATAGGATAGTATTCTTCTCTAAAATAATTCCCTTAAAAGCTTGCTAAAGTACACATCAAACTGGGAACCAGCACCTATAGCAAGAGTATGGGAAAGGAGTTCCAGTTCAAGATAGTGGGCTGACAACTCAGGTTGTCTTACCTTTTTCCTGAGGCCATGAAAAAGATAATAAAGAAATTCACAAGAGAATGAAGTCTTCACAGCAAAGAGAACAAGAGAGATGAATCAGTAAACTCCTAGGGACGGAAAGCAGATAGAATTCTATGGCTACATGAAATGGAGCACAGGAGGCTACAGCACAGAACAGCAGAAAGGGCCACAGCAAAGGGTGGAGCCTAATTTCCAATAGAACTTTGGAGAGACTGCCAGCTCTGGGTGAACAGATACAGTGGTGGACAGTGAAAAGAGGGGGGTTATCAAAAGTCCTTCAATAAAATAGTTGTACTAGTTCACACACACAAACACACACACACACGCTTATACATCTAACACACCCAGGACCTCTGCATGTAAAATAAAAGGCAACCCAGTGTTCACTCCTATGAGAGAAAAACAGCGCAGGCACCTAAAGGAATTGAGTAAGCTGCCTGGGAAAAGTATAGGGTACTAGTGTGAGCTCTGGTTTCTCAATCTCTCACCCACCCACCCTTACGTAAATCCTGCAGCTAATAAGCCCTACCTACATACAAAGAGCCTTCAATTCAGGGAAGAGTCATCCTGGGGAAACAAACAGACCTATAGAGCAGCGGTCAAGGAAACTTGCACCCCAACCTGGAATAATCAACCTAAACATTTAGCCTAAAATAGGAACAGATGATCAAGGACTACCAGACATATGAGGAAGACTAACAGCATTAAAGACAAAGATCAAGATAAACTCAGAGCCACAGACCCAGGAGAATATAGTAGAAATGCAAGGAACATAAGAAATCTTTTTCTTAAATTCTAATTAGACTCCTCATGAGTTTTTAAATGATATTGTAACCTTAAAAACAAGAACAAGAATCTACAAAAATGGGATAGATCACAGTAAGAACTAGCTCTTAAACTTTTTTTAACGCAAAAATCAAAAATTCATAAACGGGCAGAAAGATTAAAAAAATTAGAACATAGAATGGAAAAATTAAAAGATGAAACAGATGACAAAGAAGATAAGAGTCATAAAGTATCAATCCACAAAGTTCAATGTTCAACCAATTGGGGTTCCAGAAACAGAACAGAGAAAATACAGAAAAGTCAGTATTTTTTTTTAAATGAAGAAAATATAGAAAGATACAGCCACCACATTGAAAAGGCCACTGAATATTATCACTATCTTACTTAGTATTGATTCAAGAAGTACACCTAAAGTTGTAGGAACAAGAAATAAAACATACTATTATTGCAGACATGAAAAAAATAACAACAGAAAACCTAAAATTAATAATATAATAACAAACATTGGGAGAAAGAATGGAAGAAAAGTTGAGTAATGTTTCAATCCACAATATTCAGAGCAGGAAAACATCAATAATTAAAGTTGATTTAATCAAGAAATAACAGTATAAATATATTACTATATTTATGGAAGAAACTATCAAAAAAATAAAAGTGATTTTAAGTGAGAAGAATGTGATTTGCAAAAAGGACGAAGAACAGTATATTTTGCTACTAAATATTTCTATACTAGATGATTTTTTTACTTAGTGTCTCATTCTTTATTCAGGCTAGTACTTTTTTTGTGCAACATAAAGGCTTAGGCCTATCTAGTCAGCAAGTAATGAATCATGTGAGGAAATACTAGTATGACAGTCAGGCTCTATGGGAGAATGTAGATAGCCCTGGATGGGAGAGTGGATCAGTGACTGGGCTAACCAAAGGTGAGTGTCATCCCTTGGGTAACTACAAAGGCATTTAGAGTCTCCTTCCAAAACCCCAGGCAAGAATCTGTTTTCATCTTGACTGAGCTGCCAAGATTCCCATACCTTAGTAGACATGAGGTTCTTCACCGGACGCCATTCTGCCACCATCAAGCTCAGAACCTCTATCAAGCTCCTAACCTTGCATTGGAACTTAAAAGGATATAAAACACAACACTTTTGTAGTTGTTTTTAACTTCAGTAGTCTCTCAGCTGAGTTGACCTATTCAACAAAAACAATTGAGTGCCTACTTTGTGCAAGGCACCATGGGAAATACACAGTAAACAAGACAGATATGTTCTCTCAGGGAGCTTAAGAACCACTGAGCAAGAGAGAATTGTATGCAGCTAATTTTAACACAAGACTGAATGCAAGTGAATTGGAGCATAAAGAAGGAAGAAAGCGTTTCCAACTTAGGAAGGGATCAGGAAAGACTAAGTGAGAAGGGCTTCCCTGGTGGCACAGTGGTTAAGAATCCGCCTTCCAATGCAGGGGACATGGGTTTGAGCCCTGGTCCGGGAAGATCCCACATGCTGCAGAGCAACTAATCCCGTGCACCACAACTACTGAGCTTGCGCTCTAGAGCCCACGAGCCACAACTACTGAGCCCACGTGCCACAACTACTGAAGCCCACGCGCCTAGAGCCCATGCTCCACAACAGGAGAAGTCACTGCAATGAGAAGCCCACGCACCACAACGAAGAGTAGTCTCCGCTCGCCGCAACTAGAGAAAGCCCGTGCACAGCAACGAAGACCCAACGCAGCTAAAAGTAAATTAAAAAAAAAAGACTAAGTGAGAAGATGTAAGAAGTGAGGTGGGATCCTGGGGCCTTGCATCAACAGGATGCCTGCAGGATAGTGCTGTGATGCACTATCCTGTGACTTGGGATGTAATCTGAGAGCAATATTATCTGAGCTGTACCTGCCCTGGACATGGATAATGTTGGTATCTCCAGTTTGGGGTGACTCTGAATTTCTGTGATTAAATGCTACATTCATTTCAAATGCCTCGCTTATTCACATATATATGCATTTTCCTTGGAAAATATGAATTGGTAAACTATAAATCTAGCAGAGAGAAGTCTGTGTTGTGGTATAAGCAAAACAGAATTCATTCATAACTCCAACTACATCCGAAATTCTAGGTAGTTTCTGTTTTTAATACCATATCTCAACATGTGTTCATGTCCATGTGTCTACATTCTGCCCCCAAGTCCAAAAGATTAAAGAACCAGAGAATGTTAAAGTTGGAAAGGACTTCGAATATTATTCAATATAATCCTATCATTTTATAGATGAAGAAACTAGGCCAAGGTAGAGTAAATGTGACTTCCCAAGGTTATGCAACCACAAGGAGCAAAGCCTGGACTTAAACCAAGTTCTCAAATGCAGGTCCAGAAGCTCTTTCTTCTGGATACTATGCTGAAAAAAAAATGAAAGGACAGGAAAAAAATCAAAGATAATAAAGAAATTGAAAGTAATTAAGTTATTGGCAATAGATGTAGAATTATGTGTTTCTGAAATAAATTCCAAATAGCTTTTAAGGGATCTATTTTTCTTGAGATGTTTTTCTACTTGGACAAAATGTATACATACTGGCTACCAAAATACAAAATATTTCTTTTCAAACTATTTTAATTAATTTTTAAATTATTTAAATTATTAAATAATTATTAAAAGTACACATTTTTATTCACATACTTATTATACACATACTTATTTTATTATAAGTAGCCAGGGAAACGGTAATTAGCTAATCATCCACTTACATACAATTTTTGTTTTATCAAAGCAAAAAGAGGAAATATTTTTTAAATAGGTACTTTCTTAATATTTACTTATATTTATATCTAAAGGCATTGTACTTTAAAAATAGACTGTATTAGAGCAGAGACTGTGTTGTGTTTGCCTATGACTATCAGCATCTATCACAGAATCTGGTTTATAGAATATATTAAATAAATATTAGTTGAATAAATAAATGAATTAATACTATATTGTATTAAAACTGTCCATCAACCTTTGTATGTCACACATTATATCCAATATTTACATGGTAAAAATCTGATCTATAACACTAATATTTGGAAGAGTTCAAACTTTTGCCTACCCTTGATTTAAAAGCAATCCATCCCTTTCCAGACAGGACTCCATGATTAAAGGTCTTTCTTTAGACCCACCCATAATTAAATCCTAGGTGATAACCAGAGCCTGTGCAGAAGTAGAATACTGCTTTCCTTTCCTTATCCCAACCCAGAGGAGGGCTGTAGAGGTGAAGCCCATGCTTTGCTTCAGACCCTACTCCCAAGCACAAGTGAGGACTTCTTGACTGGCCAAGAGTCTCCAGTTCAAATCACCAGATGCCTTCTCATTAGTGCCCTACAGACCACTAGCAGGCTAACTAGGAAACACCCTAGGAAATGTGAAGGGAACGTCTAACCCCGAGGGCTATTTGCCAGGGCATAAATTGTGGAAGAGAAGAGAAAACAAAGAGAGAAACGCAAAGTTTTACAATATTAAGAACCTCACCGAGGAAGTTAAAGATGGATACTAAATATAAAAGGCATTTTTTTAATCACAAGGACTTTATTTAAATGTTATGCATATAAATAAGAAGTTAACACAGCTCTTGTTATCTTCCTCACTTATGTTATAGAAATGAGAAAAATGTTCTGTATTGAAAACTGGTGTCACGGAGGTTTTCCAATTGTTTAAAAAACAACAGATGAAACTGCCACTTCTAATCTTCCTTGGTATGTTTATATAACAAAAAAAGAATGTTACAACCTCTAAATTGTCTATTTTAATGTCTGTGTATTTATGCAACTAACTATAAATGAAATATTGCGAGTTTGGCCCTTTTTTCAGTTTCTTGTATATAGTCATTTAAAGTATTAAATGATATTTCTCCCACTCCCCTAATAAAGAAATAACCACAAACAAAATATTGAGAAAAATAAATATACAGAATCAAAAGTTAGGGAAGCTGTATTCTTCCTAAATCGTCTTCTACCACTGAGTCACCAGTGATGCTCCAGCTGTCTGCACCTCACTTTTCTCCTTCTGAGAAACAAAGACCTGAGTCACAGTTACATGATAGAGAGAAATGAGAAAAAACAGCAAACAGTGGCTTGCAAGTCTTGCTAACCCTCTCGGGAGGTTAACTGTGGCTCCTCAAGTCCATTTGTTGCCCTGTGTCCTAAGTCCACCTCAGGAGGTAACAGCAGCCCCAGGAAGGAGGCAAAGGACAAAAGCAGGTCCTGATACACAGAATCTGGAAACTCATCAGGATTTGCCCAAATTTTCATTTGAAGAAAAGTTTTTGCACTGGCTCCAGAGGAAGAAAAATCCTGATGTATAAATTCTGAACTTTTCTAATGAAAATGAATCAGGGACTAAAAGTAATCTGGAATATTTCACCCCAGATGAAGACTTTAAGAGATTCTATCAGGGAATGAAGAAATAACAGCTTGATCATTTTATAAATGTAAGCATGTTTCCTGTTGTGAATATTCTCAGAGACACCAATGCATTCTTTATCTGATGGCAAGAAGAGAAAACAAGTACATTAAGGATGTAAAAAAGAAAAAGAAAAGTAGGGATCTATACACTTCTTCATTTTTAACTATACGTAGAGCCTCAAGAAAAGCAGGAAGCCTTTCCAACCTTTGAGAGAAGCTGGTCACAGATTATAACAAATGTGTCATAACTGTGAATATGGCTCATGCCACAGAATTCTGTATCTCACCTCTTATTCTCTAGCAGTTCTAAACCATTTGTAGTTTCTCTACGCATGGCAAGCTCTCTCATGCTCTTGTACATGTTATTCCATCTGCCTCAAACACTCTTCTCTACATTGTCTTATTTCTCCCTCAAGTGTGAGTCAGTTCATGACTTTAATCAACAAACATTGATGAGTCTTGTGAATACATTATGTGGAACTCTGTAGAAATTAATTTTGAATAGGAATTAGTCATTGAAATGATATCAAAATTGCCAACTGTTCTTACTAGACTTAACTTTAATCTTAAAAGTTTTAATTAAAAATTTTCATTAAAAACATTACTTTTCAAATATATGTACCTTGTTTATGGTAAACCAAATCCTAATATTATACATTGCCTACAGTAAACAAAACGAAAATGAAAAAAAAGTGAGTCAGTTCAACTCTACCTTCTCTGTGACTTTCTCTGATTACTCCTTGCATTCATTCACCTGCAATTTGCCAGGCTCTATGCTAGATGCTGAGTAAGTACCATAAAAACGGTCCACCTGCCCTCAAGATGCGTGATGCACAGTCATCAAAAGAGGTACAGTGGGAACATTTTGTGATGGGGGCCAGGAAGAGGGTCAGGGAAAGGTGTTCTGGAGGAGATAACAGCTGAATCAAAATTTGAAAGATGAGTAGGAATTTTCCAAGAGAAGAAAGGATGAGGGGAGGGCATTCAAGACAGAAACTATATATGATGAAGCAAGGGTGGAGAGAAAGAATGATGATTGAGAGGTAAATATGTCATTCAAGGGAGTTTAGATTTTACTTTTTTCTAGAAGGCAGTGGGGATCATTTTAAGCAGAATAATGAGATGATCAGATGTATCTTTTAGAAAGTGTGGAGATCGGATTAGAGAGAGCGAGATTAGGGCAGTTGAGAGACCAATTTGTAAAGAAAATGACATGGTTACTTAGTATGGGAATCAAGAACATGGATTGACATATATACACTGATATGTATAAAATGGATAACTAAATAAGAACCTGCTGTATAAAAAATAAATAAAATAAAATTTAAAAAAAAGAAATGGACAGGAACAATATAAATAAAACTGCAAAATTTTACTGAAGAACAACAAAAAAGAACATGGAAGAGAATTTGAGAATCTGAGAGAGATAAATGAATGAGAAGTAATAGGACTTAGTCATGGCTGGGCCGTGGTGCACAAGGGACAGAAAGGAGTCAAGTTTCTCTGCCTTCTTGCAGGAGTAGACAGTGAGACTCACTGAGATCAGGAATTCAGGAGGAGGAGCAAGAGATGATTGGTTGGGCTTCCCTGGTGGCGCAGTGGTTGAGAGTCCACCTGCCAATGCAGGGGACACGAGTTCGTGCCCCGGTCCGCGAAGATCCCACATGCCGTGGAGCGGCTGGGCCCGTGAGCCATGGCCGCTGAGCCTGCGCGTCCGGGGCCTGTGCTCCGCAACGGCAGAGGTCACGGCAGTGAGAGGCCCACGTACCACACACACACAGACACACACACACACACACACACACACACACACACACACACACACACACACACACACACACAAATAGATGATTGGTTGAGTTCTGAATCTGCTGAACAGGAGAGGCCTGTGGAACATCCACGTTGAGAGGTAAGTGCTCACTACCCTGTTGTATTACTTTGTATTACCATTGCTGGGCTTGTCTGTCTTCTACCTCTGACTTTCCCCAGACAGAATGGATCATTCAATCCCAAAACTTCCCCTTCAAGGTGCCCTCAACTAGTCCATGACAAACAAGGCTCTCCCATTTTTCCTGTCTCTCATTAGAACCGTGCTAACTTGTTAGAAATATCCTGCAAGGCCTGACGTTCATCACCCCTTCTAGAGAGACCAAAAACATGGACTGAAAAAAGAAAGGCTATTTTCCCCCTATTTTAATAGCACCCATTTTCAAAGGGACCATTGTTTCAGAAGAACTGAGTACTTTCTAAGGTAAATAAATAGAGTGAATAACAATCTTGTTTAAGATTCCAACTTATTAACAGAAAACATGTGTAGACTTAAGAATTAAAAATAAATACGCCTTTAAAGATGACCTGGAAGGCTTCTTACCTGCCAAGAACAGAGTTCAAGACCTCAGAAGGTCCATGTTTTCCCAGAAACAGTAGATTATATTGCTAATGATGGGCAAAGGCTAAACCATAAGAGTTTCCCCCCCCCCCCTATAATTTCGGTACTATTTAGGTGAGTTTTGTAATGAACTGAAATAAGAGAAGAAATCTGAAGACTGATCTTGGGTTGTGGATATTGGGTCTATGATTTCATCCTTTGGAAAAATGTTTCTAGTTCCTGTTTTTTTTACAGCCATATATATATGGGATGAGCTCCTCTTATATTTGATTTATATTTTAGTGATCTTAGTTGTGCTGGTATACACAAATTCATTTTTAGAGAATTTACCATAATATATATTTTAGTTCAACTGAGCATTACTAATGAAGAGTATAGTTCTTCTTCCATTCCAAATTAGAGAAGGATTTCTGAAGGTTGTTACGAATCAGCACAGCAATTACCAGCAGCAGAATGTCTACAAATGGACCATAGCAGGCGGTAGACCCAGAGGCAATTTCTCTTGTGGAAGAAAAATTGATGTTGTCCTCCGCATTCACTGACTCGTCTGCTTTTCATATGACAAACAGACGAGTCGGTTTCCCCTTTTTCTAAGGGATTCTACATGATTAGGGTCAAAAAATCAGCAAAGGAAAAATCTTTCCCAGTTTTATAAGGGTGAGCTGATGAGATGCCATGGTGGTTCACTACGAAGGTGCTGGCTGTTTTCAAACGACAGCTGAGAAACCTTGCTGTTCCCTGAACTTGAGCGGCTGGTTCTAGCACATGCACAAATTCGGCTTGCCATATGAGCAAAAGTGAGATCATATGGGTTGATGCTGGCAGAGTCCCTGAGAGTGCAGTAATTCATGCTGTCAGTTACTATCAGCAGCAATTTGCTTCTGGATTGGTTCCTGTGAGCACTCATGTGAGCATTCTGCACAAAGGACCAGAGTGCAATATTCTTTTGGATTTCAGGGATTTAGTGCAGTTTCAACATATAATCAAAAGCGCCACGTAGTTCACCACCTCGCATTTTCTTTTAAAGAGACAGGGCTTAAAATTGGATTCCTTTCTTCTCTCCAAAAACAGGAAGTTGATGGCAATTTGGAACTTATCTTTAGAGCAAACCCTTGGTGCTTCATTGGAACCTACCCTGTTGGTTAAGTGCAGTTTTGTGTTTTTTTTAACTAAATGTAATTTCACTGTCTCCATAATAATAATAATAAGCAAAAATTTGTTTAACCACAAAACTTCACTTCTTAAATTCAACTTACATATGTGACCAACTCTTAATTACTATAGGGCAAATACCCTGGATAATGAGAAGTTCCCTTGAATTGGTACATATTATAATAGCATATTCCTCCAAATTTAGTACAAGTTTTGAAAAGCTCTATAGCATAGAAGTTTGGACACTGCAGCCCTAAGCTTAAAGGAACATTACTACAGAATCTCTGCAAAATAATACAATTTCAGTGAGTTCCAATTAACTTTAAGATATCAGTAGTACTCTTGCTACCAGTTTATCCACCAATCTCTTTCTGTTTAATTAATACTTACTATTGAGAATTCAAGAGATTCAGGCTTTTGGAGCAATCCTGATCAGAAAGGGTTCTTGTGTCTTTGAAATGGTAGTTTAGCTTCACTCAGAAAAGTGAAAAGTGTGTCAAAATCTCAAGTGCCATTGTCAACAATATATACATTCTATGGTGTAAACCTACAATCTCTTGAGTGTTCCCAGCTGAAAAATTGTTTCCATATTGCATCAAGCTCAAAAATCCTCCAAACCTTGGCACCTTACTTGATTAAGAATGTTTTGTATCATGAAAAACCTAGGGGCAAGACGGGAATAAAGACGCCGACCTACTAGAGAATGGACTTGAAGACACGGGGAGGGGGAAGGGTAAGCTGGGACAAAGTGAGAGAGTGGTAGTGTATATATGGACATATATACACTACCAAATGTAAAATAGATAGCTAGCGGGAAGCAGTCACATAGCACAGGGAGATCAGCTCGGTGCTTTGTGACCAGCTAGAAGATAGGCAGGGTGGGAGGGAGGTAGACGCAAGAGGGAAGAGATATGGGGATATATGTATATGTATAACTGATTCACTTTGTTATAAAGCAGAAACTAACACACCATTGTAAAGCAATTATACTCCAATAAAAATGTTTTTTTAAAAAAAGAGAATATTTTGTGTTTATTATCAACCTTTCCCCACCACTAGAATATAGACTGAATGAGGGCAGAGACTTCTGTCTGTTCACTGATGTATTCCCAGTGCTAGAACAATGCATGGTGCATAGGAGGCACTTCATAAAAATGTGTTGAATGAACGTTGTCCTTTTCTTCATCTAAAGTCTTACTTTCTTTTTTTTTTTTAACATCTTTATTGGAGTATAATTGCTTGACAATGGTGTGTTAGTTACTGCTTTATAACAAAGTGAATCAGCTATACATATACATATATCCACATATCTCCTCCCTCTTGCGTCTCCCTCCCACCCTCCCTACCCCACCCCTCTACATGGTCACAAAGCACCCAGCTGATCTCCCTGTGCTATGTAGCTGCTTCCCACTAGCTATCTATTTTACATTTGGTAGTGTATATATGTCCATGCCACTGTCTCACTTTGTCCCAGCTTACCCTTCCCCCTCCCTGTGTCCTCAAGTCTATTCTCTATGTTTGCATCTTTATTCCTGTCCTGCCCCTAGGTTCATCAGAACCTTTTTTTTTTTCTCTTTAGATTCCATATATATGCATTAGCATATGGTATTTGTTTTTCTCTTTCTGACTTACTTCACTCTGTATGACAGACTCTAGGGCCATCCACCTCACTACAAATAACTCAATTTCGTTTCTTTTTATGGCTGAGTAATATTCCATTGTATGTATGCGCCACATCTTCTTTATCCATTCATCTGTCAATGGACACTTAGATTGCTTCCACGTCCTGGCTATTGTACACAGAGATGCAATGAACATTGTGGTACATGACTCTTTGAATTATAGTTTTCTCAGGGTATATGCCCAGTAGGATTGCTGGGCCGTATGGTAGCTCTATTTTTAGTTTTTTAAGGAACCTCCATACTGTTCTCCATAGTGGCTGGATCAATTTACATTCCCACCAACAGTGCAAGAGGGTTCCCTTTCCTCCACACCCTCTCCAGCATTTATTGTTTGTAGGTTTCTTGATGATGGCCATTCTGACTAGCGTGAGGTGATATCTCATTGTAGTTTTGATTTACATTTCTCTAATCATTAGTGATGTTGACCATCGTTTCATGTGTTTGTTGGCAGTCTGTATATCTTCTTTGGAGAAATGTCTGTTCAGATTTTCTGCCCATTTTTGGATTGGATTGTTTGTTTTTTTGATATTGAGCTGCATGAGCTGCTTGTAAATTCTCGAGATTAATCCTTTGTCATTTGTTTCATTTGCAAATATGTTCTCCCATTCTGAGGGTTGTCTTTTAGTCTTGTTTCCTTTGCTGCGCAAAAGCTTTGAAGTTTCATTAGGTCCCATTTGTTTATTTTTTGTTTTCCGTTTCTCTAGGAAGTGGGTCAAAAAGGATCTTGCTGTGATTTATGTCATAGAGTGTTCTGTCTATGTTTTCCTCTAAGAGTTTGATAGTGTCTGGCCTTACATTTAGGTCTTTAATCCATTTTGAGTTTATTTTTGTGTATGGTGTTAGGGAGTGTTCTAATTTCATTCTTTTACAGGTAGCTGTCCAGTTTTCCCAGCACCACTTATTGAAGAGGCTGTCTTTTCTCCATTGTATATTCTTGCCTCCTTTATCAAAGATAAGGTGACCATATGTGCGTGGGTTAATCTCTGGGCTTTCTATCCTGTTCCATTGATCTATATTTCTGTTTTTGTGCCTGTATCATACTGTCTTGATTATTGTAGCTTTGTAGTATAGTCTGAAGTCAGGGAGCCTGATTCCTCCAGCTCCATTTTTCTTTCTCAAGATTGCTTTGGCTATTCGGGGTCCTGTGTGTTTCCATACAAATTCTGAAATTTTTTGTTTAGGTTCTGTGAAAAATGCCATTGGTAGTGGGAAAGGGACTGCACTGAATCTATAGATTGCTTTGGGTGCTATAGTCATTTTCACAGTGTTGATTCTTCCAATCCAAGAACATGGTATATCTCTCCATCTGTTTGTATCATCTTTAATTTCTTTCATCAGTGTCTTACAGTTTTCTGTATACAGGTCTTTTGTCTTCTTAGGTAGGTTTATTCCTAGGTATTTTAGTCTTTTTGTTGCAATGGTAAATGGGAGTGTTCCCTTAAGTTCTATTTCAGATTTTTCATCATTAGTGTATAGGAATGCAAGAGATTTCTGGGCATTAATTTTGTATCCTGCTACTTTACCAAATTTATTGATTAGCTCTAGTAGCTTTTTGGTAACATCGTTAGGATTCTCTATGTATACTATCATGTCATCTGCAAATAGTGACAGCTTTACTTCTTTTCCAATTTGGATTCTTTTATTTCTTTTTCTTCTCTGACTGCTGTGGCTAAAACTTCCAAAACTATGTTGACTAACACTGGTGAGAGTGGACACCCTTGTCTTGTTCCAGATCTTAGAGGAAATGGTTTCAGTTTTCCACCACTGAGAATGATGTTGGCTGTCGGTTTGTCATATATGGCCTTTATTATGTTGAGGTAAGTTCCCTCTATGCCTATTTTCTGGAGGGTTTTTATCACAAATGGGTGTTGAATTTTGTCTAAAGCTTTTTCTGCATCTATTGCGATGATCATATGATTTTCTCCTTCAATTTGTTAATATGGTTTATCACATTGATTGATTTGCATATATTGAAGAATCCTTGCATTCTTGGGATAAATCCCATTTGATCATGGTATATGATCCTTTTAATGTGCTGCTGGATTCTATTTCCTAATATTTTGTTGAGGATTTTTGCACCTATGTTCATCAGTGATACTGGCCTGTAGCTTTCTTTCTTTGTGACATCTTTGTCTGGTTTTGGTATCAGGGTGATGGTGGCCTCGTAGAATGAGGATGGGAGTGTTCCTCCCTCTGCTCTATTTTGGAACAGTTTGAGAAGGATAGGTATTAGCTCTTCTCTAAATGTTTGATAGAATTCACCTGTGAAGCCTGGTGAATTTTTTTTTTTTTTTTTTTTTTTTTGCAGTACGCAGGCCTCTCACTGTTGTGGCCTCTTTCGTTGTGGAGCACAGGCTCCAGATGCACAGGCTCAGCGGCCATGTCTCACGGGCCCAGCCGCTCCGTGGTATGTGGGATCTTCCCGGACCGGTGCACGAACTGGCGTCCCCTGCAACGGCAGGCGGATTCTTAACCACTGCGCCACCAGGGAAGCCCTGTTGGAAGATTTTTAATCACAGTCTCAATTCCAGTGCTTGTGATTGGACTGCTTATATTTTCTAGTTCTTCCTGGTTCAGTGTCAGAGGGTTGTGCTTTTCTAAGAATTGTCCATTTCAACCAGGTTGTCCATTTTATTGGCATACAGTTGCTTGTAGTAATCTCTCATGATCCTTTGTATTTCTGCAGTGTCAGTTGTTACTTCTCCTTTTTCATTTCTAATTCTATTCATTTAAGTCTTCTCCCTTATTTTCTTGATGTTTGTATAATGTTTATCAATTTTATCTTCTCAAAGAACCAGCTTTTAGTTTCATTGATTATTGCTATCATTTCCTTCATTTCTTTTCATTTATTTCTGATCTGATCTTTATGATTTCTTTCCTTCTGCTAACTTTGGGGTTTTCTTGTTCTTCTTTCTCTAATTGCTTTAGGTGTAAGGTTAGGTTGTTTATTTGAGATGTTTCTTGTTTATTGAGATAGGATCATATTGCTATAAACTTCCCTCTTAGAACTGCATTTGCTGCATCCCATAGGTTTGGGACCGCCATGTTTTCATTCTCATTTGTTTCTAGGTATTTTTTGATTTCCTCAGCGATCTCTTGGCTATTTATTTATTTATTTATTATTTATTTTTTTCGGTATGTGGGCCTCTCACTGTTGTGGCCTCTCCCGTTGCAGAGCACAGGCTCCAGACGCACAGGCTCAGCGGCCATGGCTCACGGGCCCAGTTGCTCCACGGCATGTGGGATCTTCCTGGACCGGGGCACAAACCCGTGTCCCCTGCATTGGCAGGCAGACTCTCAATCACTGAGCCACCAGGGAAGCCCAGTTCTCTTGGTTATTTAGTAGTGTATTGTTTAGCCTCCATGTTTTTGTATTTTTTACAGATTTTTTCCTGTAATTAATATCTAGTCTCACAGTGTTTTGGTCAGAAAATATATTTGATATGATTTCAATTTTCTTAAATTTACCAAGGCTTGATTTGTGACCTAAGATATGATCTGTCCTGGAGAATGTTCCATGAGCACTTGAGAAGAAAGTGTATTCTCTTGTTTTTGGATGGAATATCCTATTAATATCAATTAAGTCCATCTTGTTTAATGTACCATTTAAAGCTTGTGTTTCCTTATTTAGTTTCATTTTGGATCATCTTCCATTGGTGAAAGTGGGGTGTTAAAGCCCCCTACAATGATTGTGCCACTGTTGATTTCCCCTTTTATGGCTGTTAGCATTTGCCTTATGTATTGAGGTGCTCCTATGTTGGGTGCATAAATATTTACAAGTGTTATATGTTCTTCTTGGATTGGTCCCTTGATCATTATGTAGTGTCCTTCTTTGTCTCTTGTAATAGTCTTTATTTTAAAGTCTTTTTTGTCTGATATGAGAATTGCTACTCCAACTTTCTTTTGATTTCCATTTGTATGGAATATCTTATTCTATCCCCTCCCTTTCAGTCTGTATGTGTCCCTAGGTCTGAAGTGGGTCTCTTGTAGACAGCATATATATGGGTCTTGTTTTTGTATCCATTCAGCCAATCTATGTCTTTTGGTTGGAGCATTTAATCCATTTACATTGAAGGTAGTTATCGATATGTATATTCCTATTACTATTTTCTTAATTATTTTGGGTTTGTTATTGTAGGTCTTTTCCTTCTCTTGTGTTTCCTGCCTAGAGAAGTTCCTGTAGCATTTGTTGTAATGCTGGTTTGGTGGTGCTGAATTCTCTTAGCTTTTGCTTATCTGTACGGGTTTTAATTTCTCCCTCAAATCTGAATGAGATCCTTGCTGGGTAGAGTAATCTTGGTGATAGGTTTTTCCCCTTCATCACTTTAAATATGTCCTGCCACTCCCTTCTGACTTGCAGAGTTTCTGCTGAATGATCAGCTGTTAACCTTACGGGGATTCCCTTGTATGTTATTTGTTGCTTTTCCCCTGCTGCTTTTAATATTTTTTCTTTGTATTTTATTTTTGGTAGTTTGATTTTTTTTTCTTTTAAATTTATTTATTTACGGCTGTGTTGGGTCTTTGTTTCTGTGCGAGGGCTTTCTCCAGTTGTGGCAAGCGGGGGCCACTCTTCATCGCGGTGCACAGGCCTCTCACTATTGCGGCCTCCCCCGCTGTGGAGCACAGGCTCCAGAGGCGTAGGCTCTGCAGTTGTGGCTCATGGGCCCAGCTGCTCCGCGGCATGCAGGATCCTTCCAGACCAGGGCTCGAACCCATGTCCCCTGCATTGGCAGGCAGACTCCCAACGACTGCATGACCAGGGAAGCCCAGTAGTTTGATTAATATGTGTCTTGGTGTGTTTCTCCTTGGATTTATCCTGTATGGGACTCTCTGTGCTTCCTGAACTTTATTGACTATTTCCTTTCCCATATTAGGGGAGTTTTCAACTATAATCTCTTCAAATATTTTCTCAGTCCCTTTCTTTTTCTCTTTTTCTTCTGGGACCCCTATAATTCGGATATTGGTTCATTTAATATTGTCCCAGAGGTGTCTGAGACTGTCCTCAATTCTTTTCATTCTTTTTTCTTTATTCTGCTCTGCAGTAGTTATTTCCACTATTTTATCTTCCAGGTCACTTCTCCATTCTTCTGCCTCAGTTATTCTGCTATTGATTCCTTGTAGAAACTTTTTAATTTCACTTATTGTGTTTTTCATCACTGTTTGTCTGTTCTTTATTTCTTCTAGCTCCTTGTTAAACATTTCTTGTATTTTCTCCATTCTGTTTCCAAGATTTTGGTTCATCTTTACTATCATTACTCTGAATTCTTTTTCAGGTAGACTGCCTATTTCCTCTTCATTTGTTTGGTCTGGTGGGTTTTTACCTTGCTCCTTCATCTGCTGTGCGTTTCTCTGTCTTCTCATTTTGCTTAACTTACTGTGTTTGGGGTCTCCTTTTTGCAGGCTGCAGGTTCATAGTTCCTGTTGTTTTTGGTGTCTGCCCCCAGTGGGTAAGGTTGGTTCAGTGGCTTGTGTAGCCTTCCTGGTGGAGGGGACTGGTGCCTGTGTTCTGGTGGATAAGGCTGGATATTGTCTTTCTGGTGGGCAGGACCACGTCTGGTGGTGTGTTTTGGGGTGTCTGTGACCTTATTATGATTTTAGACAGCCTCTCTGCTAATGGGTGGGGGTGTGTTTCTGTCTTGCTAGTTGTTTGGCGTAAGGTGTCCAGCACTGTAGCTTGCTGGTCGTTGAGTGGAGCTGGGTCTTAGCGTTGAGATGGAGATCTCTGGGAGATTTTTGCCATTTGATATTATGTGGAGCTGGGAGGTCTCTGGTGGACCAGTGTCCTGATCTCAGCTGTGTAACCTCAGAGGCACAGGCTTGACACCCAGCCAGAGCACCAAGACCCTGTCAGCCACACAGCTCAGAAGAAAAGGGAAAAAACATGAAAGAAAGAAAGAAAAAATAAGGGAAAATAAAGTTATTAAAATAAAAAAAGTTTAATTATTAAAAATAAAAAAATTAAAAAGTAATAAAAAAAGAAAAAAAAAAGGAAGAATGAAAGAAGAGAGCAAGCAAACCAAAAAACAAATCCACCAATGATAACAAGTGCTAAAAACTATACTAAAAAAAAAAAGGACAGACAGAAGCCTAGGACAAATGGTAAAAGCAAAGCTATACAGACAAAATCACACAAAGAAGCACACACATACACACTCACAAAAAGAGAAAAAGGAAAAAAATATACATATATTAAAAAAAGGAAGAGAACAACCAAATCAATAAACAAATCTACCAATGATAATAAACTCTAAATACTAAAGTAAGATAAACATAAAACCAGAAACAAATTAGATGCAGAAAGCAAACCCCAAGTCTAGAGTTTCTCCCAAAGTCCACCACCTCAATTTTGTTGTGATTCGTTGTCCATTCAGGTATTCCAGAGATGCATAGTACATCAAGTTGAATGTGAAGATGTAATCTGATGCTCCCGAGGCTGCTGGGAGAGATTTCCCTTTCCCTTCTTTGTTTGCACAGCTCCTGGGGTTCAGCTTTGGATTTTGCCCCGCCTCTGCGTGTAGGTCACCTGCGAGCATCTGTTCCCCACCCAGACAGGACGGGGTTAAAGGAGCAGCTGATTAAGGGGCTCTGGCTCACTCAGGCTGGGGGCAGGGAGGGGTACGGAATGTGGGGCAAGCCTGCAGCGGGAGACGCCAGCGTGACGTTGCACCAGCCTGAGGCGTGCCGTGCGTTCTCCCAGGGAACTTGTCCCTGGACCATGGGACCCTGGCAGTGGCAGGCTGCACAGCTCCCAGGAGGGGAGGTGTGGACAGTGACCTGTGCTTGCACACAGGCTGCCTGGTGGCTGCAGCAGCAGCCCTAGCATTTCATGCCCATGTCTGGTGCCCACGCTGATAGCTGCAACTCACGCCCATCTCTGGAGCTCGTTTAGGCAGTGCTCTGAATCCCCTTTCCTCACGCACCCCGAAACAATGGTCTCTTGCCTCTTAGGCAGCTCCAGACTTTTTCCTGGACTCCCTCCCAGGTAGCTGTGGCGCACTAGCTCCCTTCAGGCTGTGTTCACACAGCCAACCCCAGTCCTCTCCCTGGGATCTGACCTCCGTAGCCTGAGCCTCAGCTCCCAGCCCCCACCCATCCCGGTGGGTGAGCAGACAAGCCTCTCAGGCTGGTGAGTGCTGGTCGGCACTGATCCTCTGTGTGGGAATCTCTCCACTTTGCTCTCTGCACCCCTGTTGCTGTGCTCTCCTCCGTGGTGCCGAAGCTTGCCTCCGCCACCCCCTGTCTCTGCCAGTGAAGGGGCTTCCTAGTGTGTGGAAACTTTTCCTCCTTCACAGCTCCCTCCCAGAGGTGCAGGTCCCTTCCCTATTCTTTTGTCTCTGGTTTTTCTTTTTTCTTTTGCCCTACCCAGGTATGTGGGGAGTTTCTTGCCTTTTGGGAGGTCTGAGGTCTTCTGCCAGCGTTCAGTAGGTGTTCTGTAGGAGTTGTTCCATGTATAGATGTATTTCTGGTGTATCTGTGGGGAGGAAGGTGATCTCCGCGTCTTACTCCTCCACCATCTTGAAGGTCTCTCTAAAGTCTTACTTTCTTAACAAGGCTCACCAGCCCCTCTGTAATTGACTCCTGCTAGTGTCCTCTCTCGCACCACTTTTCCTCTTGTGCTATACACTTCAGCCAAATTCAGATTATTTGTGGTTTCCTGAAGGTACCATATTCTCTCTCCCTGGAGGCTGTTGCACATGTTCCTCTGCATGGAAGACTTTTCCCTCTTGC
This sequence comes from Lagenorhynchus albirostris, assembly GCF_949774975.1. NCBI lineage: Eukaryota > Metazoa > Chordata > Mammalia > Artiodactyla > Delphinidae > Lagenorhynchus > Lagenorhynchus albirostris. The sequence goes on along the minus strand of NC_083097.1, from coordinate 77,407,626 downwards.
TCCCCTGCTCCTTCGTCTAGGAAACTCCTCTTTGTCCTTCAGATACCAGTTTAGAAGTCTCTTATTTCAAAAAATTTAACCTGGTCTCCAAAATGGAGCTAAACAGGCTCATAACACCCTGTGATTTCCACTATGATAGCACTTACCCACTTGGACTATCATTGCTACACAGTAGTGACCTAACCAGAGGCATAATGGTATTCGTGAAACTATCCATCAGTAGTTTGGCTTCAAATAGGAGCTCGTAGGGAAATGAACTATGTACTCTTCGTACTGGCTTAAAAATTTTTTTAATTAATCAGGACATAGCAGAAGAAAGTCACAAAAGTGTGAGAAAACTAACACATCTCTGAACTTACTGCTCTTACTGAGTGGAAGTATCACTCCAGTCTAACCATTACAACATAAATAAGAACAGCAGCTGCATGAAATGCTAACAGATTGCTCCACAGAAAGTTGCCTACTGTCATTCAAGTCTCAGCAACAACATCACCGCCTCAGAGAGGACATCACTGACCACCCCTGGGTAAAGTTACCTCAATCACTTTCTATCTCATTGCCCTGCTTGCCATCTTCATTAAATGTCTCTTTCTTTGAGAGTGTCTTAATCATTTCTATGTTAACTAGTTTATTTTTACTTCACCCCCTCTAGATAATAGTCTCCATAAGAGCAGGGACCTTGTATGTCTACTTCAGTGCTTCACATCCCCAGAACCTAGATGATTGCTTGGCATTCAGTAGATGCTCAATAATTTTTTTACATAAATGTGCAACAAGGAACCTCAGAATTAAAGCAATTTCCATCTTAGCCAGTAAGATGGCTTCACTGGCACTGGCTGCCCAGAAAAAAGAAATGGAAACCCCTTGCACATCACAAAAAATTCATATGTACCAATGGGCTCTTCTCATCAACTGAGTCCTGACCAGTGGAAAACCACTGTTGTGTATTGTACTGACTTCATTTACTCAAGTGTACTATTTCATAGTTAGTTTATACTACATTTTCTGAGTATTACTGTTAGAGCAATAATAAAAGTAAGGAAAGTCTATGTCTTATAAAGTTAAAAAGCTTATGCTGATTTTCTTCTGGTTTGATACATAAAAAGATACATCTGAGGCTAAGTATTTTTTCACATACATTGAAAAATTCAGTCAAAATGTGTTATCTTCCTATTGACTTGATAGTAAACTATTAATATCAGTTTGCCTAGATAAATTTGAAATTAATAGAAAATAATTGATTGAGGGGGAAAGTTTTTTAACTCATTAAAAGCCAAAAAAATTTAAACATATATTTTGGTGAAATGTTAGAATACCACACATCCCATTTGGGGGATGAATTACAGGGATTGTATATGGTCAGATCCCATTAATTCTATGGCAAAATAAGGAACCACAATTTTACTCATTCTTCTTGGTTAGAAAAGAAAAGATTAACAAGAATACAAATCATGAGTCAGAAGCTGTACAAAGAGAGAGAAAGAGGGAGGGAGGGGGAGAGGGAGAGAGAGAGAAATTGTATTTCCTCTAAAAATTCTTAAACAAATTAGAGCCCCCCCCAAAAAAAAGTGTTCCAATATTAAACTATTAACTCTAACTAGAGAGGGAAACCTGCCAAACTAAAACTATAACCTACGTCCAAACATTAAAGCTTTATAATCCAATGAATAGTAGACTTGCCACACAGATGATTCCGACTTGGCTCTTTTTCCCCTCATAAACAAGAGGAAGTGTGACCTGTCAGAAGTGTACGGAGGGGGTGAATGACTGCAGCACCCAGCACAGGACCTTGTTCACAGCTACTCGACAAATACCTGTAAATTGATTGTTTAACAGACTATGCAAATTGGAAGATATCCTTCATAGCAATAACTTGACCCAGTAGTGTATGGTCCAGAAAGAATCAGAACTGGAATTTCTTTGGTGGAATAGAACCAAACGCCCAGAGCAGAGAAAACTGGTAAGGTTAGGTAGCTCAAAGAGGCTCCTGGGGATCTCAAAGTCTCTCTTCATGACTTTCTCTGTGTTGTATTTGATGGGGTGCCCTTTATCCAGATTCTCTGGAGTGACTGTCTTCATGAGATTTGGAGTAAAAAATCTGGGTTCAAGATGAATCGCCTACGCAAGAGGGAGGGGATATGGGGATATATGTATACGTATAGCTGATTCACTTTGTTATACAGCAGCAACTAACACAATAATGTAAAGCAATTATACTCCAATAAAGATGTTTAAAAAAAAAAGATGAATCTCCTAGTAGGTATGTGACTTAAAAAAATTTTACTTCTCTGAGACCTAGATTCCTAAACTATGATATAATAATGAAAATAGTAGCTCATTCTGGCCCAAGAGAGCTGACTGTAACAGTTTCAGGAATTTTTCAGTTATTTGTTAAATGCTGCCATTATTAAAAATTAAATTATAGAAACTTACAACTAAATTCATTATATTAAAAATTAAGTTAATAAATTCTCAAAAATGTATTAAAAAAAGTCATAAATACTCAAAATTCATCATTTTCTAATTAATTTACTACATTTACTGTTATCTATTCTGTTATCTATTCTGATTTACCTCTATTGTATCTGAATTGGAGGAAATGGTCCATGTGTTATGGTATGCTGCTGCCCATTGCTAGCCAACTGCATGTTCAGTTGACACTATGCTGGAAGTATTAATACCATGGAAATTGGCAAAAGCTACCAGTCGGGGCTTGATTTATTGTTTTGTTAATTGCTTACATTTAAGAAAGTGATGAAAATGTTAATAATGAATAATGAAAGTGAGAAAATGTTAATAATGCAGATTAAACTCAAAAGTGTGTCCTATTTGTAGTTATCACCTTATGAATAAAACAAAATAAAAACAAACAAACCCTTCAGAAATTATTCTTCCAGTATTCAAAAATTATTAGCTAGTTCAGCAAAGAAGTCATCACACCACTGACAAACAAGTGAAGTTCTGACAGTTGTCATCATTGATCTACCTGTATTTTACTTATTAACTTTAATGAAAATGTAACCAACATTCATGTCAGAACTATGCTCTTTCATCAGCCAACCACAGGTTGGCTAAGAATATAGGAGTTCAGCAAAAATCAATAAAAGCAGTCTGTGAGAATCAATTGGCTATAAGAAATTTACAATAAAGAGTATTGTATATTTTGTTATTTATAAATTGTGTGCTATACATCCTTCATATAAAAAAGTTTATAATAAATGTATGTACATAAATATGCTTTTTTTTTCTTTATCAGCACACCACTAGGTAGATGGGAAGTTATTCACCAGGGAAAAAAGAAATTATATGTCCTAATTAGTACTTAAAAAAGGGGGGAAAAAAAGGAAAGAAAGGAAGGGAAGAAAACAGGAAGAGAGGAGAGAGGGCAGACTGGAGACATAAATGAAAACAATGAATACAATTGATTCTTACATTATTTAACTCTTTAAAGTACTTAACACATTTTCACATAGACTTTCTTGGTTTAAAATCTGTCCTTAGTCAATCTCTGCACCTCTCCATACATATATCCTCCCCAGAGAAGAGCACTCAGCCCAACTGTGGCTCAGGTTTCTGCTCTATCCTCCTTCTCCATTCCATTTGTCTTCTCTTATCACCAACTCAAAGACACTATCTCCTTAGCTAATGGGGAAAAAAAGATTGAGGAATTTGCTGAGTTGTCAGATTCCACTGTTGCTTTCTCCTCTCCTATCACCCACTTGCCAGACACCCCTCAGAGCTCTCCCTTTCTCCTCAGCCACTTCTAATCTTCTCAGAATCAAAATATTTATAAATATAACCATAAATGGCAGCATCTCCAATACAGAGCCGTGTATACATCTCTTCCCAGAATTCCCATTCTTCATGTCCCACTGCACCACCAAGGCTGCCCACCAATTCTCCCTCCTCTTCCCTCAGCCAGGCTCTGGACCATTCCAGAATCTATTTTCCACTACAGTTCCTGGTACTTCTGCCTAATTCACAGACAGATTCAATGCAAAGAGAAAAAAGGGAAATATTAGATCTAGACTCATGACATTTACTCACATTCTTGGCTAACGCATAGCATAACTATAACCAGGTAAAGCTACTTTTTTTTTTTTTCCAGTTTATTCTCTCTGCACACTCTCCTGATTTCTGCTTGATCATGCTCTTCACTAAAACAACTTCCAGACTGTTGGAGGGCAGAGACCACATCTGGCTTGTTCTCTTCCATATCCCCATGGCCCAGCCCAAAGTGGAGACTCAGTAAAGACTTACAGACGGATTGTTAACAATCAGCCAACCATCTTCCTGATCTGATTTTGCAATGCCTCGTCCAGCAAATCTTACTCCTCGTGGGTTCTCTTGTTTCAGATTCTGCGAGATGGTGGGCTAACCAGACCAATTATCCAGACTGGAGCCAAAGTGAGGCTGCACCCAGAGTATATGTTCATTTAACCCAAAGGAAAGAGTACTTCAGCTCTTTCCCTTTTATGGCACTTGACACTTCCTACGTTATATTTTATTACAGGTGACTATGTCACATTTTCTACACATCTCTGTAAGCTAAAGGACTCACTGAAACTTGTTTTTCTATCTTCTGTCTTCTACATACCTTGTACATAAATGTACTCAATACATTTTATCAAGTGAGTAAATTACATATATATACATCATAGGTAGATAGATAGATATCTGAAAAGGACAAGTTAACAGGGGGGAAAATAGCATTTTTAAGACAGCCACCTACTGACTGTCCCCACAGTTAAGGCTAGCCCTACCCACACTGGCCTTCCTAGGCAGGGAGGGCAGAAGGCACAGAAGAAAGGGTGCTGACTCAGAGAGTCTCCCAAATACCCAGACTATAAAGTATAAGCATGGTCTGCAACCTCCCTGCTTATTTAGCCTTGAACGTGCTGTGGGGATTTCCCTGGCATTAAAAAAAAAAAAGACAGTAGAGTATATTTTCCACATGGAATATCATGATTTAAATTTTTTCTTTTTAAATCTAAAGGAAAGTCTATAGCAGACTTCAGTTGACTCACAGACTTTGCCTTTCTCCCCACTTTGAGCATCCCTGGTGAGCAAAACAGCTGGCTTGAACAACTGAGGTCACAAAATGGAAAATTATTAATGATACTGAATCAATCCAAGTATTTAAATCATATAATCAGAGAACTAACCTGACTCTTTTTTTTTTTTCCCAGCACGCGGGCCCCTCACTGTTGTGGCCTCTCCTGCTGCGGAGCATAGGCTCTGGACGCGCAGGCTCAGCGGCCACGGCTCACGGGCCCAGCCGCTCCACAGCACGTGGGATCCTCCCGGACCGGGGCACGAACCCGTGTCCCCTGCATCGGCAGGCGGACACTCAACCACTGCGCCACCAGGGAAGCTCTAACCTGACTTCTAACACACAAAATCTAGGCATGAAATAAAAACAACTGACATTTATTCTACATTCTTCTCACTAAGGGCAGCAGTATCTACTTAAAGTAGTGCTGACAATCACTTTCATGTAATACACATTTGTCCACTTTTCATAGGAAATCTCCTCCTGTGTTTAACCACAGTATCTACATCTGCTTAGATGCCAATGCTGACTGCACATTCATATTTTCTATATGACAAATATAAAGCATCTTTTACACAAAATGTCAAATGTGTTATCATCAGTGTTATCATAAAGATAATCCCATGGAAAAGAGGACTGCTGTGGCACAACTAATTTAGGGTCCTTGACTGGGACAGAAATATAAGATTCTTGATTTTTCATTTCCTATATAATTACTTCTAACCCCCCTTGATAATATTATAACAGATCCTTAAATATAATGTGAGTAAAGATCTCTGGTCCTGAAAACAAATTAAATGATGGTGAGGGTGGCATAGAGACGTAGTTATTAAAAACTGGTTGGGCTTCCCTGGTGGCGCAGTGGTTGAGAGTCCGCCTGCCGATGCAGGGGACGCGGGTTCGTGCCGTGGAGCAGCTGGGTTCGTGAGCCGTGGCCGCTGGGCCTGCGCGTCCGGAGCCTGTGCTCCGCAACAGGAGAGGCCACAGCAGTGAGAGGCCCGTGTACCGCAAAAAACAAAACAAAACAAAACAAAAAAACTGGTTAAACAAGGATCCTCCTAGCATTTCAGGTTGGCTAAAGAAGCAATCAAAGGCTGTTGCCGACAGACACAGATTGTATGATAAAAAAAACAGCAAGAGGCATGGGAATAAAATTTGCTGTAAGTCTTCCCTGGGATCAGTCTGTGCTTATAAATTAAAAATCCATGACTGATTCTTTTCATGGTCTCTCCTCTCTTTGCTTAGTTATAAGTCTTTCCAGGATACAGACTGGATATGGATGGCTGCCTAGGTGTGGTAGGATCTTAAGTTTTAGTTTGCATTGTTAGGCCAGTTTTTGTCTTGAGGTTCTGTTTGCTTTTCTGGGGGGTTGGGGCTTGTTTGGTTTTTTGTGTGCTTTTTCTTTTGTTTGTTTTGTTTTACTGGTATTATATTGCAAGAGCTGTGGTCTGTTTCTTTTGTGCAATTTTTGCCCTGGGAAAACCAACAGAGTAAAGATTATATATATATAACCAATGGGAGACTTCCTTGATCAAAATCTGTTCTTTAGATGAGTGTTTATTATTACTGTTATGTCCTAAATCCACCTGCTTGAGTAAAGAAAACATTTAAAATAATCAGCGTAAGCTATGTTTACAGGATATGGCATTTTGATATGTATTTTTTATGCATATCATGCATATGTGGTGTTTCTCTAAACACCACAGCTCACACACAAAGGATTAGAAAATAAAATCAGGATTTTTAACATAATGCATTTTAACATAATGCAACCAAAAAATGTGAGAAGGCCAAGTGCTGGCATATTGGGCTGAAAATTATTGAACTCAGCTCTCAACTGAAGTTCTCTTTATGAATAATGCTGTTGCTGACAGTTTCATGATTCACATGTGCAAGCAGCCTCCTGCCGCTCTGATGCTGTGGTGTGGCATTCCACAGTGGCACCCCTCAACCTACTGTCTGAGCCGTGCAGCAGGAAGATGGTTTAGGACACCAAGCCTCTAGGGTATCTGTCTTTGGGGAGTTCTCTAAAAGAGTTTTTTTCTAAATTCATAACATCCATGGTCAAATTAGGACAGCCTTGGCACATATATACAATGGAATATTACTCAGCCATAAAAAGAAACGAAATTGAGCTATTTGTAATGAGGTGGATAGACCTAGAGTCTGTCATACAGAGTGAAGTAAGTCAGAAAGAAAAAGACAAATACCGTATGCTAACACATATATATGGAATTTAAGAAAAAAATGTCATGAAGAACCTAGGAGTAAAGCAGGAATAAAGACGCAGACCTCTTAGAGAACGGACTTGAGGTTATGGGGAGGGGGAAGGGTGAGCTGTGACAGGGCGAGAGAGAGTCATGGGCATATACACACCAACAAACGCAGTAAGGTAGATAGCTGGTGGGAAGCAGCCGCATGGCACAGGGATATTGGCTCGGTGCTTTGTGACAGCCTGGAGGGGTGGGATGGGGAGGGTGGGAGGGAGGGAGACGCAACAGGGAAGACATATGGGAACATATGTTTATGTATGACTGATTCACTTTGTTATAAAGCAGAAACTAACACACCATTGTAAAGCAATTATACCCCAATAAAGATGTTAAAAAAAAAAAAAGAGATTTGCCAAATCAAATCCTATCATCCAAATTATAAAGCTGGAGGGATGTTAGAAATCATCTAGTCCAAGCCCTTCCTTTACAGATGAGATAATCAGCGCTCATGCAAGTTAAGTGGCTTGCTGCTGAACACACAAACGGGGCAAAACCCGACAAGACTCCAGTTAAGTGAAAGGTTCTGTTGTAGAGAATATTTTTCTTTTTTTAACTCTTGACCTTAGTTTTATAAATCTAATCAGAGACAAAAAGGAAACATAAATCAATGAAAATGTAAATCACAATTAACTATTTAAAAAACAATTCAAGATACAAGGTTTTCACAAGGCAGTACACAAGAAATTTCCAAATGAGCTATGCAAACAGTTTTACGACATACATAATGTATTATTTTGGTAGTAAATGTATAAAGTGTATTATAAGACTTAAGAAGTCAAATAATTTTTATGGATAAAAGAGTTTGACAAAAAAGTTGAGAGGCCTTTGCTATAGGCAGTTGAACCCAGTGACATGTGGTTTAAAGACACCACAAAAAACAGGCTTGAGGGAATTGTTAACCCAGGGGAGCCTTTGAAAAGAAGGTCTCTGAGAAACTCCAGTCAGTTCATCAAGTGGCATAACCAGATGGTGAATAATAAACTTACTTATCTAGTCCATCATTATGTTTAATTTTTGGACTTTGAAAGAGACATGGCCAAGATCAGAGAGTGGTTTGAAATATTTTATTTCTTCAATGCCAACATGTCTAATTATTTCTCTCTAATTGGAGCTCAAATTCAGGGAGTTGTTTGAAGATTATTCATCATCTAAATTACATATAACTTTCTTTTATTTATTTTTCTTTTTTAATAGATCTTTACTGGGGTGTAATTGCTTCACAATACTGTGTTAGTTTCTGTTGCACAACAAAGCGAATCAGTCATATGCATATACATGTTCCCATAATCCCTACATATACCATTTTTTCCCTCAGAAGTTCATACCATTTTCAAGACCTCCACATTATTCCTCTAAATTAGGTGGAAGAGATAGGATCACCCATAGTATACTAAAGAGATGCATGTAATTGTAAGCAATGATGTCATAGGTTGGAGAGAGATCAAGTGAAATCAATAGAAGAGAAATTTCCTGACCTGTGCTCCTTTGAAGACTGAAATAGGAAAAACTTCACTACAGCTACATTCCTGTCAGCCCATTTTAAACAATTCTGGTGCTGCCTGGGGCTCATACCATCTTGTGAGTTTGCTCTAAGATCATTATGACATTGGATATTAGGTTTTAGGGGTGAGTTTGAACAGTAACATATCAATATTAGGTCACACCACAGCCCTAATTAAAATGGATGCCTTCTTGGGTCAGTGAGCAACTCCAAAACCTAGAAAGTCAACCCTGAGGGTATGTACACATTCTGTTAGTAATCAGTAAGTGGAGGCTAAAGCTTAATTCTGGAAGGCTCCTATGACCAATATGATACAAAATATATTTAATAATATTTACCTTTCCTGAATGTTAAAATATCAAGACACCTCTTCAGGTTGATAAATTGCAGCTGCTCTCAACCATTTCCACATCCCTTCAAACATCGTTTGGTGAGTCCCCTCCTATTGGACCCTCTGTACCTAAAGAGGTAGTGCCTGGCACAGTAAGACCCAGCTGCAGCTCCAGGGCATAAATTGTCAGACACTTTGAATATTAATCCTGGGGAGAAGCAAGTTTCAGATGGCATATAGAGACCACAGGGGAGCTAGGACTGGATGATAAAAATCCTGAGAGGGTCTCACCCAGCTGGGAGGGGAGGAGGGTGAGAAGAGTTGAGGAGAAAGAGGACTCAGCCTGGGACATGTTGCTGCCTGGAGGCAGGTACAGGGCATCTCAGAGGGAGGAGGGAATGTAGGAGGGTGGAGCGGATCCCTGGTGACTGTGGGAGGTGACTCTGCATGCCCAGGGCGAGAAAAATTTACATTTCTTTCTATACACACCTCTCCTAGTCCTGAATAATCCCAATTTAAGAGTTTCTATGAAAATGCGTGTTTTAAAAGGTCTGACAAACACACGAAAGGGAAAGTTTGTCTATTTTTAAAAACTTACACTCTTAACTTGGTCATCACCATATCTCCCAGTATTTCCCTTCAGGATAAATTTGTTACGAAGGTATGGAAACAACCAAATGTACTTCTTGTTTAGGAATGTACAGCCAAGCCACGTGTGATGGGAGGGGAACATCCACGGCTCTCAGAAACAGGCCACCATTATCCCTTCCTACTAGTCCCCTTCATTCTTTCTTCCTATAAGGAACCACCAACTCAGTCTCTTCTATCACCAGGGGATACAGTGAGTGCAAGCACTTTTAAAATTTAGGTATAACGCTGGTTCTGGTCCATAATCCCTTATCCACAATACAAACATTTTTAAAGAAAAAAAAAAAGATTTCTTAACCCATTTGGCAGCGAGATCTGATTTATGGAAAGAGGAGACCAACCTCCACAGACGAATTCCAAACAATTACAGACACTCCCCCCTCTAGGAGGGGGGCATACTTCCTCACTCCTTAAGCATGGGTTGTACAGAGTGACTTCCAACAAGTTCAAAATGAAAAGGCGAGAAGAAAGAGTAACTTTACAGTGGGGAAACCTGACAAACACTACCACAGCCAGGTGATCAAGGTCAACATCAACGGTGATAAGTCATATTGATAGTATGTACCCTTCAGATGTGGTGAGAATGGCACTTGTGTGGTTTTCCTCCCCAAAACCCATAACCCCAGTCTAATCATGAGAAAACTGTCAGACAAATCCCAGTTGAAGGATATTCTACAAAATATCTGACCAGTACTCCTCAAACTATCAAGGTAATGGAAAACAAGAAAAGTTTGAGAAACTGTCACAGCCAATAAGAGCTTATGGAGTCATAACAACTATAAATGAAGTGGAGTGTCCTGGATGGAATCCAGGAACAGAAAAGGAAAGCAGGTAAAAATTAGGGACATTTGAATAAAGTATGGACTTCAGTTCATAATAATGTATCAATATTGGTTTATTAATTGTACCATACTAAGGTAAGATGAAAACCATATGGAAAAGTCTCCGTACTATCTTTACAATCCTTCTATAAATCCTTCTATAAATATGAAACTGTTTTAAAATTTTAAAATTTTATCCTTTACAATCCTTCTATAAATCCTTCTATAAATATGAAACTGTTCTAAAATTTTAAAAGTTATTTTAAAAAAATAACCTAAGCTGATATGAGGCCATTTACTTTTCCTGAATGTTAAAATATCAAGACTCCTCTTCAGGTTGATAAATTGCAGCTGCTCTCAACCATTTCCACATCCCTTCAAACATCATTTGGTGAGTCCCCTCCTATTGGACCCTCTGTACCTAAAGAGGTAGTGCCTGGCACAGTAAGACCCAGCTGCAGCTCCAGGGCACAGATTGTCAGACACTTTGAATATTAACCCTGGGGAGAAGCAAGTTTCAGACGGCATACAGAGACCACAGGGGAGCTAGGACTGGATGATAAAAATCCTGAGAGGGTCTATACTATCATGTATAGTCTTTACTTACCATACATATTCATTCAACAGGTTTTGCTATAAAAATATTAATGTATTTGATAACATGGCCCTGCCTCAACTATTCCAGGGACAATGTGATACATGGTTTATGCACATATTTCTAAAATCCTCAAAATTCTGAATTCTGAAAACATCTGGCCCCAAAGGTTTTAGATAAGAAACCATATACCTGAAATACTGTTAGTGCTAATAATATAATTAGTAGTGCATTTCAGTTGTGTGATGGATTTAGCAGACATTTTGAGTTTAGCCTGAAACTCCTGCCATGATTGGTAGCAGTGATAAGGACTTGTCATTTACTATATTCCATACAATTATGTTTATATAATAATTTGATTGGATCCTTAATATCTGTAAGATAGGAATTCTTATACACATTTTCAAAGGAGAAAAATGACCTTCAGAATGGTCAAGTGGCTTGCAAGCAGTGTGACACTTTCAGTACTCAATATAGAGGACAAATGGAAGTTCCCCAGCCCACTGCCCCATGCTCCTTGCCTCTCACCCCACACCCATCCCGGTCAGGCCCCATCCTGCAAAGGGTGGACAGCCCAGCCAGCCTATCCCAGGCCCCAGCAGTCCCTGGAAGTGTGTTCTCAGTTGCCTGGGCAGGGAATTCAGGTCTTGAAAGCACAGGGACAGAGGGTTCAGGTGGGCATGTGTTCTCAGCCCCTCAGACTTCTCTCTCTATGAGGAGGGCTGCAACTGTCACAGGATCAGAGAGGACCCTCCAAAGTGGAACTCTAGAGCAGGGTCCCAGACTCCAGATCTACAGGTTGTAAGGCTGGTGTTCAAATGCATGTTTGCTTGACTCAAATGCTTGTGCTCTTTCTGCTACTGTGTGTTGCCAAGGAAAAAGTACACCCAAGGACCACAATATCAACTTGAAAACTGATTTTTGAAACTCACTGTGTTTTTAAGTTAAAGAGTATCAAAGAGCATGTTTAGGGTCTGATATCCTTACATAATACTGGCAAGACAGACTAGTTACAAAGCACTCTAATTCAAATTTTTTTTTTAAAAAATTGAAACTCTTAGATCCCTAAATCCCCCAACTTTGATTTTTAAATATATTTATTGAGAACTTTCTGAGAACCAGGCAGCCTGCTTAGAGATTGGTTCCTCTCTAAGGGGCACAGGTTCTAATGGGGCAAATTTCTTCTCCCCACCAAAGGGAAAAGAGGAAAGACATAGCACCAACTCTCTCCTCCAAAATTCAGTAGTGTCTTCTCTATTTACAAAACATTCTTTAAAAATGAACAATGCTGATTTCTTACACTGTCTGCACTTGCTAGTTTCTCTGTTGAGCATGTGTTATTGGGAAAGTGAACAGACAAAATTAAAAGCTAGAGACATGGAAAACTCTGGTCATTGAGATTGCACTGCCTTTTCTTGGTATTCACAGAAAGCATATTTCACCTCTTTCTTCACCTCCCTGAGTTGGCTCCGCACATGTGCCTGCCAGATACGTTGGCAACGGCAGTTCTATCTCCCAACCAGGGTGTTCCTTGAAAGCAGGGGTTGTCTAGTCCTTGTCTCCTGAGAGCCCCACAGGCCTTGGTACACCGCTCCCTGCCCTGAGATGCTCCATTTCCTGGTGGAGACTGAGTGCCACCTAGAACCCCAGCGAGGCTGCGAAAGTGCCACCCACACAGACACTCGCTGAGGTCACTATCTGCCCAGGATCTGAGCTTTAAATGGATGAGTCCACATTCCCAAAAAGACTCTCCCCAGGCCGTGACCAGGTCACCAGTTCAGCTTTCTGTTCTTTTCATTTCCTGAGTGAACAAACTTACGCCAGCTAAGGCGAGCCAATTTTCCAATCATTGTGTCAATGCGAGGAGTTATATCTGCCCCAACTGACAGAGTTGTTGACATCGTACGTCTATTATGCTGGATGGCATGCTTACAGCAAGTAGTCTTTTCTAAGTCTTATACATAAACAGAGCCCTAGAACAAGTTCAGAGGTTTTCCCTCCCTCCTGGAACTGTCGGGGAGCTCTATGTTTCTTTGTCCAGCTCCCCTGCACTCCATAAAAGGTCACCAGCGCACTAAAAGAGTCTGCTTGTCACGGCAATTCTCCAAAAGGGAGAACGTTACCTGGGGCCATCAGTAGCTTGAGAGCAGAGGGCAAGAGCTTCTTCGCTCTTCATAGCCTTTAGATCTTAACATTTCATCAAAGTTTTTTTGTTTTGTTTTGTTGTTTTTGTTTTGTTTCATTTTGTTTGTTTGTTTGTTTTAATGTGTTGATCAATTAAGCCTTAAACCTCAGGGAAGGAGGCATTTATCCTGTTTGTAGTCCTGGCATTTAACTCAGTACCCTGTACAAAGAACGAACATATCCTTGGTTGAAGCCACTCGAACGTTTACTGGGTACTGATCACATGACTCCACATAAACTTTACAAATGTTGTTCCTCTGCCTGGACCCTGCAGGGACCGCCTTCCCCCAACTCTCACCAAACACAGCACAGCTGGCTCCTTCTCATTCATTAATTATCGTTTCCTGAGAGGTCACCCTTGTCGAGCTCTCTAAGTGGGCTCCAGACCACTACCACCGCTCCCCATTATCCTTTAAGAACACAGCTTTAAAATTCTATATTTTATTCGTTCACTAGTGTTACCCGGTTAATAAAAGGACCAGGATCAGTATGGCACGAGCTAAAAGCGATTTATCCTCTCCTACTCCTGCTACTTCAGATCTGTTCCCTTCGTACGTCCTTCCCTGTCGTTAGATGAAAATTTCCCACTTGTCCCATAGCTATCCTAGCCATTTCCTGATCATAAGCAAATAGTCCCTTTTCTCGGGTGATTTTAATATCAAAACTGCAAACCTAAGTTAACCTGCTATTTCTCCCCTCTGCCAGCTCAGATCTGCTTCAGGCTTGGAAGGTTGTCCAATGGGGCAAACTTCTCCTCATCCCACCTCCTCCCATCTTGCTAGCTGTGGATTCAGGCCCTTCCAAGTGGGGGCAGGGGATGGATTAGAATAGGGGAAAATAGATCTAACTTGTCAGATATGGCTGTAATCTGGGCTTGGTGCCTCTGCACTTAGCAGACAACCAAGCTTCCCAAGCCCATTCTTTATGGGGTTTCAGTGACTCCCATCATGGCAGATGTCTTATCCACAGCAGCTTTACTGGGCAAAGCCCTTTCTGGTTGGCCCCTTAAGAATTTCCCCCTCATTCCCACTCAGCTGCCCCATTCTAAAAGCCCAGCTTTTTTTCCAAAGTCACCTCACCCCTCCATATGTCCTTCTTGTCAAGTTACTTTCAAGATGACCCAATCTGTTCTTTCCTCAGAGTCAATTCTTGCCCAGTCAACTCCAAAAGTGCTGGCATTCCCAATGCAGCCACCTTTTCTCTGCTGCGACCCCCACCACCATGTCCTACCCTCCTCCACTCTGGCCTTTGCCTTGAGATGCCACAGATGTTAGTCCCCAAGTTCCCAAACTCCAGGCAACACAGGACAGTGCTCTCTCTGAGTGGTTCCCTAGAAGCCTCCTCCCAAAGAGGTTTGAGCGAGGGGACACATAGCCCCTCCCCAAGGTGAGGACAACCACTCAGCACAGTGACAACTCTCCTCAAACAAACTCTCCCTACCAGCACTTAAACCTCCAAGAACACTAAGCCTTCTCATCAATGTCCTGGAGGTGGATGATGGGTCAGGCTGGCAGAACCAGTTCTGAGGCACCCTTTCTGCAAATCCTGCAGAGGTAGTCTAGCACCTCGATTTAGAAAGCCAAGGAACTCAACACCTGCTGCTTTGTTCTTTGGTGCCTCAGTCGAAACTGAGACAGAAATATCCTGTTACTCTCGTTTGTGGTCTCCTCATTAAGCTATAAACTCCAGAGGGGCAGGGACCTTAGCTGATTTATTCATCAATGTATCAGCGGAACCTAGCAGAATGCCCTGCATAGTTTCGAGAGGTTGCTTCATAAATATTTTTTTAAAATAATGAATATATAATACAGTGAAGGTGGTGACGACACAACCACCATTTTACTGAGGAAAGAAAAAAAGAGGAGACTTTCATACTAATCACTAAAATATCTGATCTTGAAATAAGGTATCTTGTGATTCCTTCCCTTGAAAGAACCTCCTGAGAGACCTAAGTCTAAATCTTAGAGCTACAGTTTTCACTTTAAGCCCCAAAATGCCTGGGGCACAGATAGCAAATGCTTACACAAGAGTTAACAGATTGGATGCTGGCTGATGATGCTAATATCAATTCTTTGTCTAGACATGCAATGCTGGTTCTGCTGACACATTCTCTCAGAGATTTTTTGCAGGATGTGAAACTGGCCTCTGGGTGAGTGATATTCAGAAATAAGCCTCTTTAGAGAATACCCCTTCAAAGGGACTCCAACCCCCATGCTGTGCCCTTGATGAGGGTCATCAAGCTCCCTTCCACAGGGGCAGGTGGAGAAATAGGGAGGCACCATTGTATTTCCATGAGGCTGATGCCCCATTTTTCTTCTCACTTGGCACAAGCGTGGGAGAAGAGGAAAAACTTGAAAAAGCAAATTCCCCCAGACTCTTTCCATGGCAAACCAACCAAGTACATGGGGGTGAGGGTGAATACAAGAGCTGCTACCAAAATAACCTGGCAAACACTCTCCCCACGCCAAGATTTCTTCTATCCATCAGTAAGGTGCGTGGGTAGCAGGAGGTGGTTTAGAGTTCAGCCTCCAGCTCTGGGGAAAATGGAAAGCAGGGCTGTAAGGAGAGCCTGGCCTTACAAGTTTGTGCTTGCTCTGTGCACTCAGCCTCTTCACAGCCAAGCTTCATTCTCCGATTCCCTTCTGTGCTCTTCAGCAGAGCTGATGACAGAGAGAAGATTCCAGATGCCAAGTGAGAGCCAAGGAAACTGTCTCTCATAGCAATTGCACTTAGAAATAACTCTTTAAAAGAATGGAAATTTTGGTTGGATTAAGATTCACCTACGGAGGATGCTTCCTAACACAAACATAACAGTTTCAAAAATCTGCAATAGAAATTTAGACCTTAGGGAACATCTACGCTGTTGCCTCACATATTACAAGCGGAGACATTAAGGCTCTTGGGAAGTTAAGTGACATGACCAAGGTCACACAGCTCTCACTGGAACATGCTTCTTCCAGCGGTAGTGCCTTGCTCTTTCCACTACATTATGCAGCCTTCTGTGTATTCTCAAGTCTTTCTTCACCCATCCGGGTAGGCAATTACAGCCACACTTCTGAGATGAATCACATAACTTGATTTAAAGAGTCACCGATTTCTTTAACTATACATCATCCTACTGTTCTAGTAAATATTTAAAAAAGAGAGTGTCCTTGCCTCCAGAAATTTAACTTCAGAGTTATGCAAGGTGCTCTGGTCTGGGCATATGAACTAAGGTTAATCCTAAATCTGCCCCTGACTCACCAAGATGCTTTGGGCTAGCCACGAAATTGTCTCAGTTTCTTCACCTGCTCAGTGGAGTTATGTTGATCTGTCACTTATTAATTTAAAGAAGCTGTCTGTCTGGTAGCTACTAAATAATTGTGGGGGGAAAATCCTATAAAGTTTCTAAGTATAAACTGAGACCATATAACTAAGGTATCGAGGCACACAACTTGGATGTTTTCTAAAAATCATGACATACAGTGTTTCAGTTTACCAAACAGGTGACTGCTAGGAGTCAAGCATGTTTCTACAGGAAACATCTCATCATCATATTGTTTGAACACATCAGAGGTGTTAATTAAGTCTGCAGAATTTAAGAGACAAAACTGAATGGAAATTTGCCTCAAAGCTACTAAGACTGTGTGTGTAGCATTTCCTAAGCATGTTTATCTGCCAAATAAAGTCTTCCCACCAGCAGAGTACAATAGGAACTGCTTTCCCATGACCAGTCTCTATGTGGCTGGAGTCCTGCTCTAGTAAGTGCTCTACATAAAAACGAGTTCCGTTCGAGTTCGTAAGTCCAATTTGTTTGTAAGTCCAACAAAATTAGCCTAGTTACCCAACTAACACAATTGGCTATATAGTACTGTACTGTAATAGGTTTATAATACTTTTCACACAAATAATACATAAAAAACAAACAAACATAAAAATAAAGAAAACATTTTTAATCTTACAGTACAGTACCTTAAAAAGTACAGTACAACAGCTGGCATACAGTGGCTGGCATCGAGTGAACAGGCAAGAAGAGTTACTGACTGGAGGAGGGAGGGGAGGTCGGAGATGGTAGAGCTGAAGGATCGCCAGCAATAGGAGATGGAGGGCAAGCTGCAATTGCACTCACGCCTGACGCTGATGGCACAGGTTCTGGTTCCTTGCTGGATTCAATTCTCTCTACCCTCTTGAAAAAACGATCCAGTGATGTCTGGGTAGTAGCTCTTTTTTTCTCATCATAGATGACATGGTAACACTGGATTGCATTCTGAATGGCTGCTGCAACCTTCGTGTACCGTTCTACGTTCGGGTCCTGTG
This sequence comes from Lagenorhynchus albirostris, assembly GCF_949774975.1. Lineage (NCBI taxonomy): Eukaryota > Metazoa > Chordata > Mammalia > Artiodactyla > Delphinidae > Lagenorhynchus > Lagenorhynchus albirostris. Next base: position 77,389,924 of record NC_083097.1, on the reverse strand, counting down.
CCTCAAAAACTAATAGCGCCTCCTCAAATGACGAAAATTCCCTTTCCTGTGCTGTGAATCTCTTCGGTTCTTCAGTTACTTCTTCTTCCTCTTGTGTCTCTTCGTCCTTTCTCTGGGCCTCCAATTCCATCAGCTCTTCATTAAGTTCCTTGTGTTGCACAGCAAGGAGTTCAATGAAGTCATCCTCCTGCAGATCTAGCTTGAAAAAAAGATACTGTACTACTGTACTCTGTACAGTACTGTACAGTAAAGTACACAAAAGCACAACCACTTGTAGAGGATGCACGCACGTGACAATGTACGCCAGACATGTGAACTAACTTTCACGACTGGACATTCAAACGTAGGTTTGCATCTTTAAAAGTTCAAAACTTAAAGGTTCGTATGTAGGCGATTTACTGTATAAATTTTTGTGGAGGCACCGTAAGAAAAGAATTCCAGACAAAGGTAGGCAACAGCAGTAAAAGGGAAGCTGATGAAGAAATTAAACCAAACCTGAGCTTTGTTTCTCACTGACAATATTCTGTACTGTATTACCTAATACTTGGCTAACAGTATTAGATAATATGGTTAAAACATTCCTTTGTTTTCAAAAACACCCACAAGGTGGTTTTAAAGTCCTGATAATGCCCTGATGCCAGTCAGCACAAGCTGTCGAGACTCCTGAAGCATAAGTAATCACTTCAGTAATTACCTAAAGAATTATGTGCTTGGCAAAATCAGCAAAGAAAAAGAGATGGTGTTCATCACTCTTTAACAGAACAACTAAAATGGCCTGGAACAAAGACTTACCAAGTTATTTGTAATAGGAGAAAAAGAGGTTTTGCAACAGATTTTCCTTTTGAGATAGTAATGTCATTAGGCATTCTGTTTAATGTCACACAGAAAATTAGGAATAAAACCATAAATTACTCATAGACGAGAATAAATATTTTAAAGTCATAACAGTAATGTTTGAAGAATTGTAAGAAGAGGTGTACATATGGTTTTGAGGGCCCGTGGGACTCTTTCTACTTCCAGCCCTGCCTAATCACAGAATATGGGACATTAAAGTTAGTTGGGTGCTTTAGCAGAGATAGTCAGGGCTTGCTAATTATCCACATGCTCCCAACATCTCCCAGCTTCTTTTGCGTTTAGGTTGAGGTCATGTGACTAGTTCTGGCCAAAGGACCCTCAGAGAAGTTAACCTGTTTCACTTCCAGGCTGAGGCATTTCAGAACTGGTATTCCTTGTTCATCTCTCTTCCCTCTTCCCTGCCTCAGCAATACTGAGGGCCACATGTTCCAGATGCTGTAGTGCCAAACAGAGGAAAGTTACTGACTCACACTGGACTTTACATAAGTAAGAATAGCCTTTGCTGTGTTAAACTAATGAGATTTCAGGGGTTGATGTTGCAGCACTAGGATTAATGACCATGACAAACATAAAGGCCCCATGTTAACATGTTCATGGTGGCCTGAAACTTAAATTTATACTACTGACTTTTAAAAATACCATTAGAGGAAAAGAATATATTTCCTTCTTTTCTCTTTTTTTTTTCTCACTTTTTCTGGCCCTGCACAGTCTAAAACAGTGGTTCTCCAACTGTGGTTCCTAAGACCAGTAGTATCAGCATCATCTGAGCGTTAGTTAGACATTCAAATTCCCAGGCCCCAACCCAGGCTGCTTAATCAGAAACTCTAGGGGTTGGGTCCAGCAATATGTGTTTCAACATGCCCTCTTAGAAATTCTGAACACTCAAGTTTGAGAATGAATGATCTACGGCAGCGGTCCCCAGTCTTTTGACACCAGGGACCAGTTTCGTGGAAGACAATTTTTCCAGGGATGGAGTGGTGGGGGGAGGAATGGTTCAGGCGGTAATGCAAGTGATTGGGAGCGATAGGGAGTCTCGGATGAAGCTTTGCTGGCTCGCCCACGGCTCACCTCCTGCTGGTGCAGCCCAGGGGTTGAGGACCCCTGGTCTAAGGTAACCATTTCTTAAACCCAACTGAACGTGATCAGGAGCAGCTAATTTCCCCCTTTATATCACATGCATTCAGGAGATACCCAGTCTTTTTTATACTGCTCTCTTTTTTTCAAACACTAGCTTTTATATTGGTTAGTTACACAGAGATTTACTACAGTTGATTAAAGTTAACTGTGATTTCTTTGTCACTGCCTCCCATGAGAAGTGAAGTCTATTTCTTTACCCCCTTGAATATAAGTTGGGCCTGTGACTGCTTTGACCAGTAGAATATAAGGGAAGGGAAGCTATGCCACTTTCGGGCCAGACTTTACAAGGACTGGCAGCCTCCACTTCCTGCCTCTTGAAATGCAACCACCACGCTACACAGAAGCCTAAGCAGCCATAAGGAGATGCTTAGGAGGTCTCAAGAAGAATCAAGGCCCCCAGCTGACAGCCCTAGCTGAGCTACCAGCTGATGGCCAGCATCACTGCTACCTAAGTACGCCATCTTGGGTGCTCTGGCCCAGTTGAGTTCCAAAGTAGCTGCAGCCCCAGATAACTTCATGTGAACCAGAAGAATCACTCAGCTGAACCCAGTCAGCCCAAAGAGTTAGGAGATATAATTAACGGTTACTGTTTTAAGCCACCAAGTTTTGGGGAAGAGGAGAGTTATGAAGCAATAAAGAATCAAAACAGTCATTGTCTTTGGCTCAAACAAATTGACTGCTGTGGCTCCTTAGAATGGCCTTTTCCTATTATTTCCCTCTCCTTCAGCTTAGCTACAATAATAGCCTTAAGTAGCTTCTCCATCCTCAACTCTGAAAGCTTGCCATAATTTCTCTACTAACTATCCCATAAATTTCAAACGGAGATCTAAGTCTTTGTCTCCTATATCCATAACTGTTAAGGAGAAAGAAAAGAAAATGGAAGCAGGAAGTTTATAGCTTCATCAGAGGATTTCAGTAAAGTTTAAGAGAGGAGCCAGACCTTATAACCTAAATAAAAATTTTCTTTCCACATCCACCCTCAAATTTAGTGACCAATAAGATTAGAAGCTGGTTATCAGAAAGCTTAAAGCTGCAAAAGCATTATCCTGGTTTTGAAATTCTCATTGAAAAAGAGACATTTGCAAAATGAAAGAAAACTAATATTAAGTGGTCATATCTTTTTTTTTTTTTTTTTTTGCGGTATGCGGGCCTCTCACTGTTGTGGCCTCTCCCGTTGCGGAGCACAGGCTCCAGACACGCAGGCTCAGCGGCCATGGCTCACGGGCCCAGCTGCTCCACGGCATGTGGGATCTTCCCGGACCAGGGCACGAACCCGTGTCTCCTGCATCGGCAGGCGGACTCTCAACCACTGCACCACCAGGAAAGCCTGGTCATATCTTTTTAACTGATGGTTAAAGACAGCTTTGGCTGATTGACTTTCACAGATACTTAACATAATTTAGGAATCAATTATTTAAAGCTAAGAATCAAAAGCTAAGCATTCAGGGACTTCCCTGGTAGTCCAGGGGTTAAGACTTCACCTTCCAATGCAGGGGGTGCAGGTTCAATCCCTGGTCAGGGAACTAAGATCCCACATGCTTTGCAGCCAAAAAACCAAAACATAAAACAGAAGCAATATTGTAACAAGTTCAATAAAACTTTAAAAATGGTCCACATCTCTTTCTGATTTACTTCACTCTGTATGACAGACTCTAGGTCTATCCACCTCATTACAAATAGCTCAATTTCGTCTCTTTTTATGGCTGAGTAATATTCCATTGTATATATGTGCCACATCTTCTTTATCCATTCATCCGATGATGGCCACTTAGGTTGTTTCCACCTCTGGGCTATTGTAAATAGAGCTGCAATGAACATTTTGGTACATAACTCTTTTTGAATTTTGGTTTTCTCAGGGTATATGCCCAGTAGTGGGATTGCTGGGTCATACTGTAGTTCTATTTGTAGTTTTTTAAGGAACCTCCATACTGTTCTCCATAGTGGCTGAACCAATTCACATTCCCACCAGCAGTGCAAGAGTGTTCCCTTTTCTCCACACCCTCTCCAGCATTTATTGTTTCTAGATTTTTTGATGATGGCCATTCTGACTGGTGTGAGATGATACCTCATTGTAGTTTTGATTTGCATTTCTCTAATGATTAATGATGTTGAGCATTCTTTCATGTGTTTGTTGGCAGTCTGTATATCTTCTTTGGAGAAATGTCTATTTAGGTCTTCTGCCCATTTCTGGATTGGGTTGTTTGCTTTTTTGTTATTGAGCTGCATGAGCTGCTTGTAAATTTTGGAGATTAATCCTTTGTCAGTTGCTTCATTTGCAAATATTTTCTCCCGTTCTGAGGGTTGTCTTTTGGTCTTGGTTAGGGTTTCCTTTGCTGTGCAAAAGCTTTGAAGTTTCATTAGGTCCCATTTGTTTATTTTTGTTTTTATTTCCATTACTCTAGGAGGTGGGTCAGAAAGGATCTTGCTGTGATTTATGTCATAGAGTGTTCTGCCTATGTTTTCCTCTAAGAGTTTGATAGTTTCTGGCCTTACATTTAGGTCTTTAATCCTTTTTGAGCTTATTTTGGTGTATGGTGTTAGGGAGTGAGCTAATCTCATACTTTTACATGTACCTGTTCAGTTTTCCCAGCACCACTTATTGAAGAGGCTGTCCCTTCTCCACTGTACATTCCTGCCACCTTTATCAAAGATAAGGTATCCATATGTGCGTGGGTTTATCTCTGGGCTTTCTATCCTGTTCCATTGATCTATATTTCTGTTTTTGTGCCAGTACCATACTGTCTTGATTACTGTAGCTTTGTAGTATAGTCTGAAGTCAGGGAGCCTGATTCCTCCAGCTCCATTTTTCGTTCTCAAGATTGCTTTGGCTATTCGGGGTCTTTTGTGTTTCCATACAAATTGTGAAATATTTTGTTCAAGTTCTGTGAAAAATGCCAGTGGTAGTTTGATAGGGATTGCATTGAATCTATAGATTGCTTTGGGTAGTAGAGTCATTTTCACAATGTTGATTCTTCCACTCCAAGAACATGGTATATCTCTCCATCTATTTGTATCATCTTTAATTTCTTTCATCAGTGTCTTATAATTTTCTGCATACAGGTCTTTTGTCTCCTTAGGTAGGTTTATTCCTAGATATTTTATTCTTTTTGTTGCAGTGGTAAATGGGAGTGTTTTCTTGATTTCACTTTCAGATTTTTCATCATTAGTGTATAGGAATGCCAGAGATGTCTGTGCATTAATTTTGTATCCTGCTACTTTACCAAATTCATTGATTAGCTCTACTAGTTTTCTGGTAGCATCTTTAGGATTCTCTATGTAGAGTATCATGTCATCTGCAAACAGTGACAGCTTTACTTCTTCTCTTCCGATCTGGATTCCTTTTATTTCCTTTTCTTCTCTGATTGGTGTGGCTAAAACTTCCGAAACTATGTTGAATAAGAGTGGTGAGAGTGGGCAACCTTGTCTTGTTCCTGATCTTAGTGGAAATGCTTTCAGTTTTTCACCATTGAGGATGACATTGGCTGTGGGTTTGCCATATATGGCCTTTATTATGTTGAGGAAAGTTCCCTCTATGCCTACTTTCTGCAGGGTTTTTATCATAAATGGGTGTTGAATTTTGTCAAAAACTTTCTCTGCATCTATTGAGATGATCATATGGTTTTTCTTCTTCAGTTTGTTAATATGGTTTATCACATTGATAGATTTGTGTATATTGAAGAATCCTTGCATTCCTGGAATAAACCCCATTTGATCATGGTGTATGATCCTTTTAATGTGCTGTTGGATTCTGTTTGCTAGTATTTTGTTGAGGATTTTTGCATCTATGTTCATCAGTGATATTGGCCTGTAGTTTTCTTTCTTTGTGACATCCTTGTCTGGTTTTGGTATCAAGTTGATTGTGGCCTCGTAGAAGGAATTTGGGAGTGTTCCTCCCTCTGCTATATTTTGGAAGAGTTTGAGAAGGATAGGTGTTAGCGCTTCTCTAAATGTTTGATAGAATTCGCCTGTGAAGCCATCTGCTCCTGGGCTTTTGTTTGTTGGAAGATTTTTAATCACAGTTTCAATTTCAGTGCTTGTGATTGGTCTGTTCATATTTTCTATTTCTTCCTGATTCAGTCTTGGCAAGTTGTGCATTTCTAAGAATTTGTCCATTTCTTCCAGGTTGTCCATTTTATTGGCATAGAGTTGCTTGTAATCTCTCATGATCTTTTTTATTTCTGCAGTGTCAGTTGTTACTTCTCTTTTTCATTTCTAATTCTATTGATTTGAGTCTTCTCCCTTTTTTTCTTGATGAGTCTGGCTAGTGGTTTATCTATTTTGTTTATCTTCTCAAAGAACCAGCTTTTAGTTTTATTGATCTTTGCTATTGTTTCCTTCATTTCTTTTTCATTTATTTCTGATCTGATTTTTAGGATTTCTTTCCTTCTGCTAGCTTTGGGGATTTTTTGTTCTTATTTCTCTAATTGCTTTAGGTGCAAGTTTAGGTTGTTTATTCAAGATGTTTCCTGCTTCTTAAGGTGGGCTTGTATTGCTATAAACTTCCCCCTTACAACAGCTTTTGCTGCATCCCATAGGTTTTGGGTTGTTGTATCTCAATTGTCGTTTGTTTTTAGGTATTTTCTTATTTCCTCTTTGATTTCTTCAGTGATCACTTCATTATTAAGTAGTGTATTGTTTAGCCTCCATGTGTTTGTATTTTTTACAGATCTTTTCCTGTAATTGATATCTAGTCTCATGGCGTTGTGGTCAGAAAAGATACTTGATACAATTTCAATTTTCTTAAATTTACCAAGGCTTGATTTGTGCCCCAAGATATGATCTATCCTGGAGAATGTTCCATGAGCACTTGAGAAAAATGTGTATTCTGTTGTTTTTGGATGGAGTGTCCTATAAATATCAATTAAGTCCATCTTGTTTAATGTATCATTTAAAGCTTGTGTCTCCTTATTTATTTTCATTTTGCATTGATGAAAGTGGGGTATTAAAGTTCCCTACTATGAATGTGTTACTGTCGATTTCCCCTTTTATGGCTGTTAGTATTTGCCTTATGTATTGAGGTGCTCCTGTGTTGGGTGCATAAATATTTACAATTGTTGTATCTTCTTCTTGGATCGATCCCTTGATCATTATGTAGTGTCCTTCTTTGTCTCTTCTAATAGTCCTTATTTTAAAGTCTATTTTGTCTGATATGAGAATTGCTACTCCAGCTTTCTTTTGGTTTCCATTTGCTTGGAATATCTTTTTCCATTACCTTACTTTCAGTCTGTATGTGTCTCTAGGTCTGAAGTGGGTCTCTTAGACAGCATATATAAGGGTCTTGTTTTTGTATCCATTCAGCCAATCTGTGTCTTTTGGTTGGAGCATTTAGTCCATTTACATTTAAGGTAATTATCGATATGTATGTTCCTATTCCCATTTTCTAAATTGTTTTGGGTTCATTATTATAGATATTTTCCTTATCTTGTGTTTCTTGTCTAGAGAAGTTCCTTTAGCATTTGTTATAAAGCTGGTTTGGTGGTGCTGAACTCTCTCAGCTTTTGCTTGTCTGTAAAGGTTTTAATTTCTCCATCAAATCTGAATGAGATCCTTGCTGGGTAGAGTAGTCTTGGTTGCAGGTTTTTCTCCTTCATCACTTTCAGTATGTCCTGCCACTCCCTTCTGGCTTGTAGGGTTTCTGCTGAGAGATCAGCTGTTAACCTTATGGGGATTCCCTTGTGTGTTATTTGTTGTTTTTCCGTTGCTGCTTTTAATATGTTTTCTTTGTATTTAATTTTTGACAGTTTGATTAATATGTGTCTTGGCGTATTTCTCCTTGGATTTATCCTGTATGGGACTCTCTGTGCTTCCTGGACTTGATTAACTATTTCCTTTCCCATAATAGGGAAGTTTTCAACTATAATCTCTTCAAATATTTTCTCAGTCCCTTTCTTTTTCTCTTCTTCTTCTGGAACCCCTATAATTCGAATGTTGGTGCGTTTAATATTGTCCCAGAGGTCTCTGAGACTGTCCTCAGTTCTTTTCATTCTTTTTTCTTTATTCTGCTCTGCAGTAGTTATTTCCACTATTTTATCTTCCAGGTCACTTATCCATTCTTCTGCCTCAGTTATTCTGCTATTGATCCCATCTAGAGTACTTTTACTTTCATTTATTGTGTTGTTCATCGTTGTTTGTTTCATCTTTAGTTCTTCTAGGTCCTTGTTAAATGTTTCTTGCATTTTGTCTATTCTATTTCCAAGAGTTTGTATCATCTTTACTATCATTATTCTGAATTCTTTTTCAGGTAGACTGCCTATTTCCTCTTCATTTGTTAGGTCTGGTGCATTTTTATCTTGCTCCTATTTATCTGCTGTGTGTTTTTCTGTCTTCTCATTTTGCTTATCTTACTGTGTTTGGGGTCTCCTTTTTGCAGGCTGCAGGTTCATAGTTCCCGCTGTTTTTGATGTCTGTCTCCAGTGGCTAAGGTTGGTTCAATGGGTTGTGTAGGCTTCCTGGTGGAGGGGACTAGTGCCTGTGTTGTGGTGGATGAGGCTGGATCTTGTCTCTCTAGTGGGCAGGTTCACGTCTGGTGGTGTGTTTTGGGGTGTCTGTGGCCTTATTATGATTTTAGGCAGCCTCTCTGCTAATGGGTGGGGTTGTGTTCCTGTCTTGCTAGTTGTTTGGCATAGGTTGTCCAGCACTGTAGCTTGCTGGTCGTTGAGTGAAGCTGGGTGCTGGTGTTGAGATGGAGGTCTCTGGGAGATTTTCGCCGTTTGGTATTATGTGGAGCTGGGAGGTCTCTTGTTGACCAGTGTGCTGAAGTTGGCTCTCCTACCTCAGAGGCAGAGCCCTGACTCCTGGCTGGAGCACCAAGAGCCTTTTATCCACACGGCTCAGAATAAAAGGGAGAAAAAGTAGAGAGAATTAGTAGAAGTATGAGGAAAGAAAGAAGGAAAGGAGGGGAGGAAGGAAGGAAGGAAGGAAGGAAGGAAGGAAGAAAGAAAGAAAGAAAGAAAGAAAGAAAGAAAGAAAGAAAGAAAGGGAAAGAAAGAAAGAAAGAAAGGAAAGAAGGCAAGAAGGAAAGAAAGGAGGGAGGGAGGGAGGGAGGGAGGGAGGAAGGAAGGAGGGAAAGAAGGAAAAAAGACAAAGAAAGAAGATACAATAAAAATAAAATAAAGTATAATAAAGTTATTGAATTAAAAAATATTTAGAAAAAAAGGGACGGATAGAACTTTAGGACAAATGTTGGAAGCAAAGCTATACAGACAAAATCTTACACAGAAGCATACACATACACCCTCACAAAAAGAGGTAAAGGGGGAAAATCATAAATCTTGCTCTCAGAGACCACCTCCTCAATTTGGGATGATTCGTTGTCTAAAGGAGGGAAGGAAGGAAGGAAAGAAAGAAAGAAAGATAGAAAGAATGAAGGTAAAGTATAATAAAGTTATTAAAATTAATTCTTAAGAAAAAAAAATTTTTTAAAAACATGGACGGATATAACCCTAGGACAAATGGTGGAAGCAAGACTATACAGACAAGATCTCACACAGAAGCATACACATACACATTCACAAAAAGAGGAAAAGGGAAAAAAATCATAGATCTTGCTCCTAAAGTCCACCTCCTCAGTTTGGGATGATGTGTTGTCTATTCATGTATTCCACAGATGCAGGTACATCAAGTTGATTGTGGAGCTTTAATCCGCTGCTTCTGAGGCTGCTGGGAGAGATTTCCCTTTCTCTTCTTTGTTCTCCCAGCTCACAGGGGCTCAGCTTTGGATTTGGCCCTGCCTCTGCGTGTAGGTCGCTGGAGGGCGTCTGTTTTCTGCTCAGACAGGACGGGGTTAAAGGAGCCGCTGATTCGGGGGGCTCTGGCGCACTCAGGCCGGGGGGGGGGAGGGAGGGGCACGGAGTGCCGGGCGAGCCTGCAGCGGCAGAGGCCGGCGTGACGTTGCACTAGCCTGAGGCGCGCCGTGCGTTCTCCCGGGGAAGTTGTCCCTGGATCCCGGGAACCTGGCAGTGGCGGGCTGCACAGGCTCCGTGGAAGAGGGGTGTGGAGAGTGACCTGTGCTCGCACACAGGCCCTTTGGTGGCGTCAGCAGCAGCCTTAGCGTCTCCCGCCCGTCTCTGGGGTCCGCGCTTTTAGCCGCGGCTCGCGCCCGTCTCTCCAAAGCACTACTGTTGATGGATAGATTCATACGTTCAATAATCATGCATTGAGCAGGCACCTAGAGACCAGACACTCTACCTGCCCTAGGGGATACAAGGATGAAGAAGTTGGGTCCCACACTCGAGGCACTCTCTTTAGGAGCAGGCCCACAACAAAACTGAAAGATGCAATTCTGGGCCACAGCTTCCGTAAGAAAAGTTAAGTGGTATTACCTACAAGAGAGCAAATTCAACTGGGTCAGGGATTAGACTGGGGAGATTACTTGGAAAAGGCCTCTCATAGAAGGAGATTTTTAGCCAGATATTAAAAGTGCATACTTGTGGGACAGTATCTACATCTCAGTGGAGTTTAAGTTAACCCATCAAGCCCATTTCACTGGTCAGACAAGAAGTAAAGAGTGCTTGTGCAGAGTTACTGCTTATATAAGAAAGATCATGCACATGGTTGAGTCATTTGGTGATGAAGATTGAGTTACTCTGTTATTATATCCTCTTATAAACATATTGTCTATATACCCATCTCATTATTTCTTATCACATTCATTGCATTGTATTATTTTCTTTTACAGCAATTTACCTTTAAGTCATTATAATATCTTTATGTTGGAGGTGGGGAAAGAGAACCATTATGTTCCTTATGGAAACTCAGATATTGTAATGTTGACCCATATTCCCAAGAGTCTGGCAAGTAAGTCAGCAGCACCAGAATATTAAATTTCAGGGTTTGTACTTAATCCATTGAATCATACTGTCTCTTGTAAATGGGTCTCCTTTTGGGTCTCTGAATGGATAAGATTAGGTAATAACACAATAACTAGCAAGCAGCAAGAGCCAATTAGTACGTGCCTCATGAAGGTGTTTTGGATGTGCCTCATTTTGAGAGAGGAATGAGAGGTTGCCAAATATTACACAAGTCATGTTTGTTCCTGAACTTGAGCTGAATAATACAACATTTTCTTGATTAAATTTTTAAATATTTTCCCAGCTGCAACTCTACCTCATCTCTTCTCACATCAGTGCATTGAAGGATATACAGCTGAAAGTTTGCTTTGGGCTTCAGAAGAAGAAAATAAATTCAATGACATGTAAAAGCAGGAAGTGCCAACCAAGTATAATTTAACATTCACAGGTTTCAAAGTCTGATAAGAACTCAAATTCCCACACTCTGCTCAGAGAAAAATACTATCTCTCTGCTTAATCTGTCTTTTATGCTGTATCTGTAAAACGTGGAGTAAAGTGATCTGGTAATTTTATGCTCAATTTAGTCAGTGTAAACAAACAAAAATAAGGGTGCACAGTTCAAGTTTCAAAACAGAATATGATAGAGCCAATTGGGGTGCTTACATTGACCAAATTAACTAGATTACTGCTAAGTCATTTCCCTTTGTTCTTTGTGGGTATACTCCTAAGCATGGGAATTTATGGGATGTACTTGCAGCCACAAGAGATGACATTTAATTGAATTACTGAAGTGATCAAAATTTGAATGAATAACCTCTAAAAAGCTCAACTTGTAAACTGGCCTGATACCCATGCAAAACACTCTTCTACACAGCCTCCTAACATGAGTGCACAGGGGCCTCTGGACCCTGTCACCACCTACCTCTGTCATAGGGCTTTAGGAAAACAGGGCTCATCTAACACAATCCATCTCTATAAATAACTCAAATTCATCTTTACAAACTGTAGGGCTTCTCAGAAGAGCACAGAACAAACAACAAGAGCAATTTTGAATAGGATTTTCAGTACCAAAACTATAAATAGCAATAGAAATATGGGCTTTACCAAGATCAAACATTTTAAAGAATATTTGGTTAGGCAAACTGGGATGCGGTGTACGTGGCTGCTGTTGCTTCTTCAGGTAGATCAGTTATGCCCTACCTACCTGGGAATAAATAAAGAGCAGTATTCTTCCCTATTTTGCATGAAGCAAAGCTCCTTTTCTGAAGGAAAATATGAACTTTCTGCTGGTAGTCACACAAAGAGTCTCTGTTGCAAAGTGTCTCTACTGCTTATCACCTGAGTGGAGAGTGAGGCTAACTGGAGAACCCCAACCATTTCTATGAAGCAATGGAGGTTCAGTTTCTAGGTCTCCAACCTTTTCAAGAGAAGCCAGAAATGCAAACTTTTGTTGTCAATTCCTCTGATTTATTTTAACATCAAAGACCAGATAAAACAGCTCCATATACCTAGTTTGGCCCACTGACAACTGGTTTAAGATGTCTCATATACACAGGGATTTTTATTCACTTTATCGTTAATGCACAGAATATAACATTTATCTGACCAATTCTTATATATTTATGATTATCCCTATATTAGCTTAGTTCTACACAATTTTCTTGAGTTAACTGGCTACAATCTCCTGTTAACTAATGAGGATCCAACCACAAATAGGCTAACATTTCTGACATCAAAGAGACACAGTGTAATGATAGAGAAAAGTCAGGGGGTAAGTAGGGTGTGTTGTAATAGAGAAGTGTACTCAGCATAAACAAGGAGTGAATTTAGGGAGTCAATGATGGTGGATGAGGTTGGAAAGACCACCTAGCAAATGCCTTATATGACACAGTGATGTGAATACCAGTGGCTACCATTTACTGAACACATAAAATGTACCAAACCCTGTGCTTGCCTTGTACATGCATTACCCAATTTAATTCTCACACCAACCCTTATGAGGAAAAAATTATTATCTTTACTTTATAGATGAGGAAACTGAAGCTTGGAAAGGTCAAGTAAACGGTCCAAGAACATGGCTGTGTGTGGAGGTAAAAATCTGGGCTCAAAATATCTATCTGACTCCAAAACCTGTCTTTTTAGCCACTATGATATTGCTAAGGAATTTGGATTTCAGCCTATAAGTAATGGAAAACAAATGAAGAATCTTATTTCTGTTCTGTTCTTATAACATTCTGTGAGCTAAATAATGGAAAGTATGATTACTGTTTTATATCTGGAGAAACCAAGAAAGGCTAAGCAATTTGAAGCAAGGGAAATAATGGGCCCCTAGCACCCAAACGGCTTAATTTCTAGCCCAGGATTCATGTTGGTTTTACACAGTTGGCAAGTATTGTTTTCCAAATACTTGGTATGCCTTCGACAATCATACTTCTTCAAATTCAGAAATTCCAAGAGCACATTCCCAATTAAACCCTCTTCCTAGTAGAACCTTAGCTATTTCTAGACAAGTTGTTCCCAATTTGTGACGTCAATCTGAGAAATACAAAATAAGTACTGTGACAAAGAAATACAGCAGTCACCAACTTCTTCCCCATGCCCAACTGTGTGTGCAAGTAATACAAATCCCACTTGAATGTCCATAATGAAGTAATAGTACACCAAGGATTTTCTTTTGTGTATTAGTAACTCATTAATAACATTCTTTGCATTGATTTATAATTTCTGTAAAGCATTTAAACAACCAACTTTCCAGGTTATAGCCACAACATTTTACACACATCTGTGAAAGACTGTCCCCATCAAGTTTCCCTGCAACAAAAATTTAGTATCACTTCTATCGTCCCTGTCAAGGCTACTAATTAGAAGAAGATTACTTACTTATAACAGTGATATAACATGGATGCATCTAGAATTTGACCAAGATATTTCTCTGTTCACAGATGAAAACAGTTGCATAAGTGAAACTATATTCTAGTCACTTTCTTTCCTTAGAAATGTCACACAACTGGATAATATAATCTTAATGTTTTCCAGAATTAAAAAATACATTAACTTTCTCCATAAAAGCAGCCACTTATTGAGTACTTACAAATATGTTACAAAGATGCTTTGAGAAAGGTATAATATACCAACTTTTACAGGGGAGAAAATTAAGGCTCAGAGAGGTAAAAGAATTTTTCCAAGGTCAGACAAGTAGTAAAGGGAAATCTAGGAATTGAACCCAGAAGAATCTGATTCCTAAGCCCATATGCTTGACCACTAAGAAGTCTTAGGCACTGGAGAGAAAAATAAAGGAAGAATGGAAGGATACAAAGAAGGTCAAAGTTTATCTGAGTGCTTATATATGATAATCTTGGGAAGCAAGTGTAAAATGTGTATATAACAAAAGATAGAATAAAATATAAAGACAAATTATAGAATGGGGATAATATTTGCAAAATCTTCAATAAACAGCAAACTAGGAATAGAATAGAACTTTCTTAACATTAATAAAGAACATCTACTAAAGACTGACAACTAACATCATATTTACTGGGAAGAAACTGGTTGTTTTCTCCCTTAGATCCAGAACAAGGATACCCCTCTCACCACTCCTATTCATTATCATACCAGAAGTCCCAGTTAGTGAAATAAGACAAGAAGAGAAAATTTTAAACAAACAAAAAGAAAAATTGGAAATGAAACTATTTATTTGCATATAACATGATTGACTATGTAGACAAATTTTTAAAAAATCAACAGCAACAACAACAAAAAGCTCCTGGAACTCATATAATGAGTGAGTACAGCAAGGTCACAGGACATCAGGATAATATACAAAAATCAGTTGCTTTCCTATACAGCAGCAATGAACAACTGGAATTTGAAATTTAAAAAACAATCAGTATCATTTATAATGGCACCAAGAAATAAGATTCTTATGTATATGTACAAAATCTGTATGTGGGGCTTCCCTGGTGACGCAGTAGTTGAGAGTCCGCCTGCCGATGCAGGGGACATGGGTTCGAGCCCCGGTCTGGGAGGATCCCACGTGCCGCGGAGCGGCTGGGCCCGGGAGCCGTGGCCGCTGAGCCTGCGCGTCCGGAGCCTGTGCTCCGCAACGGGAGAGGCCACAGCAGTGAGAGGCCCGTGTACCGCAAAAAAAAAAAAAAAAAATCTGTATATGGAAAACTACAAAACTCTGATGAAAGAAATTTTTTAAAATCTAAGTAAATGGAGAAATACTGTGTTCCTGTATTGAAACACACTTCACTGTTAAGATGTCAATTCTTCCCAATTTAGTCTGTGACTTTAATGCAGTCCCAACCAAACACCAAGCAAGCTATTTCACAGATATCAAAAAACTGATTCAAAAGTATATATGAAAAGACAAAAAAGATCTAGAATTGCCAACACAAGACTAAAGAAGAATAACAAAGTTGGAGGACTCACTCTGCCCAATTTCAAGCTTTACTATAAAGCCACAATAATCAAGACAATGTGGTATTGGAAAAATAATAGACAATGGACAGAATAGAGAATGCAGAAATAGGTCCACACAAATATAATCATCTAATCTTTGATAAAGAAGCAAAGACAATTTAATTTAAAAAGGATATTCTTTTAACAAATGATGATATAGATGTTCATATGCAAAAAAAAAATTATAAAACACCCTAGATATAGACCTTACACTTTTCGCAATATTAAACTCAAAAGAGATCACAGACCTAAATGTAAAATTCAAAACTATAAAACTTTTAGAAGAAAGCATAAGAGAATACTTGTGTTCTTAGATTTAGTGGTGAATTTTGTTCATGACACCAAAAGCACAACTCATGAAAGAAGAAATGGCTAAGTTGGACTTTATTAAAATGAAAAACTCTGCTCTGGAAAGACATTGTTAAGAGTATGAAAAGACAAGCTACAGACTGGGAGAAAATATTTGCAAAATATATATCTGATAAAGCAGCAGTCCCCAACATTTTTGGCACCAGGGACTGGTTTCGTGGAAGACAATTTTTCCACGGATGGGGGAGGGGGGGATGGTTCAGGCAGTGATGCTAGCGATGGGGAGCGGCAGATGAAGCTTTGCTCGTTGGCCCACCACTCACCTCCTGCTGTGCGGCCCAGTTCCTAACAGGTCACGGACCCAGGGTTGGGGACCCCTGTGATAAAGGATTTATATCCAAAATATAGAAAGAACCCTTAAAAATCAATAGGAAAACAAACAGCCCAACTAAAATATGGGCAAAAGATCTGAAGAGACATATTACCAAAGATGGCAAATAAATATATGAAAAGATGCTCAACATCACTTGTCGTTAGGGAATTGCAAGTTAAAACATAAATGAGATACACCTTCATACCTATTAGAGTGGTTAAAATGCAAAAAAAACTTGTGCTGAGCAATCACAGGCGGCTTGGAAAATGGTGGAATCAAGACCGGAGGCGCTCGACCACTCTTCTCAGAGGAAGCCAGATCTTGCAGGATCTTGGGAGTTCTACCAGGACTCCGGGAGTCCTGGGATGAGAAACACCTGGGTTCTTCCCTCTCTCCACCTTAACCGCTGTCAACCCACTGATCTTTTTACTGTTTCCATAGTTCTGTCTTCTCCAGAATATCCTGTATAGTTGGAATCATGTAATGTGTAACCTTTTCAGATGGCTTCTTTCAGTTAATAATAAGCAGTTACCTTTCCTCGCATGTCTCCTTAGGGCTTCATAGCTCATTTCTTTTTTTCACTGAATAACATTCCCTTGCCTGGATGTACCCCATATAGGATCTTTTCACCTACTAACATCTCAGGTGTTTCCATATTTGGGCAGTTATGAATAAAGCCCCTGTAAAAAAAAATTTTTTTAAATCCCCAAAACTGACAATACCAGCTGGGGACTAGGATGCAAATCAACAGGAACTCTCACTCTTGCTGGTGGTTATGGCTACTTTGGAAGACACTTTGGCAGCTTCTTACAAGGCTAAAGCTACTTTTATCATATGATTCAATAATTACTCTCCTTAGGTATTTACCTAACTGAAATCTTATGTCCACAAAAAAACCTGCACATGAATGTTTATAGCAGCTGTATTCATAATCACCAAAAACTGGAAGCAACCAAGAAATTCTCTAATAAGTGAGTGGATAAGTAAAATATAATATGATGGAATTTTTCAGTGATTTTAAAAAGGTATAATCTAGAAAAATATTAAAAGACATGTCAATCTTAAATATATATTGCTAAGTGAAAGAAATCAGTGTGAAAGGGCTAATTACTTTCTGATTCCAATTATATCACATTCCAGGAAATGCAAACCTAGTGAAATGGTAAAAAGATCAGTGGTTATGGAAGGAGAAAGAGTTGAATAAGTGAGTTACCAGGGATATTTTGGGGGCATTGAATCTATTCTGTATGTTATAGTAATGGTGGATAAATGACACTATAAATTTGCCAAAATCCATAGCCTTTTACAGCACAAAGAATGAACCTTAATGTATACAAATTTTAAAAACACAATTTAGTAGGTCAGGCAATCTCAGAAAGGAATGCAGAATGTGACAAAACACTCTAACTGCATTACAAGTGTCTGAAACTGCCTCACGGAAAGGAATAGAGGCAAAAGGTGCTGACTAAAGAAATGGAAATGAGTAGAATCTATAAGACTAAAGGCCAAAAAACATGACTAAATTACTGAACTCTTGCTGATAAAGTCATCTCCCTTGGGTGTAAGTATAGGTTAACAATTTATACACAATGGTACAATTAAGAAAATGAATAGTCATTGGGGGGGGGGCTAGGTTTCTCATTGTTGGAGTGGAGGTTACAAATAAATGAGAGGAGGAGACTAGAATGATCCATGTGGTAATAGATTAAAGTTGGAGACATCAGTATGAACTTATGTTTATTGTAATATAGATACAGATAGTTACATATAGAAAAATGTATTCATTTGTATAGAAATGTATACACATACATTTCCTTGCCCTGTCAGCTGAATTTGTAGCAATATCTTAGGTAGGGCCAGATGTTGTTTTCTAATATTGTCTACTAAAGGAACCACAGTCCCTTGGAGAAGTGGCTGATTCGAGGACTGGGGCAGGAAATATACAAGATGAGCCTGGAGTATCTAGTAGAACATGTACGGAAGTACTCTTGCTAAAACTAACAAACAAAACAACGATGGAAGCATTAATAAATAAATAAGTGGGGGAAAGATACAAATCTCCCTTGCAGAAGAATTACAAATAATTTACATAAATACTGCACTCTCAAAGGAGGTGGATCATAACTCCCCACTCCTTATATGTTTGAGCTGCACATAGTTACTTCTCTCCAAAGTGCAGTTAGTATAGAAAGGGTGGTGGCCAGGGAAGAGAAACTTGATGATGAAGAAACACAACAAACACTATCTCAGCCAAGTGATTAAGGTGATCAACAACAATGATAACTCGTGTTGATGGAATGTACCCTTGATGTGATTCAATGTCAATGGCATTTTACCTTTGTGATCTTCCTTCCAAATACCCATAATCTCAGTCTAATCATGAGAAAACAGACAAATCTCAACTGAGGGGCATTCAACAAATACCTAAACAGTACTCTTTAAAATTGACAAGGTTATCAAAAACTAGGAAATTCTGAGAAACTTTCACAGCACAGAGGAACCTAAAGAGACATGACAATTTAAAGTAATGTGGTCTCCTTGATGGTATCCTGGAACAGAAAAAGGGTATTAGGGAAAATGACTAAAGATATTTGAATAAAGTATGAGCTTTACTTAATAATAAGGTATTCTATGGGTTCATTAATTGTGGCAAATGTGCCAAACTAATGTAAGATGTTAATAATAGGAGAAACTAGGGGCAGGGAGGATGAGGGTAATACAGGAACTCTCTGGACTATCTTCACAATTGTTCTGTAAATCTAAAACTGTTCTAAAATTAAAAGTTTATTTAAAAAAAATTACAAATACAAGATTACTAGTTCTAAAATATAAAGAACTACAAACTGAAAAGAAGAAAACAAAGAACTCAAAATAAGAATGAGCAAAGGTTATGCACAGGATACTCACAGGAGAGGAAATCCAAATGGCCATAACACTTAAACAAACAAACCAAAAAAATACATTGACCTTATCAGTGGACAAAGGGAAACAGAAAATAAAACATGATACTGTTTCTTAACCATTAGCTTTTGGCCTATGTTTAAAAGAGTAAAAATATCCAGTGTTGAGAAAGATGCAGAAAAATGGACACTCACCTACAGTGCTGATGGAAGCATGAATTGCTACAACATTTTGCAAAGTAATGTGGCAATATCTATTGCAGTAAGAAACACATATACACCTTGACTTAGCAACTGTGCCTTGGGGAATCTATCCTACAGAAGTAAAAGCACCAGAATGAAAACATATATATGCATTAGGATTATCAGTGTAACACTGTAATGTTGTTATACAATATTTTTAGTGGCAAAAAATTAGAAACAATCTTAATGTCTATCAATAGGGTAATGGCTATAAATTATAGTATATCCATATTACAGAATATTATGCAGCTATATAAAAAGAGTACAGTCCATATCTATTAACCTGGAGAGATGCTATCATGTAATTTTAAGTGGTAAAAGAGAACTACAGAATAGTATGTATGGTGTGAAACTATTTTTAAAAACCCTCTGAATATGCCTTTATGTTTAAATATTTTTGGAAGACTACACACCTGGCTGATAACATGTTACCACAAAAGAGCCAGACAGAGCTTTAATCTCTTGTTACTCTTCATATACACATATTCTAAAATAAAATAAAATAAAACATGAAGCATGATTGTCACATGTTACATTTAACTAGGGAATACATAGAAAAAAATGAATATCAGAACTGCAGCAACATCTCACATGATCACTGTCTAGAAGCAACATTGTAACACAGTAAAATGAGAAGCTATTTTCTGTGGGCCCACGGTAACCTACTTTCTGCATCAGGAGAAAAAGTACCAAGTTGTTTATTTTTATCAGTGACCTATGAGAGAAAGGAGCCCAATAAATCTATTTCCCTCCATTGGGGTGCAATTGTTAGCTTCCTAGAAGTTGAAAAGGGTTCTAACTGGCTATGACAATTCAGAGAAAAAGCATTTTCGAAAATAAAATGATGTCCAGTGTGTATAAGTAGGAAATCATACATAAGAAAACCAAAAACAATAAATTTGATTCAGGTGACATCAACAGTCATGGGTGATATCTGAAACGAGAAGTCCAGTCAGCAAGAGTCACAGGGTATAACGAATAAACACAAACCCAACTGAGTAAAACTAGGAAAAAAAAAAAAAAAAAGAAGCAGCAGCAGCCAGAAAAGAGAAAAGCTAGCAGAATACTGGAGAATGGCTCCATTTCCTCTGTACTCAACACAGTCAAAGCTTCATTCAGCAACATGGATGAAAGATGGCAACTGGAGCTACTCAATCTAATTATTAAACATTTGGCTATAATTATAATTGTACACTGTTTGACACAAAGCAGTGTCAATGAATGTGTTTTGAAGGAAGGAGAAGAGGGAAGGAGAGAGGGATAGTGGTAATTCATTAGAAATAAAGTAATTAAAGAGAATAATGAAAGTCTTCAATAGAAAAATTGCTAATCTTAAATTTGAAGACTATGAACATTAAAAGGAAGAACTTCTAGAGATTTTGTAGACTAAAAGAATAGAAGTACTACAGTTTTATAGGCAACTTGGTTAGCACTCTTCCTCCAAATAGAAGAAAAACATGTCCCCATCATAGTAAACCCCCAGAATGTGAGTTTAATGAGCAAGCTTGAAGCATACCCACTGGACTTATATATTAAGTTTTCTAGACAAGTGGACCAAAGACAACATGTTACAAGGAGCAGGGTAAAGACCAGTCTACATACCAAATAGGAATATCAGTGTATTTCAGATTAGAGCATTCGAAATATGAAGAAGTTGACAGGCAAGAGTCAGGCCCCAGAGGCAGAAAATTACAGTGTTTCTTTAGTAACGATACCTGTATATCTTAACTCCAAAATCTCACAAATGAACATAAAATGTTTAAAAAGCCTTATTTATACCTAAGGCATTTGCTTCAGCAAAGAGAAGAGAGGGTAGAAAAGAACAAGCTGTGGGGACTTCCCTGGTGGCACAGTGGTTAAGAATCCACCTGCCGGGCTTCTCTGGCGGCGCAGTGGTTGGGAGTCCGCCTGCCGATGCAGGGGACACGGGTTCGTGCCCCGGTCCGGGAGGATCCCACATGCCGAGGAGCGGCTGGGCCCATGGGCCATGGCCGCTGAGCCTGCATGTCCGGAGACTGTGCTCCGTGACGGGAGGGGCCACAGCGGTGAGAAGCCCACATACCACAAAAAAACAAAAAACAAACAAACAAAAACAAACAAACAAACAAACAAAAAAAGAATCCACCTGCCAATGCAGAGGATATGGGTTTGAGCCCTGGTCCGGGAAGATCCCACATGCCGTGGAGCAACTAAGCCCCTGTGCCACTGAGCCTGTACTCTAGAGCCCGTGAGCCACAACTACTGAGCCCACATGCCACAACTACTGAAGCCCACGAGCCTAGAGCCCATGCTCTGCAACAAGAGAAGCCACCTCAATGAGAAGCCCATGCACCACAACGAAGAGTAGCCCCCGCTCGCCACAACTATAGAAAGTCCATGTGCAGCAACAAAGGACCCAATGCAGCCAAAAATAAATAAATTATTTTTTTTAAAGTTCATAACTACAAATAATACTTTAAATGTAAATGGACTAAATTCTCCAGTCAAAAAGAAATCATATGAAGTATCTTTTCTGACAACACTGGTATGAAATCAATCACAAGAAGAAAACTAGAAAATTCACAAATATGTGGAGATTAAAAACCATGCTACTGAATAACCAATGGGTCAAAGAAAAAATTAAAAGAGAGATTTTTAAAAATCTTGGGAAAAATGAAAATGTAAACACAACATATCAAAACTTATGTGATGCTTAATTTTTTAAAGATAAGCAAAATAGATAAACCTTTAGCTAGACTTGCCACAAAAAAATAGAGCTCAATAAACAAAATCAGCAATGAAAGAGGAACTATTAAAACTGATACCACAGAAATATAAAGGCTCGTGAACTATGAACAATTATATGCCAACAAATTGTACAACCTAGAAGAAATGGATAAATTCCTACAAACATACAATCTACTAAGAATGAATTATGAAGAAATAAAAAATGTGAAGAGACCAATTACTATTAAGGAGATTGAATCAGTCATTGAAAACCTCCAACAAAGAAAACTCCAAGACAAGGTGGCTTCACTAGTGAATTTTACCAAACATTTCAAGAACTACCAATCCTTCTCAAACTCTTCTAAAAAATAAAAGAGAAAGGAATATTTCCAAACTCATTTTACAAGGTTAGCATTACCCAGATACCAGTCAGACAAGGATACTATAAGAAAAGACAATTATAGGCCAATATCCCTGATGATCAAGACAGAGGCAAAAAATATTAGCAAACCTAATTCAACAATATATTAAATGAATCATACACCATGATAAACTGGCATTTATTTCAGGGATGCAAAGATGTTCTGAAATCCAAAATTAATCAATGTGATAAACCACATTAACAAAATGAAGAATGAAAATCACATGATCATCTCAATAGGCAGGAAAAGCATCTAACAAAATTCGACAACCTTTCATGATAAAACCTCTCAACAGGGGAGAGGACTTTCAAGATGGCAGAGGAGTAAGACGTGGAGATCAACTTCCTCCCCACAAATACATCAGAAATACATCTACACGTGGAACAACTCCTACAGAACACCTACTAAATGCTGGTAAAACACCTCAGACTTCCCAAAAGACAAGAAACTCCCCACGTACATGGATAGGGCAAAAGAAAAAAGAAAAAACAGAGACAAAAGAATAGGGACAGGACCTGCACCTCTGGGAGTGAGCTGTGAAGGAGGAAAAGTTTCCACATGCTAGGAAGCCCCTTCACTGGAAGAGATGGGGGATGGGCAGGGGGTGGGGTGGGGAAGCTTCGGAGCCAGGGAGGAGAGCACAGCAAGAGGGGTGAAGAGGGCAAAGCGGAGAGATTCCCACACAGAAGATTGGTGCCGACCAGCACTCACCAGCCTGAGAGGCTTCTCTGCTCACCCGCCAGGGTGGGTGAGGGCTGGGAGCTGACGCTCAGGTGTCGGAGGTCAGACCCCAGGGAGAGGACTGGGGTTGGCTTCATGAAAACAGCCCGAAGGGGGCTAGTGTGCCACAGCTAACTGGGAGGGAATCTGGGAAGAAGTCTGGAACTGCCGAAGAGTCAAGAGACCATTGTTTCAGGGTGCACGAGGAGAGGGCATTCTGAGCACCACCTAAATGAGCTCCAGAGATGGGCAAGAGCCGCGACTATCAGCACAGACCACAGAGACAGGCATGAGTCGCTAAGGCTGCTGCTGCCGCCACCAAGAAGCCTGTGTGCAAGCACAAATCACTATCCACACCTCCCCTCCCAAGATCCTGTGCGGCCCGCCACTGCCAGGGTCCCGTGATCCAGGGACAACTTCCCCATGAGAACACAAGGCGCTCCTCAGGCTGTTGCAATGCTGTGATGGCCACTGCTGCTGCAGGCTCACCCCGCATTCCGTACCCCTCCCTCCCACTGGCTTCAGTGAGCCAGAGCCCCCTAATCAGCTGCTCCTTTAAACCTCTCCTATCTGGGTGAAGAAGAGACAGCAGAGGGCGACCTACATGCAGAGGCAGGACCAAATCCAAAGCTGAAACCCAGGAGCTGTGCGAACAAAGAAGAGAAAGGGAAATCTCTCCCAGCAGCCTCAGGAGCAGCGGACTAAATCTCCACAATCAACTTGATGTACCCTGCACCTCTGGAATACCTTAATACACAATGAACCATCCCAAAATTGAGGTGGTAGACTTTGGGACCAACTGTAGACTTAGGGTTTGCTATATGCAACTGACTAGTTTCTGATTTATATGTTTACCTTAGTTTAGTTTTTAGCAGTTGTTATCATTGGTGGATTTGTTTATTGGTTTGGTTGCTCTCTTTTTTAATTTTAGTAATAATTTTTAAGTTTTTATTTTAATAATATTATTTATTTTATTATTTTTTTCTTCCTATCTTTTTTTCCTCCCTTTTTTCTGAACTGTGTGACTGACAGGGTATTGGTGCTCCAGCCAGGAGTCAGTTCTGTGCCTCGGAGGTGGGAGAGCCAAGTTCAGGACACTGGACCACCAGAGACCTCCTGGCCCCACATAATATCAATCGGAAAGAGATCTCCCAGAGATCTGTGTCTCAACACTAAGACCCAGCTCCACTAAATGATGAGCAAGCTCCAGTGCTAGACACCCCATGCCAAACAACTAGCAAGACAGGAACACAACCCCACCCATTAGCAGGGAGGCTGCCTAAAATCATAATAAGGTCACCGATACCCCAAAATGCACCACCGGACGCAGTCTTGCCCACCAAAAATACAATATCCAGACTCATCCACCAGAACACAGGCACCAGTCACCTTCACCAGGAAGCCTACAAAAGCCACTGAACCAACCTTACCCACTGCGGGGAGACACCAAAAACAACGGGAACTATGAACCTGCAGCCTGCGAAAAGGAGACCCCAAACACAGTAAGTTAAGCAAAACGAGAAGACAGAGAAACACACAGTAGGTGAAGGAGCAAAAACCCACCAGACCAAATAAACAAAGAGGAAATAGGCAGTCTACCTGAAAAATAATTCAGAATAATGATAGTAAAGATGATCCAAAATCTTGGAAATGGAATGGAGAAAATACAAGAAACGTGTAACAAGGACCTAGAAGAACTAAAGAGCAAAAAACAATGATAAACAACACAATAAATGAAATTAAAATTTCTCTAGAAGGAATCAATAGCAGAATAACTGAGGCAGAAGAATGGATAGGTGACCTGGAAGATACAATAGGGGAAATAACTATCGCAGAGCAAAATAAAGAAAAAAGAATGAAGAGAATTGAGGACAGTCTCAGAGATCTCTGGGACAACATTAAATGCACCAACATTCGAATTAAAGGGGTTCCAGAAGAAGAAGAGAAAAAGGAAGGGACTGAGAAAATATTTGAAGAGATTATAGTTGAAAACTTCCCTAACATGGGAAACGAAATAGTTAATCAAGTCCAGGAAGCACAGAGAGTCCCATACAGGATAAATCCAAGGAGAAACATGGGAACGCACATATTAACCAAACAATCAAAAATTAAATACAAAGAAAAAATATTAATAGCAGCAAGGGAAAAGCCACAAATAACATACAAGGGAATCCCCATAAGGTTAACAGCTGATCTTTCAGCAGAAACTCTGCAAGCCAGAAGGGACTGGCAGGACATATTTAAAGTGATGAAAGGGAAAAACCTACAACTAAGATTATTCTACCCAGCAAGGATCTCATTCAGATTTGATGGAGAAATTAAAACCTGTACAGATAAGCAAAAGCTAAGAGAATTCAGCACCACCAAACCAGCTTTACAACAAATGCTAAAGGAACTTCTCTAGGCAGGAAACACAAGAGAAAGAAAAGACCTATAATGAAAAACCCAAAACAATTAAGCAAATGGTAATAGGAACATACATATCGATAATTACCTTCAATGTAACTGGATTAAATGCTCCAACCAAAAGACATAAACTGGATAAATGGATACAACCACAAGACCCATATATATGCTGTCAACAAGAGACCCACTTCAGACCTAGGGACACATACAGACTGAAAGTAAGGGGATGGAAAAAGATATTCTATGCAAATGGAAATCAAAAGAAAGGTGGAGTAGCAATTCTCATATCAGACAAAAAAGACTTTAAAATAAAGACTATTACAAGAGACAAAGAAGGACACTACATAATGATCAAGGGACCAATCCAAGAAGAAGATATAACAATTGTAAATATTTATGCACCCAACATAGGAGCACCTCAATTCAGAAGGCAAATGCTAACAGCCATAAAAGGGGAATTCGACAGCAACACAATCATAGTAGGGGACTTTAACACCCCACTTTCACCAATGGACAGATCAACCAAAAAGAAACTAAATAAGGAAACACAAGCTTTAAAGGATACATTAAACAAGATGGACTTAATGGATATTTATAGGACATTCCATCCAAAAACAATAGAATACACTTTCTTCTCAAGTGCTTATGGAACATTCTCCAGGTTAGATCATATCTTGGGTCACAAATCAAGCCTTGGTAAATTTAAGAAAATTGAAATCCTATCAAGTATCTTTTCAGACCACAACACTATGAGACTAGATATCTATTACAGGAAAAAAACTGTAAAAAATACAAACACATGGAGGCTAAACAATACACTACTAAATAACTAAGAGATCACTGAGGAAATCAAAAAATATCTAGAAACAAATGAGAATGAAAACACGAGGCCCAAAACCTATGGGATGCAGCAACAGCAGTTCTGAAAGGGAAGTTTATAGCAATAAAATCCTAACTCAAGAAACAAGAAAAATCTCAAATAAACAGCCTAACCTTACACCTACAGCAATTAGAGGGAGAAGAACAACAACAACAAAAAAAACAAAGTTAGCAGAAGGAAAGAAATCATAAAGATCAGATCAGAAATAAATGAAAAAGAAATGAAGGAGGGGCTTCCCTGGTGGCACAGTGGTTGAGAGTCCCCCTGCCAATGCAGGGGACACAGGTTCGTGCCCCGGTCCGGGAAGATCCCACATGCCGCGGAGCCGCTAGGCACGTGAGCCATGGCCGCTGAGCCTGTGCGTCCAGAGCCTGTGCTCCACAATGGGAGGGGCCACAACAGTGAGAGGCCCGTGTACTGCAAAAAAAAAAAAAAAAAAAAAAAATGAAGGAAATGATAGCAAAGTTCAATAAAACTAAAAGGTGGTTCTTTGAGAAGATAAACAAAATTGATAAACCATTATCCAGACTCATCAAGACAAAAACGCAGAAGACTCAAATCAACAGAATTAGAAATGAAAAAGGAGAAGTAACAACTGACACTGCAGAAATACAAAGGATAATGAGAGATTAGTATAAGCAACTCTAGGCCAATAAAATGGACAACCTGGAAGAAATGGACAAATTCTTAGAAATGCACAACCTTCCAAGACTGAACCAGGAAGAAATAGAAAAATACAAACAGACCACTCACAAGCACTGAAATTGAAACTGTAATTAAAAATCTTCCAACAAATAAAAGCCCAGGACCAGATGGATTCACGGACAAATTCTATCAAACATTTAGAGAAGAGCTAACACTTATCCTTCTCAAACTCTTCCGAAATATAGCAGAGGGAGGAACACTCCCAAACTCATTCTATGAGGCCACCATCTCTGTGATACCAAAACAATGTTATAAAGAAGGCAAACTACAGGCTAAAATCACTGATGAACAAAGATGCAAAACTCCTCAACAAAATACTAGCAAACATAATCCAGCAGCATGTTAAAAGGATCATACACCACGATCAAGTTGTGTTTATCCCAGGATTCTTTATGCAAGGATTCTTCAATATACGCAAAGGTGATACACCATATTAACAAATTGAATAATAAAAACCATTTGATAATCTCAATAGATGCAGAAAAAGCTTTTGACAAAATTTAACACCTATTTATGATTTAAAAAAAACTCTCCCAAAAGTAGGCATAGAGGGAACTTACCTCAACATAATAAAGGCCATACATGACAAACCCACAACCAACATTGTTCTCAATGGTGAAAAACTGAAACCATTTCCTCTAAGATCAGGAACAAGACAAGGTTGCCCACTCTCACCACATTATTCAACATAGTTTTGGAAGTTTTAGCCACAGCAGTCAGAGAAGAAAGGAATCCAAATTGGAAAAGAAGAAGTAAAACTGTCACTGTTTGCAGATGATATGATACTATAAATAGAGAATCCTGAAGATGCTACCAGAAAACTACTAGAGCTAATCAATGAATTTAGTAAAGTAGCAGGAGACAAAATTAATGCCCAGAAACCTCTTGCAATCTTATACACTAATGATGAAACATCTGAAAGAGAAATTAAGGAAACAGTCCCATTTACCATTGCAACAAAAAGAATAAAATACCTAGGAATAAACCCACCTAAGCAGAAAAAAGACCTGTATGCAGAAAATTATAAGACACTGATGAAAGAAATTAAAAATGATACAAACAGATGGAGAGATATACCATGTTCTTGGATTGGAAGAATCAACATTGTGAAAATGACTATACTACCCAAAGGAATCTACAGATTCAATGCAATCCCTTTCCCACTGCCAATGGCATTTTTCACAGAACCTGAACAAAAAATTTCAGAATTTGTATGGAAACACATAAGACCCCGAATAGCCAAAGCAATCTTGAGAAAGAAAAACGGAGCTGGAGGAATCAGGTTCCCAGACTTCAGACTATACTACAAAGTTACAGTAATCAAGACAGTATGGTACTGGCACAAAAACAGAAATATAGATCAATGGAACAGGATAGAAAGCCCAGAGATAAACCCACACACATATGGTCACCTTATGTTTGATAAAGGAGGCAAGAATATACAATGGAGAAAAGACAGCCTCTTCAATAAGTGGTGTTGGGAAAACTGGACAGCTGCATGTAAAAGAATGAAATTAGAACACTCCCTCATCATCAGACGAATGGATAAAGAAGATGTGGTATATATATACAATGGAATATTACTCAGCCATAAAAAGGAACCAAATTGGGTCATTTGTAGAGACGTGGCTGGATCTAGAGACTGTCATACAGAGTGAAGTAAGTCAGAAAGAGAAAAACAAATATCGTATATTAACGCTTACATGTGGGACCTAGAAAAATGGTACAGATGAACCAGTTTGCAGGGCAGATATAGAGACACAGATGTAGAGAACAAACGTATGGACACAAAGTGGGGAAAGTTGTGGGGGAGGTTGGGGGTGTGTGATGAATTGGGAAATTGGGATTGACATATATACACTAATATGTATAAAATGGATAACTAATAAGAACTTGCTGTATAAAAAATAAATGAAATAAAATTCAAAAACTCAAAAAGAAAACAAACTAAAGGAACACTCCCTAACACCATACACAAAAATAAACTCAAAATGGATTAAAGACCTAAATGTAAGTTCAGACACTATAAAACTCTTAGAGGAAAATATAGGCAGGACACTCTATGATATAAATCACAGCTGGATCCTTTTTGACCCACCTCCTAGAGAAATGGAAGTCAAAACAAAAATAAGAAAATGGGACGTAATGAAACTTAAAAGCTTTTACACAGCAAAGGAAACCATAAACAAAATGAAAAGACAACCCTCAGGATGGGAGAAAATTTTTTCAAATGAAGCAACTGACAAAGGATTAATCTCCAAAATTTACAAGCAGCTCATGCAGCTCAATATCAAAAAAACAAGCAACCCAATCCAAAATGGGCAGAAGACCTAAATAGACATTTCTCCAAAGAAGATATACAGACTGCCAACAAACACATGAAAGGATGCTCAACATCACTAATCATTAGAGAAATGCAAATCAAAAGTACAATGAGGTATCACCTCACACTGGTCAGAATGGCCATCATCAAAAAATCCACAAACAATAAATGCTGGAGAGGGTGTAGAGAAAAGGGAACCCTCTTGCATTGTTGGTGGGAATGTAAATTGATACAGCCACTATGGAGATCAGTATGGAGGTTCCTTAAAAAACTAAGAATAGAACTACCATATGAACCAGCAATCCCACTACCAGGCATATACTCTGAGAAAACCATAATTTAACGAGTCATGTACCACAATGTTCACTGCAGCACTATTTACAATAGCCAGGATATGGAAGCAACCTAAGTGTCCATCAACAGATGAATGGATAAAGAAGATGTGGCACATATATATACAATGGAATATTACTCAGCCATAGAAAGAAATGAAATTGAGTTATTTATAGTGAGATGGATGGACCTAGAGTCTGTCATACAGAGTGAAGTAAGTCAGAAAGAGAAAAACAAATACCGTATGCTAACGCATATATATGGAATCTAAAGAGGAAAAAAAGAGAAAAGGTTCTGAAGAACCTAGTGGCAAGACAGGAATAAAGATGCAGACATAGAGAATGGACTTGAGGACACAGGGAGTGGGAAGGGTAAGCTGGCACGAAGTGAGAGAGTGGCATGGACATATATACACTATGAGATGTAAAATAGGTAGTTATTGGGAAGCAGCCACAAAACGCAGGGAGATCAGCTCGGTGCTTTGTGACCAACTAGAGGGGTGGGAGGGAGACACAAGAGGGAGGGCATACGGGAATATATGTGTATGTATATATGATTCACTTTGTTATACAGCAGCAACTAACACAACAATGTAAAGCAATTATACTCCATTAAAGATGTTAAAAATAAAAATAACAAGAATATAAAGTATTAATCCTCTAGTAATAAACTTTCTATAAAAAAAACAAAAAACCTCTCAACAAACTGGGTATAGAGGGAATGTACCTCAACATAATAAAGGCCATATATAACAAGCCCACAGCTAACATCATGCTCAAGAGTGAAAAGTTGAAAGCTTTTCCTCTAGGATCAGGAACAAGAAAAGAATGCCTACTCTCACCACTTTTATTCAACATAGTTTTGGAAATCCTAGTCAGAGAAATTAGGCAAGAAGAAGAAGAAAGAGGGCATCCAAATCAGAGAGAAAGACATAAAACTATGTCTCCACTTGCAGGTAGCATGATATTATATATGGAAAACCATAAAGACTCCACCCAAAAGCTTTTAAAACTAATAAACAAATTCAGTAAATTTGCAAAATACAAAATCAATATACAAAAATCCGTTGCATTTCTATACATTAATAATGAACTATCAGAACGAGAAATTAAGAAAATCTCATTTACAGTTGCTTCCAAAAACTAAAATACCTAGAAATAAATTTAATGAAGGAGGTGAAAGACCTGTACACTGAAAACTATAAGACGTTGATGAAAGAAATTGAAGAAGACACAAATAAATGAAAAGATATCCTGTGCTCATGGAAGAATGAATATTGTTAAAATGTCCCTAGTACCCAAAGCAATCTGCAGATTCAATGCAATCTCTATGAAAATTCCAATGGCATTTTTCACAGAAATAGAAAAAAAATCCTAAAATTTGTATAGAACTTCAAAAGACTCCTAACAGCTAAAGCAATCCTGAGAAAGAAAAACAAAGTTGGAGACATCACACATCCTGACTTCAAACTATATTATAAAGCTATAGTAATCAAAATACTATGCTATTAGCACAGAAACAGATACATAAATACATGCAACAGAATAGAGAGCCCAGAAATAAACCCATGCCTATATTGTCAATTAGTTTACAACAAGGAGCCAAGAATATACAATGGGGGAATGGATAGTCTCTTTAATAAATAGTGTTGGGAAAACTGGATAGTCACATGCAAAAGAATGAAACTGGACCCCTATTTTATACCAGCCAGCAAAATCAACTCAAATTGGTTTAAATACTTAAACATAATACCTGAAATCATAAAACTCCTGGAAGAAAACGTAGAGGATAAGCTCCTTGACTTTGGTCTTGGCAGTGATTTTTTAGATTTGATACCACAAGCAAAGACAACAAAAGCAAAAGTAAACAAGGGGGACTACATCAAATTAAAAACCTCCTGCAAAACAAAGGGAACCATCAACCAAATTAAAAGGCAACCTACAGAATGGGAAAAAATATTTGTAAACCATATATCCAATAATGGTTTATATCCAAAATATACAAGGAAATTATGTAACTCAAGAGCAACAAAACCCAATAACTCAATAACCCAATAACCCAATTAAAAATGGTCAAAGGACCTGAACAGACATTTTTCCAAAGAAGACATTAGAAATGGCTAACAGGTACATGAAATGGTGCTCAACATCACTAATTCTCAGGGAAATGCACATCAAAACCACAATGAGATATCACCTCACACCTTTTAGAATGCTATTACCAAAAAGACAAGACATAATAAATGCTGGTGAGGATGTGGAGAAAAGGGATCCCTCCTACACTGTTGGTGGGGATGTAAATTGGTGCAGCCCCTATGGAAAACAATATGGAGAGTCCTCCAAAAATTAAAAAAATAGAGTTGCCACATGACGCAGCAATCTCACTCCTGGGCATATATCTGGACAAAACTATAATTCAAAAAGATATATGTACCACAATTTTCATTGCAGCGCTATTTACAATAGCCAAGACATGGAAGCAACCTAAGTGTCCATCGACAAATGAATGGATAAAGATGTATATATATGCATATGCACACACAATGGAATTTTATTCAGCCATAATAAAAAATGAAATTATGCTATTTGCAGCAACATGGATGGACCCAGAGATTATCGTACTAAATGAAGTAAGCCAGACAGAGAAAGACAAATATCAAATGATATTGCTTTTATGTGGAAAAAAAAAATACAAATGAATTTATTTCCAAAACAGAAAGAGACTCGCAAACATAGAAAACAAACTTACTGTTACCAAAGGAGAAAGGGGGGTGGGGAGGGATAAATTAGGAGGTTGGGGATTAACAGATACATACTACTATGTATGAAATAGACAACCAACAAAGACCTACTGTATAGCATGGGGAACTATACTCAGTATTTTGTAATAACTTATAAGGGAAGAGAATTTGAAGAATATATATACATATATATGTATGTATATGTATAACTGAATCACTGTGCTGTACCTCTGAAACTAACACGATATTGTAAATCAACTATACTTCAATAAAAAAAAAGAGAAAGACAATACTATATGACATCACTTATATGTGGAATCTAAAATATGACACAAATGAACTTATCTATGAAACAGAAACAGACTCACAGACACAGAGAACCGACTTGTGGTTGCCAAGCGGGGGTGGGAGGGAGGGGAGGGATCGACTAGGAGTTTGGGATTAGCAGATGCAAAGTATTACATATAGAATGGATAAACAACAAGGTCCTACTTTATAGCACAGGGAACTATATTCAATATCCTGTGATAAACCATAATGGAAAAGAATATGAAAAAGAATATATATATATTCATATATATATGTATATATATGTAACTGAATCACTTTGCTGTACAGTAGAAATTAACACAACATTGTAAATTAACTATACTTCAATAAATTTTAAAAAAAGAGAGTCCCAGTTGCAGCCCAATCTGTGCCCCTTACTGGGACTCAGCCATGGCTGGGTCCTTATGGCAACCAGAGAGATTGCTCCCCGCCCCACTGGAGACTTATTTGCATGAGTAGATTTGTAGGAGGTTTGTTTGGTGAGGGGAACAGAGAAGAGCTGTATGAAAGTAAAATACAAGATATCAAGGCTTGAGGTAACTCTGAGCCATAAGGAGAGAGAACATCTGAATAAAGAATTCTTTCACTCAGCCAATATTTATGGAGTGCAATGGGAATACAGCAGTGAAAAAGCCACAGGTTCCTGACTCTGGTAGAAAGAGAAATAGAACATAAACAAGTCATAAATCTTAACAAGTGCTGTGAAAGAAATAAAGCAATGTGGTAAATCGGGACAATTTTCAGTAGAATGGAAAGGGAAGACCTCCCCAAGTAGGGATGTTTGAACCAACATGGAAGGATGAGAAAGTACGGACAGGATGAAAAAGAGAAAGATGTGTCCAGGAGGCAGCAAGAACAAAAGGACTAAAATAGGAGAAACCTTGGGACCCAAAACACAGTCAGGCAGTGTGGCTGGAGCCTGTTGAGAGTGGGTGGCACAGGGCTAGGGATCAGCTTCCCCCCAGCAGTGCAGGGGTTTGCAATCTATCCACAGGTTTAAGGGGACCTACTGATGGAATTTTTTTTTTTTTTTTTTTTTTTTTGCAGTACACGGGCCTCTCACTGTTGTGGGCTCTCCCGTTGTGGAGCACAGGCTCCAGACGCCCAAGCTCAGCCGCCATGGCTCACAGGCCCAGCCACTCCGTGGCATGTGGGATCTTCCCGGACCAGGGCACGAACCCGTGTCCCCTGCATCGGCAGGCAGACTCTCAACCACTGCGCCACCAGGGAAGTCCTACTGATGGATTTTTAACAAAGAAGAACCTTGATTTTACTTAGTTTTCGTATATCCCTCTGCTGTGGAAGGAAGGAGCATAGACAGCAAGAGTGGGAAAAGGGTGGTTAGAATGGAGACCAGTATTCTCTTGCAGTTGTCCAGGAAGGAGATTATGGTGTCCTAGGACCAGGATTGGCATTGGAATCAGAAATGAATAAATAGGTTCAACATTTATTTTGGAAATAGAACCTCAGAATTGCTGATAGATTGGTTGTTGGAGGTGAGGAAAAAGCAGAGTCAAAAATGACTCCTGGATTTTGGTGTAAGTGATGGGATGTACGGTGGGGGTTTGGATGGGGAGGGAGAAGTTGGTACAATATTGGGAGAAAACTCAAGATGCTGACTAATGCTACCCAGACATCAGCGAAGATTCCCTAATTCTTGAGATCTAGATAGGACATCCTTGAACCCTCAGTTCTATGGCCTGGGGAGAACTAGATCTCCCCAAGATTTCTTTGTTTCTCAAGGGCTTAGGATTTCATCATTATCCTGTGCTTCTGCCTCTTGTGTCCTCAACTCCTACCTCCATTCACCCTATCAATCCTTCAACCATTTTATTTTTCCTCCTTTCATTTTGGAAATAGATGTTTGTTTCCTTATTTGGTACATTTGTCCATAGCAAAACTAATGGCACTATATGTAATGTCACAAGATTGGCATACTGATCTCAACAAAGCCCAGTTAATTGTAAGGAATACAATACCACACTCTGGGGAAAAAACAAAGGTAATCAAGACAATACTTGATTAACAATTAACACTTTTTAGAGACAGCTTCATAGCTTTTGAAATTGTTTAAATGTTTACACTGGTCAAAGCCTTGTTATATTTTCTAAATGATTTCATGTTTTCACTGAAGTCCCTGTCACTGAAGTCAGATTGTTCTTAGTATATATAATGTAGAAAAATGTCTCTAATGTCATTCTATTTTTTTATTTTTGGCTGAGTTAGGTCTTCGTTGCTGCACGCGGGCTTTCTCTAGCTGCGGTGAGCGGGGGCTACTCCTCGTTGAGATGCGCGGGCTTCTCATTGCAGTGGTGATGTTGCAGGGCTTCTCATTGCAGTGGCAATTGTTGCAGAGCATAGGCTCTAGGCATGCGGGCTTCAGTAGTTGTGGCACGTGGGCTCTAGAGCATAGCCTCAGTAGTTGTGGTGCACGGGCTTAGTTGCTCCAAGGCATGTGGGATCTTCCCAGACCAGGGCTCAAACCCATGTCCCTGCATTGGCAGGCAGATTCGTAACCATTGTGCCACCAGGGAAGCCCCTCTGATGTCATCCTAAACCTAATTATTTTCAAATGGGTCTAGAAATGGTACCAAGATTTTTATTTCATGTATTCCCGTGCCAGGGATGGTCACTCTTGTATCAAGGTCTTCATATTACTGCGAACAATTTCTTCCCAATAAAAGCAGTGATTCATGACAGCTCCTGATGGGAAGCATCTCCTGTTATAATCTCTGCTTTGTCTCATCTGGTGCAGCATCAGCCAGAGAACTGAGAACCAGGACATCCCAGCTTCTTGCAACAGATTTCTCGTGAAAAATACGTGTTTCTGCTCATAGTTACCTGTCTCACCCACAAGTACACCAAAAAAATCCACACACATTCAGCATTCTCTGAATCTTCACTCACTTTAATGAAGATCTGAGGGCTCAGGGAGACCATAACCAGACTCATAACCTGTTTAAAATCTCTACAAATTTAAAATAAAAGCATGTAAAACTATCTTGGAGGAGATTAAGAATAAATGTGTACAGTATATCTGGTCTAGATTACGTTTTACTTTATTGAAAATTTTTTATTGTACACCTGTAATAGGCCAGAAACTCTAGGTGCTAAGGATAGAGAAGAGTACAAATGGACATAATTCCTACCATCAGGCAGTTCAAGGTGTTGGGGTCTTTGTTTTATCATTTCTGCTGCAAGAGGAATCAAACGTACTCAACTTAGCCTGGGTCTCCTATAAGCCTTAAAAAAAAAAATCAGGAAAGGTCTAACAGAAGCACTATCAGTGGTCCTAATTGTTTTCACAGATTTTCAAGCAAACTCTAATATTAAATGAAATAATCCATTAAAGGTCCCCACACATTACCCCAAGGCAACGTAGCCACTGAGGGAGTGTCAGTCATCCTGCCCCTTCCTTTGTTTGATGCACATTCAAAGCAAGTCCTACTGTCCTTCTATATTGGGGTTCTGCAAGGGAATTAAATCCTAATGCCCAAAGGCATCCATTGGATGAAATGAATGAATTCCTCTCCAATGCATCCAGAAGGGTACTTACTTAAGTACCACTCTTAGGAGACTTGAAAAAACGACCACTCAAATCAATTTCAGTAGAGCTTAGTTCTCTCACACAAACCTCAGCTGAAGTTAAGAAAGTTTGCAGGACAGTATCATTTTCACCTTCTATTTTAAAAAGTAAGGTCAGTTCGGGGGAAAGATCTAATTTGGTAAAGGCACAGACCGTAAAACAACAATAAAAAATAAACCAGAAGCCAGAAAGTCTCTAGAGAACTAAGGATTCAAAGAGGAAAGTTAGACTCACTGAAGGTGAGTGCTCTAAGGAAAACAGAATGTGCAGAGGCCTGGGTGGAGGAAACATCAGGCAGACTAAAATCAAATACAGTGCAGCTGAAACCAAAACAAATGCCCCCATTCAAAAAAAGAGACCAGAAAAGCTTAGAAAATATTATGCTTCTCTGTACTCCTCGGGGGGCCCCAAAACGTTTGAAATAAACTCCTACATACTCACATATCCTACAAACAATGTTCTAATCACACAAAGATAACAAGGCATGCCACAAAAACTCTCAAGGCTGAGAAGTTATCCAGATGAGAAAGATTTATGTCAGAAGTTAATTTTTAAAATTCTAAAAAGGCCTCAAAATCATTTATTCTAATTGCTCAGTGTCTCTTTCCCAGAACGGAAATGACCTGACTCAAGCACATAAAAACTCATCATGGCCTTTCGCGAAGCTGACAAAGACAGGACAAAAAATTAAGTTGTAGAGACACATGAATACTTCTTAAATAAAAGTGTAATTGCTTACCTCCATATAGTTTAAGTGCATGGACTAAACATGCAATAATTCATAACACACATCTATCGTTACCAGTAAAGGTGTATCACAAGTCAACTTTAAGCAAGTGATGTAAAAATGAGATTTATATTTAATGCACAATTGTAAACTGCACCAATTGCCGGTGTTAACACTGGCAGCAGAAGATGCCAAAAAAGCTTTTTAAATTCCAAAACTGTTAGGGAAAAGGAGAAAAATAAATTAAAGGAATTGAGAAGAAAACAGGGAAAAAAACACCTTCTTCTTGTCACTTAATATTCTGTAGCAAGACCATAAAGGGTACCCAGAAATAAAGAAAACAGATCTTTGGACTTCTCAATCAAGGGTGAAGAAAGCAGGTTGCCTTTTCTTTCTCTGCTTTGCAATTCATCAGTAAGACCAGGGGGTGTGGCTGAGATAAATCACTCCAGTTTTCAGGAACAGCAAGTGGCAACACTCAAGTATATTAGCTCATTTTCAGATACTTTTACAATTATCAGATAAATTTACAATTCACTTTTAAAATCAACAACAATGGAAGTTGGCTTCACATGACCAACTATTGAATTCACAATTTCACAAAAAAAACATAATTTGCAGTAATGCATCTAATGATCTCCTGTGACCACCCTCTACCAATTTTAAATACACTCAGGTAAAATTATCTTGGAGGTGATTGCAAGTAAAAATGTCTATTATGCCCTCTTTAATCTGTAATTTGACATTTGATAATAATGCTAAATTATTCAACATATTTTAAAGGCCCAGGACATTGAATTGTTCAAATGTCATTGCCAGTGAAGATTTTGGATAGCCAATGTATTTATTATCCTAGCATACAAAAGCTATAAATCAGTAAGCCTTCAAAACATGGAAGACCAACTCACTTTTTTCAAGTAATTAAAAACAGTAAAGACTAGGATTCAAGCTTGGGTCCAGCTGAGTTCAAAATCTGGCTTCCTAATTTACTAATGTTATGACCCTAACCTCTCTACACTTCAGTTTTCTCACCTATAAAAAGGGTGAGAAAAAGCCTCTGCATAACGCTGTTATAGGGATTAAAAGAGATAATTTACAAAGTGTTTTGCACAGTTTGTAGCACACAGAGATGAACAAATGATAACTGTAATTGTGAGGAAACGAAGGATGTTCAGAACACCATAATTTGAAGTCCTACAAACATGACAGCTTATATACAGTAGCTTGGTTTCAGGAAACCTTTAAGGTAGCTTACAAAGATATTTAAAATACAGTCACTAAATCAAAATTTAAACACAAAAAGAAAGAGTAAAAAAGATGAGGTTAATTTTAAAAAGGCAAAATGTCAGAAAAGATGAGCTTCATCGGTTTTATACAGTATGATTCCTAAGATAGAACAAATAAATCAATAATTAGTTGACACTAAAACAAGCCAGGAATTTTTTCCAAGAGTCTTTCAAAAGAGGACAAAAAAGAATGAAAAACATCTTCAACAGTATCCTTACAAAAGATAAATTTCACAGACTTTCTCAATACAGACTACCCACCAAACTGCAGTGACATATTTTTTTTATAAAATCAGAAATCCCATACCAAGCAACAAAAAGCACTTTTTGAATTTGAGAAATTAATAATATAATAGACTTTGTGCTGGGTTTGCAAAGAATTCCCCCAAGGTACTATTCCTACATAAAGCAGAAATCTATAGTGGATATCACCTCATCAAACAAGCCCACCACCCTCTGTACTGATCTTTCTGGAAGAGGGTATTCATGGAGAAAGGAGAAAGCAGGTACTTTTGTCATTAAATAGTTTAAATGAATGGAGATATTTCTGTAAGGGAGGCAAGTATCATACCAGAGACATTACTGTAAGAACTCTGTAGAATTTGAGCTTTATCACTTCATCATGGTTGTTAAACTGTTTTCTCTTAGGAAGTAATATCAAAACTCTGAGAAAGGAAGGGGAAACGAATTAGGAAAATTGTATTCCGTATCACTGCCAGTATGGAAAGGAGGAAAGAGGAGAAGGGGAAGAAAGGGGGAATCCTCAGGAGTAGATATTGAAATAGTTAGTCCTCAAGGTCAGGTAATTCCTGGCCAAAGTCACGCCAATGCCAAAGAAAAAAGAAAAGAAGAGATACCTCATAGAAAGAGAATAAGAATAATATCTGAACTTTATTGAGTGCTAACTGAGCACTTTAAGCTAATGACAAGCTCATAACAACTTTATGAGGGAAGTACTATTATTATTACCTTTTTGCCAGTAAGGAAACAGATACAAAAGTCAAATCTTTTGCTAGCACTTCCACACAGCTTGCAAATGGCAGAGCGAGGAGTCAAAGGTAGGCATTCTAATACCAAAACTCTCTCAGAAAGCTCTACATCAGATGAAAACTCGACTCACACAAGTGATCCAGTATCTCACCATCTAAATTAGCTTTGAACTTTAAAGAGATAACCTTTAGATGCCTGCCCCACCGCTGAGGGAAATCACTGAGGTCACTGTAAATAAGAAACTACAATTATTCATATCTACCCATAAAATATGACATTTATAAAGTTCTTAATCACTGGGCTAGCAACCCAGAAGTTCACTCTTTAAATTTAAGGGCACTTTAGATACCATGTAAAATGCTGAGCAAAAGCCTATCATCAACTTTGGAGAATAGATTGCTTTACTCTTAAAGGCTGCAAAATCCTTAGTTAAATAACAGGCTCAGAATAATCTGCATAGAATCAGAGCCTGATTTGGTAAGATATGGACAGTTGCAATGCACATAAACTGTCACATCTTTGCCCCCACTGTGACATTTTATTCTAAGAATAGGGACAGTCTTTTAAAAATTTAATCAAGGGGGAAAAGACAATAACTATGTAAGACTAGTCATCAAAGTGAATTGATGTCCTATTCAAACATCAAAGGACAGGGTAAACAAGGTGATAGGACATAAAATAAAATGAGATTGAGATAACTTTACTGACATCTTCAGTACAGATTATTACACATTAATAGCTGCTGTAACCCTCAGTTCTGTGAAACAATTTGCATTGTTTTCTTACCAATCTTATAACTTACCTAACATTTATATGAGATCAATGTTGAAAGTGTTTATTGTTGCAATTAAGAAATATAGATATGGGACTTCCCTGGTGGCGCAGTGGTTAACAATCCGCTTGCCAATGCAGGGGACACGGGTTTGAGCCCTGGTACAGGAAGATCTCACATGCCTTGGAGCAACTAAGCCCGTGTGCCACAACTACTGAGCCCGCGTGCCACAACTACTGAAGTCCGCATGCCTAGAGCCTGTGCTCCGCAACAAGAGAAGCCACTGCAACGAGAAGCCCCGTGCACCACAACAAAGAGTAGCCCCAGCTCACCGCAACTAGAGAAAGCCCACGCGCAGCAACAAAGACCCAATGCAGCCAAAAATAAATAAATAAATAAATAAATTTTTTTAAAAAAGAAATACAGGTATGAACTACGATCAATTTGCTCATTAAGCAAATAACCATGGGGCTTCCCTGGTAGCGCAGTGATTGAGAGTCCGCCTGCCGATGCAGGGGACACGAGTTCGTGCCCTGGTCCGGGAAGATCCCACATGCTGCGGAGCGGCTGGGCCTGTGAGCCATGGCCGCTGAGCCTGCGCG
The DNA here is from genome assembly GCF_949774975.1 of Lagenorhynchus albirostris. Taxonomy (NCBI): domain Eukaryota; kingdom Metazoa; phylum Chordata; class Mammalia; order Artiodactyla; family Delphinidae; genus Lagenorhynchus; species Lagenorhynchus albirostris. The sequence goes on along the minus strand of NC_083097.1, from coordinate 77,349,326 downwards.
TCTGGAGCCTGTGCTCCGCAACGGGAGAGGCCACAACAGTGAGAGGCCCGCATACCGCAAATACAAACAAAAACAAAACAAAAGCAAATAACCATGTACGACACTCCTCCTATAAAGGTACCAGGCATTGAAAGTTATAATGACTTACAGTTAAATCTGAGTCAACCATGTAGTTGGGTATACATTTTAAGATATTTAAAATTAAAGGGTATTAAAAAGGAAAAAGAATAAAAATTTTGATGGCACTAATTAGCTCTATCTTAACAAAACCTTTTAGGAAATGGGGAGAGTTTGGTCTGAGCACACATAAGGACAACCTTGATGATCAGGATGATTACATTTTGGGGAGAAAGTACTTTTCCAGATCTAAAATTCTGAGAAATCAACCAACCAACCAAATAAATATTGCCTGTCTTATTGAAAGAACCAACTAGAAAAATTATTCAAGAAAAGAGGAGGCAGCTGAATAGAACCACAAGCGTTCGTACTCTGAAGAGAAGAGAATAAAGAAGACCGTGAAATAGGCAAAGCACAGGGGGGAAAATAAGCAAACAATTTTAAGAAAAGACAGGTCATTTTTTAATGTTTGAAAACCTTAAATAAGATTTTTAATGTATAAGAACTCACAAAATCATCTCTCAATTCTCCCCATTGGGGAGTTAAATAGGTGCATTAGCCGAATAAGGCAGAAGCTATTTCCATTATGTTGAATTTGCTATTAAAACTATTTTGTAATCTGTGAGCACATATCAACCTTCAGGGATCCCCAGTGAGAACGCAAACTTGGAATAAACCAACAACTGTCTAACTAATCCACCAAGTAAACAATCCTCAAGATAGCCCAGAGTTGGTTTTTCCATCATGCTGAACTTCAATTTGGAAATAGCTACTTAAAATAAAACCTTAAACTCATGCCAACAATGTAAAGGTGTCAGAAGTTTGATTTCTGAATTCCCCATCGTTATTTTAACAGTATAAACCAGCAAGCCTTTAGGAGGAAATTCTTTTATTAGAAATTAATAATGTGTTCATTATGCCCACCATACAGTTAATAAAAAAATAGAGAATGGGCCTAAGGGTCAGAATAAAGAATGATGAACAATCTCTTAACTTGTAGGCTTCTCTGCCTCCTGACTTCATAGAGATGTGGTAAGAACATGCTAAAATAATGAATATGAGTGTTTCTTATAAAGTTACTTAAATTCAAGGATCTATTATTATAAGCCTAATATATGTATCCTAACAACTTCTAAATGGCATAATAAGGAGAATAGAATATATCAACAAGATAACAGATGTCATTTCTATAGGTCAAAAAGCTAGATTATAGTAACAAACCACTCCATTAGCTCAGTTAATTCACATTAAGCAGGTATAGAGCACTTACTATGTGCTGGGCATTGTGCTAGGCTCTGAGGATGAAAAAATTAATAAGAACGGCCCCTGCCATCTAGAACGTACAACTGTACCACTGACAACAAATGGACATTATCTTATAAATAATGAAAATGATAACACCGTCTGGATAGTTACTTTATTTGACCTCACATGTACAAGAACATTTATTGAAGTAGACACAAAATTAAAATGGAAAACTGACGCTGCCATCTGAATATCCATTAAAAACCCACATAACAAATTCCACTTCTATAAGTGTGCAAGCTTGACTAAAACAAAAAACAAACTGCTCCCCTCCCGCCCACCCCCCAAAAAAATCCAGTAAGCTCTTGCTTCAAGGTTTGTATAGTGATCTCATTTCTTCAATTGGTATGTGGAGATGAAGTCTGAGAGTCAGCTCTCTACCCCCCATTAAGGAGGCTCCATTCTTATTTCCTCAGATACGTGGGTAGAACAGAACCACCCCTGGCCCCAGGTGGTTTTGATTTGAATAGCAGGTTTCAAACAAGGTGGATTTGACCTTAACTGCGATTTATCTAACCGAAATATTGCCAGTACCATTTTATTATTTTTTTAAAAAAGAAATTTAGAAATTCAAAATGCTCTTGGGGTTTGGGAATTCACAATCCAAGGAAGAACTCTGGGTTCCAGAGTCGAATTATAAAGGAAAAATGAAAGCGTCTCAGCATTTCAAAATTGCTGAAATTCAGGAAGGAAAAGTTCTCATCATGTTACAAGGAAGTTATTAAGCAGTATTCTCCCAAGTTTGCAGCAAAACCTTTCCTCTAATTCTGACAAGAAAAATACAACCTAGTGTTTGTCTGAAGCTAAAAAGGGTAGTTTCTCAAAACTTATATTTTTGCTTTTGTGATTTTTTCCTAACTAAATTGAAACTGACCAATGAGATTTTTAAAGGATCCATTACTCAACAGTATCCTATAATCATAGAAGTTCTCTTCAATCACTGAAATAGCTTAAATACTTAGAAATTATGATTAATACCGTTTGAAGCCCTGCCAACCTAAAAAGACACAATTCTGCAGTGGGAAAAGAAAATTAGAATGCTTAATTGCAAAAGGAAGAAAAGAAATATTCTGACTGAAAGAATGGACTAAATTTAGATTCAAATTATATTTATCTTTTTGTCACAATACTAAAACCATTTGGTTTAACTGGTGTGTGCTGGGGAGTGGGGAGTGTGGAGAAGAGAATGGAGGGATCAAACATCTTAGAACAGTCCCTTCTTAAGTCCTTTCTTTCCCTCCAAGGAGTATCCCTGGGAACACTGCATTGACAGCCCATGTTTGCCTAACCAGGCAAGCACACACTCATTTTCCTATCTTGGAAATCTGTGCCTCTAAGAGAACTAATAACATGATCCCATTCCACTTACACGTCCATTGAACTCGCAAATGAAATTTGCCGTAGGATGATCAACTGTATTTCCTGGCCTGATTCAACCTCAGAACTTCACCTCCAAAATGCAGACTACGTAAACTTGCTAAAACGAATCTGAGCCTTTCTTTAAGCAAGTTCCATCCTGATCAGGTTGCCATTTTTTTGTTTTGTTTTTCACCAAAATGAATATAAGCTGAATACTAGGTGGAGTTAGTCCCTATGAGTTTTACAAACCACTTATCAACAAGAGTGAAACCATGAAAGGATTAGATCCTGATGACTCTGTCCTTTTTAACAGCTAAAGCAGCTAGGCTCAACAACAAAAACCAATATTTACTATGTGCCTATTCTGTGCCATGCACTGTGCTACGTACTAAGGATTCAAGTCAAATAAAACATGATTGCTCCCCCAAGGGGCATATCATTTATTCAACAGATTAATGTGCTAAGGATTATTCTATGTAGTGGAGATACAGAAGTGAACATTATATGCCCTTATGAAGCTTGTATTCCATTAAGCATTTTGGCCTTAACTCAGAGTGAACTGGGCAACCATTGGAAGGTTTTGAGTAGAGGAGTGACTTGATTTGACTTATAAATGTTTTAGCAGATACATATAAAGGAGATACATACATCTGCTTTAATTGGTGTGGAGGCTTTTTCGGTATTCCAGGCAAGAGATGGTGGGGAATGGACTAGGGCAGTAGCAGGGGAAATGGCGAGACAGGATACATCAGTTAGAGCTCCCCGATTATATGCAAGAGAAAACCACTCAACCAAAAAAAGAAAGAATGAACAGAAAATTAAACAAAATATTGGGGAATCTCCTGAAATTGACATGGAGTGTGGACAAGCAGACTTGGGAACTGGACAGGAACAAGGCTAGGAACTACCTGACCATCAGAGCGATACCCCCGGAGTGCGTGAGCTTTAACTGTTGCTTTTGACTTTGTACCGCTCCGCTCGAGATTCAAATAACCAGGCGACTTCAGCTTTCCAAGCTTCAGTCACATGCCCATTTCTTGACACATATCCAGCAGTGGAGACAAAGAACCAAGGGCTTCTGTAGTGGGGGGTCGAAGATGATTGACCACCATCAAACCCAGACTCCCAAGACTGCATTATATGGGAAAGAGACAACAGTCCGAAAGGAAATCAGGATACTATTAGGAAGGAAGAATGAACACCAGGAAGCCTAGTCTGGGAGGCAATTTATGTCTGATGGATAAAAGCAGAATTAAAGACAAAAGATAGTTCAGAATAAAAGTGGTCTCATAAATTGGCACATACTTTTCAGTAAAAAGGTATTAATGGTGTCCAATTGCTGTTTCACTCTTTCCAGTTATAAATATAATCCTGGTACTCAACAGACTACAGCGGAGATTAGTTTATTTAGCTGTCAAGTGGTCACACAAAGGTTTTTGCTTAAAAGGCCCTAAATGTCTAGATAAACAATTTTGAAAACAAATTTAATTTTTTAAGACAAATAATACATAACACATGTATACCTCCCCCTCAGAAGAATCAAAGGATGTATATTTAAATCAGTATACTTGAATTTGAATTATGGGATAACTTTGTGAATTGCTGACTATAAACAGCTGAATAAAGGTCTAAATATATCATTTTAAATCATTTTTTTCACTCTTTCTAGGTAACTCCTGCTCTTTGAATAGGAAACAGACATGCGAAAACATGCTAGTCATACATTCTCTTAACATACTTTCTCATGTCTATTTCCTGTTCAGAGGAAAAGAACTATCTAGAGAGAGTGAAAAGAATGATTTAAAGTAATATATTTGGACCTTTAATCTGAATATGTAAAACCTTACAGATCATATCTTCAGGGGACAAGTTGGTAATACGAAGCTTTAGACATCTCAAAGGGGCAGCCGATGCTTCAATCTAGTCAACATTGCCATGTCAGAACGCAGATCCAGAGATACCAGTCTTTCCGATTTTTCAAAAGAAGCTGAGGTTTCAGATTTTTATTTGAAATCTCTAGATTTTTAAATGCTGGGAATTTCAGTTTGGGTTTTTGAGGTTTCTGTTTTTGTTTGTTTTTTTTTTGTTCTCTTTTGCTTTTCAGTTTTTGAACACCCTATAGGTCAAATAAAAACCTAAATGTGACCTCTATTCTCCATTCCTTCAACCTGTGGTCAGACCTCAACAGAGATGAGCAGATGCCCGGATTTCTTTTTCCTGTTTCCAAAAATAACAACACAATCCTTTCTTCCCTTCATGGCAGCCAGATGACTACTATGGTAAAGACATGGATTCCCTAAGAATTCCCTTCATACTCCAGCTGCAACCAAAATGATCAATGCTTTTAGAAGAATCTCAAAGTGATATGTTCAGTGGAAATTTGGAAGTACCCTGACTTGCTGCTCCCTGGATAATGTCCAGAACCACAGAGGGAGCATTGTGGAATAGCTTTAGGGGAAGACAGCCATGTTGACTGGGGCGAGTAGGAGGAACACAGGTCACCTGAAAGAGGAACTCGAGCAATGAAGCAACTGAATCTAAGAAAAAAAAATGCTGAAATAGGACCTCAGGGGGGAAAAGCCACAATAGAAAGGAGGTCCTTCTGAATTTCTCAACTCCAGCTTTCTTCCTCAGCCCATCTCCCCAGTTCTTATAGCTGCATGGAATGGCTTCTTTAAGTCCATCGAGCACCGTGAACACCAGCCCTCGTGCAAGACACAAGGAACAAAAAATGTATATGTATGGGGTTTCCCTGGTGGCGCAGTGGTTGAGAGTCTGCCTGCCGATGCAGGGGACACGGGTTCGTGCCATGGCCGCTGAGCCTGCACGTCTGGAGCCTGTGCTCCGCAACGAGAGAGGCCACAACAGTGAGAGGCCCGCGTACCGCAAAAAAAAAAGAAAAAAAAAATGTATGAATTTCTAAAAGAAATTGCTTGAAAAGAAATTTTTATGGAATGTGCTCAGAGAACTGGTTAGTCAGTAGAGATTTATGTAAATATTTTTAAAAGTATTCATAAGTGAACTAATCCACACAAGCAGGCTTCCTTTGGCATTTTTCCCTCAGAACAGTGGAAGCTTTATTCACCAACTCCACGTGAAAGAAACGTATTTTTTCATCCTGTGGTTAAGGATCTGTAGAATCATTTCCTTTCTACAATGCAAACTTGGTACATGACTTACCCACTTACTTCAGGTGGATGACAAACCACAATCATGAGAGGGAACGATAGGGCACTGCTCTGAGAAAGTGCTTTTCATCCTCTCAAAACATTCACAAACATTAACCAATTAACGGGTGAGCGAAGTCAGCCTTTTTTTTAAAAAAAACAAATGAGAAAACTGAAGATATTTAAAAGCTTTCTCTACAAAGGGATTCAGTGTCTGAGTCTGAATTAGAACTTGGACCTTCCTAACATTACCAGTTCAGAGATTCAACTCATGTAAACATTTGAAAGGTCAGCTGTTCATCAAATACTTTTCCAACTACAGCAGACATATCCTTATTAAGTTTCTTTTGCAAAAGTTCCAAGGTGCTGAACACTCACCCATTGCCACCAATAATTAACAATCCAAAACAACCTAAACACAGAGAATTTTTTGTTGGCATTTTGAAACTTCAGACTGTCTTGGGAACAGAGTGTATGGGAGTGGTTATGGGCAAAAGGCAGGCTAGGAAAAAAGACATCAGGCTGAAAGGTTTTCCTGAGACTGGTCCTTCCCTGTTTCAAACAGGTTTGCAGCAAGAAGAAAAGTGCTCTCTTCAAATAAGAACTTTGTGCTTCCTGGAAATGGGAGAAAAAGGAAAAACCAAGCAAAACAATATCACTTGGCCTAATACTTAGAAAATTCAACAAAACTTGGAGTCATAAGTACAGTCAACCTTATTCTAGCTAGTTAACTTTGATTCAAACATATCTATCCACCCAAAGTTTAAAGATTTCAAAAAATTACTTGAACACCATATCTACTGTGAGATATTTCCCTCTCGTTTTTTCTACACACCACACAAAAAGTCACAGGCCTAATTCAAACAATACCATGTATTGTGGGACTTGAAAATTGAACAGCTACCAGCTTTAAAAGGTTTCCCTGAGTCTCACACCCACACGTTCTCTTATACTAGTTTCTACCTGGCCATCTTAACCTGACATGGTTACAGAATGAGCTATTTGGCATATCAGCAAGAAGAGGAGACTCTAGTGAAAGCATTTCTATTGAAAGGATTTCAATCTCTATGTCAAACTCAAAATTAATTTGAAATGATGGTAGACCTAAATGTAAAAACTATTAGACTTCTAGAAGAAAATCCTTGTGTCACTGAGTTAGGAAGAGATTTTTTTTTTTTTTTTTGTGGTACACGGGCCTCTCACTGTTGTGGCCTCTCCCGTTGCAGAGCACAGGCTCCGGACGTGCAGGCTCAGCGGCCATGGCTCACAGGCCCAGCTGCTCCACAGCATGTGGGATCTTCCCGGACCGGGGCACGAACCCGTGTCCCCTGCATCGGCAGGTGGACTCTCAACCACTGCACCACCAGGGAAGCCCATGAAAAGATTTTTTAAACAAGACACAACTAGTGCAAAATAGAACAAAAATGGATAAAATGAAATTAATCAAAATTGTAAATGTTTGCTCTTCAAAAGACACAATTAGGAAAGTGAAAATGCAAGCCACGGATTGTGAGAAGATATTTGCAAACCAGGCATTTGACAAAAGGTTATATTGAGTATATTTTCTTTACAGAACATAAATATAAATCAATAAGAAAAAGATAATCCAATTTTTTAAATGAACAAAAGATTTGAATAGACAATTACAGAAGAAGATATTCAAATGGAAAACAGGCCAAGAAACCATGTTCAACCTTAGTCATCAAGAAAATGCAAATTAAAACCACAATGGGCTACCACTAAACAGCCACTAGAATAGCTAAAGTTAATGAGACTGACAATATCAAATATTGTCAAAGACAGAATCAGCCAGAACTGTAGTACATTGCTGGGGGGATACAAAAGAGTATAGCCACTTGGAAAACAGTATGGCAGTATGTTATAAAGTTAAACATAGATTTATCATATGACCCAGCACACCCACTCCTACATGTTTACCCAAGAGAAGTGAAAGCATATTTCCACACGTGAATGTTCACAGCAGCATTATTCATCATAACCAAAAACTGGAAACAACACAAATGTTCATCAACTAGTGAATGGAAAAATAAATCATGGTATATCTATAATATGAAACACTACATATCCATAAGAAAGAAAAACTACTGATGAAAATAAAAACACAGATAAATCTCAAAAGCTTTAGGCTAAGCAAAACTATCCAGATACAACAGACTACCATATTATTTGATCCCATTTATATGACATTCTGGAAGAGGTAAAACTATAGTGACGGAAAGTAGATCCATGGTTGCCTGGACCCAAGAGTCAGAGGAAAGGATCAACTACAAAGGGGCACAAGGGTCCTTTCTAGGGTGATGGAATTTTTCTGTATCTTGATTGTGTGGAGGTTTTGCAGCTACATATAATTGCCAAAATTCATCAAACTGTACACTTAAATGAGCAAGTTTATTATATGTAAGTTATATTTCAATAAAGCTAAAAAAAGAAACCTCAATGTCAGGAAGTCTTTATTTATTCCTGCTGCTAGACAAAATCTTGCTCTTTGAAATAATCTGAATACTTACCATCACATTCATAACAGATTTGAAGTTTCCTTTCAGAAGGAACCCAGTAACCGTTTTATATCTATGATTTGTTTTGATATTGTTTCAAGTTAATAAGATACATCAGAAAACTGAGCAACGATTTGACCTGCTCCTTTTTCATCTTCAGAACACCATTTTCTGAAGAGGAAAGCCCTCACCTAAAGTTGATGTATTCACAGTGTAATGCAGTTCAACAAGCATTCATTTAGGATCTGCTAAATTTTGAATTCTGGAACCAGACTGCCCAGGTTCAAATTACAGGTCTACCGCTTAGCAGTGTGACCTTGGACAAGTTACTTAAGCCCCCTGTGTTTCAGTTTCTCATTCACAAAATGGAGATAATAGCAGCATCTACATCATAGGCTTGTTCTGAGGATTAAATGAGTTCATCCATTAAAAGTGCTTAGAACAGTGTGTAGCACATAAACAAACACCTTGCCTTAAATATTACTATGTGCAAGGTGCTAAAACTACAGAGGGGTAAGACAGAGTTTGTTTTCGTTGTTGTCTGCCTGTCTTGTTGAGCTCACAGTTCAGTGAAAAGACAGAGAACAAACTAATAACACATGACAAAAAGGAACACAAAGAGAGAAATGTTTAAGTACTATGAGAATGTGGATTCGTGAGTAATTCAAGGTGGAAGTAAAGGGAGCTCTTGAAGAAATGCTACAAGCAAGTTTTGGAAGAAAAAAGGGAGCTCTCCAGACTCAAAAAAAAAAAAAAAAGTAACACAAACAGTAGTTGTGATCAAACACTGAGGTCTGCTAAATGCTACGCACTGTGCTGTAAATTTTACACAGGCCATTTCTCTTGTAATTGTTGAATAACTCCAATAATACAGGTACTACAGTACCCATTTTACACATGAGGAACCTGAGTGTCAGAGACTGTGATCACTTGCCCAAGGTCAACAAATTAGCACATGCCTTAAGCTAAAATCCAAACACAGCCTTTCAGACTCTGAAACCTGTGCAAAGAGCACAGCAAAGACTAAGGTGTTGAAGCACACAGACTTTTAGAAGCAAAGAGCAAAGAGCTCAATGTGACACGGATAAAGAACACAGATAAAGCTAGGAAGCTGAGCGCTTGGGGTCGTACAACCAGTTATCATGTCTCAGACAATGAATTCCATTACTATTTCCAGACAGGAAGTTTTCAAGGGCCTACTGCTTCAATAGATTTAGTAAGCATAGTCTTCCTTTGTCAGATCTTCATATCAGTGGCAGAGATTTCTTAAAGAGTGCTCCAATGACCATCTGTGCCAAAACCCCTGGGAAATGTGTTAGAAAGACAGTTTTGCTAAGCACCACACAAACCTACGGAATCACAACCTGTTTGATCTGGGCCCTGAACTTGCCTTTTTAACAATTTCCCCAGGTGTTTCTCATGCATACCAAAGTTTGAGAAGCCCTAGCAACTGTAGATTTACTACTCAGAACCCAGCCTCTCAGGACCACTGGAGCCAAGCTCTCAAACTTCAGTGGGTGTACAAATCACCTGGGAATCCTTTTAACAGTTCAGTCAGTTGAGGGGACAAGGGGCCCTGAGATTTCGCCAGTTGTTGCAGACGTCACTGGAACACATACCACGGTGGAGTCACAGGATTGTAGAATTACCACCCAGATTTCTTCTCCCTTTCTACCCTCCCTCCTGCTCTTACATTCATCTCCAGACTACTTTTCCTTGCTCAGGTTTACTGCACCTTAAAACAACCTTCTGTTTATTTACCGTCTAAAAATGTTGTACCTTTGCCGAGAGGTGATGGTCAAACTGTTTTTATTTTTATATGCTAGTCACTGAAAACTAGTACTTTTATAAAAAATGTTTCTTCGATGGCTAGAATTGTTCACTGAAATTCTAGGAGGACCTAAGGAGTCTGGCTAGTAGTATATAAAATAGACAAAAGGTGTGTAAAACCAACCTTATCCTGTGTTACAATACATATAGTTAGTCATGGGGTCCTATTAATATTTTTAATATGTTCCTTTAAATAACATAATGAAACCAACAGGGCTACCATCTCTGGAGTCATCAAGGATTGACTAAGGAGGAATCTTAGAATGAATCTCCTTATTTAGACCTTAAGGAACCTGAGCTTTCTGGTCTCCTGTGCAGACAGGGTCTGGAAGCCTCTCCTTGTTGGCATTCCTGCAGGGAAGGAGCCATGTGAAGCTGCCTGCCAGTGCTGCAGCTCCCTGGAACTAGGCAATGGCAAAAGCCACTCCAGCTGAAAGGCATCTTTTGCACTCTGGGTGAGAATGGCTGCATTAGAAAATGGCTTTTTCAGTTCCTAATGCTATTTTTCTATGTGCTATCATATTTTCAAAACACTAATCCTTAATTCATACACAGAAGATCCTTTTTAAGACCCCATTTTGTATTTTTGCAGTGCCTCTTCTAATGGGCTCTCCTAAGCCTTTCCTAATATGTGCCCATTAACTTGGACTCATTCTTGGCTTTGCAGCTCAGATGGTTACTTTATCTCTGTGGTTAAAACTCTTCTGTTTGTTGTTCCCACTTAATTCAGATGAGTTAAATAGGCACTTTCATAAAAGCACTTCATTACCTGCTCTCTATAAAATGGACAGGCCTGCATGCTGAGAATTCTCTGGAGACAATAGTCTTACTCTATTTGGTGTATTTTAGGTGATGGAAAATATATTTTGGTCTGAAATCTCACATCTTTGCCCTGAATTCTTAGTTCTAAGACTACAAAGAAACTACCAATCAAATTACTAACGTTGTTATGAAACATGCTGTCAATAGAGAGACAAATCAATACTTTGAAAAATAAAATTAAGACTCTTTTTAGTACTTAATAAGCCCTTCTAGATGGAGTTAAACATCTGGGCTCATGGGAAAAGCCAAAGAGGATTCTAGGCAAATTTGGGAAATAAATACAGTTCAATTCTGAGGTCCTCCTATTTCTCTTTTTCTGCTTCTCTCCTTACTCCTCACCCCAGTGTCTCATTTATTTAACTTTTCTCAAATACCAACTATGCATCATATACTGATAGGCTCTAGAGATGTAACTTTAAATAAGTCAAATACAGTTCCTGCTCTTACAAAATTTATCACACAGTGGGAAATATAGGAATAAGTAATGACAATATAGTATGCTCCATTCTTGATCTAAAGTGGTTTCCAATCAATCCCTGCCATAATTTGCCATTTACTGTCACTCAGTAGATTTGGATTTGCAAGGCTGGTTAATTCTTCCTGGGCAGGATCACTATGCCTGCAATTTGTGTTGTTGCCACTAGGGGACACAATAGAGTCTGGATTATGTCATGTATTCCAGCTGGCTTTCCCCAGATAAGTTTCTCAGAATATTTAGCACACAATTGAGTCAGTTTTTCTTTTTGTATAAAAGAAGTTTTACTAAACTAACAATATAAATAGGAAGCTACTCATTAGCATTGCTTATTGTAAACAATATAAAATAGTTTTAAAACTACATAAAATAAGATTTAAAGAAATGCAAACTCATACAAATAAGTTGGTGCCTTCCATCACATGACTCTTTGACTCCTGTCACTACCTGTTTAATGCAGTGTTACTTCTCACGCCCAAATTTTCTCCCTGTCTTGATTTTCAGAATTGGAAACATTTAGGCTATACTCATCTGATTGTGCTTTGGAGCTACTGAGTGAAATCTTACCTTCTCAACCTGCTCCCTGGGATCAGAAATGGGATCAAACTTTTTAAACATCTCGTTACTAATTACCTAGGCAGACCCCATTTTCCCTCTCCTATAATCCCCCAGAACTATAATTTCACTAGCCTTTCCACCTGGAGAATCCTCCTTCTTCACAGTTGCCCTCTCTTCCCAATTCTGGCCAGATTCATTGTGCCTCAGCTAGAGTAAAACCAACATGACTTGTGTGTTCAAATTTTACTTTATCAAAGGATTATCTTTATTGATTGACTGTTAAAGGATATTTCCTACTTCTCAAAAGAATTTGAGATGACTTGCACAAAGAGCCACACATACAATTAAGCCATAAGATTAAAGAAAAAAAGTAAAAAGAGAGAGAAAACCTGATAATATAACACCCAGAATCAGCCCATTCTCCACCACACTGCAATTTGGGGAAATCTAGCCTGACAGACCATCTGCAACACTGAATAGTATTTATTTGGTGGTGTGTGTGTGTCACCCTCACCCTTTACCATACTGTGAGTTCTTTGAGAATTAGAGATGTGTCTTAGCCAACTTTTGTATTCACAGGGTCTTGGCAAAATGCTGAATACAGGCTGGATTTTCAATAACAGTTTGTTGAATTTGCTCTGAATTTCTAAATTTCCACTCTATTTCTTTTAATAGCTGTGCTTTAGTTTTTTCTATTTAATATTTTAACACATAAATTTAAATATACTAAAATATCAGAACCATTTCAAAACACGGTTTCATGTGGTTTTCTTTCCTATAATATTAGCATGTTAGTTTAAAAAGAATTAAGATATGACTCTTCACCAAGTGATTTGTATTTTTAAAGGCTGGAATGAACTATTCTCTCTTTTCTGTATCCTCTGTCCGTTTTGCTGCCCCTGAATGTCCTGAAATAACCCCTACATCCACCAGACAACCTGACAACATAGACGTGAGAAGAAAATGATCTTTAAACCACTCTCACACCTGCGCTCCCACTACTCTTGCCGCCATCACCGCTAACTCTTCTTAGACAGGAACGCCACCTCTGCTACTACTCAGAAAATCATAATAAATGAACATCTGACTTTTTTTAATCCAAAAGATTGCCAGCCCCTCGTAGACGATGGCTGATCACTGTCAAACAGTATTTGTAAATTTTACTACATACAATTTACCTTAGAGCCTCGTAGCCTCATCAACATTTCTACAAGATTCCAGATCACCAGAATAAAATTATATACTTTTTTTTTTTTACAGTACGCGGGCCTCTCACTGTTGTGGCCTCTCCCGTTGCAGAGCACAGGCTCCGGACGCGCAGGCTCAGCGGCCATGGCTCACGGGCCCAGCCGCTCCACGGCTTGTGGGATCTTCCCGGACCGGGGCACGAACCCCTGTCCCCTGCATCGGCAGGCGGACTCCCAACCACTGCGCCACCAGGGAAGCCCTAAAATTATATACTTTTCATTATTCAGTTTAGTTTTTGAAAATGTAAAAAATATCAAGGTAATTACATTTACTATTTATATTTATTGTTTACTAATTCAAATATCACTAGCATCTGGATTTTGCCAAGCATGTTATAAAATGTCATAATTCCCAATCCTTGATGATCTGTTTAAACTTTAACACATCTTAAAATATTTCTACCCTCCAAATTTTAGCAAAAATACTTTTGATTAAAAAACAACTATTGATTTTGTGTCCACTTTTGATAGAGAATTTCCATGACATGGATCTTTGTCTGTTTTATTCATTCATATTCTCCTAAGCACCTAGACCAAAGCCTGGCACAAAATGGCACTAGTTAAATAGTTCCTGAATAAATAGCAATGCTCTTTCTCATCTCATCATTATTTCCTTATCCTCACCACTGCAAAAAACTTTTTTAATTTAAAAAAAGAAGAAGGCAGCCTACCACTAAGCCTCCCACAACAGATGGGCAGTTTCTTGAGGAGATCTTACTTATTTTTGTAGAATAATGCAACAAAACACAGAAAATGCTTGGTTATGAGTGACAGCACATAAGCATCTGTATTCTGAGGTTCATCATGTTAGCATGCTCCTGAATAGAGAATCAGGGAAAGTATGTAGAAACCCCAAGATAATCTTTCCACTGCCCTCAGCCTAGTTTGTAACATTTTTAAACTGCATTTGGATGAAGCAATTAAATGAGTAAAGAATTTGGAAAAGGTTTAAAGTGGAGGCAGAAAGATGATTGAGTGACTAGAAATTAAAACCTATGAATCTGAAGGAAATTGGTCAATTCAGTCAGGAAAAAAGCAAGAGAACTGAAGAGAATGAATTGTTATAAATGAGGCTTGTTGGGCAAGATAATTGCAGGGTCCCAGGAAACACAGCTGACATTACTGGGGGATGGTGGAGGATAAACAGCTGGGAACTCATGTGCTGGGCAGCACGATGGACAATGTCCAAAGGATGTGGTGAACTCAACTTCATATAGCAGACAAAATTTGTAATCAAGCAGGCAATGGTTTCATGACTCCGAGTAAGCCAATAATAACATGAGAGCAGCTTACATTTAAGCACTTTTTAAGAATTTACATGTGTTGTCTTATTTAATTCTTACAGTTCTGTGAGGTAGATACTATTATTTCTCCATTTTACAGATAAGGAGACTAAGGGAGGAAAGATGAAGAAAGTAAGGTGGAAAAACTAAATGGTTAGGTCACTTGCCCAAGCTCACCCAGCTAGAAGGTGCTCAAGTCAACTTCTAACGCAGACAGCTTAAGTCTAGAGATGTACTGTTAGCCCCACAGGACACTTCACTCCATGTGCTATAGGATTAGTCGGTAGGGAATCCAGAGAGCTGGCCACAGGAGAGAAGAGGCAAGATCCAGGCAGTAAGTTAGAGGGCTGGGCCAGTGGGCCAACGCTCAAGGCAGGCTGCAGACCCAGCGAAGAACTGGAAAATTAGGCTGGTAAACTGAGGCAGAAGCCAGCATGTTAGGGGAGGGACAGGCTCCAACAGAGAGGTCTCACAGCACTCACATCTGGCACACCAGATACAACCTGCATGTGGTAGAACACATGCCAGGCCCAGAAGAATATAGACTAAGGCCATCAATCTACTTCCAAACCTGGGCAAGACTGGGCAAAGAAGAAGCTGATCCTGCAGTCGGGGGGCTTGGGAAGATGGGCTGACCAGACACTGCTGCCTCTCAGTCCACCAGCCCATGTCTCAGAAACTGAAGGTGACCTAAAAGAGCCTGTCCTACCTTGAAATCCCAATAAAGACCTTGGTGTTGTCATGAACTTTGTAGGAGGTACAACTAATTCAATAAGGGCTAATAATGGAATTAAATCAGAGCCCTCCAAAGCTCTGTAAAAATATTACATTTGTAGATAGGTGAGTAACTGTTAAAGCTCAGAGAGCTTCCCCATTCATTCAGGATAAATCACTCCTTTGGAAAAGCTCAGTTACTTAGATCAAAGGCTCCTAGAATCATTTAAGAAGCTTCTAAAATTTTTCCCTGGGTCCTATCTCAAACTTAAAGGATCAGAATATCAGGTGGTAGGGCACAGGAAATTGTGGTTTTCTTAAGTGTGCTGGATAATTTTGGTGATCTGTGTGACTCATCTGCACGAACACATGCAAAACACTGCCAACAGGAGTCCACTGATGGGAATATTCCCCAGGAGCGGCGTCCTTTTGCCAACTCTGATGGGGGTCTATGGTACTGGCCTGCTCAGAGCACTGGTGTGGGGTTCTCACCTAATGTTATCTGATCAGGTACTTTAGGGATCTGCTTGACCCAAGCAGGAACAGCCCTTCACTCAGGTGATAGGGGCCATCTAGCTTCAGATACTTCTGCTGCAGATGGTAATGGAATAGGGTCTTAAAGCCAGGGTCTTCAAACAAGAGGATTTGAGAATGACAAGGTCAACTGGATAAATAGGGAACAGATTACTACGTGGTTAAATGAAATGGAAGCAACACCACAGTACTGCAGAGGCGTGTTTGGGTAGTGAGTGAGAATGCCTCTTCCCTAAAGTTATGACAGTTGTTCAGAGGGATTCATTAGGACAATGGCTTGGTTCTGCTCCCAACACCTTCGACTTGTTCTATCACCTTCCTTTGTCCTCCTCTGTGTGGAGGGCTCATTTTAAGCTCTGGTTTCTTTAAATAAGAAGAATAGCTAATTTTTGCCAAATCCTTAAAACTGTTGGGCTTTGTGCTAAATTGTTTATAAGCAATTTCATTTAATGAGCAACTTCAGTCCCTAGGATGACTTGAGCAGCAAAGAGGTCTCTGGTGATTTACTCTAAGAATCCAACGTTTCTTTATCTTATCTTTCAGTATATATGGACGTCTCTTACACAGTAGTTGGCAGGAAGGTACTCCCATCTCCATTTAGGGCAGCTTCAGAGGAGATTTACTTGAATAACATCCCAGAAATTGAGGTAAGGTAAAAGATGAATTTACTGATACTAAGGTTAGGTCTTTCTTTGTGACCTGAGTGCCACATACTCTAAGTCTTCTTCCATATGAATAGCTGATGTTTACATAATCAATTCAACTGGCTGTGTAGGGGCCAAAACAAACAGGAAGATGGCTACAAAGTTGGTCAGCTTTGTCATCATCTGCATTTTTCTGTTATTTAAACACAGTCTAAATGCTAAAAGTAGAATTAATAATAAAAAGAAGTTGGACTCTCTTGAGGGATTTAATACAATGCGATTTTTTCCCCAAGGATGTTTTTAATGGATCCACGTCAAGAAGATAAGGGCAAGGTAGAAAGTATAAGCTGGCCTTCTCAGGGTCTCCTCCAGTCAAGGAATGCAATGATTATATCACATGAGGAAGAAATCCGAGCTAATTTTTCCTTGGTGCCTAGAATATTTTCTTGGAATTTAAAAGGAGTGATGTTGATGATTTGCCACATGTTTAAGCAGACAACATGCCACCTTTTATGTAACTCTATTTTAGAGTAACACATGTCCAAAAGACAAGCTTATCAAGAAAGCCTAATGGGGTAAAAAAATGAGTAAAATCATAGAAACCACAACAAGTATGTTTGCAAACCAGCATTTCCTTCAGCCATGTTGTGACATTTTTCTCAAAATGCTGCCCCTGTGAAAATGGCTGACACAAGATAAAGCCTAAACAAGCCAATTCACCCTTTCTGTGCCCAAACACCTTGGCTTTAAGCCAAACTCCCAAGAGCAGGTAGAAGTTACCATTCCACACAGATAAATACGGTGAAAGAAATGGAACAGCCATTTTTTTCCCAAGTCAAGCAGGACCTAATAAGAAGCAAAACAAGAATTTGGGTTTGCTGGGTAATTTAGAGAGCTGTAAGGATGACTCCTAACATAATTAGTTCACAGGGACTAATGGCCAGTGGAAGGAAATATACAACCCTCTGAATTACTTGTTGTAATAGACGAGTCCAAACAGCCCATAAAGAACCAGTGTCACATAATTGAAAAATAAACATCTAAACAAGTTGGCAGCTTCTGCGAGCCTGACTTCTTGCCCACGCTCTTCACAGTAGAGTGAGAAAAATTCAGGATTTCAAGTCAGAGAGCCGGTTTAACACCCATCTCATTTTACCTCTCTCAGCCTTTCTCAGTATCATTATCTGTAAAATGAAAATGATAATTATATTTACAAGTAATCACAAGATTACTGTGAGGATTAAATAATAATAATAAATATTTATACTACATAAACATTTGCTGGCATTAGGAAAACTTGCAGCACAGCCCTCTTCTAGTGTATCTTCTTTTCAGTCTCTCTCAGGATGAAGGAGATATGGCAGTGATAGAATGAGGTGTCTCTTGGACCAGAAAAAAAAGTCACTCTGTTATACAAGATCTGCAGGCCTCTGTGCACTATATATTTTTTTAACTTCATCAGTCTCCTAGTGAGTATAACCAAGGTCCCTCAACTGACTCCTTAGTTATATATGTGAATTAAACCATTTCTAATGTCCCCCCTCTGATACAAATGGGAACTCATTGGGCATAAAGGGTGGATCAATGTGACTAAATTATTAGTCAGAGAACAAACATTCCAGGTAAGTAATGTTGTTTTCTCCCGTAGATTAAATACATTCTCACCTGCAGAGATTAATGGGCTCCAGGGATCTCTCTCTATATTTAACCATGAGATAACTAAGTGGCAAAGTCAACAATAATCAGAAGGCAGGTGCAAGGAACCAAGAACCTTTTTACAAAGATTATTATTCCTTAAGGGAAATGAGACACGTCTTTAATACAACAGTTCTGTAACCTGAAACAAGAAGAAAAGAGATGTGGGGAGAGAAAGATTGGCCAACAGGAATAAGTTCTATTAGAGCAATCAGCTCAAACTCTAGTCTTGGCAGGAAAAGAATTTCAGGGACACAGACAAACTTTTCTGAGCTTGGTGACGCAGGTTAAAACCCTTGGATACAACTTTGAACAATTTCTTCTCTTGACCTACCAAATCTAACCAGTTACCCCAGTAATTATTCCTTTGAAAGTCTACATATTTTCTTCTTCTTTTTCATCTCCACTTGCCTCTGACATCTTTACCATCTTCTGCCTGTATACTCAAGTGCCTGGTAACTAGCCATTCAGAGTCTCCAAACCACACTGCCCAAGTGACCATCTCAAACAGGTCTCTATAGTCACACTTTAGCACAAAATTCAAGGTGAGCTTCCTGAGGTCTACAAGTCTGACCTCTCCTGACTTTCAGTCCTTTTTAATCGGATTCCACCCTACCAACCTGTCCTTATTTTCCAGTCAGACAGGCTTCCCCACAAATCTCCCATGAACGCTCAAGACTCACACCCACACTGCTTCCTAGTGCCTTCCACTACTACACATATGCTGCTCGCTCTTGTATAAAATGCCCTGCTTCTCCAACTGCATATCCTAACCCTTCTCATTCTTCAGGGCCTGGATTTAGTTTCACATCGTCCATGAAGCCTTCTCTCACTCCTGCACTACTCAATAAACATTTTCTCTGTACCATATAATCTGTCACTTCACAAAACATCTGTATATTGTTCACCACTCATTTCATGTGCACTAGACTCATCTCCATAACTAGGTAATAAATTAGGTCACGAAATGCTGGTCTTCCTATCAAATACGATCCCAAACACATTTTGTTTGATCCCTCATTTTTGCTTTCTCTCATTTTAATAATTTGGCACTCCCTCATCACTGCCTGTGGAATTTCCTCAATGAAATCAATCTTCTGCCGTCAATCCTCAAATTATTTAACTTAAGAATAACAATATCAGAATGTGAATCACTAAAGCCTCTAAATCCTGAGTGTAGGAGAAAAGGCATTGCATGAATTAGAAAAATCACTGAACAATGATTTAAGAGATCCAGCTTCTAGGCACCACCCAGCCACTAGCTCTGTGATCCTGGTTAAGCCACACAGTGTCTCTGTAAAATGAAGGGGTTGGACTGGGTGACCTCTATGTTCTCTGCCAGCTCTTTCCTTCTATGATTATAAAGCTGCCCACAGGGTATCAAAACCCAGTTTGGCCATGTCTGAAAGGCAGAAGTAAAGAGGTTTCTCTCCAGGAAATAGAAAAACTCCAGTGCCTTCTCCTTATAATCGCAATATTTGAGGGGGAAGGTCATATCAAATTATTCCCATTTATAGGTAGTGTGTCATAAAAAATTTTTTAGGTCAAATAGAAAACAGTTAACTGGTCAGTTTTCACTTTTTGAAAGTCAAAATGCATAGTTTGAACCAACTCAGTAATGGCGATCTTGAATTTGGGTATCAGGAAGCTACATCAGGAAGCTACGTGAAAACTTAAAAGATGCCCAACCCAAGTTTGGAGAGGAAAGAGTCTAAGGATACATATTGAATGCCACAGAGTAGACCTAAGGGAATTTTATACAAATCCTGAAAAGCAAATATTTCTCCTATTTTCTAGTCAAATGTATATTTTAAGGAAAAAGAAATACTAACAAAATCTGCTATAAATCTGATATCTTTTTTTCTTCCCTTTTCTTTTCTTTTGGTCTTGAGAATGAGAGGGTTTCTTTAAGACTAAAAAAAACAAACCAAACTATAATAAGGCACCTGTGGAAAATAATTTATAGAACAATACATAGAAGCAGGAGAGTTTTCCAAGGAGAGGGGAGTAGTCAAGAAGGAAATGAAGTTAAAAGGAGTTCTTCCCAGGAGACCAGTTAAGTAAGAATGGTAAGTGTGTCACAAAATCAGTCATATTGTGATTCTGCTTTGGGGATCTCATCCATTCATTCATTTTTCCTTTATTTATTCATCAAGTGCTTAGGTAATGTGCTGGGCACTTGGAATGTAATAAAGGGAAAGACACAGTGTCTGCCCTGCAAGAACTCATCATCGAGTGGAAAGACAGCCAGGGTCTGAGCTAGCGCTGTACCTGACTGAGGGCTCGCTGTGTGCCAGGCACTGTGCTGAGCACACCAGCCCCATGAGACAGGTACCATTATTATCCCTGTATCACAGATGAAGAAACTAAGACTTTGGGAGAGTCCATAACTTACCCAAGTGCTATGATCTGAATGTTTCTGTCCCCCCCCACAAATTGATATGTTGAAAATCTAACCCTCATTATGACGGTATTAGGAGGCAGGGCCTGTGGTTAGAATCAGATTAATGTCCTTATACAAAGATCACAGAGAAATCCCTCGCTTCTTCCTCTGCCATATGAGGTTATAGGCAAGAAGAAACAATCTGTGAGGAAGTAGATCCTCACCGGACAGTGAATCTGCCGACGCCTTGATCTTGGACTTCTCAGCCTTCAGAATTGTAAGAAATAAATTTCTGCTGTTTATAAGCTCCCCAGTTTATGGTATTCTGTTAGAACAGCCAAAACAAACTAAGGCGCCAAGGCTACCCAGCTAGAAAGTAGCAAGTCTGGCTTTCAAACCCAGGTCAGTCTTCCTCCAGAGCCAGCATCCTCCAGCCCAGTCCTACACTACACCCTGATGCAATGTGCGGAGTGGGAATGGAGACAGGTGCAAAGTACTGTGGTCTCTGCTACTCACGGACATATCCATACTCATGAAGATGCACCTGTGAAACTGCAACCAGAGTACATTCCAAAAGCTGGAAATAAATGGATGGGTATCGGGCATCTCACCGGAGCTCAAAAGAACTAGGTCCTCTTCTGTGGATTCAAGGCCATGGCCTCTGGCTTCAGCAGAATCTGAAGTTGGTGTGTGTAAAACTACCCAGGATGTGGTATACTGCAACTAGACTATGGCCACAGTGGGACCAACATAAAACACTTCAGCTGCTTCAGATTCTCTGCTGAGCTCCGAAAAGAAACACACACACACAGACACACACACACACACACACACACACACACACACACACACACACCCTCCATTGCCACAGCAATTCCCCCAGAGAGGAGTTTATTCAAAAAGTACCCTCTTCTTCCCACCAAAACAGAAACAATATTTTAAACATGTTTGAAAACTAAAAATAAATAGAATGAGGGGGAAAAAAACCCTCTTCCTGAAAGTTAAGACCCCAGGAGACTGGGGGAAGAAGACTCTGAATAGTTCGGTGGCTGTTTGGTCCTCCTGGGCTGACTGAGCAGCTGCCAAACTCAGAGCACCCAAGAGGAGCCTAAGGGCCACAGCCACAAAGAACTGTAAAGCTTCGGGGGCCCTGGGAGGATGCTTCAAGCTCGGTGGGACCACAGCCCCGCCTGCTCTAATGCCAGCCTGAGGCCCTCATGGGAGACCTGTTTTGAATCATAACACCAGTGTAGAAGAGGTTTTGCTTCTTTACTTTATGGCATCTTCTCATCTTTTTCTGTTAGTTTTAACCTAGTAAGACATAAAACCTTCAGTGTCCTATGAGGAGAAGACTTGCCTTCGAACAAGGGCAAAGGAAAGATTTTTGGCTGCAGTAAGGTGCTAGAAATACCTATCCCACCAGCATTACCTCCTTTTCTCAAGGCCACATTAAGGATTGCCTCCTAGGCATTATGCGAGGAAACTTGTCTTATTTAAGCCTCACAGGTCTTGAGATATTTTTAATCATTTTTAGAGGAGAAAAACAGTGGTGAGGCTCTGGACAACACTAAATCATTTGCTGAGTATCACACAACTAGTCACTGGGGCCAGACCTAAAGGTCTAACTGACACCAATGACCAGGAAGAGGATCCTTTCTGTGGAAAGCGAGCAGTGAGAAGAAATCCTAAAGAAAAGATGAAAAATTAACATCTTTATTGTTGGTTTGTTTAATTACCTATTTATTTGAATAGGAATTACATGCACAAGGAAAACCTTTTAAGCTTTATAAAAAGGCATACAACTGAGTGAACTGATGAGGATGATTATAATTTTTATGACTTTCTGTTTGAATAAAAAAAATAAAATCCCACAAGGACTCAGAGGCAAAAATTATACAAATCAATTTTCACTGCAAAGTAAAGGAGCTGTTACAGTGGAGGATTCCTGGACTGAATGTCAATATTATGACATAGTATGAGTGTGTTTCGTGTTTGGTAATTGCAATCATTGTTGCTTTTGTTGTGGTCATCCATTTACAATGCTTGGTGTCAGTTTATTTATCTCTTGTGAAAATAAAATACAGTGTGTGTGTGTGAAAAAAAATAACAGGGAAGAGTGTCAGAGCAGCAAAAAAAAAAGATTGCATTTCCCTTTTTATATTTTCTTTTTGAGATTTTTTTCAGGTTATATGATATATTCGTCTTTTATTCTTCCCTTGCTTCACAGTTGGAGTATAAGACTTAATCATCCACAAAGGAATTTGTGATCTTTTGATTAAAAACCTTATGAAAACAAAACAAAACAAAAGGCATAGAGTGAAAAGTAATACTCTTTCCCTCTCAGTTCTCTCTCAGCTCCCCGCTTCCTTCATCAGAGTCAACTGCTGATAATAAATCAAGATAGGTTACACATACACAAACATACACACGTGTACATACACCCCCCCTTTCTTTTTTACATTAATGGCAGCATTGTCCAACCCTTCTTAGATACCTAGTATATCTTGGAAATTTTCCATATTAGTACATATAGACCTGCCTCATTCTTTTAACAATTGTTAAAAGAATCTATTGTATGTATGTGCGATAATTTAACTAGCTCCCTATTAAATGGACATTTAGATTGCTTCGAATCTCTTGCTATTGTAAACAATGCTGTATAAATATATATTCGCCCTTGAACACATATGCTGCTATACTTTGGGGATACATGGTAAGAGGCAAAATTCCTCAGTCAAGAGTATCTGCATTTTAAATCTTGGTAGATAGAATCAAATCGCCTCCAAAACAGTGTGCACCAATTTACAGTCTTTAAAATACATACTCATGTCTGCTCCCCCACTGTCTCCAAAACAGTGTTCCATTCTGTGCTGAAAAGAAAAGCACCCATATGTTCACTTGCTCCTTTGAAAATCACATACTGCCTTCCAAGTGAATAGGGGAAACCTATTTGTTCAGGCCTGGGCATTAGATTCCCGGAATAAAAGAAGATTTTTCGAGCCCCTTAAACTGCAAAAGATGTTAACTAAAAGCATCTGGTCCTTACCTAGATGATGCTGGCAAAGTAGGAAAATCCCTGAAAATAAGCAATTGGCTGTGACAAATCGGCTCAATCCACCAGGGTACTGTCAGAGCCACACACATCACCTCTGGGTATCCCAGTAACCCCACCAGCCTGCTGCCTAAAAAGGCCAGGGTGAGCTGTGAGCCAGGAAGAGGATGCCTGCCACAAGCAGGAGCATTCAAAATCTACTCTTTGCCCCTGTTTCTTGGGGGAAAAGAGCACGAGGGAGGGACAATACACCAGAAACATAAGACTAAAGAGAGGCTGGCGAGTATTAAACAGCTTCCTAACTACTGAAATGTGGGGGAAATGGATAAATATAGTAAAAACCCTATAGTTTATTTTCCAATATAAAAATTTTCTAGAGTGAATAAACCCCTAATGGATTTGCAACACTAATATCTCCATCCAATGGTGCAATCCAATCAAAACTATAGGATCCGGGCAGGAATCCTGGGCTTCAAAGGCTGAGAGAATGAGCCACACACTTTCCCTTTGTCTTAATTTTACTTATTTGAATCTGCTAAAAGTCTGGGTTCGATGTCCTTTCAGGATGCATTACAAAATGTTTCTCTGCTACTTGGCAATCACCTTGCTGAAGTGTTGATTGTCAACACCTGGGGAACAGATCCTGCTGGCACCATGGCCTGGAGAGGACAGAGAGGAAGGGCAGCGGCTTAGATGAGTATTGAGGGTAAACTGACATGGGAGGAACTTTATCTCTAGAGGAGGTGATGAGGTCTCAAGAGTGGTCATATAAACGACCATTTGTAGCTTGTCTTGATTTGAGCTTTTGCACAGATATTACACGAACAAGTAAATATGTACTGCTAACACCACCTGCCAAAGATTTTTAAACCAGGTGGTTGTCCAATAGAGCTGAATATTTTAACCATCTAGGGAAGGAGCCCCCCAGCAAGCAACAGAATGCCTTCTAACTATTACTTGTGCTTTTTCCCAATTAGCAACTAACAGCATACTGTCATGGAGGCATTGTTGGGAGTTGTTTGCCCAGTGCAGATGTATGCAGATACTTAAATGTAGGTTTCTAGGCTTGATACATATTATTATAGAAATTTCAAGGCTGAAGAAAACTATTTCAGATGGACCTGTTTCAGTCCATCGGATATGAAGTAATCTCTAGGTCAGCTTCACAGGCAGTTGGAGGCTGCTGGATAGAATTTGCTGTTGCCCAGCCCGCATCCTGTCAGCAATACATACAAGTTAACCTGATTTGCCATTGTTGGCTCTACTCCTCTGAAATCTCTCCAAATCAGTCACTAATTCACTTTCAAGTATCATCCATCACCACTCAGATGAGCTTCACTCCGTCCTCATTGATTGAGTTTGATTGATTGATTCCCTTATTATTCTGTCAACTAGACAGAAAAAAAATAATTTGGAACATCCATCTTCAAATTGCATTCCAGGTATCATTTAGCTCAACATGGGTTTCTATGATTATCTCTCGTCCTCCATTCTGCTGAGCCTTTTCTCTATTATGTACCTCTGGTATAGAGAAAGTTTCCATGAGCAAGAATGAACAAGCATCTAAGAAAAACAGAAAGATGAAGAAAATGTAGAATCCTGAAAAAAAGAAATAATTAAGTTGAAGTTCAAATTTTACCTAAGAAGACTGGTCTTCCAAGTTTTAGGTGGAATATGTTTTGTTTTGTTTTTTTAAATGCACATACACTCTTAGCTCTCCTATGTTATATACCTTGAGATGACTCTGGGAAAATGTAAGTGAACCTCTGATAATAAAGCAATTCAATACCTAAATTGAATCTATCAAAATGTTATGCTTAAGGATTTCTGCCCACCAACACTTAGCGAAAACTATCGATTATAGTAGTCATATGAAAGCTAAGCATGTAACTACTTAGCAAGTCGTTCTACGTTCCTACAAACAGGAAATCCACAGGTCACCTAGAATCTATCCCTGCCCACCAACAAACAGCCTTTAGAGGTGCTATTTTTGCCTGCATGTCCTTTAAATTAAATTCTGTTTCAGAGAGGTTTTAATCAAAACAGATAGTAGGAATGTTTACTAAAATGAAAAGTAGACCTCAATCAAATATGTCTGCACTAAACCTCACAAATTATACGAATTTGGTTGATTTAAGTAGTGATAACTCTTGGGGTAAATTGATGAGTGACTTGAAGAGATTGCAAAAGGGTAGGGCTAACCATCTCTTGTAGAAATTTCCTCAGAGGTCAATTCATCCATCAGGGTCCTCCTACTGTTTTACCTAGACTCATACAGGTAGGTAGGTGCAGAGCCAAGACAAAAACTCAGGCCTTCTAACTCCCAGTTTATCTGTGGCAAACTAATGGGGCTAAAGGAACCATTTTATAGGACTCTGGACAGTTTTCATTAATTCAAATTAGATAATTAATGCAATTTTTAATAGACTCTATTTTTTGGAACTTATTTATTCCTTCCTTCATTCATTTCCTCTGTTTTCCCACCTTGGTCTAAAAAGTGATCTGAGGTTGTTTACAGAGGCACATGCCATGCAACAGGGTAAAGCATGCATGTCAATCTAAGAGAAAACACATTTTCTAACACTTTGGGAATATTCACTTGGCACAGGAAAACACACTCCCATTATAAGACATTCTGACAATAGTTTTACTAAGTAAGAATAATCTGCTGGCACTATTCACAATAGCTAAGACATGGAAACAACCTAAATGTCCATCCACAGATGAATGGATAAAGAAGATGTGGTACATAGGTACAGTGTAATACTCCTCAGCCACAAAAAAGGAATGAAATAATGTCATTTGCAGCAACATGGATGGAACTAGAAATTACCATACTAAGCGAGGTCAGAAAGAGAAAGACAAACACCATATGATATCACTTACATGTGGAATCTAATACAAATGAAACAGAAACAGACTCACGGACATAGAGAACAGGCTTGTGGTTGCCAAGGGGGAGGGGGTTGGGGGAGGGAGGGAGAGGTTGGGGTCAGCAGATGTGACCTATAGTATAGAGAATGGATAAACAACAAGGTGCTACTGTATAGCAAAGAGAACTGTACTCGATGTCCTGCAATAAACCGTAATGGAAAAGAATATAAAAGAAAAAAAGAATAATCTGCTAGTTCGTGAGGCTTTATCATCCTATTTTGTGATGAGATTTTTGAGTTCTTTTTTATTACTATATTCCTGACTCTCATTTCAGTTTCTACATAAGGTTGAAATCCAGACACATTACTAACACAAAAGCATACTATAGATGAGTTCTAGCCAAGATATGAATGTTAAATGCATAAGTAGCTTCTGCAATAAAAAGTCAGTAGCTGACCCAAGACCCCTGCCTGATCCAGGACAGGCTCTGACCTTCAAGCTGCCCAGTCAATAAGTGACTGCTCTGAAGGGTTCCAGAAGCCCTGGAGGGGTCTGGCACATCTTACATCTAGTTAAGTTCATGAAACTACACTTATTAGGAATGTGGCTTTGTTTAAAACTTGTTATAATTTAGGAATGCAACAGCATATTTGTTCCTCAGTCTTTGACTTTCTTCTGATGAGCTCACTTCTTAACCTTAGAAGACCAAAAGAACAGTATTTATCCTTAGAAGACCAAAAGAACAGTATTTATCCTGCCAGTAGATGAAATTGGTGCCACTGACAGCCATGTGAATAATGTTTATAATTTGGGATCACAATTTTGTTTTCATATTAAATGCCTCAATTTAAAATTATAAATGCTCATTCCGTGTTCAAGACTTAGTTCATATACCACCTCCACTGAAGCCCCTAGGCAGATTTAGCTGCATGTTTTTTGTTTCTCTATTATTCTATTCTCCACACTACATTGTAATCACGTAATTTATTTGTCTGCCTTGCTTCCCTGACTATAAATTTCTGAAAGGCAGGAGACAGGGCTATTTGCCTTTTTTTTTGATAGACAGTAGACACCCAGTAAGTATCTAATGGAAAAACAACTATCACCATTTTGATAAAAATCTATACAGTGCTTTAAGCTGTTTTCTTTAAATTGGACTATGGTAGGATCAGGAGATAATTCCATCAGAATCTGAGGATTTCTTCTGGTGTAAGTCCAGGCTTTGGAATCTAGCTTCAAGGTCAGAGAAGAAGGCAGCTGGAATAGGGGAGAAAGATTAAAAATCAAAGTGTTCAGTGTCTCCTCATTTCCTTATGCCTTTTGTCTTCCTCATCGGTTTCTTGAAGCAATACAGAGTAGTGTGGTAGACATCTGCTGTTTTTGTCCACTCTGCTTCCTTTCTTCCTTCTTCCGGTAATAGCATCCTGATTTTGCTTTGGAGGAACTGCTCCATCAAATACAGGCAAGTATGATTGCAAATTTACATGCCCTGCCCTCTAGCTAAGGGTTGGGTACCTGGCACAAGCAAAGCTTATCAGATTCCCCTCTCTGGAATATGAACAGGGACGAGAGCAGCAGTCCCTGCTTTCCAGACTCCCAGGGGCCATAATTCCTGGCCCTTCTAAGCCTCTTGCCCTGACTTTCCTTTTGCTTGTTTGAGCGTCCCTGCTTCCAATAAATTACTTCTCTGATTCAAGCGGCCAGCAGTGACTTCTGTGATACCAGCCAACAATGGTAACTGACAGAAACAGTGAATTGAAGATTAAAATTCTATCTGATTTATCCAAAAATCTAGCAAGAAGGAATAACCCTGGATCTCTCCAATCTATCCCCAGATTCAGTTTACCTCACCCACAGTCCAGGTAAGTAATCTGAGAAATCCAAATCCTCCTTTCAAATATGCATCCTGTTCCTAAAGTAACCCAGTTTTCCTATCCACTCCCCAGGGAAGCCCCAGTATACCATGTTCAGTGAAGCAACCCAGGGGGCTTGAAGACCCCTGAAGTCCTCAGCCCTAACCTGCCAGTGTCCTGCTTAACCACCCACCCACTTTGCCACAAAAACATAGGCACTGTTTCATTATTATGAGATTTCCAAGTCAGCCATATGTCATTAGCACACTCCCAGTTAGTTGTTTCACGGCTGGTTCACCAGCAATCACAAATGGGGAGCCTAATTATATGACTTCTTATTTAACACATTTATAGTTCTGACTCTGTACCAGGCATTATTCAAAGTGCTTCACACGTTTTAGCTCATTTAATCCTTACCAACAACCCTCATGAGATAAGAACAAATAGGAAAATGAGGCATAAAGATCTTTAGTAGATTGCCCCAAGTCTCAAAGCCCATAAAGATCAAAATTAGGATTTGAATGCAGGCAGTCTGGCTCTGAGTCTGTGCTCTGAACCACCGAGCCATGGTTTGGGGATGATGAGTTTATTACACGGCCAATTAAAGGGAAAGGCTAATCATATTTTAATCTGCAGCAGCTGACAGGGTACATTGACATGGAAATAAGATTAGTCTCCACATGTCAAAAACCTAAAAATATCAAGTCAATTTAGCCTGCCCTCCAGGCCTCCTTCTTTCTTAAACTCCATGGAAACAAGCCAAAACAATTCTACAGCAGTTTCCATTCACATTGAGAAAATTCTAATACCTTGGGTGGAAGGTACCTTTCTTCTTTAATTGGCCTGAAACAGACATGTTAATTTTCTAGAAAGTTTGGAATGTAAATCTAGTACTAAACTTTCCTCCTTGTTGTAGCCGCCCGTTTCACCACCTCTGGGGTGGTAGGGAGTTGCTACACAATCACTCTTGTGCCCCATGACTGACTTTCTAACCTCTCTCTTTGGTTCAGGAAAACAGAGGAAGTGACAGATCTGCCCACGGGCATGGATGGTACACTGAGGTCTAGTGGTCAAATCCCTCCCGGACATGAGGCCCCTCCTCTCTCCAGCAGATTGTTAAACCATTTATAAACCATGCTGTAGGTGATTTTTACCATCTTCTTGGTATTTCAAATTGCAATTAAACCTTATTGTAGTCATGATAGTCTTATTGGATTATATATATAGTCACTTTTCGTGAAATTTTAAAAGCTTTCTAGAAGAGTATCTAAGACAAGAATTTGCATATTGAGTATCTCAATTTACCCGTGAAGCCCTAACTCCAATAACTTGTCCCACTGATTACTGCAGTCTAAATAGAGTAGGTTCCACGAACATTAAACACCCTGTGCTATGCAGAACACTCTTGACATAATGACATATAAACAAAGTGTCAGTATAAATTTTCTAATTTTCTTAAATCAGGGTGAAATATAACTGAAGGTTAATAGTGGGTATCTGTAGGAAGTGAAATTATAAGTGAATTCTTACTTCTTATACTTTTTTGATTTTACATATCATCTACAAAAAAACATATATTTCTTTTATAAATAAAGCAGTGTTAGCAAGAATATTAAGCTTTATCTATACATTTATTATGCTTGTAGTATCACGGTCATACTGTGATAGTTACTTTTTTCTAATTTGTCATCAATAAGAAAGTCAAATGTCAAAGACAAAAATCTTTGTCTTATTGTAATCAATAAGAAAGTCAAACACTCTGCTCTTTATTTTAAAAGTAATCAAGAAATATGTAAAATTTTACTACAATAAGTAAAAAACTAATTTTCATCCTAATTCCATAGTTATATTCAGACAATAAGAGAAAAGAATCATTTTTACCTAGGAAGGCAGTCTGGTGTCAGAGGGCCTAGAGTGTGAATGATAGATCTGCCTCTGACTGCCCAGGGATGGTTACATCACTTCCTGTGTCTCAGTGTTCTCAACTGCAACACGGAGATAATAATGTCTAGGTCACAGGGCTCTGAAGGCACCCAGGATAGGTTGTGGCACAGAACAGCCATCCAATAAATGTCCATTTACTCATTCAAAAAGCTTACTACAGGCCTTCTCTGTGTTAGCACTTGAAAAGAAGAGGAAAAAATAAAATAGAAAATAAAGACTTAGTGTCTTCCCTCAAAGGGCTTCTGATCCAGAGAAGCAGATAAGGAATCGAACATTTATGATGCAATAGGGAAGAATTTGAAGTCCTAGGAATATTTATTAAATATTTTAAAATTCTAACAAAAAATTTCTACCATGGAGTTCCTGTTTCTCCAGGTTACAGAAACTGAATCTCAGTCAAATTGGGATTCTGCCATTTCTCAGGGACGGGTTGGGAGGGTGTGAACATCAGGTCCAGGTATTTACTGAGCTGTCCTCCAACTGGTCTTCAGGAGTTGGTCCATGTAGGACACTGCTGATTCTGTCCATGTTCTCTATCTAAAGTACCTTGGGGCCCAAACCTCTTTAACTCCCTTGCCCCTTTACAGTACATGGGACAATTTGGTGTTTCCCATACCACACTGGGTCCCAGGAAATGTAGCAGGGCCATCCTCAGTCCTTCACCACCTGCATGCTCCTCTCAGAGCACAGGATGTCAGCCTCTGCTCCCACGCCACGCCACACTCTACGGAACCTCTGCGAGCTCCCTCAGTCCTGTGTACCTGGGTACTCTGTGCCGCCATGTCCACTCTGGGTTCTTCCCACCTTGCTGAGCTCTATCCAGGAAAGGAAACATGGGTTCCCTCTGGGCTCAGATTCTGCACATCTCTGGGGGATCTCTGCCACTCTCCTTACTCCTGTGCTGAGCTCAGGTAAAGGACCAAGAGGACCAGGCAAAGAGCCTTGCACCTTTGTCAGAGGCCCACAGTGTCTATAAACCCCTTGCTTCCTCCAGTCCAGAGAGCTTTCTCTCTTATTCTGGAGCATGGGAGCTTTACTTGCTCAGCATGTCTTCTTGTGGTGATTGGTTTATCTATGTACATGTACCTTCTCACTCCCTGAAGGGGCCAGACTTTTGAATGTTAAAATCCAAGAAAAGACTGTGTCATTTCATCCTCCTTCATGCATCAAAGATGAAATATCAAAGCTGAGTCTGGGGTGACAAATAAAAGTTATCGGGTAATAGTTTAAAACTCTTATCCCACCACATAACACAGGGGCCAAAATAGTTCAAAGGGAGAGAGATCCTAACTGAGCTGGGGTAACCAGGAAAGGCTTCACCTTGAAAGCGCAGCCAGAGCTAAGTCTATGTGGATGAGTCAGGGCTCAGCTACACAGTCAGACGAGGGGGGAAGGTCATTCCGCATAGAGGGAACAACATGTGCAAAGTGACACTGTTACATGAGTCAGGATTTAATTTTATCTCTCACAATTGCCTTTGTCATATAAATCATATCTCATTTTGAGAATGGAATAAGCACAGACAAAATTGTTTGAGCTGGAAGTTACTTTAGGAATCATCTAATCTAATCCTTGCATACAACTGACAAGAACATTGAGGCCCAAAATGATGACTTTTAATCCAATGTTCAAAAACAAATGAGACTAAGGGATGAGGGGAAGATGGCGGAAGAGTAAGATGCGGAGATCACCTTCCTCCCCACAGATACACCAGAAATACATCTACACGTGGAACAACTCCTACAGAACACCCACTGAACGCTGGCAGAAGACCTCAGACCTCCCAAAAGGCAAGAAACTCCCCCACGTACTTGGGTAGGGCAAAGAAAACAGAATAAACAGAGACAAAGAATAGGGACAGGACCTGCACCAGTGGGAGGGAGCTGTGAAGGAGGAAAGGTTTCCACACACTAGAAGCCCCTTTGCGGGCGCAGACTGCAGGTGGCGGAGGGGGTAAGCTTCGGAGCCGCAGAGGAGAGCACAGCAACAGGGGTGCGGAGGGCAAAGAGGGGAGGTTCCCGCACAGAGGATCGGTGCCGACCGGCACTCACCAGGCCGAGAGGCTTGTCTGCCCACCCGCCGGGACGGGCGGGGGCTGGGAGCTGAGGCTCGGGCTTCTGAGGTCAAATCCCAGGGACAGGATGGGGTTGGCGGCGTGAACACAGTCTGCCGGGGGTTAGTGCACCACGGCTAGCCGGGAGGGAGTCCGTTGAAAAGTCTGGACCTGCCGAAGAGGCAGGAGACTTTTTATTCCCTCTTTGTTTCCTGGTGCTCGAGGAGAGGGGATTAAGAGCGCTGCTTAAAGGAGCTCCAGAGACGGGCGCGAGCCACGGCTAAAAGCGCGGACCCCAGAGATGGGCATAAAACGCTAAGGCTGCTGCTGCCGCCACCAAGAAGCCTCTGTGCGAGCACAGGTCACTATCCACACCCCACTACCGCGGAGCCTGTGCAGCCCGCCACTGCCAGGGTCCCGGGATACAGGGACAACTTCCCCGGGAGAACGCACAGCGCGCCTCAGGCTGCTGCAACGTCCCGCCAGCCTCTACCGCCGCAGGCCCGCCCCACACTCCGTGCCCCTCCCTCTGCCCCGGCCTGAGTGACACAGAGTCCCCGAAGCAGCTGCTCCTTTAACCTCGTCCTGTCTGAGGGAAGAACAGACGCCCTCCAGCGACCTACACGCAGAGGCGGGGCCAAATCCAAAGCTGAGCCCCGGGAGCTGTGAGAACAAAGAAGAGAAAGGGAAATCTCTCCAGGCAGCCTCAGAAGCAGCGGATTAAAGCTCCACAGTCAACTTGATGTACCCTGCATCTGTGGAATACCTGAATAGACAACGAATCATCCCAAATTGAGGAGGTGGACTTTGAGAGCAAAATTTATGATTTTTTCCCCTTTTTCTCTTTTTATGAGTCTGTATGTGTATGCTTCTGTGTGAGATTTTGTCTGCATAGCTTTGCTTCCACCATTTGTCCTAGGGTTCTATCGGTCCGATTTTTGTTTGTTTGTCTGTTTTGTTTTTTCTTAATAATTATTTTTTATTTTAATAACTTTACTATATTTTATCTTACTTTATTTTATTTTACTTTAACTTCTTTCTTTCTTTTTTTTACTTCCCTCCTTCCTTGCTTCCTTCCTCCCTCCCTCCCTCATTTCTTTCTTTCTTTCTATTTCTACTAATTCTTTCTTTCTACTTTTTCTGCCTTTTATTCTGAGCCGTGTGGATGAAAGGCTCTTGGTGCTGCAGCCAGGAGTCAGGGCTCTGCCTCGAAGGTAGGAGAGCCAACTTCAGGACACTGGTCAACAAGAGACCTCCCAGCTCCTCATAATATCAAACGGCAAAAATCTCCCAGAGATCTCCATCTCAACACCAGTGCCCAGCTTCACTCAACGACCAGCAAGCTACAGTGCTAGACACCCTATGCCAAACAACTAGCAAGACAGGAACACAAAACCAACCATTAGCAGAGAGGCTGCCTAAAATCATAATAAGGCCACAGACACCCCAAAACACACCACCAGACGTGAACCTGCCCACTAGAGAGACAAAATCCAGCCTCATCCACCACAACACAGGCACTGGTCCCCTCCACCAGAAAGCCTACACAACCCACTAAACCAACCTTAGCCATTGGGGACAGACACCAAAAACAACACGAACTACGAACCTGCGGCCTGCAGAAAGGAGACCCCAAACACAGTAAGATAAGCAAAATGAGAAGACAGAAAAAAACACAGCAGATGAAGGAGCAAGATAAAAACCCACCAGACCTAACAAATGAGAGGAAATAGTCAGTCTACCTGAAAAAGAATTCAGAATAATGATAGTAAAGAAGATACAAAATCTTGGAAAAGGATAGACAAAATGCAAGAAACATTTAACAAGGACCTAGAAGAACTAAAGATGAAACAAACAATGATGAACAACACAATAAATGAAATTAAAAATACTCTAGATGGGATCAATAGCAGAATAACTGAGGCAGAAGAACGGATAAGTGACCTGGAAGATAAAATAGTGGAAATAACTACTGCAGAGCAGAATAAAGAAAAAAGAATGAAAAGAACTGAGGACAGTCTCAGAGACCTCTGGGACAACATTAAATGCACCAACATTCAAATTATAGGGGTTCCAGAAGAAGAAGAGAAAAAGAAAGGGACTGAGAAAATATTTGAAGAGATTAAAGTTGAAAATTTCCCTAATATGGGAAAGGAAATAGTTAATCAAGTCCAGGAAGCACAGAGAGTCCCATACAGGATAAATCCAAGGAGAAACACACCAAGACACGTATTAATCAAACTGTCAAAAATTAAATACAAAGAAAACATATTAAAAGCAGCAAGGGAAAAACAACAAATAACACACAAGGGAATCCCCATAAGGTTAACAGCTGATCTTTCAGCAGAAACTCTGCAAGCCAGAAGGGACTGGCAGGACATATTTAAAGTGATGAAAGAGGAAAAGCTGCAACCAAGATTACTCTACCCAGCAAGGATCTCATTCAGATTTGATGGAGAAATTAAAACCTTTACAGACAAGCAAAAGCTGAGAGAGTTCAGCACCACCAAACCAGCTTTACAACAAATGCTAAAGGAACTTCTCTAGGCAAGAAACACAAGAGAAGGAAAAGACCTACAATAACAAACCCAAAACAAGAAAATGGGAATAGGAACATACATATCGATAATTACCTTAAATGTAAATTGAATAAATGCTCCCACCAAAAGACACAGATTGGCTGAATGGATACAAAAACAACACCCATATATATGCTGTCTACAAGAGACCCACTTCAGATCTAGAGACACATACAGACTGAAAGTAAGGTAATGGAAAAAGATATTCCATGCAAATGGAAACCAAAAGAAAGCTGGAGTAGCAATTCTCATATCAGACAAAATAGACTTTAAAATAAAGACTGTTAGAAGAGACAAAGAAAGACACTACATAATGATCAAGGGATCGATCCAAGAAGAAGATATAACAATTGTAAATATTTATGCACCCAACATAGGAGCACCTCAATACATAAGGCAAATACTAACAGCCATAAAAGGGGAAATCGACAGTAACACATTCATAGTAGGGGACTTAAACACCCCACTTTCATCAATGGACAGATCATGCAAAATGAAAATAAATAAGGAGACACAAGCTTTAAATGATACATTAAACAAGATGGACTTATTTGATATTTATTGGAAATTCCATCCAAAAACAACAGAATACACATTTTTCTCAAGTGCTCATGGAACATTCTCCAGAATAGATCATATCTTGGGTCCCAAATGAAGCCTTGGTAAATTTAAGAAAATTGAAATTGTATCAAGTATCTTTTCCGACCACAACGCTATGAGACTAGATATCAATTACAGGAAAAGATCTGTAAAAAATACAAACACATGGAGGCTAAACAATACACTACTTAATAATGAAGTGATCACTAAAGAAATCAAACAGGCAATAAAAAAATACCGAGAAACAAATGACAATGGAGACACGATGACCCAAAGCCTATGGGCTGCAGCAAAAGCAGTTCTAAGAGGGAAGTTTATAGCAATATAATCCTACCTTAAGAAACAGGAAACATCTCGAATAAACAACCTAACCTTGCACCTAAAGCAATTAGAGAAATAAGAACAAAAAACCCCCAAAGTCAGCAGAAGGAAAGAAATCATAAAGATCAGATCAGAAATAAATGAAAAAGAAATGAAGGAAAGGAAACAAAGACCAATAAAACTAAAAGCTGGTTCTTTGAGAAAATAAACAAAATTGATAAACCATTAGCCAGACTCATCAAGAAAAAAAGGGAGAAGACTCAAATCAATAGAATTGGAAATGAAAAAGGAGAAGTAAAAATTGACACTGCAGAAATAAAAAAGATCATGAGAGATTACTACAAGCAACTCTATGCCAATAAAATGGACAACCTGGAAGAAATGGACAAATTCTTAGAAAGGCACAACCTGCCAAGACTGAATCAGGAAGAAATAGAAAATATGAACAGACCAATCACAAGCACTGAAATTGAAACTGTGATTAAAAATCTTCCAACAAACAAAAGCCCAGGACCAGATGGCTTCACAGGCGAATTCTATCAAACATTTAGAGAAGAGCTAACACCTATCCTTCTCAAACTCTTCCAGACTATAGCAGAGGGAGGAACACTCCCAAACTCATTCTACGAGGTCTACCATCACCTTGATACCAAAACCAGACAAGGATGTCACAAAGAAAGAAAACTATAGGCCAATATCACTGATGAACATAGATGCAAAAATCCTCAACAAAATACTAGCAAACAGAATCCAACAGCACATTAAAAGGATCATACACCATGATCAAGTGGGGTTTATTCCAGGAATGCAAGGATTCTTCAATATACACAAATCAATCAGCATGATAAACCATATTAATAAATTGAAGGAGAAAAACCATATGATTATCTCAATAGATGCAGAGAAAGCTTTCAACAAAATTCAACACCCATTTATGATAAAAACCCTGCAGAAAGTAGGCATAGAGGGAACTTTCCTCAACATAATAAAGGCCATATATGGCAAACCCACAGCCAACGTCATCCTCAATGGTGAAAAACTGAAAGCATTTCCACTAAGATCAGGAACAAGACAAGGTTGCCCACTCTCACCACTCTTATTCAACATAGTTTTGGAAGTTTTAGCCACAGCAATCAGAGAAGAAAAGGAAATAAAAGGAATCGAAATTGGAATAGAAAAAGTAAAGCTGTCACTGTTTGCAGATGACATGATACTATACATAGAGAATACTAAAGATGCTACCAGAAAACTACTAGAGCTAATCAATGAATTTGGTAAAGTAGCAGGATACAAAATTAATGCACAGA
The DNA here is from genome assembly GCF_949774975.1 of Lagenorhynchus albirostris. NCBI lineage: Eukaryota > Metazoa > Chordata > Mammalia > Artiodactyla > Delphinidae > Lagenorhynchus > Lagenorhynchus albirostris. The sequence continues at coordinate 77,312,094 of NC_083097.1, read as the reverse complement.
AATCTCTGGCATTCCTATACACTAATGATATAAAATCTGAAAGTGAAATCAAGAAAACACTCCCATTTACCACTGCAACAAAAAGAATAAAATATCTAGGAATAAACCTACTGAAGGAGACAAAAGACCTGTATGCAGAAAATTATAAGACACTGATGAAAGACATTAAAGATGATAAAAATAGATGGAGAGATACACCATGTCCTTGGATTGGAAGAATCAACCTTGTGAAAATGACTCTACTACCCAAAGCAATCTACAGATTCAGTGCATCCCTATCAAACTACCACTGGCATGTTTCACAGAACTAGAGCAAAAAATTTCACAATTTGTATGGAAACACAAAAGACCCTGAATAGCCAAAGCAATCTTGAGAACGAAAAAAGGAGCTGGAGGAATCAGGCTCCCTGACTTCAGACTATACTACAAAGCTACAGTAATCAAGACAGTATGGTACTGGCACAAAAACAGAAAGATAGATCAATGGAACAGGATAGAAAGCCCAGAGATAAACCCACGCACATATGGTCACCTTATCTTTGATAAAGGAGGCAGGAATGTACAGTGGAGAAAGGACAGCCTCTTCAATAAGTGGTGCTGGGAAAACTGGACAGGTACATATGAAAGTATGAGATTAGATCACTCTAATCTTTCTTCGGCTTTGTGACCGCCTGGAGGGGTGGGATAGGGAGGGTGGAAGGAGAGACTCAAGAGGGAAGAGATATGGGAACATGTGTATATGTATAACTGATTCACTTTGTTATAAAGCAGAAAGTAACACACCATTGTAAAGCAATTATACTCCAATAAAGATGTAAAAAAAAAAATGAGACTAAATTCAACCTCCCACCTACAGCAGGAACTCTTATTCTCAATTTACCTTCCCAACCATCTCCTTAGAACCAAAATTAAGCAACAGTTATGTCAATACTTATAACAAGCTTGGCAGTGAGTTCTCCTTTATCAGGGTTGGGAAAAAAAGTTATTCTCCAATAATAGTATTGATGCTTCTAAAAGATAACGTCCTGGATTCTAGAAAATTATCACAATAAGATAATTTATGAAGAACATATTATATGCTTATGTCAGAGTGCTATACTTATATTAGCACCCTTCATATTTATATCTCCAAAGCATGTACTATTATTTATACCAATATTTATACTAATGTTACAGATGAGGAAACTGAGGTAAAGAAAGTTAAGGAACTTGTCCCTAGGTTAGTAAGTGGTAGGCAGGTAGTGGATAGCAAAACTCTAATATCCATGCTTTTAACCACTACAATACCACATTTCTCTTCATGCTATTATTCAGCATGCAAATATATTATAAATATACTTGCACAAATGCACAAGTACACATATACAAGCCTTTTCACTGCAGTAGGGTTTGTTTTTTAAAAGACTAGAAATAACCTAAATACCTATTAGTAGGGAGCTAATTTAATAAATTACAGCATGTCTTCATCATATGGCCAGAAAAAAGAATGGGATAAAGCTGTATGTGCTGATATGGACCAATTTCCAAGAAACAAGACATAAGTTAAAAGTAAAAAATAAGAATAAAAACAAGGTATATATAGTATTTTCTATTTGGGTTTTTTTACGGGGGACTATATAAATAATATTTAAGTTTGATTATATAGGGAGTGTTTCCATAGGGCACTACCAAGAAATTAGTAGTGGTTGCCTCTGAGAAAAAGAGAGACAAAGGAACTGGGATTGTAGGATGGGAAGGAAATTTGTTTTTCACCACACACCTTTTGTAATGCTTGCATTTTTACCATGTGCAAATAAGATTTATTCAGATTCTATAAACTAATTGCATTTTTAAAATTATCAATAATGGAATTTTTTTAATCCTAAAATAACTATTCAAGCTTAAGTTTTTAAACACTCAAATTATCATGTTTGTATTTACCTACAAAACAGCTCTTTGAAAAGACCAGCGTTCTTAACTCCTTGCCAGGATATTGATTCATTTCTGACTCACAAAAGAAAAATAAAGAAATAACCAGATGTGTAACTAGCCTGATGCCAGTTGGTATGTGGGAGCTTAGGGCAAGGGATGTGGGTAGGGAATGAAGGGAAGGGAAGGGAAGGGAGAGAAGGGGAGGGGGAGGAGAGAAGTCACCAACAATGTAATTCCTAGTGCTGCTAAGATCGCTGCATTATGATGTTCCATCTCTATCGTCATGACAGAGACTCAAACTTCAGAATGCATGATTTACAAGACATAAAAATACCCTTCCAAATGGACTCTTAAAAAACCGCATGCCACCATCAATACCCACAAATCATGCTTAGAGACTGGCCCTCATGTAAGATGCTCCAACTTCTTTCTTTCCACACTGTTTTCTTGTTTGTTTATTTCATTTTGTTGCATATCTACTGACTAGATTTTTACAAGCTCAATAAGTGTTCATGAAATTTCACCTCTGTTTGTAACACCCATCAAATCCCCCTTACTTAAGAGGATATGTGCTTGGGTAGAGGTTGGAGTGCCCTGAGGGAGAAGGGGACTTCTCCCCTTCTGAATGCTTGTGTCCCCCCAAAATTCATGTATTGAAGTCCTAACCTCCGATGTGGTGATATTTGGAAATGGAGCCTGTGGGAGGTAATTAGGTTTAGATGAGGTCATAAGGGTGGAGCGATGTGATGGGATTAATGCCTGTATAATAAGAGCCACCCACCGGAGAGGTCTCTCTCTCTCTCTCTCTGAGGACACAGTGAGAAAGTGGAATAGTTTCTTCATGGTACAAATAGTTATTTCAGCTAAAATGTAGCACAATGGTTTCAGGCAAATCTCACATAAGAAGAAACTGTTCTATGTTTCTGGCCTGAAGATCACTGTTTTATTTTTTTTTAATTTTTTTAACATCTTTATTGGAGTGTAATTCCTTTACAATGTTGTGTTAGTTTCTGCTGTATAATAAAGTGAATCAGCTATATGTATACATATATGCCCTCCCTCTTGAGCCTCCCTCCCACCCTCCTATACAACCCCTCTAGGTGGTCACAAAGCACGGAGCTGATCTCCCTGTGTTATGCGGCTGCTTCCCACTAGCTATCTATTTTACATTTGGCAGTGTATATATGTCCATGCCACTCTCTCACTTCATCCCAGCTTACCCTTCCCCCTCCCCGTGTCCTCAAGTCCGTTCTCTACATCTGTGTTGAAGGTCACTTTAGAATAGACAATCAAGTGTCCAGAGATCAAAGTGTACTATTCCTCAGAGAGTCTATTAAACAGGAAAAAATAAGTTGTTGAACTGTCATAGACAATGCACATCCAAATAAATACAACTAGCAAAACATTTATACCATTTAGGGTAATTTAGTTAGGAGAAAGGAATTCAATACTAATAAAATAAATACCTACAAACATGAAGATGCTCAATGCAATGTTATCTATAATACACATCTATATTTCTAAAATATAAGCTATCTAAGGGGCCAATAGTAGAAGTCAGCAAATTAAGATAGATAATATGAAATATTATGCAATCATTTAAAATAGCAATTGTTAATATGATAAAAAATCGGAAATTTTAATGTTGAGAGACAGAATGTTACATTAAAAAAAGCATAATAGGGTTTCCCTGGTGGCGCAGTGGTTGAGAGTCCGCCTGCCGATGCAGGGGACACGGGTTCGTGCCCTGGTCCGGGAAGATCCCATATGCCGCCGGAGCGGCTGGGCCCGTGAGCCATGGCCGCTGAGCCTGCGCGTCCGGAGCCTGTGCTCCGCAACGGGAGAGGCCACAGCAGTGAGAGACCCGCGTAACGCAAAAAAAAGAAAAAAGCATAATATAAAATAGTGTGGTTATAAATATCATAAAACACATAGGCCTATGAAAAGAACTATAGAGACTATTATGCAAAAATATGTATCATTGAATGGGGAAATGTGATTATGAATTGCTTTTAAATGTGTGTTTATATTGTTGTTGACCTTTATTAAAAATCACAGGGATTTATGATTCAAAGGTTTGTAAGTGTAATCTAAATACAAAGGGAAAAATAGCCAACTTTCCAAAATACAACAAGCTTCAATTATTGAACTTGATATTTATCTCTTTCCATTTTCTTTGTTTTAAAGAATTCATTGAATATTCTTATGGTACAGCAAATTCTCATGACATGGCATATGCTTTCAACTACAGAGACTGACTTCCTAAAACCCTGCTCTAAATTCTGTAGCTACTAATTACTCAACTTCAGCAACCCATTATGGTAAGGATGGCTCCGAAGTTGTTTTCCTCACCAAAATGTTTGCTTTGATCATTGTCTTTTATTTACACAATGAGGGACTTGAGAGCCCAGGCCCAGAACCCAAGCCCCTTGTGTTATCATGAAATACCTCTTTATTCAGAAGGAAGATTATAAATTTCAGTCATTCTACTCCTTTTTAATATTTGCTTTTGTTGCCTAGAAGAAAGGAGAAGGATGTGTGTTTTCACTTAATATTTATGACTTTTCATCATATGTTCTTTAGAGCAATATGTCTAGAGCAGGGATACTGAATAACACTGAAGATAGAATCAGTTCCAAATAGAAAGGCGACAATTTGACAAAAAGTTCTTTAACATTTTTCTTTACATTTTTATTCTCAGCCTTTTGCCTCAGGGTTCAAATTGGTGGTTTCCAACTCTGAAAAAGTAATCCTTGAACAGCTGGGCCTATACTGAAAACAAACCAACCTGACCTAGGGCGTGGTTGCCCAAAAAGAGACAAGCTACCCAGCGGACAGTGGATATTCAGTGCTGAGCCGGGGAAGGAAAAGGGCGCCCAGACATCATCACTTCTTGCAAGACAGTTAAGGCAAGAAGCCAATTAGAGAAATAAGATGAAGTTCCAGTCCCCCTTAGCCTGTTTTCAACATAGATACTCAAAACAAGCAGATTTAATGTGACAAACTCCCAAAAGAGAAAAGGTTCTTTTTAAAATTTTTGTTCACATGGAAATGAGACGGTGTTTCATTCACCTTGAAGGGATCACTTAATCCATGAAATAAACATGCAGGCACTTGCCCAGAGAATAAAGCAATCTGGCAGTGGGCTTAAAAGCAATCCATCCAAAAAGCAATACCTCTCTGCCTCTTTCCTCCACATGGCTCAAAATCTTCCCCTTTTGCCTGGTGAAACTCAATACTTTGAAAACTCTATTTCTTCTTCTTTTCCATATTTTTTCTTCAGTTTGCGTTGAATGGGAATTGCTTTTATTCTCTTGACTTGGTCAATTAGTTGGCCTCTCGTGGAAGTAGAATGCATGCGAAACTGGAAATCTGAAAAATTGTGTTCAAGTCCCTAGTCAATCACTAACTATATAATTATTGACAAGCCAGATACTTCTTCAGACCTCTATTTCCTCTTCTGTAAGATAAGAAGGGTGGACTGCACAATTGCTAGGATACCATCAAACCCAAAATGTTCTGTAACTAAGAGGAAAAAATATAGATGGTGCCAAAAAATCCTGGAGGGAAAGAATACATCTTTAAAAGCAGACAAAAAGTACAGTAGAGGTGGGGAAAATCTTACATTACATCTTCACCTGGTTTGATTTCTCAGAATTGAATTATCTCATGGAAGGCACTACTCAGAGCTAAAAGACATATAGATCCAAACAAAACTCTAAAAATAAAAGATGAACCTATGTTAGGAAGAGTTGACTGGGAGCCAGTGAAGAAATTCCTGCCGGAAGAATTTCTTACATTCTTTAAGACCAAAGCAAACAAGTAGGAAGGAGAAATTTAGGTGCCCATTTCAGTGCAGTTTTTCTTCCTGGCAGATCACTTTTTAGGGATTAGCTTTCATTTCACCAGTTCTGCAGCCTGAAGGAAAAGTTATCCTGGGCCAATTTATTTTCTAAATCTGCATTGGTTTATCACCGTATAGGGCTAAATCATGAGCAAGTCAGAATTAAAGAATATGCAAACAAGATACAATGAGAGTAAGAATAAGCGTAATCCATAAATAATTCGCAAATCCCACACTATGAAACAGTTTCAGCTCCCTCCTTATTCACGAAACTTTTCCTCCTAGAAATGATAGTAAGTCACTAAATTTGCTGGTGTGACCTCTGTCTTTCTTTCTCCTCCATCTCAGAACCAAGGTACTAAAAGCTAAAATATGTCTTCTCACTAGCCATTTTGTATAGTAGTCAATTCTTTGGTAGCAAGCAATAGAAAATATCCATATTAGTCTGCTTGGGCTGCCACAATGAAATACCATTGACTGGGTGGCTTAAACAACAGGAATTTATTTCTCACAGTCTGGAGTCTGGGAAATCCAAGATCAAAGTGCTGGCCAATTCAGTTCCCAGATGAGGGCTCTCTTCCTGGCCTGCAGACAGTCACCTTCTCACTGTGTCCTCACATGGCAGAGAGAGAAAGGAAGCATGCTCTCAGGTGTCTCTTCTTATGAAGACACTAATCTCATCATGAGGGCCTCACCTTTATGACTTCCTCAAAACCTAATTATCTCCCAAAGGCCCCATCTCCAAACACGATCACATTGGAGGTCAGGGCATCAACATATGAATTTAGAGAGCACAATTCAGCTCAGAGAACTATATAACCTACAAAAGAAACGAGTTTCTTAAAGGATGTTGAATAGCTCACAGAATCAAAAAGAAATCTAGAGAACCAACAGGGTAGCTCATGGTGGGTAGGTAGCAGGAGTCAACAGTTAATTCATTCATGGTGTTAATACTAGAAGGAATTAGTTCCAACAAACTTTTCAATCTTTGAGTCTCTCCATGCAAGATTCAAACAAATCAAAGAGAATGTGATTATCCTAGCTTGAGTCCTGAGGCAGGGTAACTTGATTAATAGTTTTAAGGCCACATCACAGAATAGGGTGGGGGGAGGGGGGTAGGAACAGGGGGACTAATTCTCCAGAAAAGAGAGAAATGAACACAAGTAGCCAAAAAGCAACAAATATCCAGTGTTCTCTGTTAAGCAAAGACTTAGAAGAAACTTGGGTTTCAATGCTGGCTCAGCCACTCATTAACTGGTCATTTTAGGCAAATTTATTAGACTTTCTGAACCTCAGGTTTTGCATTGTTCGAATAGGAAAAGTAATATTTGTCTAATGGCAATAATGTGTTGACTAAATAAGTTATTCACAGAGCAACTAATGTGTCCTAAATCCTCAGTAAATGTTAGATCCCTCCCTTCTCTCTCTTAAATATGGCAAGACAGCTACTGAGTCACTGTGTATGTCCGTGCACACATAGGTTACTTTTAAAATACAAAATAAAATACAACTTGTGCTATGTGGACATGTTGTACTGCTACAAGTGTTCTGTATATTAGCCAACATCAAAGGGATAACAGACTTTGAGTCAGACTTAAATCCTCTAAGGTAAGAAGGTCAAGTTTTGACATTAGAGGCCCGGAGAATAAACAATCTCAGTGACAATACTGCTCATCATTTCTAAGAGCCAAAAATGAGCCTTCTGTTTGCTAAACACAAATGGACATGTTCCCCATTAGAGTCTCCTGCCAAGTGGCTCGGATATGGGATTTTAACTGAGATTTCTGGTCTTTGAACCCTTGAAATTATATGCAAAACTGAATGTGTGTGTGTGTATGTGTGTATAGGTTGAAAACCAAAGAGAGGGCAAATAAACCCCTAGGAGCCACTCCAAAGAGCAACAGCCACTTTCAAAACTCTCTTCCCTTAAAAGAGTGGATATATGTATACATATAACTGAGTCACTTTGCTGTACAGCAAGAAGCTAACACAACACTGTAAAGCAACTATACTCCAATGAAAATTAATTAAAAATAAAAACTAAAATTAAATAAAGCAGGATAAACTTCCCCCAAAAAAATAAATTAAAAATTGTAAAAAAAAATTCCCTTCCCTTTCAGATGGACTCAATATCCATCATCCTACAGTGTATCCTACTAACATCTACAATAAAAGTGTGTAACACACCAGAAAGTAAACAGCTATGCCAGGGATAAAGCTTATTAAGTTCAGCACTTTAGCACTGGAACTTTTTTCAACAAATATCTTCCCTGAAACCAAGTATGTAAAACAGATTTTCTAGACAAATAGGTTTTACAGGCAGTTTACATCTTCACTGATTTACAGAAAAGACTTCTCTTGTTTTGCAGAAAACCTGAAGCACCTGTGAGAGTCCCTAGAGTCACTTAGAAGACTGCTTACATTGCTGAAATACTGGTGAGCAGCCCTTTTGCAGATGCACGTTCTCCAAACTCAGCTGCAGCTTATCTCTAGCTGGCTTCCTTCCCCTTCCCCACAAAGGCTGTCTCAAAATTCTTCACTCAAGCCCTACCTACTCCCCACCCCCTCATTCCCTGGAGAGCATATGGACTCCTTCACCAAGAGGGTCAAGCCCAAACGTTGGAATTGCTGAGACTTCTTTCCTCTAATGCTCTATAGCCCCACTCATTCTAAGCTCCTTCTCTATTATCTTGGTGTTTTCTCCACTTTAGGCATTCAAATATCACCTTCATAATTTTTGCCATATAATATTTTTGCCACATCTATACTAGTATTACTTAATAGTGTTCTTTATATCAGTTCATTTTATTTACTTATATACATTTAAACTTTTTTCATTAATACTTTTTTACGGAAAACTTAAACATATACAGAAATAGAGAATAACATAAGGAGCCCCTATGTACTCATGAGCTTCAACAATTATCAATCCATAACCAGTCATTTCTCCATTTATACCAACCCGCGTCCCAAATATTTTGAATCAAATCCCAGTCATCATACCATTGCATCAATAAATACTTTAGTATTTGCCTCTGAAAGGTAAGGAATTTCTTTAGACATACTTTTTTCTAAAATTAGCAGATCAGTAAAAAGGGCAGGTGCAAAAGTACGTAGTCCAGAGAGAAAAAAAAGCATCCAAAGTGAGAGAAGGGACTAGAAATGAGAGAGATAGGCAGAGAAAAGTAGGGCAAAGGCTGGCCAGCAAAGACTCCAAAGACTGAGACCCGCCCCAGTGCCAGGAAAATGGTGGGTGTAGGTGAGGGTTCTGGTGCATGAAGTACTGGCAAATCTGGGGTAAATGGGAGTTCGATTGGCAGATGGGAAATATATCCAGGAATAAGGAGTTGGGGAACCAGTTCAGGCCTAGGGACTGATATGGGGTGCTAGATGAGTGACCCTGCAATTAAAGAAACACCAAAGAGAACAGAGAGGGGATGGAGACAGCAAAGGAGAAGAAAGTGGGAGCTGATAGAACAGTGAGGCTGGGAAAGGCACAGCTGGGGACTGAGATTAAAATGGGATACTAGTTTGAGGGAGGGTTTGTTATTAGGAAATGTACGGTAAGCTGGTCTTGAAAAGGGACACTGGGAGGGTTAAGAGAAGCACAGTTGAGGACTGGGTGGGGACAAAGGGACGAAAGCTGTATATTGGATAGGGGCTAAGGAGAGGTATAGGGTATGTGACTGTCCACCCTTAAATGGGTCATGATCTTGGCCTGAGGCAAAAGAACTTCTACACACCACCAATGAATTCCTATCTGTGAGACCCAGTGACCCTTAGCCCTCACTCTACTCTTTTCTCTGCAGCATTTCACTCTCTTGATCACCACCATCTCCTTCCTTTGCATCTTTGAGTTCTATGACCCTCTAATTTTCTGTCTTTAGATTCTCACTCTACCTCTCAAAATCCTTGAGTGGGTCTTCCTTCTCTTCTCTCTGCCCTTCAGAGGCAACGTTCACCAGGGTTATGTACCTCCCGATCAACCTTATCCATTCCCACATCTGTATATTGGTTCCCAAATATACATCTCTAGCTCTACCTACGATCGTGAACCTGGGATCCAAATTACTAATTGCCTATTGTATAACTGTCATCACACTGATGTGCTATGGATATCTTAAATTCCATGTGTTTGAGAACAAACTAAATTTTTTAGCCCCAGAAATCTATTCTTCCTTCCAGTTTCCTGACCTTAGTCACAGTATCTCTAATCACCCATTTGCTAAATGAGAAACCCTGGAGTCAGTTTTGAGTCCTTCCTCTCCTTCTCCACCTGGAGTAGCCATGTTTGTTGCCACCAGTATCTTGTGATCATCCATTCCAAATCTGAGAAATTCCTCAAACCCCCAAAGGCAGAAAAAGCAGAATGTCCCTTTCCCTGCCTCCCTTGCAGCCGGGATAGAAGCTTTTGACCCAGTGAGGAAACCAGAGCTGTACAGTATCACATTCATGAGGTTGAAGGTAGAGGTATGCAGTTTGGAACAAGCAGTCGTGGAGGTTCTGGTATCCCATGCCCAGCATCAGAGTTTACCTGTGGTGTGATACACAGTGCCCAGTGGTGCCAACAGTGGACTCTTCACTATAGGAACCCCATGGTGTGGTGTGACATGGTTCTTGGCTGCATGGCCCCCAATCCTGACTCTTTGGATCTCTTGGAAATCCTGTGACCTAGGAAATATCTTTCCATAATTCTTTTTCTACTTCAGTTAGCTGAGGGTATTCCTTTGCATGCAACTAAGAGTCCTGACACCTAAGTTGCTCCACTTTCCCAAAATCAGTGACTAAGCTTTATCTCCTAGACTTACAGAGTGTTAATCTAATGTTAAGTCCCTCCTTCCTATTCCCATTGCCTCTGTCTTGGTTCTGGCTTCATCAGCTACCTAGACTCCAGGCCCCCTTGCTTCAGCACACCTTGCAATATATATACCTTTGCTCACATCTCCTATGGAACTCATCACTCCATCATCTGTACCTTAAAGATACCTCCATTATAGCACCAACCCCACTCCTTTGGAGTCATTTGTTTAAATCATTGAATTAGTCTATCAGGCAGCTATTTAAAAACATACCACAGACTGGGCAGCTTATAAACAACAGAAATTTATTTCTCATAGTTCTGGTGGCTAGAACTCTGAGATCAAGGTGCCAGCATGGTTGGGCGAGGGCCCTCTTCTGGGTTGCAGGCTTCTTGTTATATCCTCACATGGGCCAAAGGCTGAAAGAGCTCTATGGATCTCTTTTAAAAGAGCTCTAATCCCATTCAGAGGATTGAAAATTTTAGAAAATACATGAACTCATGAACAAATTCTGTTTTTACTGTTTCCAATCCCTACCTTTTTTCATTTAGCAAAAGCCTACCTAGCTTTCAATATCCACCACAAATTGCACCCCTTTTACAAAGCCGTTCTTACTACCCCCAGTCAGAATTGATCATTCTTTCCTCTGGATTCCCAAAGCTCTTTGTTGATAGCTGATAAAGAACTCATCACAAGGCTCATGACTTGATTTATAGTTATTTACTTATTTATATGAGCATCTCTCTAATTAAACATATATTTATTGAGGACAAGGGCCTATAGTACTTTCCCTTATAATATGCATAGTACCCATAACGGTTAATTTTGTGTCAACTTGGCTAGGCCACGGTACACAGATTTTTGGTCAAACACTAATCTATATGTTGCTGTGAAAGTATTTTTTAGATGAGATTAGTATTTAAATCAGTAAATTTTGAGAAAGGCAAATTACTTTCCATAATTTAGATGGGTCTCATCCAATAAGTTGAAAATGTTGATAGAAAAAAGACTGACCTCCCCCAATGAAGAGGGAAGGCAGCCTCCAGACTGCCTCAGACTTGAGCTGCAACATCAGCTCTTCTCTGGGTCTCCAACCTGTCAGCCTACCCTGCATATTTTGGACCTGCCATTCTCCATAATCCAATTTCTTAAAATAAATCTAAATAGATTATGGCCAGATAGATAGATGGAAAGATAGACTGATCAATCTGTGAGTGTGTGTGTGAGAGAGAGAGAGGGAGAGACACTGAACAGGTTTGAACTGTGCAGGTCCATTTATATGTGGAGTTTTTTCAATAAATCCATACTACAGTACTACACTATCTGTAGTTGGTTAGATGTGGGACCTTGGATATAAAGAGCCAACTGTAAAGTTATACATGAATTTTCGACTGTGCAGGGGTCTGTGCTCCTACCCCCCCCCATGTTGTTCAAGGGTTAACTGTATAGATACATACATACATACATACATACATACATAAATAATCTACCTATATCTATATATATAAGTGCTATATCATATATAGGATATCCTATTAATTCTGTTTGTCTGAGAACCCTGGTGAATACAGTATTTCTCCAGTGTGTGTCCTCCCATGGTAAGTGTTCAGTAACTGCTCCATGAATGGGTGAGCTGGAAGTGAACAGATGAAGTGAATAAGAGAAAATGAAAACTGCTGAAGAATGTGAGGCAATTGAGCACGGCGACAAGGAGAGTGGGGAAAGTCCCGGTGGGCGGAACACCATCCTGAGGGTGAGGACTCACGAATCCCACCTCTTCTCCAGTTTTCCTAGGCAAGGCCCAGGGCAGACATTGCCTGTTCAGTAATAAAAGCAGTATGTGAGGCCAGAGATTCTTTTGGCTGAATCTCTAAGAGACCAGGGTTCAGATAGGGTAACAGTAAAGAAAGTCCCCAACAGTGAGTCAGTGCCCAGTAAACGCTGCTGCCTGACTAAAACAATGACACGATTCTTATCTAGGCTACACCTAAGTTCAGTGGCAGAGGCCAGCCATGGACCTCTGTCCTTTCGTACAGTGCTTCCCCTTTTGGCTCATCAAACCTGTTGTGATGCCTACATCTTCCTTCACACTTTCCCTGACAATGTTATTCCCAGAGCCCCTTATCTCTCAGCACCTTGTACCAGCTAGATGGCCTGTCAGCTCCTTTGAGTTTCCCAGCATTGCCCAGCCAGGACTGCGTTTAAAAGCCATCTCACTCTCTAGTCTCTGCAAATACAGGAACTGTGTAAGCAGGTTTTTTAAAGGGGAAACTATAAAATGTGGACAGTAAATTATATCGCTGTTTTCCCCTCCCATTGAAAAATGGCAGGCTGCTAAGTGGTTTGGAGCTCAGTCAGAATTTCAGATTAAAGGGAGTCGAATCTCAACCTCACATTACTTCTAGAGCATGAAAAAGAAAGCAGCTTAAATAGTCCCCATAACTGACAGGGGAAAAGGGGGGTGACAGTCATGATTGCTATTTTTGTATTTGTAGATGGATGGAAGGTCTCTGGAGCTTTTTTAAGCCCAAGTATGCCCATTTTAAAGCAAGCCAATTTAAGAAAATCCAGGGTAGCAAAGCAGATGAATTGGAACGTAGTTCTTCGTATCACAAAAGAATTCTTCACTCCAAAAGCAATTAAGACAATCTCTATGATTATTAATGGCTTAAAAGTCTACCACAAATGGGTCTCTAATGATCCATCAGCAAAGTATTTCCCTTACTGAAGGTCCTGGTAATTATTTAGAGACTATAATGAGCCATGTCCATGTTGCATTATTTAAAACCTGTATTTACTGGAAGCCTAAACTGAGCAAAGGGTTTCCTACACATACACAAATGGCCTCTCTTGTCAGATTGAATTGCAAAAGGAAAATTAAAAGTAAATAAAGAATGTAACCTTAAGAACGAGATTACTTGAGATTCAAAATAATATCGTTATGCACTCATTTTTACACAGCATTAACTTTAAACAAAAGATTGAGTACCTAATATTATAGAAGCCTTGATTACACTATTTGTTCATTCCACAGATATTTTGATTAACTAATACCTCTAAAGCAATGTGCTATTCCCTAAAGTGGATACAAAATGACGGTGATGTTTTCCCTCCAAGAAAGTTGAAGAAATATGCCATTCATATGAACCACTGAAGAAATAAGGTCAAAAATTATAGAGTGCCATGTGAAAGAAACAGATCGTAAGCAAAACAAGAATGGGGAGACCAATATGGGCTGAAGTGGTGAGAGATATGAAACTTGAGCTAGCTGCTGAAGAAGAGGTAGATGAGAGGAGGAAAGACAAGAATTTGCCGGCTCTCAGGCCCTATTGTTCAGGCTCTCCCTGTTCTCGGGATTCACACTGAAAGGGTAGACTACAACTCCACAGTGTCCAAGTGACATTCAAACCTGTTTTAATGATGAATCTAGGCTAGAACTCACAGAGCAGTTTTCCTTCTTCTCTCTTCATTAATCTGCCAGCACTAGCAGTTTTCTGCCACAAACGCTTAGCCAAGTGTTAACAGGAATGTAAGTGTTCCCACCTGTTCTCGTCCTCATTACACCCTTATGACGTGTTCTATCTCTATAATAGATATCCTTAATACAACCCCTGACTCCAATGAATTCCCCTCCAATGGTTGGAAATTTTGTCCATGACCATCCCAGGGACAATAGGTGCTATTTCATTACATTGTAGTAAGGTCAAAGACTTGGAGAAAGATCTGCAGGTTAATTGCCCTAGAATTAAACCTTTGAGTCCCACAGCAGGGACAGAGGTAAGAATCATCTGGCACAAAGAGAACTCCCTCTCTGGCACCAGGCCAAGGGACTGAAGTGTGTGTGTATACACACACACATACACACACACACATTCATATTTTATATATATATATATACACACACACACACACACACACACTATATATGTACTTTGCTATACATCTGAACCTAACACAACACTGGAAATCAACTATACATCAATAGAAAATTTAAAAATCCAGGGCTAGAGGGTAGAGGGCAATCCACTTCATATACCAAATATGCTAGTTATATTTCTAGATCATGACATCTTTTACTTCCATAGATGGAACTAAAATTTACACTTTACACTTTAAAAATTTCTTTCCCTTACTTTATCTCATGTTCTAAATGCTTTCAAATAAAAGATGCTTCAAAACTAGAAAGTATTAGTTTGCTTTATTGTGGTGTAACATATATACAATGTAGAGCCCAAGTCTTACGCATACCGCTCAATGAATGTAACCACCACTCAGGATCATGGTATATGTCATTTCCAGCTCAGAAGACTCTCTTCTGCTCCTCCTCTCAATAATTTTTTCCTTCATAGCGTTGAAGTTTTTTTAAATTACAATTAAAATTGGAAACAATAACTCTCAGCTATGCTCAATCCACTGATGTTTGGGGAAGCTGATTTGATTCACTGATGTGCTTTCAAAGTTCCAAGAAACAGTGATGGAAAAGAAAAAATAAATTACCTGTGTTCCTGGTTTACATCAAGAAAAAGTGTACTACCCCTCACATCCAACCCCCGCCTTTTGAAATCACTCATTAGGGATTTTTTAAAAAATATTTTTAGAAGAATATCATATCTAAGAAATATTGACAACAGGAATAACAAGTACCAGAAGACAATTACTAGCCTTTAAAAATTTTAAGTCAGAAATATATCCCAATATATAGCCATTACCAACATGTGAGGTCAGTGCAAAGAGGATAAAGGGAGTTGAGCAAAGGGGACACCTTGCCTGGCTATTTTTTGGTGATGTCTTTTCTAATTTTTATGCTTTAACTTTATCTCACTTAGCATGGAAATAAGATACCGGCATAGATGTCACTGAGGGCAAGAATCAGAAGCAAAAAGCAATTCCCAGAAAAGGGAATATCACACCTTCCTGAGAAAGTTAGACTGGGTTATTTCAGGAAACTATAGACCTACGACTATTTAAATAGCTAAGCAGGTGACTTTTTTCCCCTGTAGGCAACATAACACAAACCACAGACGAGAAATATCCTGGTGAAAATCAGGCAAAATGAAGAGAAGTTTCACAAATGCTATAAACTATAGACAGAACCGGGAGACTTCACCACAATAACTACCGCCATGGTCAGGGTTTGAAGCACATTCTGTAATTAGTGAAGGTTAAAGTTTTTCAATTTAATTATCATCTATTTACTGAAAGTACAAGACTGAAATCTTTATGAGAGCCGCAATTACATACTTCTGCCCATCTTTCAACAGCTGTCTGCAGTACTCTAATGCCAACTTTATTTACAACATGATATAACCGAAATTAGCTTTGAGTAAAGAAACTTAGATACAAGCTTAAGACTCTCCCTGGGCTTATGAGGGTCTGTATCTTTCTCCACTCCCGGACATAATCTCTATTCAACATTCACTACTGTCCATGGCAACAAGAGGCAAGGACACCAAGCCTGGCTTCCAATTACCACCTGGTTGATAGCATTAAGAAATACTAGAGTCAAAGCAGAAGAAACTATTGTCCCTCTGCTACCATTTTCTTTCTCATTCTCATGGTCAATAGGACACACAAATCTATGTCACTTAAAATTCTTTAACTGCTAATCCATCCCAAAGGAGTTAACAAGTTAAATTACTCCCTCTCTCCATCAGAGGATAAACCACAATGACCAGTAGACTAGCTTTCTTACAGGTAAACTTATGAATGGATCATGTACTGCTTGGGAGCCCCTTACACACAGTCTCACATACTCAGTTCAGATGTATTGGGAGCCTCCAGCAAACACTTACCATCTTGTGTTCCAAAAGCCTTTCGAACAGCATAGTATAGCAGAAGGCAGAATGATGAACCTCCAATTCCAACTTCAGTGCTAACTACCTGTATGAAATTAGCAACATATCTCACTTCTCTGTGCTTGGGAATGACATGTAGCCACCCCCCAGGTTGCTAAAAGGAGTAAATAAAGTAAGGCATGTAAAGTACCTACTGCAGCCCCCAACTAAATAAGACCACACATCAGGATTGTATATTGCAGTACAGTTGTGTGTACTTCATATAGAGTCTCTGATCTTTGCTGATCTACCCGAATAAGACATGGTATGACTTGTGTTCCCTGGGAAATGGACTCTGAGATGGCTGTTGCTATGCAGGAGAGTTCTTGAGAAATGCACTCAGGATCAACAATTACAGAGGAGTAAAGGAAATAGGAATGGGCATAGAGAGGAGTTGAACTATATTGCAGTTGTAACAAAGGACTCAGCTAATCCCACAGGGTTCTCTGGAGCTGGGATGGTCCTTCTGATTTGTACCACTTGAGTCAAGGGACTGAGTTTTATAACCCCACAGTGACGAGTCATTCAACACAGGCCATTTCCCAGGGAGAGGCATAATATCGAGGTGGCTCCCTTCAGCTGAAAGTAATGTCCAGACAGGGATTCAGCTGAGAACTATCAGCCCTCAACAGTCCAGCAACTGAGTGCCTCAGTTTTGAAGAGAAGAATCTCAGCAGTGCCCCACATCCACTACAGCCCAGTACTTGTGCCACTTGTATCCACTGGCTTCATATGATATGCTCTAGGGAAAATCCTCCAAGATTCTGATTGGTCTCTTTTTCTGAGGATGCTGAAAGAGGTTAGTGGGACAAACTCACTGCAGCTGGTCTTGAGGCTGTCATTGTATCCCTCCTCTATTACCCATTCTAGATTCTTCTTACCCTCAACTAGCAGCTCTTCTGGTGTAGGTTGTTTAATTTATGGGGTGACTCAGACCTCATCCCTGAAGGGACTGAGTTTCTAGTCATCATGGCTTTCTCAGGCCATGACTGATATATTTTTCCATTGACTATTTTTTTTTTTTTTTCCGGTACGCGGGCCTCTCACTGTTGTGGCCTCTCCCGTTGCGGAGCACAGGCTCTGGATGCACAGGCTTAGTGGTCATGGCTCACAGGCCCAGCCGCATCCCCTGCATCGGCAGGCAGACTCTCAACCACCACGCCACCAGGGAAGCCCTCCATTGACTTTTAAATTGGGCAACAAGTACTAAAAAATCCCCCAGTGGATCACCTAAGGGCCAAAGAGATTTTTCCAGACCTTACTAATGTAGCAGCAGGGTCAATTACTCCTGCCAGGAGGTCGACTCCTTTTTCATAACTGCTGGTCTCTTGGCCTGAGGAATCTGAAGTGATGGAGTTTCAGCATAGCTTAAAGCTTAACAGGATGTAATACTGTTCTTTGATGGAAGTGCTCCTCTTCTGGGAAACAGGACCTCTAAACCCATAAATCCCTGAGTTGTGCGGACAGGAAGCCCAAATTCCCCACTGAGTGGGCCACTGAGACAGGTGGTAAATGAGGCTGTTCCTACTTCCAATTGTTGGTCCCTGGGTCCATGTATTCTTCCTCTTAGACACATGAACTATATAACGATGGTTGACTGAGGGGACATACTGCACTTACACCCCATCTTTAAAGGTTATCATCTCTAAGCTGGCACCTCAATAGTGCTTTCACAAGGTCATTCTATCACTCTACTAAGCAAGCAGCTTCTTGATGGTGTGGTATTTAATAAGGTTAGAGAATCCTACGATCACGTATCCACTTCCACACATCCTTTGCTGTAGATAGGGTACCTTGGTTTAATACAGTGTCATGCAAATCCTCTGCTGGTGGACCAAACACTCCCTAGCTCCAGGATAGTGGTGTTCATTGACGTCCTGCAGGAAGGTAAGGCAAACCCACACCCAGAACCTATGCTGATTCCAGGGTGAAAAGAGTTCAATGTAATTAAGCTCTCACTAATTACTGGTAGGTATTCTTGAGGGATGGTGCCATACAGGGGACTCAGCATTGGTCTCTTATAAATTGAATGCTTTTGTCCCCCCAGTATGCATATGTTGAAACCCTACCCCCACCCACGTGATGATATTAGAAGGTTTGATGATACTAGGTACCTTTGAGAGGTAATTAGGATTAGATGAGGTCATGAGAGTGGAGCCCTCATGAATGGGATTAGTGCCCACATAAGATCCACAAGAGCACTTGCTTCCCTTCTCTGCTCCCCACCATGTAAGGATACAATGAGAAGCTGGCAGTCTGCAACCTGGGAGAGGGCCCTCACCAGAACTTGACTATGCTGACATCCTGATCTCAGACCGCCAACCTCCAGAACTGTGAGAAATAAATTTCTGTTGTTTATAAGTGACCAAGTCCATGGCACTTTGTTAAAACATCCTGAACTAAGACAGTATCTATTGCTGAAATTTGGCCATTCAGTAGCTGCAGTAACTAAATGAACGTTGTAAAGGAGAGCTCATACTGTTGGGCCCATGTGTAGCCTCCATCACAGCCATCATGGCTATTCCACTTATGTTCCTGTTATGTCAGCATTGAGATGACCAAAGACAGAGACTGGGTAACATCAGCTAAGTCATTTTGAGACTGGCTGAGGCCTGGGACCTGGGACCCTTTACTGGAGCACTTGCACCTGGACAAACGTCTCCTTGAGCAACAGAATACAAAGAAACTATAAGAGACTAAAAATAACTGCATGCATGTGCAGTTGGGGCAAATTATGAGCAATAAGGTAAGAAAAGGCCAAAACCCAACTGCCACTTCTGAGGTGCCAAGAGCAAAAGCAGGGTTCTGCGCATGATCCCTGCACACAGCGCCACCAAGGAGGTGCAAGCAACGGAACCTGTTTCTTGTTCTCACTCCCTCATGCTAGAGCATGAGTCCCAATAAAGCCTTGCCTGAATTTCTCATCTGGCCTCTTAGCAATTTCTGTTGATTAAAGAGTCCAAGGACCCAGGCTGGTAACAATTTGGTCTACTTGGTTGTTTAGTTGCCCTTCCACTATGGATGCTCTCTGGTGGAGATTAACATGTGATATAAATATCTTCACACTATGCCCACTCCCATGTGTCCATCTATATGCTCCTCTCCAGACCTCCTCATCCCCTATCTTCTAATCTTTCTCCTTCCAGTCCCCTAGCTAACCAGATAAACCATTTTCCACAGTCTATGAGTTTATAAATATTCTTACTTCAGGCTACTTCTCTTTCTACACACCATTGCCAGCCATCTGCACTAACCAAGGTCCAAAATCCCACTTTACAGCAGCTTCCTCAGAGCACTTCTGTTACCAAATCTCTTAGGTCTGTTTCCCTGGGAAACAGATTCTGAAGGAAATTTGAGTGCAGAAAGTTCATTGAGGAAGATCCTTGGATCCACGCCTTTGGGGGCGTAGCTGTGGACAGAGAGAAGAGTTGAACTTCAGTGCAGTCGCAACAAAGGATTCAGCTGTCACACTGTGAATCTCTGGAGCTGGGATGGCCCTTCCTCAAAGCAAAGAGACTGAGCCTTTAGTCCCCTGCCTGACCAGTCATTGTATGTAGGCTGCCCCTGGGAAGGTGGTACGATTTGCGTGAGATAAACCTTGGCCTGAGGGCAATTCCCAGAGAGGGATTTAGCTCAGGGCCCTCAGCTTCCAACTTTCCCAGTTACTAGGGGAATTAGTGACTTGGTTCTGAAGGGGAGATCTAGGTAGTACACCATAGCATCCACTATGTAGTATAAACCCTACAATACACATACACACCTTTATTTTTTTAATGAGACCTAGGATAAGGTCAAGTAACAATGCATTTTTTGCTAGATATTTCTAAGAAAAGTAATGCTCCCCACCCTTCAAAATGCGTAAGACTATTCTTTTACTACAAGGAAAGTACACAAATGATTTATAATAAATCAAGGACAAGGTCAAGAATTTAGATGCTCTTGACACAATGAAACCATAATATAACATCTAACATAGATAAATGTCAGATCAAAATATTTAATTGCACAAACATAGACCAAAGGAGACCTGATAGGATAACATTTCACACAGAAAATATGCAGGGGAGTTAGTTGCTCCCAAGCTTAATATGTGTCAAGAGTATAAGGGCAACTACCAAGAAAGCAAATGTATTTAGTCTCTATTAATAGAAATGTAGTTGCTAGCAGATGTTATGGTTCTGCTGTATGTTCCATAATGGACAACCACATCTGGAGAGATACTCAGTTCTCAACCTCACATTTTAAAAGACACAGTTCAAAACCAGACTGAGTCCTAAGAATAGCAATCAGAGGTCTGAAAATAATGCCCTATGGAGAAAAGCTGAAGGGTATGGGAGTGGTTATTCCAGAAAGAAGAGGCCTCCATGAGGAGGAAGGCAGTCGATTGAATATATTGGGTCTGGGTTTTTCCAGAAAGAAGGACTAGGATTTGTGGGTATAAATTACAGGGAACAGATGTCAACTCAATATAATGAAAAATTTTCAAGCAATTAGAACCGTTCAACACCAGAGCCAGCAGTGATTGGCCCTGCCCTGAAAGTATCCAAGTCAAGGCTCCCCTCAGGGATGCTGGGAGCCCCCCTACCCCACACCAAAACATACACTTTAAAATCTTATTTTTCTAAGGTCAGGGGTTAAGAACTATGACCATACCAGGCCAGAGAAGAAGTAAATTTCAAAAAAAAAGAGGCTAATTTTCCTTTACTCCTCCTTACACACACACACACACACACACACACACACACACACACACACACATATAACTCTTCCAAGCTCAGCAAGAGGGCAGGAATCCTGCTTCTATTATTCCCTTTGCCAAGAGAACAGAATCACGGATAAATAACATCTGAAAGATGAAATGGCTAACAGCTCACTAACAAACCAATATAACTCAGATGTTTTTTATCTCTTATCTAGATATGTCTATCCATACTCTTTCTTAAGAACTCCTCAATAAAACTAGTCATTGTGTGAACTCAAGTAAATTGTCACCTCCTTGGGGCCCAGTTCCCCATTTGGGAATAAATACAGGAGTTGGCACTAAGTAATGCCTCAATCTCTTTCAGCCCAAGAAGTCTCATAGCCCAAGGGAAGGAGTATTGTTTTTATTACGAATGACTTAAAAGTTATTAGTTATCCAGAAGCAACTTCTTTTTTTCTGGCTACACAAAGTAGTCATAGAAGATCTGTTTGTTGTTAAAATCTATGACTTAGTAAAACACCCGCAAAAGTGCAAAAGATAAAGAACTCCCAGGAAGAAAAATCTCTAGAATAATCAGAGATGTTTGTTTGGTTTGGTTTTTCACTCATTTTTATTTTTTCCTGTGAGTTCACAGAAAAGTTTCAAAAATCAACTGCTCTGGGCTTCCCTGGTGGCGCAGTGGTTGAGAGTCCGCCTGCCGATGCAGGGGACGCGGGTTCGTGCCCCGGTCCGGGAGGATCCCACATGCCGCGGAGCGGCTGGGCCCGTGAGCCATGGCCGCTGAGCCTGCGCGTCCGGAGCCTGTTCTCCGCAACGGGAGAGGCCGCAGCAGTGAGAGGCCCGCGTACAGCAAAAAAAAAAAAAAAAAAATCAACTGCTCTACATTAGGTATACGTGACTAGGGGAAGTCAGCTGACTTTAGGGACTCTGTGTGAAAAAGAATATCCACCTAAAAATGATGCTTTTTTTAATAAAAAGAGAGGACATTGGGAAACTTTTTTTTTTTTTTTTGGTAGAAAACATTGTAGAATACTATTAAGATAGGAACAGAACTGACTGGGATTTTTTTAAGGAACAGGTATGTTATGTTACACATGTGTTTCAGGAGATTTGTATAATATTTTAAAAGCTTATCATCTTATATTTGAATCAAAGTTCAACAAAAGAATTAAAATATATATTATATGACATTATTAAAATTATTTAAAATATAATCAAGGTATTATTAAATAACTTTTCATCTGAATCCAAAAAAGGGAATTCCCTGGTGGTCCAGTGGTTAGGACTCCACGCTTTCACTGCCTAGGGCCTGGGTTCGATCTCTGGTTGGGGAACTAAGATCCCACAAGCCATGCGGCACTGCCGAAAAAGGTAAAAAATGTATTTTATTTTCTTTCCATCTAGGAGCAGCATTCTAGATAGCAGAGTGAGGAGCTGACTAGAAGGCATACCTTGGATGGTAACAAAAGGCACATCCCTCCTTAAATATGTACCTCAAACCTAACACAGATCTGAAATATTTATATTTGCTATTACCGTGGGTTCTGGTACTCTGGTCACTGCTAAAATACACTATACTCTCTGAAAGAACAACACAACTTAGTAACATTTATTTTCGGATAATCAACAGATTAGTCATCTTAAATGCTAGTCACAAGCAGCATTAAAAGTAAGTGTAATCTTAATCTATATTAATAGAAGTGTAAGTTCATAATGAAGAAAATAAAACCCAGGGAAAGAAAATGTCAGTATAATCTGGGAGAGGGGTGGGAGTAAAGAAGGTGAAAGAAGGTCAGAAGGTGGAGGTGTCCAGATGGGAGGACCTAGTGAAGGAGCAGCAAAGTGGGAGAGGGTGTGGGAATTCTGGAGGTAGCACTGAGTTTCTGGGCCTTGGAGCTGAGGAAAAAGATGCGTGACTTGAAGGATGGGTCATGCACCCAAGTTTAAATGAGGAATTAGCTAATGTTTGTGAGGTGCTTTGCCCTTTACAAAGTACTTTCATATTGTTGATAGTATTTAATCTATCCACCATCTGAGTTAGCATCTATCTATTATTCTCATCTTAAAGATAGAAACCAAAGCTGAGATGAAATGATTTGCCCTGATTCACATGAGGTCTTTAAATTCCGATCTCACACACTCATCACACACCAGAGAGCAGCTTCAAGATGGTTTTTGGTTTATTTTACCAACTTTGCAGATATTAGATGGAAAATGGACTAGTTAAAAATAAATAGTACTGAATATACCACACTTTATACACTTCAAAGTGCATTCACATACAGTCTGTTGTTTAGTCCTCGGGAACTGTTATCTCCATTTTATAGATTTAGGAAATTGTGACATAGAATAACTCAAAATTCTATAAGAAAGCATTGATGTTGCACTACAAGTAAAGTCCACCAAGTCTGGCTTTTCCTATACTATCATGCTGGATCCCTTTTCTGGTGTGTGGCCTTTGCAAAGCTGATATCAGGATGAGTGAGACCATGATGAATGAGACTTATAGAAAAGAAGACTGGAAGGAGAAGCAAAATATTCACAGAAATCGAATAGGATTCCATATTCAGAAGTTACATTAAACTGGTTTGAAAAAACCTACAAGTTAAAATATTAATAGCAACAACAATAATAAGTGCTTTGGAAAGGAAAAAACAAGGTCTGTGCTAAAAATCACCACACAGGTCTCCTATAACTGTTGCCCACACCACCAAGAAATGCAATATGAAAGATCAATGTACATTAAAAATAAACCACAGGGCTTCCCTGGTGGCACAGTGGTTGGGAGTCCGCCTGCCGATGCAGAGGACACAGGTTTGTGCCCCGGTCCGGGCAGATCCCACATGCCGCGGAGCGACTAGGCCCGTGAGCCATGGCTACTGAGCCTGCGCTTCCGGAGCCTGTGCTCCGCAACGGTAGAGGCCACAACAGTGAGAGGCCCGCGTACCGCAAAAAATAATAATAATAATAAAATAAAATAAAAAAATAAACCACAACAACTGAATAGATAAGAGGCATGATGATCCCCATCTGAGCTGCCAAAATAATTGTGTCTAGTTTTTCTAAAGCTGTACTGCAGGGGGGAAGGCATCTTGATATCACAGATGGGGGAAATGATTTTACTGACTAAGCTCATCATATATGTGATAGACAATCAGTAGGTATTTTACTTTTATAGGGCAGTGGGTAAACATTCCCAGGAAAACTGAATAACATTTGAATAAGATTTCATTTATTGCAGCTGACATATTTCCTTTTTTGAGCTCCCTGTTTTGTACTATTTCATCTTCAATAACAGATGAAAATGTATTTGTGAAAAGTCGTAAGTGATACTAATATTCTGCTGATACTCTTCTTCAAGACGAAGACTGCTTATGTCATGTTGCAGTTGGTTTACTGATTTTAAAAACTGCAAAATAAAGACCTGAGAAATAATTAGCTCAGCAATTCCTGACCTCAATTTAGTAATGCAGTTTTCTACCCATCGCACACCAGGATATCTGCAATTATTCCAAAGCCTATTATGGATTTTTTCCAAAAGTCTCAAAATAAACCAAAAATAATAAGTTGAAAAACTTTTAGGAGATAAGGTGGCAAAAGAGCGTCACAAAATTGCATTACAGGTACTGAATACAAGTCTAAAAAGAAATCTGGAGATCAATTAGATCACAAGTCTAAAAAGAAGTCTGGAGCTGAATTAGATCAGTGGTTCTCAACCTTAGCTGAACAGTAGAATCCACTGGGAGTTTTTTTTTAAAACACCTCAGATGAATTACATCAGAATATTTGGGAGTAGGACATAGGTATGAGTATTTTTTTCAGGTTCCCCAGGAGATTTCAATGTACAGCCAAGGTTGGAAACAACTGGAATAGAACCATTAAAAGACTAAATCCTTCAAATGGTGCTATCTTCTGTTAGGCTTAAGCGGGGTGGTGGGGGGATTATGTTAAACAAAGTGAGAGCTGGCTGAATCACTGCCTAACTCCATGCCTAAGGCAAGTCTTCAATTCTATGAGTCTCCAGACTTCCTCAAAGGGCCTGCCACGAAGAAGAAACTAAATGAGAGAACTTCCTCAAAGGGCCTGCCACGAAGAAGAAACTAAATGAGAGAACACGTGAAAGCACCTAGCCCACTAGGTGAATAAATCAGCCCACTAGCACTGAATAAATCTCCCTTCCCTCCCCTTCCATCCCTCCAAGGGTTTTAGGTAAACACTACTTCTGACCAAATGGATTATAAACTAATAGATCTAAACACAGGGCACAACTGTTCCCAAAGAATTTTTCTTTTTTTAAATTTATTTCTTTTTATTTTTGGTTACGTTGAGTCTTTGTTGCTGCACGCAGGCTTTCCCTAGTTGTGCTGAGTGGGGGCTACTCTTCGTTGTGGTCACGGGCTTCTCTTGTTGCTGAGCATGGGCTCCAGGTAAGCGGGCTTCAGTAGTTGTGGCACACAGGCTCAGTAGTTGTGGCTCACGGGCTCTAGAGCGCAGGCTCGGTAGTTGTGGCGCATGGGCTTATTTGCTCTGCGGCATGGGGGATCCTCCCAGACGAGGGCTCGAACCCATGTCTCCTGTGTTGGCAGGCAGATTCTTAACCACTGTGCCACCAGGGAAGCCCCTCCCAAAGAACTTTTAGGCAAATACAACTACAGCCATTCTTTGGCCAATAATGGAAAAGAAATATGCAGAGTCTTCAATTCACTAATGAACCTCATGCCAAAAGCTCATCTAAAAATTGGTTGGTTGAAGCAAAAATGGGATGTCATATTTTGCCAGTTAGCTAAGCCAAAAGATTTGATAATCACCAGTGTTGGCAAGAATGTGGAAAAAGAAGGTTGTGGAAATGTAAATTAGTACAAACTTTTTTTGGAGAGCAATTTGACAGTATCTATCAAAAATTTAAATGTACATACCTTCCATCTAACTAATCTGTTTCTGGACATCTATCCTAGAGACATACCTGCACATGACTACACAAAGAGATATTATTATGTTTTTGTTTTTGTTTTTCTTTCACGGAATTTATGACTTTGTCAAATTCTTTCTTTGTAGTCCATCTTTGTACTAGAAGGTAAAGCCCTGTGGAAAGAGGTTCTTCAGCCTTGTTCACCAAGTGAGAAGGGCCGGGCTTGTCAACAGGGCCCATGTTATGCTAATATTTGCTGCCCACAATGTCATGCTGCTAGAAATACACATTTCTTTGGTTTCTGATGCACTATCTCAATCAATCGATTCATGGCTCATTTTATTTACTTTATTTTAAATGATATATAAACACTCATGAATACCCCATCGAACCTAAACAATGATATTAACAATAACTAATATCTATTTATATGCTCTCCCCATGACGTCCTCTGTGTGCCCTCCACCCTCACCGCTTCAGGGGTAACCAACCACTATCCTGAACCTTGTGTTTATTATTCCTTAGCTTGTTTTTCAATGTTACAAAAATGGTATTGTACTATATATAGTTTCCTGGGATTTTCTTTTTTCACTAACATTTTGTGACAGATTCATCCAAGTGTCATGTATATTTGTACTTTCATTCATTGCAAGTAAATATTACATTGTGAGAATTAACCACAATATATTTATCTATTCTCCTATAGTTGGCATTTTTGTGTTTCCATTTTGTGCACACTCTTCCTGACATTTTTATAGCACCAGGTCGACTTCTGGCAGGAAAGCTGGCTGACATCACACTAACCCTATCGCCTATAAGAATCACTGATGGGCTCCCCTAACAGGTTTAATTTTTCTCCCCACTCCCTCCCCCAACCAGACTGGTTCAAGAGAGGGAACCCATAAAACGGGCAACACTCCTTTTAAAAGGCAGCACTTGGCAGCAAACATTTATTGGTATAACTGGTCCCTTCCAGAACTATTCTGTTACCTCCAACCCCAGGCTGGCTGCTTACTTTGCCCACCTGCCAGAATTTTAAAGATATTTTAATTTGAAAGACAAATTCCTAAACAGTTTGATATCAATACTTTATTCCCATCTTTGCAGTCAACTGCAAAGAGAATTTTAGCTACTGTTATTAACTCCAACAGATATTCTTGTTTAGCACTAATACTTGACATCAAATGCCAAAAAATGCACAGAGGGGCTCCTTGACTGGTAAACACACACACGCACGCACACACACAAACACTAGCCTGAATAAAAAATCCAGTAACAGTAGCTACATATACCCCATTTTATTTCCTCTCACTAAGATATGACATACAAGATTTAAAGCAATTTAGGAAAAGAAGAAAGAATAACCTATGCATTGTCTTGTAACTATATATTTTTTAACTTAATTTAGAATAGTGCCCAAGTTGTTTGTAACGCCTGTATAAATACTGCTTTGGTCTCATCAGTATCTTATGATCTTTTCTGGTGTTCCCATTGTCCAAAGACCTCAAATTACAGAAATCATTTCTTTTTAATTAGGTTTTTATTTAATTTTTTATTTTTTGGCCATGCCACGCAGCATGCAGGATCCTAGTTCCCCAACCAGGGACTGAACCCGCGTCCCCTGCAGTGCAAGCACAGAGTCCCAACCACTGGACCACCAGGGAAGTCCCTAATTAGGTTTTCTTAAAGTTGCTGCCTCCACCCAGGAAAGTGAAAACAAGAGGGACCACCAACTAGGGACCATCAAACTAAAAATAGCCATGTAGATAACCACAGGCCTCACCCTGCACCTCTCTGTTCAGATTACAGGGGTTAAGTGTTAGGGTATGTGTTTTGCTAAAACCATGGCCTCAAATTCCTAAACACACACTCACCAGTCCTGCTCTCTACCATGGCCTACATTCTCTGGATCAAGGAACAACCGTCCACCTTGCCTCCCCGTCAGCTTCTGCACACACCCAGCCCTGCCCTTCCATAGCCCCTCAGCCCCGTCACTTCTGATAGCCTCTTCCTCAGTCCTGCATGGCTGCAACGGGGAACACTGGTGGAGGACATCCAGCCAGCAAGCTACCTTCAACCCCAGCAGGAACTGGAATGCTACTCAACAGTCCCTTCTGGAGCCCATTTGTGAGCAACTAACTGTTCCTGGCCCCCCAAACAGCTAAGTAAAACCAAGCCTTCCTAACCTTTTTGCCCTGTGGCCAGCGCCACTCTTCCCAAAGACTACTGAGATCATCAGTGTGAACTTCCTCAACATCTCACACCTCTCCAGCCCACGCTTTTACCTATTTTTATCCGTATCCATCTGTGCCAGCTTTCCTCTCATTCCAAAGGAAGTGGCCTCCCTTTTCTGGTTTCTGGCTAATTCCTTCACCTGTGCTGGCAAATTCTACCCCTCCCACATAGTGTAGAATCACCCTTATTCTTTCTCTCTCTAGTTTCGCTACTTTCCCACACACCCAAGAGTTCATTCTTAAAACCAACAAACAAAACTCCACCATCCCTATTTTTCCCTTTCCCCTCGCAAAAAGAACAGAGGACAATTCCAGCCCAGGTCCACTTCATACCTCCTGTCCACTCTTCCACAGACTGCAATCTGGATTCCAACCCTACCACTCCACTCAAGGGGCTCTGGCAAGACTGTAACACCACCCTCACACACACACACACACACACACACACACACACACACACACACACACACACACACACTCACTCACTCCCAGGTGCTAAATCAAATGCTTTTTTTCTTTCCGTGAAAACCTTAGCTGACCTCTTTGTGGCAGTTGACGGTATTAACCACTCCCTTCCTCCTGAAATTTTCTTATCTCTTGGCTTATAATTCTTGCTTCTCCTCTTAACATATATGACTATTGTTTCCTTTTCTCATTCCCCTTTTCTTGCCTCCTGTTCTGTTGCCGTCCTCTTAAAATGCTCATGTTCCCTATGGCCCTAACGTTGGCCTTCTACTCATTACTCTGAGCATATGTTCATTAGAAAGTTCCACCTCCCTAATATCCATTCTGAAGCCGCCACTCCTCACAGAGCTATAGACCCATACAGCCAGCTGTCCTCGGGGCATCTCAAGTGTAACAAGTCTCACACTGACATATTTCCCCTCATTCCCAACCTACCCACCCCCCAAACCAACAACCCAACCCTCCTGATTTCTCTTTCTAAGTGAATGCGAGCACCATCTGCCTAATTCCACCCAAGTGGGATCCCTGAGAAGTCTGATGGCAGCTCCTCCACGTTCGTTCAGTCAGTCCCTGAAGCTTATATAATCAACCTCCTTAACATCATTACCATCTACTCTCCCCTTCTTCATTCCCATTGTTTCTGCCTTAATTCAGACTCTTTTCATCATTAACATTAATAAGAACTACGTTTACTGAGAGTACTGTATGCTGAGAACTTCACATACATAATCCTCACAACGGAAAATAGGTATGGAGGTACTGTTACCCATATTTTTACAGATGAAAAAAACTGACATCCAGAAAAGAAAACCAGACTCCCAAGTTCACTCAGTCAAGAAGTGGTACAGCCAGGGTCTATCCAAATTTAAGTCTTCCTGGCTGCAAAGTTTGCATCCTCTCCTCCATTTTAGCAACCTCCTGTTGCAATAGCTTTCTAACTGGTTTCCCTATATTTTGTCTCACATGCCGAGTCTAACCCAATCTATCAGACAAAATAGGCTTTCCTTTTTTAAAAATCATTTTTATTGTGAAAATAATACACATTCAGAAAAAGTTCATAAAATAAGGATAGCTTAAATTATTATAAAGTCATCTTTCTAAAATGCAAATCTAATCTTATTCCTGACATTTTCCTAACCTTTTCAAAGTCTCCCCACTGCCCTTCGGGTAAAGTTAAACCTCAGCAAAGTGCAGAGGGTCCTCTGGCATGCAACCTCGGCCTGCACCTCTGCCTCATCTCCCGCCAGGCCACACGTCCCACCCTATGCTCCAGCCTCACAGACTGCATCTCCATGCTCTGGGCTTTGATCTGACGTGGCTCCCAGCTGAGCATCTGGGGTGTGTTCTTCTCCACTCCTTGCTATACCCCCTCCATTGGATACTTACTTCGCTTTTCGGGAACCATGTCTTACTGTTCTTTTCAGAAGATGCTGTGTCTAAAGAGAAAAGGACTCTTGGCATCACTGCGTGGACAAAGCAGTGCAGCTTATAAAAGACTCTGCTGTTCACATGGATCATCAAAACCAGTGAAATTCTAACATACTCAGGACATGTTTACTCTGTCCCCCCCAAAAAAAGTGGAGATTTGAGGCAATCATTGTTGGTCACTTATGGTGAGTTGGAGGAAGGACTCTACTTTGACTAAAGACTACACTTCAGTAATTTCCACTCATAGCCCCTCACCACCCCAAAACTCAGGTCAAAGCGGTTATAATGTTAATTATTATTGCCATTATTTTATGCAACCCATCTAGCTATATAAGCTAGAACCCTCAGACACATCCTTGACATTTCTCTCCTTGCCCCCTCAACCTATCACAATGTCCTATTTTGCTTCCTAAACCATCTTTCGAAACTGTCCACACCCGGTGATGCTGGTTATCTCCAGCATCACTTTCCTCATGCAAGCTACCCTTGTGTCTCAGCCGGAGCACCTGGTTAGCTTCTTAGCTGGTCCACAAAATACACTCTGGCCTCTTCTCATCCATTCTCCATTTTGGAGTTAATTTTGCAAAGCAAAAATATGATCATATCACCACCCCACCCTTTAATCCCTGCATGATTAAACTTTTTAATGTCTTTACTTATACAACAAAGCCAATGCTCTTTAATATTTCCAGCCTCTAGAACAAGATTTGGCATACAGTAGGCATTCAATACGTTTTAATTAAATGAATAAATGAATATAACCTTCATCTATATTCTTCCTTTCTCTAATTCAGAATTCCAGAACTGACTTTCTTTCAGATCTGTGTTCCCTCTAATCACTTGGCTTTTCCCTCTGTTTTTCACTGTCTGTCTTTCCTCCTTCTCCAAGTTAATTCCTACCTTCTTCCTTCATATCAGAATGTAACCATCATGTCTCCGGAGCAGCCTTCCCTAACCAACCTGTCTAGTCCAAAGTCCTCCATACAGGCTTTCATTGCATCATGAGCCTCTTCTCCACAGTGCTCATCACACTTGCAGTTTTATGTGTGCTTGTGTAATGACTTTACTGATGTCCACTGCCCTGCTAGCCTGTAGCACTATGAAGGCAGGACTGTGTCTGTTTTCCCTCATCAATATATCCCAGGTACTTAGCACAGTGTTTGACATTCAGGAGACATTCAATAAATAGTGAACTGATTAATAGACACATTATAAATTAATGTGCAGAGTGCCCACCCCTTTTACAATTGCATTTTAATATAGATCTGGAACCTAGAAGCTCATTTGCGAGTCAAATCACAGAAAACGGTTCTCTTTCTACTCTCTTTTCTTTGAAAGTCCTTAATGAAGTCAAAAGTACAACTTCTGAACTCCCAGGACACAATACTTTTAAATATTATTTCACTTGAATAGTTACAGGACAATTGTCCTTTTTTAAAAGATACTTTTCTGAGTTTTGAGATCCCAAAAATAAAGAAGGAGGCAAAATTTGCAATAATTAGCCTGAATAAAATAAAAATCTCTCTAACCTAAAGCAAGATCTTTCCTATTACCAATGAAGTATAAAATTTTTTCTGGACAAAAGAAACCTATTTAGGTTTAAATACAAATAAGGAGGCTCGATGCTTCTTGGGGTTTACTGGTGTGCATGCAGGATGTTTGTTTTTAAAGAAATCACAATGTTTTAAGCATCAATTCATGTAGTTTGTCATAGTCCTGACATTTCTAGCAAAACATTAAACCATTAAATCATACAGTTTTTAAAAGACTGATGCTAATATGTTTTTATAGGAACTATGTCTTATTAATCTTTTGGTAAGATGCTTTGCCAAAACGAAAAGAGGTCTTTTGCCACATGGCAGGCCAAAGGCAGTGCCATCCATTACAAATCCTGCCACTTGCACGGGAACGAATCATCGGAAACAGAGAAGTCCTAACACTCTTAGGGCATATCTTTCTTCTCTGAAATGGAGATTTGATGCCATCATTTTAATTTTTGGATAATTTATAGTGATGTGGAGATGGAGTATAGAGTCCTCTCTGGTTAAAGGCTACACCAGAGCTGTTCCCACCTCTGCCCCACAACTCAGGTGTAGAACTGAGTTAATAATACTCATGACACTCTGGCCTAATAGGTTGGTGCTATGTCCCTCCCTTGTATTTAATTCTTTTAGTCATGATTCCCTCAACCATTCCTCTCCCTATGGGAAGCGCTCACTCTAATACGTTTACTATCTAAGTCATTGGATATATATACGTATCTTTATAAAGTACAAACACTGGCCTACAAGGCTATCCATGATCTGGTGCCCACTAACTCTGACTTTGTCTCCTCCCATTCTCCCACATCTCATTCTACTTTAGCCACTCTGGCCTCCTAGCTATTTCTTGAACTTAACATGCACACCTCAGGGCCTTTGTCCTTGCTGTTTCTTCTGCCTGACACACTTATTGATCAATCCACATGGCTCACTCACTTCCTTCATGTGTTTGTCCAACTGTCGCTTTGTTTTTAAAAAGGCAGAGGGAGATCGTCCTATTTTAAAGAGTAATCCCCCTTATCACTTTCTGCCTCTGTACCTTGGTTTTACTCAGTTGTAGTTATTGCCACCTGAGATACTTTTTGTACCTATCTTTGCTTTTTGTCTTTCTCCTTCACTAGCATGAGAGGCAATAGGGCATCCTGGTTAAAAGGCAGACCCTAGAGATAGAGTTACTAGGCTTGCATTCTCACTCTACCACTTATTATGTGGTAGAGTGCACAGCAGGCAGCCCTATGCCTTAATTTCCTCTGCTCTAAAATGGGGATGCTGATAGTATTTACTTCATATGGTTACAATTTGATCTGCGACACAATCTACACTATTTAAGTATTACCTGCTATTACTATTTTACATTTATTTTTATTATTAGAATTAAGCTCCATGAAGGCAGGGACTCAGTTTTCTTTGTATTCCCGTTTACTCATTAAATAAATGCTATTTTGCATGTGCATAGTTTTTTAAAGAAAAAATTTTAGGTATAACATGCATATAGAGAAATGAACATGGTACATATACAGCTCAGTGAATTTTCACAAATAAACCCATGAAACTACCACACCTGTTAAGAAATAAAACATTACCAGCTCACCAGAAGCCCAGCCTAATAACTCTAACCTCTCCCAAAAGGAAACCACTATCTTGACTCCTATCATTATAGATTAATTTTGCCCATTTTTTAAATTTATATAAATAGAATCATATAGTTAGCACTCTATTGTAACAGACTTCTTTCATTAGTTGTAGCATGGAGCAGTCATTTATTCATTCTCATGACTGTATAGTATTCCAGTGAATACTGGATTCCATTACAGTCTTCCAATGTGGAAATACACCATCATTTATTTACCCATTCTCTAGTTGATGGACACTTGGGTGGCTGGTTTCCAGTTTGGGACTGTTATGAATGGTGTTGCTATGAATATTCTCAGACACGTCTGGTGCACATAGGCATTCATGTGTATATACCTAGAAGATGAGTTTACTGGGAAATAAGTCATGCTTTTGTTTAGCTCTAGTAGATCCTGCCCAAAAGTTTTCCCAAATGGTTTTACCAGCTTACACTCCTTATAGCATGAGGTCAAAGTTCCAGTGTTTATGTATTTTTAAGCAACATAAATATTATACAATAGATTTTATTCTCTTTCCCACTTTTTTCACTGAATACTACGCTTTTATGGTCTATATATGTTGCTGTACACTTATTCCCTCTAACTACTGCATAATATTTAGTATTATGCTTCCATCAATTGAATTCTTTTTCTGATTATTTGGAACGGTGCTTGTCAGTGTAGCAGGCTTTTGTCTGCCTGCCCAGTAACCATTCCCCTCTTCTTCCATCCTGACAACTAACTGTGCTCATTTACATAGACAAGTGCTCCAGCCCCAGCCCTCAGAGGTGACTCTTAGGTCATCCAAACAAATCCGGTACTTTTATTTCCCTTGTGACCCTCTTCTGGCCAATGAGACTTGAAGAGAAGTCTGTGCAGGATGGAACAGTGGGAAACAGGCTTCTTCTGCAAAGGTTCCTTACTTAGTTTTTCTACAGAAACACAAGGAAGATGTTCTCTTTTCTTACCTGGACATTGGTGTGAGATTGTGATAACCGGAACTGCTGCAGCCATCTTGTGACCAGGGAGGGAGCTGGATGAAAGATGAAAAAAAACTGAGTCAATCATTACAGCACTAAGCCAGGAGCCAGGCTACTTCCAGACTTGTTAGATGAGAAAATTATTTTAATTGGATTTTCTTACTTGCAACCCAAATGGTCCCATTACAACAATTAAAATATTAGCATTGGCTTGTTCTTTAAAAGTTATTTTGTATTTAAAGTAGATTCATATAACACTATATCTCAGCCCCTTTACTTTGGTTTATATAATTTCAGTTTGATGCCCTTTATTCACCATGAGTTTAATTTTATGACACTGATCACCTAGCAAACAGTATCTCTTTCAACTTATTGTTCAGCATATGCAACTTTTTCATTTATAATTTTAGAACATAGTTGACTTTGAACATAAGTAAGTAAGGAGCTCCCATAAGTAAGGAGCAGGGCTGGAATTTGAACCCAGACCCATGAATTTATAAAACACATGCTTTTAGCCACTTTGCTATACGATTCATCTAATTTTTTACTGTGATAACTACATGCATATTTAACACCAGATGAGAGATGCTGTAATAAAGTTTTAGCCGTTTAAAGTAAGCTAAAACAATAATTATAATATCTAACATTTATTGGGCACTTCCTGTGTGCTATGCAATCATTCTGAATGTTTTAAACATATTTACCAATTTACTCTTTGCCAGATTTATCTTTAGATAAATAATGAATTATTTGAGAATAAACAGAGCAGCCTCAAGGAAAAGTAGGACTCAAATAATATTCTGATCATATTTAACATAGAAATAAACTGGAGGACAATTATTGTTTCATTATATCACCTAGGAACTTTTTCTCTTGTAATGGACCAAAAAAGTCCCAAATCAAACTGACTTAATCCAAAAAGAGACTATTGACTTAAAAAGAGACTATTGACTTATGTGACTGGGAAATCTCCAGAGGCAGAACTCCTCTAAGTAGGGATGGATTCTGGGCTTCAAAATGTCCCACAGCTCATTTTTTCCATCTTTTCATTCTATCCCTATCAGCTACCCCCATTCTGTTGGCTTCTTTCTCAGACTCTAGTTGGTGGTTCCTGTCACCTCCAAGTACTTCCCTTCTGATGGCAAGATAAGAGGCAGCAGCTCCCACCTCACATATATTCAAGTTCAAAGCCAGAGCGACTTTTCTAACAGTCCTAGTATTACTCTGACTGCCCTGGCTTAAGTCACTGCCCACTGAAACTATCCTGTGGCAAAGGAGATGCAATTCCCTTACTTTTGGTTACAAGTAAGAAGATTTTGGTGAGGACAGGGAAACTCACTGATTGCCTTAGGCCAGAGTCCTGGCTCTACCTCTAGGACCAAAGGGTGAGGCTTCAGCCATATGAACTGGGAATAGGGGCAGAGAGGTGGGTCCTCAGAAGAAAATCAGTGAAATGAATGCTATTGCAGATGGTCCTCCAATGAACCACACCTCCTGTTTTTCACACCTTTTGTAGTCCCCTCCCTTCAAATCTGGGCCCTTTGACTAGATTTTTTTTTTTTAATAGACCCTTATTTTTAAGAAAAGCTTTAGATCTATAGAAAAAATAAGGTCATAGTACACACAGTTCTCACATTGCCCCTCACCGAATTTCTCCTATTATTAACATCTTATATTTTCATGGTATATTTGTTACAATTAATGAAAACTTATTAATACAGTATTATTAACTAAAGTCCATACTAATTTATTCAGATTTCCTTAGCTTCTGCCTAATGTCATTTTCTGTTCCAGGACTGCATCCAATATACCACATTACATTTTCTTGTCATTGTCTCCTTTGTTTCCTCTTGGTTGTGACAGTTTTTCAGAATTTGTTTTTGACGACCTTAACAGTTTTGAGGAATACAGATCAAGTATTTTGTAGGATGTCCTTCTATTGGAACTTGTCTGATGTTTTTCTCATAATTAGACTGGGGTTATAGGTTTTTGGAAGGAAGATTACAGGAGTAAAGTGTCATTTTTATCACAACATATCAAGGATACATATTGTCAACATGATTTATCACTGTTGATACTGACCTTGATCATAAGGCTGAGATACTCTTTCTTTCCCCTGTTCTATTCTGTGCTGTTTGGAAGGAAGTCAATAGGAGCAGCCCACACAAGGAGTAGGGATTCATGCTTCCCCTTTTTGAGGGTGGAATATCTACATACATAAATTATTTGGAGTGCCACTTCAAGGGAGATCTGTCTCTTCTCCCACATTTACTTATTTATTTATTTATTTAATCATTCATTTATATCAGTATGGACCCAATGGATCCCTATCTTATATTGTGCTTTGGTTGATAATCCAATATTATGTATTTATTTTATTGCTCAAATTGTTCCTGCTTTTGCTGTCGGGAGTTACATAGGTTGGCACCTGTGTATGACTAGCTTTCTACTAACTGAATGAAACAAAAGTGATGCTTCCAAAGCTGGGTTACCAAAAGCCTTGCAGCTTCTGCAAGAGTCCCTTGAACCTTTACTCTAGGAGAAACAGCCACCATGTAAAAATTCTAACTACCCTGAGATTGTATTACTATGAGGAATCCCAAGCTAGCCATGTGAAGAGGTCATGTGTTAACAGAAAGAGAGAGAGACCACCTTCTAGCTCTTCCAGCCATACTAGCCCAGGAGCCAAATATGTGAGTCAAGAAGCCATCTTAGATGTCCAAACCACTCAAGGCTTCAGATTACTCTAGCTCAGCCACCATCCGACTGCAACCACATGAGAGGCTCCAAGCAAGTATTCCAAGCTCAGCAGAGCCCAGTCAACCTACAGAACCGTCTGCGATATCAATGAATTGCTATTTTAAGTCACTAAATTTGGTGACTGTAGTAAAAGATTACTTAAACAGATGCAAAAATCTATCAGCTGTGGTATTAACTCTCAAACTAGAACAAGTTTTATTAAGCAGCATATGGTGATGATTTTCTTGTTTTATCACCCAGAAGAAATCATTTAACCAGACATATGTGACAAAAATGTTAATGGATCTTTTTCTTCTCAAATAAAGTTATTTACCTTCTGGGGCTCTTGAGGTAACATTTTGATCAGCAACATTGTTCCACAGAGATAGTTAGGCTTTCTCAAAATAGTAATCTCAGTTCAAAACCAGTAATATTAGTCTTGAATAACTCTGTTGCCTGCCTAACAATTAGTCACAGCAAAGTAGATTTTGGAATAGAATTTTCAGGTGGCAGAATCTTTAAGAATCCAGAAACCTGAAAGGTTTCCCAGTGTCATTGTGATATTTATATTGTCATATTTCTACATTTGAGACAATCTAAGTTCTACTGGCACCTTTACAGGGGCATTCTACCAGAGGGCAGAACATGTTGCTTTTCTACACGAACTATACATTTCCAGGAGTTAAGGTCGGGGGGCAGTGGAAGAGATGGGTACACAGTGAGGAAAGAAGCCAAAATTACACTTCCAGAAGAGACAAGTGTCAAGATTAGATTACCAGATACAAGGAGGCTGTCGCATCTCTTTTTTTTTCTTCAAGGGAAGATAGATTGGATTTCTATTTTATTCCTGGTTCCCCTCCTCTCTTTATTGATATTTTCTGTCTCTCATTGAGAACAGTTTGCTCTCATTTTATTTGCAAATATATTTAAGCTTCATTACTATGTATTCATTATATCTAAATTTGAAATAATTTGACTTGGCTTGGGTTTAAGTTTATCTTGAGATAATGAACCAAGTATTTGCCTAACAAATTAATAGAATAAACAAGGCTAAGAAGAGTTTATTTCAAAATAGTTAAGATCAAAGTATCTCTCGTCTTAAATATTAACTGTGTGTCTACAAATACATATTGCTAATCTGCAAACAAGTCTTACCTATGCACAGGAGATTCAACCTGGAAACACATATTAATTAGTTTAAGTTGCCAAAACAATAAAAATATATTTCTTTTAAAATATTCACCAAGAGGGACTTCCCTGGTGGTGCAGTGGTTAAGAATCTGCCTGCCAATGTAGGGGACACGGGTTCGATCCCTGGTCTGGGGAGATACCACATGCCACGGAGCAACTGGACCCGTGTGCCACAACTACTGAGCCTGTGCTCTAGAGCCCGTGAGCCACAACTACTGAGTCTGTGAGACACAACTAGCCCGTGCTCTGCAACAAGAGAAGTCACTGCAATGAGAAGTCTGCACACAGCAATGAACAGTAGCCCCCGCTCGATGAAACTAGAGAAAGCCTGCACACAGCAACAAAGACCCAACGCAGCCAAAAATAAATAAATAAATAAATAAATAAATAAATAAATAAATATTCACCAAGAAGGGCCACTGGAGTCTAGAGAAAGAAGCTTCCCTGAGACCAGAGACAGAGCCCTGAACATGAAGCCTGGGCCTTAGGAGGCATTTAATAAATGTGAACTGAATGAATAAATCAAAGGTTCAGACTTCAATAATTGAAGTTTAGGGATTTGTTTAACAGAGATGTCTCAAATGGCAGTTCATGGGCCAAATTCAGTCCACATTCTTGTCTGGTTTGTCTACATATTGTTATATTTTGTCCTATTAAAAAGGTAGTAAATTCATTTGGTTAAAAATGGTATATAGCAGCGGTCCCCAACCTTTTTGGCATCAGGGACCAGTTTCGTGGAAGACACTTTTTCCATGAACCTGGAGTGGGGGTGGGGGGGATGGTTCGGGATGATTCAAGCACATTACATTTATTGTGCACTTTATTTCTATTATTATTACACTGTAATATATAATGAAATAATTATACAACTCACCATAATGCAGAATCAGTGGGAGCCCTGAGCTTGTTTTCCTGCAACTAGATGGTCTCATCTGGGAGTGATGGGAGACAGTGACACCTGAAGTGTGTTGCTTATGTCCAGTCTACTCCATAAGATGCAGCTTATCGGTGAGTGCACTTGCCACTCACTGATAGGGTTTTGATATGAGTCTGCAAGCAACTGATTTATTATGGTCTCTGTGCAGTCAAACCTCTCTGCTAATGATAATTTGTATTTGCAGCCACTCCCCAGCGATAGTATCACCACCTTAGCTCCACCTCAGATCATCAGGCATTAGATTCTCATAAGGAGCACGCAACCTAGATCCCTCGCATGCGCAGTTCACAGTAGGGTTCATGCACCTATGAGAATCTAATGCCGCTGCTGATCTGACAGGAGGTGGAGCTCAGGCGGTAATGCAAGCGATGGGGAGCGGCTGTAAATACAGATGAAGTTTTGCTCACCCGCCCACCACTCACCTTCTGCTGTGTGGCCCAGTTCCTAACAGGCCACAGACTGGTACCAGTCCATGGCCCAGGGTTGGGGACCCCTGGTATATAGTTAAAGGTCTCACTCCCACCTTTGTGTCTTATCTACCCACCTGCCCCCAGATTCTCTCAAGGTAATCTCTTTTATTAGTTTCTTGTGTATTCTTCTAGAGTTTCTTTAGGGCAATGGTAAGAAAGTATGCATAGATAATCTTAATTTCCCCTTTTTTACACAAAGGTAGAATGTTATACATGATGTTTTTATCATCCTTTTTTCACTGAATTTAGACTTGGAGATCTTTTTCTCTATCACCCTAAACTAGTCAATTTCATTCACTGCTTTCGTGTCCAGCCATGGTAGGCATTTGAGTTATAGCTAGAGTAATACTACCAAAGGCAGAGTGGGAGAAGAGACTTGTTTTGCCCAATTTGTCACATCAGAGTAGCTGAGCAGGAGTGGGGAGGCCACTACATAGTAAGATTTCTTAAACATAGGAAGCTCATCCTCCTATATGTGAGTTACAATGAATGAATTACAAATACAACATCCACAGATTGTTAGCTGCCCCACTTCCCACCTAACACACACACACACACAAACACACACACACACACACACACACACACACACACACACAGACCTGGAAATGCTAAATCAGTGACAATGTCAGAATTCCTAAGTGATAAAATCTCAACACTTCCCTCCCTTTTCTCTAAGTGCCCAACCCCTCTATGCCAACTCCCCACAACACACTTTCCAGAGGTGAATTCACCAGATGTAGTGTTTCCCAGACTCAAGAATTTTAGGAGTCTTGTTAAAAATTTGGATTCCCAGCCCTATCCCTTGAATATTCTTATCAAGGTTCTGAATCTTTGCTTTTAGGGAAGAATATTTTAAGATGCTAAATACGTACTCATGCCTGTGTTGAAACAGTTTTCTTAGGGACTAGTCATTATAATTAGATCCTGAGTACCTTATTAGATGTCTTTTCTAATGGCTATTTTAAAGAAATCGTTTAGAGAAGAGCTTCTCACAGTTTTTCACTGTGCTAACATAAAAAGTTAATACTTGTTTGGCACACTGAAGGCCACTGTCAGCCAGAAGCAACAGATCCAGGGGTTTTAGAAGAATGGCAAGATAAAAAGTGGTACTTCATAGGAAATGCTTAGGAAATTTTGCTTTAGAGTATCTTGAGGGGAAGGAGAAAGGAAATTGGTATTTGTTTAGCTCTTGTATGCCTGGTGCTCTGCTTAAAACTAAGGCTTTTATCTTGCATATAATCTACTAAGCATAGACAGATGTGTAATACTTCCTTCATTTTAAAGAAAAACAAACTAAGACAGTTGGTTTTAGATCAAACCTCTTCCAAAGGTAGAGTAAAGAACTAGAATTTGAACTGACATTTCTGGCTCCCACGTCCAAAACTATTTTAACATTGCCTCAAATGGTAACCAGTACATATCTCAAAGATTAAGGAATGTTCAAGACAAACTTAAATGACACAACCTCTCCTGGATATATTTTGGCTTCAACCCTAGTTGCTGGTACTCATAGCACAATTCTCTTTGGGGTCGCCAGTCTCCAAGTTGGCTCCCAGTGGCCCCTAGGGACCCTGCCTTTTGGTATTCATGCTCTGGTATTCCTCCTCCCACATTCTATCAGGATTGGTCTGTATGACCAATAAAATACAGCAGACACAATGATATGTGACTTCAAATGTTAGGTCACTCACTCTGGGAGAATCTAGCTCCCATGAGGTGAGGATACTTGAGCAGTCTCATGGAGAGGCCCACATGGTGAGGAACTGCCAGCAGTCATGGGAATGAGCCATCTTGGAATCAGTTCTTTCAGTACCAGTCAGGCCTTCAGATGACTGCAGTCCCAGCTGATCTCTCTCACTTTTTTTTTTTTAACATCTTTATTGGAGTATAATTGCTTTACAATGGTGTGCTAGTTTCTGCTTTATAACAAAGTGAATCAGTTATACATATACATATGTTCCCATATCTCTTCCCTCTT
Source organism: Lagenorhynchus albirostris (assembly GCF_949774975.1). Lineage (NCBI taxonomy): Eukaryota > Metazoa > Chordata > Mammalia > Artiodactyla > Delphinidae > Lagenorhynchus > Lagenorhynchus albirostris. Next base: position 77,270,519 of record NC_083097.1, on the reverse strand, counting down.
GCGTCTCCCTCCCTCCCACCCTCCCTATCCCACCCCTCTAGGTGCTCACAAAGCACCGAGCTGATCTCCCTGTGCTATGCGGCTGCTTCCCACTAGCTATCTATTTTACATTTGGTAGTGTATATATGTCCATGTCACTCTCTCACTTTCTCACAGCTTCCCCTTCCCCCTCCCCATATCCTCAAGTCCATGCTCTAGTAGGTCTGTGTCTTTATTCCCGTCTTACCCCTAGGTTCTTCATGACCTTTTTTTTATTATTTTATTTTTTCTTAGATTCCATATATATGTGTTAGCATACAGTATTTGTTTTTCTCTTTCTGACTTACTTCACTGTGTATGACAGACTCTAGGCCCATCCACCTCACTACAAATAACTCAATTTCATTTCTTTTTATGCCAGCTGACCTCTTAATTGCAGCTTCATGAGACACCGTGAGTCAGAGCCCCCCAGCTAATCTGCTCCCAGATTCTGACTCACAGAAACTGTAAGATAATAACATGTTTATTGTTTTAAGCCACCAACTGTTGTAGTAACCTGTTATACGTCAATATATAACTAGTACAGGTTTCTATTACATAGATTGAAAAACAAAACACAGTAGATATTTGCCTCTGTTACACTGATATATTCCATAGCCACTTGAGGGGAGAAAAAAAAAGCAAGATTTTTGTCTCTAAATAAATAAATAAATGAAATATTTTAAAAATATTTTTGTTATACTTTCCAAACACTGTTAACCTTTTATTTTGCTTTATCAAGGACTGGTACTGAAAATAGAACAAAAACCGCAGGGCAAGGTCACTTCAGCTAAATAGTGAGGGTAAATATCTGCATGAATTTGATGTTTGAACCAGTATGACTGAAAAATAAAATAACCTACCAAGTGGGAGGGAGAAGTGGTTTTGTAAATCCAGCTCAGTGCTGTGCCAGACTCTGGCATACAGCTTCTGATGACAAACTATGTCTGCAGGCTAAAGACGTAGTACATGTTTGCTCACTGGTTTATCAACTAGAAAACAAGGACCATCTGTTAATTACCATCAGAAGACCTGGAGAGAGAAAATAAATGGAACTGAATTTTCCTCCGTCCAAGGTGGTTTTTTTTTTTCTTTTTCTTTCTTTCTTTTTTTTTTTTTTGTCATGATCTGGGAAAAGAAAGCTATAATTAGGTCTAAAGAAAGTTCATGTAAATCTGCGATAACTTCTTGATCATCCATATAAAAATGTTTCCAAGGAAGGAATTAATACCTAAGTGAAATATAGCAAACAGGTCATAATGACATGATAAATTTTCACTGTATTATGGGGATACCAAATATTACCATGATACATTTATTTTTGCCAAGTATATTTTGTAATTATTTTTATCCACTACCTATCAAAGCAATATGGTATAATAGGTTAATACTCTAACTCACAATTTCTAAACGAGAGAACTTGGACAGGCTAGATAAGTACAAAAGTGGTTTCTGTAAACAGTAGGGCTAAACCTGGGTAATATTATCTAGCTCTTGGCCACTTGTCTTTCATATGGCAAGTCACAGAATGGGGGTGGAGGATGAAGGGGAAAAGAGGTGGTGAAGAGAACCACTTAAAAATAACCTCTTCCCCCTTATCCTCATCCCCAGGCATCTGGTATTCGTAAGTTCTTTCCATCTTGCCCTAAATCTTTCAAGGGACTGCAAATACTGTTGTTTGTTGTATATACCTATGACCTAAAGCCAAACTGTCCGCAATCCCATCCTACCAATCATTAACCTAAATGAGCCTGACCCAGCATGGGCCTCCAGGTTACTGTCTAACAGGCAGGTCCATTGCCCTCTATCCAGTAAATCTCAGGCATATGAGAGAAGCAGTTTACCCAGGTCTATCTCTAACATCTGTAGGAATGGAGCAAGAACACAAATGGAGGGCCATATTTAAAAGTTACGGATCACGATAACAAAATTGTTATCTAAAATATGTCTTATCTTCCCATCTTGACTATCTTATAACAACAAAAAAATTTTAAGTATGTGCAAAGCTATGGGTTTTATATGACTGAAAATCAGCAAAATAACAAGCACTACTAAATGTAATTATTGCACCTGTCTAAGTGATAGTTGGATGAGTAATAAAGATATCTATAATTAATAAAATATTATATATTTATTCTATAAAATACATTTTTCTTGCCTTTGGCTCACCAAAATTATTAATTATGTTGTTAAATCAAGATTTTCAGGGAATTCCCTGGCAGTCCAGTGGTTAAGACTTTGTGCTTTCACTGCCAAGGGCCCTGGTTCAATCCCTGGTTGGGGAACTAAGATCCCGCAAGCCATGGCAAAACCAAAAAAAAAAAAAAAAAAAAAAAGATTCTCACGTAATTTGAGTTCTGAGAGGAAATGCCAAATAAATGACTTTCATGTGTTGAAATTATTACATAGTTTTTATTAATTTCCTTTGGAAAAACCTTAGCTGTGCTGAGATAGTGGCAAATGGAATTGTCAGTAAAATTTTTAAAGCAACGTTCAGTTCAGAAGTGACCATTTATTTCACATATCATGCTCAAACACTGTAATGGGTTTGCATATGATAAATTATCATCTCAAAATAAATTACAAAGTACTTTAATTTCATCATATAGGTTGCTATCACATTGTGATTTTTCAGGATCTCTTAAGACAAGATGTAGATTCATATAATAATTCTTAATTCTTCTGCTTTCATAGTTTTCAATTCTGGAATATTATAAAAAATTAAAAATAGCATTGTTCTTCAATTTGTTTAAATCTTTCTTTGGTCTCTAATGGTCAGAAAATAGCCTTTATAGAAGTTAGTTTGGGGATTTTTTTTTTTTTTGGTATGTGAATCTTCTTTGGAGTCATGTGAACATTTTTATTTCTTCATTTTAATTTTATAATTTTTTTTGGATTGTCACATTTGCTGTATATTGTACATGTAGTTTCTTTCTATTTATAAAAACCACTTCTTTAAATTTTAAGTTTTTTCAATCCTTTTAAAAGTAAGTAGCCAAATTTAGATTTTTTTTTCTTTAAACTTTTGCTAATATTATTAAAATAGCAAATAAATATGTGGATAGACCTACTCAAAATTAATTTCATTTTCTGCCAAAAATCACAATTCACTATTTGAGAAGTTTTCAGCTATTTCACTTGACTGTCCTAGTACATTTTGAATCTTGTTTAAATCTAACTGCTTTAGCAGCATTTGATCAGCACTCCCAGTGTTTATCCATGAGTACCTATTAGGTCAAATTCTGTTTTTCTCAAGATGTTCCACCTTTGGACAGACCCTGAAAATATTGTATATAATGTTTAAACTGTTCCAAAGAATTTCAACAATATCAACAGTATTGAGACCATGTCTCTTCGTAACAAATTCAAACCATGTACTGTAAATGGCATAAAGAATCCTTATGGATTTTTCACCAAAATCACTTTTGTTCTTATCAACCATGTTACTACCAGTATCATAGTTTTGCTCTCAACAATGTTTTAAATTAGAGCCTAAAATTGAAGTTGTTTTTTCAATTCTTCCTACAAGTAAAAAGCCGTACTTTTTACAACAGGTTTGAAACCAATGAAATATTCATTAGTTTAAACTTCCTTGCTTTCTTCTCCTGGTCACTCAACATATATGTAAATAAAGGTTATTTATGTAGTAATACTTTAGATCCTGGTACAACCAAGTTGAACTGAATAATTTTTCCTTTTTAAAATTTGGGAGATGACTTTTTATCTCACTTTATTATCTCTTAAATTAATAATTTCATTTTTAATTCCCCTTACTAGAGAATTATCATTTGCTTCATTATATTTTACCCATCTTAAGTTTTTGGTCATTCTTTCATCAAATTTCAAAATCATTTCTACATATCCTAGACACTTGCCATTATGTTCTATAAATATTTTGCTGTTCTTCCATGAAAGGCATCATTAAACTTGCCTGAATACTAGACACACAATTATTCTTTAAAGAAGATTATGCTCATGTACTAGTTTGACATTTACTTTTATTTGTGGAATATTATTGGTTGTTTGCTGGTTGTTTGATTACTTTTTCAGTTCTAGTAATTACATCTGTACTTTTCTGTGTGCAAAGGTCATTTCATAGTATTTTAATTGAGAATTTAAGTTTATTATCACAAATACATTCATTGGCTGAAGTCTATCATAAAGATTAGTTGTGAAATATGTTAACGGTGATAACAAAATAGTTTCTAAATAGAAACTATAAAAACCAGTTTCTACAACTTCCTTCTATTTGAAAGAAGTTTGGAATAAAATGAAATATAAAAATTCTGCCATGTTCATGTAATAGAAAATCGTAATCATTAATTTGAAACTGAATGTGTTTTACTAGCAATGTTCTCAAACTGTCAGAACGACATGGCGTCACCATTTCCAAGAACATCGTCCAGTCAAATGCTCTGGAGGATTTCTTCCTGTATTTGCTGATTTCAAGACCATTTGTTTCTCTAGCGTCTATAAGGTAGGCTAGAGTTACTTTTGTTGTTTCTGGGTTATGAAAGTGATATAAAATTGATTCTTTTTCATTCTCATTGTTTTAATTAGTAACTATATCTTCAATTAATGCAGAATATAAAGTTGAAAGAACTTTTTTATCTGACCTACTTACATTGTAGGTTTGATGAGAATAATGTTCTTGTTAATTTGCATTGTTTTGATCAGTAGTTAAATCCTAATTAAAAAAGAACTTGTAATCTCTTGTTTACAAATTCTATAAGGGTCATGCTCAACAGAAGTCTGCTCACTTCCATTGTTTCTATATTTTTATTTTAATTAAGTAGAACTCTTCTTTGAAAATTTTCTATTTCTTTTTTCTTTCTAGATTTTTTTCTTTTCTAATCTCTATTCTTGAATCCTTTATTTCTATCATAATTCCTTATTCTTCACCTGTCCTCATTTTCAATGATCTAAAAGATTTAAAAGTAAAATGTTATCGTATAAAGGGTATAAAATTTGGATATATTTTAATCAAAAATGTAAATTTAAAATTCAGAAAAATGAAAACTTTTCACGTGTTAACAGCTACTTTTCTTCTAAAATATACAAAATTATTAAAATTACAAGGTAAAATATAAACTATAATGAATATCAAATTATAAAGTGAAATTAAATAATGCTGGAATTTTTATTTTAAAATTTAATTAATCTTATTAAACATTTTTATAAAAATAAAACTATTTGCATTTCTAGCATTCAACATCCATCTAGTTGTCAATGTTAAGAACTGGTATCACACTTTAAGTATATTACATCTAGACACAGATGCTTACAAATTTAAGAGCTATATGATTGTTTAGTATTGCAAAATATTCCTCAGCCATCATATGCAATAATTTCAAATACTAAGAATATCTGGATAAGTCCAGAACCATGAATTGCTTTATGTGGAGAAAAGCAAGAAAATGGATACTCAGCACTAGTGGGAAATGAAACTTCATAATGCAAGCACCCATTGTATTCATGCTATGAGAAGGATTTGACAAGTTAATTAATCTATCTTTTCTCTTATTTAAGTGTTCTGCTCTTCAAATCCTCCCTGGATGGTTGAAGCTTTCTCCTTTTGTTATGGTGAGGGTAGCATAACCCATAATACTTCATAGCATTTGAATGCAACTGCTAATGAGTGTTAGGCACAAGCATGAATGTTTAGTGCCAGAAGTGCCTACTGGCACTTAATAATTTATAGTTTATGTGTTGTATACATTTGTGATTTGAGGGTCCTCTGAAGCACAGGGCCCAGAGCCTCTTTTTCCCAGTTCTAAGTATGGTACTGAGCTCATCTTTCTACATTTCCTCTCTTCCTTTCTTAGGCCACTGCGTCGGTGCACATCAAAATCACAGCCCCTACTCCCAGCCCAGTTTAAGGCCCTGACTAATTAATTTACTCTTTCAGCCATTCCATGATTTATTTAGAATTTGAACTGAAAAAGTTCTTCAGACTCTCACAAGTTGTACAACATTCTTTGTGAGAAGAGCAGAAGTCCCTCTAGTAAGGATGGGCTATCAAACTTTTGTACATGATGTTCCCTCACCTGAAACACTGTGCTCTCCTCTCCTCAGATATTTGACTCATTTAGATCGCAGCTCAATTGTAACTTCCACGAAAAAGCCTTCCTTGGCAGCCCCAATTAGTTCAAATCCCCTTTGGATATGTTTCCCTAGCATCTTGTTCTATGTAACAGAGAGAGGATTTTATATTTATTTCTGTAATTTGGTTAGCATTTGTCTCGCTCCATAGAGAGAACTGACACAAGGACCGTGTCTGAGTGTGTTTTGGCACACCATTACATCCCCAGAGCTTAGCCCATGTTGTACACGTAGAAGACACTGAAGATTTAATTAATTGGGAGCCATTTAGCTGCATCTTACATTCTGTTTTATTTCTTGCCTTTAGACATTAGTCAATCATGTGGCTAAAAACAAAATCTATTTGTCTTTTAGATCTCAGCTTAATAATGTCTTCTTGGGTAAGCTTTCCCACACCTAACTAATTCAAATCTCCTTGTTTTTTTATGTTGGAAAAAACTGTAAACTCCAATTGGCCTCCCGACATGATTTCACATCATGTGTTTACCCCTGAACACCTGTGCTCCAGTGAACTCTCCCCAAAGCTGTGAAAAATACTGTATTAAAAAGACTGGCTGTGTGGTGGGCAAAGTGCATTACAACACTCTTAGGAATATTTTCACTTGCTTAGCAAAACCTGAAGTTTGGCCACAGAGCATGGCCAATTTTAGCAATAGGTATATTTTCCCCAAATCAAATATTTTGAACACTGACTGACATGGGAACTAGGAAATACATTTTCTAACATGATCATATTTCTTTAGGTAGTTCAGGATTTATCCTCAGCATTCAGTTTTACCTGGACACCAAGCAGCCAGGGAAACACAAACAAATATTTCTGGAAAGTTTCTTGACTCCTTTTTTGCAAATTTTAACTTCATTACCATGAAATCATTTGTTTATTATAGAATGACTTTCATCCTGGTTCTGCTGAGAACTTGAAAAACTAGACAAACAAATGAATGATGGTAAAGTGTCTCTCTCCATTTTCTCACTACTCCCAATATTTAGTGGACACAGACCAAACTTTAATTTAGATCCCTGCCTCTTCTCCTTTCCTATACATGTCTGTAGGATATTTGGTCCCTGACTCTTTACACAATTTTCCTTGTACTTAAAAAAAAAAAAAAAGAAAGTAAAACTGGACTATAATAATTGGACACTGACATCACAATCCACAAAATAACTGTTGTTGAATTGAATCAGCAGTGAAAGTTCTTCACTAGATTTTTTTTTTTTCCCATTTGAGTCTTCATCTATTTTAAGCAATGGCATAATGGAAGTGGCAAATCAAGATGGACATAGTCAAAAGGGGTACCTCATTCTCATGAGTTATTGAGTGTCCATGTGGCCTGGGGGGACTGGCTAGGTTGTCTCAAACAGCTGAACTTTCTACCCAAAGTGACTGAAAGGTAGAGAAGGATTTTATTAAAATTAGTCAGTTGAGAGAAACATGGGAAAGCATCAGACTACACTCAAACTCAAATGATCAAGCTCTGGTTCATTGGCTCAATCAGAAGCTTTACTAAGTGAGACTCAGGAGCAAAATTTGTTAATGTGTTAAAAAATAAATTAGCAAAAAAATCTCATGCCAGGGCTTCCCTGGTGGCGCAGTGGTTGAGAGTCCACCTGCCGATGCAGGGGACACGGGTTCGTGCCCCGGTCCGGGAGGATCCCACGTGCCGCGGAGCGGCTGGGCCCCTGAGCCATGGCCGCTGAGCCTGCGCGTCCGGAGCCTATGCTCCGCGGCGGGAGAGGCCACAACAGGGAGAGGCCCGCGTACCGCAAAAAAAAAAAAAAAAAAAAAAAAAAAAAAAACCTCTCATGCCAGAAGGCCTGACCTCCATTTGGAATTATTCTGGCAAAAAAAGTGTACCATCAAGTTCTGAGAAAGCGTGTATTGCACACCCTAATTCTGTGGCCTTAGAAACAGGGGAGGGAAAAAGATCTACATTTTTTTCTACTCATACGAAAACAAGGCCAAAATTGCTTTGAGGTCGTCACTTCACACAAAATAGCATTAATCTTTTTTTTGAAATCAAGGTAATATGTTAGATGTAGGGAGCTTAGCTCATCTGTTTTTATCCGGCAATACAATGGAAATAGAGGTCCTAATAACTGTCTATTATCTTGCTTCTAGCTATAAGAGACATACATCAGTAGTTTTATCTGCTGTAAAAGAGCAGATGTTTCTCCTGAGATTCTACCTTCCCTTTAGAGCAAACAAAGCACTTTTCTTAGTGGTTGAGAAGAGTCAAGGAAGGAGTCCTACTGAAGCCTTGTCCAATACCCAGGAGCTCCAAATAGCACTGCCATATTTCCCACCTGGCCTCAACTGGGAAGTGAAAGATTATTAAAATGTTTCAGTCATTTTCAAGTGCTGGAATGTTTTAACTTTTTGCCTTTACAAAAGCATCATGTAAGTATGCTTTTCTTTCCTTTTCCCCCCTCCTTTGGATTAGTTGTTTCTCAGTTACTTTTTAACCATGGGTAAATAAAGAAATGACTGAACTTGTTAAGTGCTGGTCCTGATATAATATGAGTAGTAAATTGAAATCCTTTCCTTTAAAATAATAAAATAAACTTTGATGATATACTAGAGGTATAGATTGCTAAAAAATCACGAGGCAAATACCGGACAATCTTTCTGCAGTATTTTCAGTTAGTGTTAACTTTAGGGATTATGGTTTTAGTAAATACTTTGCCTCCAGTGGATGATAATAACTCTGTGGCTTTTGTTAGCTATTTCATTTCTTGGCTAAAATTACTCTGAAATAAAGGAAAGTCTGTGTTTATTTTGTAACGATTTCATTAGTGGGTTATATATTGCATTTTCTCATTGGTCAGTTTTATTAGGGGGAGACAGGAAAGTAATTTCCAAGAGATTTTTATCAAATATCCAGTTTCTAAGGTAAAGTTGGAAACAAAATTTCTTCTCCTTATCATGTTGCTTAAGTCTTATTTTTTATTCCTACCCTTTATTATTTAACTGGCCTGTTATACAAAATAGGATTGTAAGATTGTCTCATAACATTGCTATGTCCTTAAAAATTTCCATGACCCATATTTTGGATTATACCTTCAAGACTTTTAAATAGTGAATAATTTTATGCTTATCCAGGACCCAAACTTTCCATTACTGTTCCTGTTTTCTGTGTCCCAGTTCATAGGTTTTTAGCATAAAGCAGCCATAAGAAGAAAACATATTTCAGAGGTTCTGAAAGCAAGAGAGATTTGGAAACCTCAAATCCCCCCACTAGTCTTGAGCCTAGCTATAGTCTGATAGTATTAATTTGTTACTGGGCCAAGGTGAGAGGGGAGGCCCAAACAGCTTCCACAAGTGGTATTTCAAAGTAAAAAGTTAAGACTCTCATCAGCAAAGTGAAACCAAGAACATCATTTTCACCAAAACATAATGCCCTTCACCCTGACCCCACAAGAGTTATTTGTCAAGAGCCATCATAAAATCATCTAAATACTGACCCTTTAACCCATGTTTCACACAAATGATTAAACCATCATTTCCTACTTTATCTAGAGCACATCCTCCCCTCTGCTTACCACCATGGCTGCACAATCACATGGGAAGTAGTGTGGGAGATGCCTGGAGGGAAGAAAGGGCAAGAGATGATACCTGTTCTACCTCCTTCCCCCAGCTACCCTTGAACAGGTTGGGCTATATCTGAAAATTTTCCAGAGACTTCCTTCCACCATCACTATTGCCACATAGAGACTTGGTGATGGTTGGTCTGTGTGTCAACTCGGCTATGCTATAGTACAAAGTTATCTAATCAAACACTAATCTAGGTGTTGCTGTGAAAGTATTTTTGTAGATGTGGTTAATATCTACAATCAGTTGATTTTAAGTAAAGGAGATTATCCTCAATAATGTGAGTGGGCCTCATCAATCAGTTAGAAAGCCTTAAGAGCAAAAACTGAAGTTTCCGGTGGAAGAAAGAATTCTGTCTCAAGACTGAAACATCAACTCCTGACTGTGTTTCCAGCTGCCCTGCTTGTCTGCCCTACAGATTCAGGCTTATCAGTCCCCACAATCTCATAATTCCAATTAATTAATTAAACCCTGACTGGTACAGAACCTTATTCCATTCTTGCTCCTTTCTTATTGGGTTGTATATTGTGAATTAAGAGAAGGAGTCATGAACAGACAAGACTATTCATGTTGGAGAACTACAGTTCTAAAAACTATGCTTAATACTCGGGAGGATTCCTGGAGGAAACTAGAACAAAGCTTTCCCCCATGTTTGACTATGTATATGTGAGGTACTACTGCATTAGATGCCTTTCCTATACCTTTGTTTGCCTTGTTTTAAATATGTTATTGTATTTGCACTACAGGCAAGGTCTCACAATTCTGCCTCAATTTTTTGGCAAATGTTTACAATACAAATCAGTTATTTTTGTTATAAAAACCCATAATTCTTGACAGTATGACATATATTTTGGCATCTAAATATTTCATTTTAATAGTGTTTGGGTATAGATGTATTTGATCTAATTATATTTAATTAGATCATTCAAGTTAATTGAAAATCAGTCATTCTTTTAATATGAAAAGCCATTTCCTGGAAATTTTTGCACAAACTTCAAAAACTAACTGAATTGTGAAAGTGGAAAATACTGATCAACAGGGATCTTGTAAATAATACTAGCTTTAAACAACTGAAAGATAGGATTTTTTATGCACAAAGCTGGTTTCTTGTGGCATGCTTCTAGAACCCTAAATAGGGGGAGGCAGCTATGATTTTTTTTAATTATTGTTTTGTATGAAAAACTGTCATGTCAGCTAATCTTCCATCATAAAATGTTTAGGAACTTCAGAAAGTACACAGTTATACTGATAAAATTCTCTGCATTCATTCCATGATACTGAAGTTACTAATGATTCTTAGTTGAACAATCTCACTTGCTTCCCTGCTCTATACTGCATTATGAACATTCTAAATTTGCAATCATTTATAAAGAAACAGGAAAAAATACCAGATCCTACAAAATAGGATATGAAATTCTAATTTAATTAAAATTTAAATACATTTTAAAGTATAAAGTTCTGACTAATCTTAGAATCATCTAGGGTAACTGAATTAAATATCTCTCTTTTGAAAATAAATGTGAAACAAATGTAGTAACATACAAGACTAGAGGACTGATCTATTTACAACCATTTTACTTTTGAGATGTGTTGTAAATCTGCTCTTATTTTTATTGGCATTTAGTCTTCTTTGCTTTCAGAGCCATTTTAAAAAGAGAGAGAATATATACCTAATTTCTGAGCAGGTATTGGCTTATAATTGAGTCCAAAAAAAAAATCATATTATTTCTGATATGGGAGGCAACTTATCATGTCGTTAAGGCAACCAGACCTGATATAAATCCTAGCTCCACCACTTTCCAGCTGTGAGACTGCCAAATTAACTAGTCTAGGCTTCAGCTTCTTCATATGTAAAAATAAGGATAGTAATATCTTACTCGCCGAATCATTGTAATGACAAATAAATCTTTATACATATATATTTAAAAACAAGTAACTAGGGCTTCCCTGGTGGCGCAGTGGTTGAGAGTCCGCCTGCCGATGCAGGGGACACGGGTTCATGCCCCGGTCCGGGAGGATCCCACATGCCGCGGAGCAGCTAGGCCCATGAGCCATGGCCGCTGAGCCTGCGCACCCGGAGCCTGTGCTCCGCAACGGGAGAGGCGACAAGTGTGAGAGGCCCGCGTACCGCAAAAAAAAAAACAAAAAAACAAGTGACTATTCACACATACCCATTACATACATAAAGCATTTCACATGGTACTTGGCAAGTAGTATATGCTCAATAAATGGTAGATATCCTCCCAATTTAGAAATTGTCTGTACCCAAAATCATTAAAGTTCTATTCTGAGAAAATATATCTTCTTGTTCAATATATTTTAAAACTAAATAACATACAAAATGTGTGTTTAGCCTTAGTCATCACTGTGAAACATAAAACACAAAACTTTTTTGGTTATAAGCAACAGAAATGGACTAAAGTAGAAAATGAACTTCTGGAAGGTGTGATATACCCCCAGAAACCATGGAAAGATCAGGAATCAGGCAGTTCTGGAGGTCTAAACAGACTTTTCTTTTCCTCTTCAGGATTTTGCTGCTACAACAATTCTATTCCAATTGTTTCAGTCATTCTGTCACTCATGATTCAAATTCCTAACATCTAAGCACTCTAGACTGGTTGAAGCAAAATAGAACCTACACAGTCACATTTGCTTTGCTCCCCACGAGCAAAGTCCAACGGCTGTTCTATAGAAAGGACAAAGAGGTGCCAATGAGAAAACAAATGCCCTATATGTATAAAAGTATTGCCTTTTATTGTTTTTCAGAAATCACATGCCCTTATAGTTCACAATGATCACACATACTGGATAGATAATAAGGGTCAGAAACTATGTTATTTCTTTCTTCTTTTTTTTTTTTTTCGGTACGCGGGCCTCTCACTGCTGTGGCCTCTCCTGTTGTGGAGCATAGGCTCCGGACACGCAGGCTCAGCGGCCATGGCTCACGAGCCTAGCCGCTCCGCGGCATGTGGGATCTTCCCGGACCGGGACATGAACCCGTGTCCCCTGCAACAGCAGGCGGACTCTCAACCACTGCGCCACCAGGGAAGCCCCAGTTTTATTTTTCATTCATGCTATCTATCCATGTGACGTGGCAAGGGTTCTGCTCTTTGTAGAATGATGGAGCATCTGCTGTCTGAAACAAAAGTTAGTTGCCATGCAGGGAGAAGAGAAAGATGGCGACTTATGCCCTGACTCCTCCCTACAAGTCATGTGGCCATGACCTATTTCTTTTTGTTTTATTTTATTTTATTTTTGGCTGGGTTGGGTCTTCGTTGCTGCGTGTGGGCTTTCTCTAGTTGCGACGAGTGGGGCGTTGTGGAGCGCGGGCTTCTCATTGCAGTGGCTTCTCTTGTTGCGGAGCACAGGCTCTAGGCGAGCGGGCTTCAGTAGTTGTGGCACACGGGCTCAGTAGTTGTGGCTCGCGGGCTCTAGAGCGCAGGCTCAGAAGTTGTGGCGCATGGGCTTAATTGCTCAGCAGCATGTGGGATCTTCCCCGACCAGGGCTCGAACCCATGTACCCTGCACTGGCAGGCAGATTCTTAACCACTGCACCACCAGGGAAGCCCCATGACCTATTTCAAAGAAGAAAAATACAAACCTACCTTGTGCCCAAAGGAGGAGACCAGAATATTAGTGAATAGTCCTAGTGACTGTTAGGCACAAACACATAACTAGAAAGTTGGGGAGCAGGATTCAAACTCAGGCATCCTAAAAAAATGAGAGGTCTCTTAAGTTTTGTGTACCTACCAAGGAGAGTGAGTAGGAGAAGGCAGTCACATCCTTTAGAGAGTTCCATTCTCTCTTTGCAAAAGTTTTCTTTACCAGGTCTTGCTTAAATGCTATCACATTGGAGAAATTATAAAGTTTCAAGGCAGCCTTGCCCTTAGTACAAGTCATGCGGTTAGCAGTTACATTTTAATGCCAATGGAAAAAATGCAGAATAATCATTTTTATTTACTTTCTGGGGGTGAAATGCTCCTTTTGCATTGTCTAGGGATAACACAAATGGAACTCCTTTAGGAAAAGAAACTGGCTTTAGTATAATGAAGCATTCTATAACCTTGCATGATCAACAATAATAATCACTGACCTCCCTGGAGCATGTTTATGCTTACTTAATCTAAACAAGCTTCCTTATCAAGTAATTTGTGCTTGAAAGTAAGCAAATGAGGTTTGATTCCTTCTTTGTCTTTTGATAGTTGCATTGGATCTTACTGGTTTAGATTTCAAAATAGTTTTTCTGCACTTTTCCCTTGGTAGCCTCTATTGGGAGAAGATGAACATGCCCAAGTTTATACTTTACCGATTTGCAGAAGTGTGTTGGATGTTTACATATCTTCTGCATGACTCCAACGTAGGGAAATATTCTTTACAAATTTCTTGCAGAAGAAAAGAAAGATTAGCAAGGGGACTAAGTGCATAGATACCTACGTTTTCCACAGGGCAAAGTAAGGAAGGCTACACAGTACCAGCAACTAAATTACTTGGAGTAAACTTAAATAATTAACTTGGCTTTTATACTGACTTCAGGACTTTTCGAAACATGTATGTGGTTTTACTTTCTATATAAAATATATGTAGCCTAAATAAAATTTAACATAAATTTTTGTAAACTAGGAAAGTGAGACACATTCCACATTTTGTGGCTCAGCTTACATAGTCTGTGATCCATGTAAACAAATAAAATTAGTGCCTTAATCTCTAACCAGAGTCAAAAATTTAAGCTCTAGTCTAATTCTATTATGACTGAAGTAAATGCTAAGAGGGGACCTACTATTTTTATATCGTGTTTTCTTAGTATTTACAATAGCAACAAGCACACAGATCTTTTTTCTGGTGCCCCAAAGAAAAGATTTATTGACTCATAATAATAACATGAAGTGTTACATAACTACAAATTATTTTTAATATCAGCAACATCTTTAAGAACTATGAAAAAATGTGACCACAGTACATAAAAGTTAAGGAATTTATTACCACTGAAAATGGGTCAGTTAAGTTATAAAAAGTTCTGAGGAGGACCTCTTACTCTCTTATCAAAGGATTTACTTTGAGCCTAATTGACAGGAGATGAGAAAATGTTAAAGAAGGATCTTACTTAAGAGACAAAATACAGATAGAGAAAAAGAAAAACAAAAGAGTGTTGTCTTTTGGGACCTATCCCTTAATCAACCCTTAGGATCTGCTATTTGATAACATTTTGACCTTGGAATTAGTGCTTATCTACAGTAAGGAACATATTCCTCCCATTCCAACTATACTCATTAGGGAATTTAAAAGTTTTGAATTTTGCTTATCAATATTTGTCAGAGGGACTTCCCTCATGGCACAGTGGTTAAGAATCCGCCTGCCAATGCAGGGGACACGGGTTCAAGTCCTAGTCCGGGAAGATCCCACATGCTGTGGAGCAACTAAGGCCGTGTGCCACAACTACTGAGCCCGCGCACCTAGAGCCCATGCTCTGCAACAAGAGAAGCCACCTCAATGAGAAGCCCACACATTGCAACAAAGAGTAGCCCCCACTCGTTGCAACTAGAGAAAGCCAGCACACAGCGACAAAGACCCAATGCAGCCATAAATAAATAAATAAATAAATTTATTAAAACAAAAAATATTTGTCAGAGGTCCAGCCCTGGAAGAACTGTAACACAAACAGCTAAATCAAATCACCACCCAACTCTCAGAGAATATCACCTCTTGATCCCATTAAGGTTTTGCATTACCAAGGACACTCCCTAATAATTGATAAGACAGGGTGCAGCAATATTGACTAAAGTTCTAAGTTCCTAAAAGCTTGTAAGTTAAGAATTAAAAGAGAAGTTTAAGAGAAATTAAAGAGAAATTAAAGAGAAATTTAAAAAGAAGTAAAAGAAAAGTTAGAAAAGGAAAAATAACGATGGCCTCCAAATTTGAGACAGGACAAAAGCAAGAAGACAAATGACAGATGGCTGTGTGCAGGTGTGACAGAAATCATTTTGACAACAGAGCTGTGGGTCTTATGTACATGATACACATATAGGAAAGAGGAGATAAGTAAAATCTAGTGTCTGCCTTCAAAATGCTTATCAAGCTGGAGGGTACAAAATATAAAAGCTAGCGTGCTCTGGACTCAGGTTCAAATTCCTAATCTGCCATATACAAAGAATGAGTATAGCATTCTGGTTAGTGCTTGAGCTTTGGGTTTAGACAAATAGATCAGTCAGGTTTCAGTCAGAGAAACAGATGCAGTAGGAGATTTATATTAACAGATTTATTGCAAAGATTTGAGGACTGGCTAGGCAAGTCCACAGGGCAAACCATCAGGAAGGGCAGTCTAGACTCTCAGGCAGCTGAAGCTCCAGTCCACAGGCAGAATGTCTGGTTCAGGAAAGCTTCAGCTCTGCTCTTATGGCCTTTCACCTGGTTAAGTCAGACCCTCACAGATTCTCTAGGTCTCCCTTACCTTAAGTCATGTGATTATGGACTTTAATCACCTCTACAGAATACCTTCATAGCAACACCTAGACTGGTGTTTGAATGAGTATTACTGTGATGACCATAGCCTAGCTAAAGTGATACATTAAACTGACCATCAAAACAAACCTGGATTAAGTGCCTAATTACCACTTCCTAGCTACACGGCCTTGAGAAAGCTTCTAAATTTCTTTAAATCCTTATCTTATCATCTGTAAAGTATGGAGAGTTAAGAGTAACTACTCAGGGTTTCCCTGGTGGCACAGTGGTTAAGAATCCGCCTGCCAAAGCAGGCGACACGGGTTCGAGCCCTGGTCCAGGAAGATCCCATATGCTGTGGAGCAACTAAGCCCGTGTGCCACAACTAGTTAGTCTGCGCTCTAGAGCACACGCGCCACCGCTACTGAAGCCCGCGCGCCTAGAGCCCGTGCTCCGCAACGAGAGAGGCCACCGCAATGAGAAGCCCGCGCACCACAACGAAGAGCAGTCCCCGCTGGCTGCAACTAGAGAAAGCCCGCGGACAGCAACGAAGACCCAACGCAGCCAAAAATAAATAAATTAATAAATAAATCTATTTTAAAAAAAAAAGAGTAACTACTCACAGAATTGTTGTGAAGATTAAATAGGTCCATGTAAAGTAGGTCTAGCAATGTGCGTGGCGTATAGTAAATACTCAGAAAACTCACCCATCATCATTATCATCCTATCTGGGCGAATCAACCCCTGACTCTGAGTTTCAATTTACTCATTTGTGAAATCAGTATATTAACACCTACAATTCACAGAAGTGATATGAATGTTAAATGAATATATAGGAGGTGATTTTTTTTTAACTGTGCCAAAGGCAAATAAGCCACTTAGCAAATTGTAGAAACTTATACTCATTTTCCAAAACATGTTTTAGAAAACACAGTTTCTAAAAGTTCAACCAATAATTAGAATCACGGACTTTTAAAAATGAGGCCATTTTATAATGGTTTCTAACGTACCTTCAGTTTTATAAGTGGAATTTTCCCACAGTCCTATAGGTACAGTCAAATAACATCCAAATGCACACATGCACACATGCACACACACACACACACAAAATTTACGGATTACTTTTTTTTTTTTTTTTTTTTGCGGTACGCAGGCCTCTCACTGTTGTGGCCTCTCCCGTTGTGGAGCACAGGCTCCGGACGCGCAGGCTCAGCGGCCATGGCTCACGGGCCTAGCCGCTCTGCAGCATGTGGGATCTTCCCGGACTGGGGCACAAAGCCGTGTCCCCTGCATCGGCAGGTGGACTCTCAACCACTGTGCCACCAGGGAATCCTACGGATTACTTTTTTTTTTTAATTAATTAACTATTTATTTATTTATTTTGTCTGCACCAGGGCTTAGTTGCAGCACTCAGGATCTTCGTTGCAGCATGCGGATCTTCTAGTTGCGGCATGCGGACTTCGTAGCTGTGGCACGCAAACTCTTAGTTGCAGCATGTATGCGGGATCTAGTTCCCCAATCAGGGATCAAACCCTGGCCTCCTGCACTGGGAGTGTGGTGTCTTAGCCACTGGACCTCCAGGGAAGTCCCTGGACTACATTTTGAAAGATATTATCAAAACAGGACATGTGAGAAAAAATATTTTAGGCTATTATCGTAATATTAGCTTAATTATGCCTTTATTTTAAAAGCAATTTTACAGAAGTTATGGCTTAGCTGTATTACCCTAGAGTAAGTCCACATAAGTTAGAATCCTAGCTTTATTGCTTTCTAGCTGAGTGAACTCACGCAGGTCACTCAGCTTCCTTCCACATAAATCTCCTCATCTTTAAGATGAGGGTAGTAACAGTACCTCCTTCATAGGATGTTGTGAGGATTTAAAAAGCTGATACCTGTAAAGTGCTGAGAACTTTCTGGTATTTGATGTCAGTTCTCTGAAAAGATCATCTCATGTCCTCCTGGAAGGTCAATGGGATGGCTTCCTGTGTGAAATATTACACTCTTCCTCCAGATTAAAGAAAAAGGCTGTTAGATATTTACAATATCTCTTCCAAATTAAAATTTATTTGTTCCCTTACGAAGGACAATTGGCAGTAACTATCAAAATTCCATTTACATACATCTTCTTTTTCTGAGAATTTATCATACAGATATACTTGCATTGCAGTAAAAGATAGAAAACAAACCAAATGACCATCAGTAGGGGACTGGATTCTCTTTATTATGGTATACAGGCACCCTCCCACCTTTTTTTAAAATTTTATTGAAGTATAGTTGATTTACAACATTGCATTTAATTTCTGCTGTACAGCAAATTGACTCAGTTGTACATATATATATTTTTTTCCCATTATAGTTTATCACAGGATATTGAATATAGCTCCCTGTGCTATACAGTAGGACCTTGTTTATCCCTCCTATGTATAAGGCACACCTCTTTTTTACTGTGCTTCACGGGTATTGCATTTTTTACAAATTGTAGGTTTGTGGCAACCCTGCCGTAGAGCAAGTCTATTGGCACCATTTTTCCAACAGCATTTGCTCACTCTCTGTCTCAATGTCACACTTTGGTAATTCCCTCAATATTCCAAACTTTTAAGTTATTATTTTATTATTTATGGTGATCTATGATCAGTGATCTTTGATGTTACTACTATAATTGCTTTGGGGTGCCACAAACCACACCCACATAAGACAGCAAACTTAATGGATAAATGTGTGTGTTCTGATTGCTCCACTGACCAGCAGGTCTCACTCTCCTATGGCCTCCTTATTCCCTGAGACACAATGATATTGAAATTAGGCCAGTTAAGAACCATACAATGGCCTCTAAGTGTTCAAGTGAAAGAAAGTCACACCAGAGGCTCACTTTAAATCAAAAGCTAGAAATGATTAAGCTCAGTGAGGAAAGCATGCTGAAAACTGAGATATGCTAAAAGCTAGGCCTCTTGCGCCAAAGAGCCAAGTTGTGAATGCAAAGGAAAAGGTCTTGAAGGAAATGACAAGTGCTACTTCAGTGAACACACACATAATAAGAGAGCAAAACAGCCTTATTGCTGATGTGAGGACAGCTTTAGTAGTCTGGATAGAAGATCAAAACAGCCACAACATTCCCTTAAGTCAAACCCTAATCCAGAGCAAGTCCCTGTCTTCAATTCTGTGAAGGCTGCAAGAGGTGAGGAAGCTGCAGAAGCAAAGTTTCAGGCTAGCAGAGGTTGGTTCATGAGGTTTAAAAAAAGAAGTCATCTCCATAACATCAAAGTGCAAGGTGAAGCAGCAAGTGCTGATGTAGAAGCTGCAGGAGATTATCCAGAAGATCTAGCTAAGAACGTGAATGATGGTGGCTACACTAAACAACAGATTTTCAATGTAGACGAAACACCCTTCTATTGGAAAAAGATGTCCTGTAGGACTTTCATAGTCAGAGAGGAAAAGTCAATGCCTGGCTTTAGAGTTTCAAAGGACTCTCTTATTAGGGGACAAAGAAGCTGGTGACTTAAAGTTGAAGCCAATGTTAACTGACCCTTCCAAAGATCCTAGGGCCCTTAGGAATTATGCTAAATCTGCTCTACCTGTGCTCTATAAATGGAATAACAAAGTCTGGATGAAAGCACATGTGTTGACAACATGCTTTACTGAATAGTTTATGCCCACTGTTGAGACCTACTACTCAGAAAAAAAGATTCCTTTCAAAACATTACTGCTCATTGACATCTGGTCACCCAAGAACTCTGTTGGAGATGTACAACAAAATTCATGCTGTTTTCATGCCTGCTAATACAACATCCATTCTGCAGCCCATGGATCAAGAAGTAGTTTTGACTTTCAAGTCTTATTATTGAAGAACATTTTATAAGGCTACAGTTACCATAGATAGTAATTCATGGGATAAGTCAAAATATCAACATTAACAAGAGTTTGGAAGAGGTTGATTCCAACCTCCCTGAATGATTTTGAGGGGTTCAAGTCTTCAGTAGAGGAAGTAACTACAGATGTGGTGAAAACAGAGAACTAGGATTAGAAGTACAGCCTGATGATGTTACTGAATTGCTGCAATGTCATGAAAAAACTTGAACAAATGAGGAGTTGCTTCTTATGGATGAGCAAAGAAAGTGGTCTCTTGAGATGGAGTCTACTCCTGATAGAAGAAGATACTGTGAAAATTGTTGAAATGATAACAAAAGATTTAGAATATTACATAAACTTAGTTGATAAAGCAGTGGCATGGTTTGAGAGGATTAACTCCAATTTTTTTTTTTTTTTTTTTTTTTTTTTAGGTAAGAAGTGGATTTATTTAGAGAGAAACATGCTCCACAGACAGACTGTGGGCCATCTCAGAAGGCAAGAGCGGCATTGGGAGAAACACACTCCACAGACAGTGTGTGAGCCATCTCAGAAGGTGAGAAGAGCACCGGGGTATGGGGTTGTCAGTTTTTATAGGAGTGGGTAATTTCATAGGCTAATGAGTGGGAGGACTATTCCAGCTACTTTAGGAAAGGGTGGGGATTTCCAAGAATTGGGCCACCACCCACTTTTTGATCCTTATGGTCAGTCTTGGAACTGTCATGGTGCCTGTGGGAGTGTCATTTAGCTTACTGATGTGAGCGTATACTGAGGCTCAAGGTCTAGTGGAGGTCGACTTGTCCACCATCTTGGACCCATTTGATTCTAATTAGTTTGTCATGTCCTTGGGCTATGTCATTCTTTCAAAGGTTGTTCCCTGCCTCCTTCCCTCCTGTTTCATACCCCCCTCAGAGATTTTACTCCCATATTCTTATGAGAAGCAGAAAGGCGATGGTCTGTCTTCTGTAACTGTTTCAAGGCTGAGTAGGGTTGTCCACCCTGCCTGTCAGGGAGTAAAAATCTCTGGATGCCTGATCTAGGGGCCCTAAGGGCAGGGCAGCTCCTTGTTTTAAGTCAGTATGGGTTGGAATCCTCGCATAGCCATCATCGTGGTGTGGAACTGTTGTAATTGTTTCCATAGCCTTTCTATAATCTCTTTGATGATGAAGCACTTTTTGTAACAGCATCAGAGTACAAAAATATCTATAAATGACAAAAGACTTAAAAGGCATGGTTAAACGTCTGATTACAGTGTAACTGATAAAGAAACTTGGTTACAATAACCAAAATTATGAATGATTACATTTAATTCAACATACCAAATAATCCTAAGTATTTCTCTTTAAGATACCTCAGGGGACCTCTAAAGTACCCCAAAGTTAGCTGAAAATCAAAAGAAACTGAATTAAAATTTGATATATGGGAAGTCTGTCAAAAAGTTTTAAAACACTTGGTCAAATAAGATCATAGGTCACTATGAGACAATACTTATTCCTTAACCAAAGTTACAAAAGATCTCAAAAGCAAATAAAAGTCACTTAAAGGCAAAGAAACTCACACAATCTGTTGGAGGATTGACTCCAATTTTGAAAAAGTTCTACTGTGGGTAAAATGCTATAAAACAGCATTGTGTGCTACAGAGAAATTGCTCATGAAACAGAGCAACAATCAATGGGGCAAACTTCACTGTTGTCTTAAGAAACTGCCACAGCCACCCCAACCTTCAGCAACCAGCACCCCGATCAGTCAGCAGCCATCAACATCCCAGCAAGACCCTCTACCAGCAAAAAGATGATAACAGACTAAAGGCTCTGATGATGGTTAGCACTTTTTAGCAATACAGTATTTTTAAATCAAGGTATGTACCTTGTTTCTCTAGACATAATGCCATTGCACACTTAATAGACTACAGTATAGTGTAAACAAATTTTATACGCACTGGAGAACCAAAAAATTCATGTCATTTGCTTTATTGCAATATTCGCTTTATTGTAGTGGTCTGGAACCAAACCTACAATATGTCCAAGGTATGTCTGTCCAATGCAGCTGTAAAAAGGAATAAGGAAGCTTTCTATATACTGGTATGTAAATATACCCAAGATATATTAAATGAAAAAAGCAAAGCATAAAACAGTGTAAATGGGTGAGGATGGGGGCCAAGATTATAAAATTCATGTCTCTTTGTATTTACATAAAGAAACTCTAGAAGGATATAAAAGAAACCAAAAAAAATGGGCAATTTGTGGTGACAGGACGTTGATGGGACCTAGGTGAGTGGAGAACAGGGCTTGGAGCAAACATTTCACTGTACACTTTTTTATATTTTTACTTTTGAATTATGTGGGTATGCTTCCTATTTTAAAAATACATTTTGGGAGAAGTAAGTCAATGGTGCCTGTTGTATCAGTTTGTTGTCACAAAAGTGCTGTCACAGACCACGCCAAGACATAATAATCATTTATTCTTGAAGATCTACAGGTCGGCTGGGAGTCAGCTGATCCAAAATAAGCTCAATTGAGAGGCTCTGCTTCAGGCTTCAGTGCCCAGGATAGCCCTGATTCTCACTTGGATCTGTAAGTCTGCTCCCCGTATGTCTCATTCTCCTTGAACCAGCAGAAACAGAAGCACAAGATAACTGCTGGAAGTATGTAAAGCCTCTTAAGTCCTAGGCTGAAAAATGGCACAACTTCTGCCCATATGTCATGAGCCAAAGTAAGTCAAGTGTTGAGGAAGTACAGTTTGCCCACAACAAAGTCTTGACAACACTGTGGATGCAAGGAGGGGCCAATGATTCAATATATCACACCTGCTGATAACTATGGACATCCTAAAACTAGAACTGTGAATCACAGGCCTAAGGAGTAGCAAAGAGTGACATAACTTTGCTGAAGCTTGAACACTCTGTGAAAGTCAGTCACATTTTGTCTTGAAGATTTGTGTCATCCCCATCTATCTGGGTCACAAATGGAATGGAATGAAATGAAATGGAAGACAGACTTAGGAACTCACAGGACTAGAAGGGACTTTGGACCACACTTTACCCAACAACTTTCACAGATGAGGCAAATGAGGCCAGGATAAATTAAATAAAGTTAGGGTGCACAAGAAACTGTAAGATAAGTTGAGCAACAACAGGAAGCACTTAAAAAGAACTGTAAGCCCTAAAGCATAATTATTTATTTGGAATAAAGAGCGGTCATAAAAAGCTTAGGAGGTACATCAAAGATGCATAATAGGGCTTCCCTGGTGGTGCAGTGGTTGAGAGTCCGCCTGCCGATGCAGGGGACTCGGGTTTGTGCCCCGGTCTGGGAAGATCCCACATGCCGTGGAGCAACTAAGCCCGTGAGCCATGGCCGCTGAACCTGCACGTCTGGAGTCTGTGCTCCGCAACGGGAAAGGCCACAGCGGTGAGAGACCCGCGTACCGCATAAAAAAAAAAAAAAAAAGATGCATAATATAAGAGATCAATTGATTAAAGTCCAGGTGATTGGCTGACCGACGGAATAAAGCAGAATAAAGAGGGCGAACTACCGTGACATTAACTACAAACAGCACCCACAGTCACAAATATAAACAGATTTCATGCATACAAAGGAATTCTGATTTAGAGATAGATCTCAAACATACATGAATAATAACGTATATTACATATTTATTTTGAAATTTTTTATTACATTTTTTAAATTAAAAGATTTTAAGTGTACACAAAAAAGTAAGCCTTCTCTACCAAACACTGATTCCATCCTCTCCCTGCACCAGAGCAAAATACTGTTAGCTGTATCTTATGTGTTACTCCATAAATACACTATGCATTATAGGTTTATAGAGATAAATATAAAGACCTGGCATATTTCAATACTTATTTTCCCATAGGACTCTTAAAAGATAACAGGTATTTCTTTTTAACCAGCTAAAGTGTCAAATGGCATTAAAAACAATTTATAATTCACTAGGCCCACCAGCTTGAAAACTTATGCAATTCTTATATAATTCATCTTGATGTAAGGAAACTCAAAATATTTCATTTATATTAAAATGCAAAGGATATAGACTAGCCAACAATTTAGAAGAACAAAGTTGACAGAGTTACACCTGATTTTTCATACTCACAATATAGCTATAGTAATCAAGACAGTATGGTACAGTGTGGCATGGGCACAAGGACAGGCGAATAGGTTGATGGAACAGACTGTAACATATTCCTAGCAGATTCATCACATTAATAACTGTGATTGACCCGACAGTTCACTAAAGCCAATAAATTTTTTTCATATGGGTAACTATTTATCCATGCCAGCCTCATTTCGCCCAGCTGATGATTTGAAGCAAGTATGGGACTTTACATTTATCACTATTACACTTTGTTTTATTAGTTGTTACTCTTCTTTTTAGCCAAGATCTTTCTGGATTTTGAGTCTGTCATCTAACAGATTCTCTATCATCTCTTCATGCCTCTTACTGTCTGTGAATTTAGTAATCATGCTACTTAGCACTCTTTCAGTTATAATTAATAAAGATCCAATTAAAACTGACCTAAGCCAAAGAGGATATTTATTGGCTCACATGACCAAAATATCTGGTGTGGATTCAGATACAACTGTATCCAAGTAATCAAATATCACCTGAGTGCTCTCCCTCCCTCCACCTCTCAGCATTGCTTTCCTCTTTATGGCTAGAGCCTCTGTCCTAGTGATTTCAGCAAAAGACTTGGACCTATCTCCCATTGGCCTGTCTGAAATAAGTCACATGTCCTTTTCAGAACCAATCAGTGGAGTTAGGAGAATGTATTTCTCTGAATGTCCTGGTCTGAATAATCTGAATAACATACTCATGTCTGGAGCCATGAATGAGGTAAGCCTCCATCCAACCACATGGACTGGGGAGTGAGAATAGGGAAAGGTAATTTCCCAAAGAAAACAAAACGTTGTAACCAGGTTGTAGGGGAATGGACACCAGAGAAAGGAAAAATGAGATACTTACACTACAGCTGTCATTTAGGTTGTTGACAAAAAAAATGCTCAACATGGCCAAATGAAAGGATAAATAAGATACTTACAAACATAAAGATATTATCTCTAAAAATAATTTATTTTTATATTTGGTTTTAGAGTATGGTCCCAGGAAAAATGAATGAATGAGTGTTAGGTCTAAAGGAAGTAGGAGAATATCACCTCCACATGTTCAATAACTGCCTAAGGTTTAATTTCCTTAGTCTATTCATATTGAATCCCCAAACTGTAGAAGCTGGAGAAGGCCTGTGTCTTAGACAGCTGGGCTGCTATAACAAAATACCATAGACTGATCTGTGGCTTAAACAACAAACATTTATTTCACAGTTTTAGAGGCTAGGAAGCCCAAGATCGAGGTGTCAGCAGATTCAGTTCTTGGTGAGGGCAGTCCTGGCTTGTAGACAGCTGCCTTCTCATTGTGTGTCCACATGGTCTTTCCTCCATATGTGCTAGTGAGAGAGCTCTTGTGTCTTTTCTTATAAGGGCATTAATTCCGTCATGGGGGCACTACCCTTTTGACTTCATCTAAACCTAAATATTGCCCACAGGCCCCACCTCCAAATACTATCACATTGTGGGGTATGGCTTCAACACAAAAATTTTGAGGGAACACACACATTCAGTATATAACAACCAGCAAAAGAGCTGCAAACAAGTTCAAAAGTCAAGGGAATGACCAAAAGAATGAAGTTTATTTAACAATTATTCACACACTAAAAATCAACAGAACAGATGGTCAATTCAGTCTTGCACCCAGAAATGGTATTACTCTTAAGGAAGCTTAATCTGCACATACAGTGAGAAAAACATTCTCTGTAGCACTTCTAAGATTTCTCACTTGGATCAGGAACTAGTATAGAAGTCAATAAATCAAGGAAAAAGGCCTCAAAGGATTCTACAAATTAAACTATGTCCCATAGGCAGGAAGCCCAAGCAACAAGAGATTACAGAAAATGGAAGCAAACTGGTCAATTAATTAAAGAATATGACATTAAAACCATCTTTTACAATCCACAAGAATATCTGATAATTATGTGATTGAGGGAAACTGGAAGTGCAAGATATAAAATGGGTAATGCCAAATAGAGAAGAAAATTGCAGGTTATTATGCCAATTAGGGCTTTTAAAACATTTTTAAAGCTTAGATATTTAGCTATTGCAGGACTGTCATTTTCATTTGCTGGATCTACAGAGAGAAAACAAGGTTTGAGAGGAGCTTCCTGCAATATCTAGTTCTCAAAATATAAAAAGTGATTCTAAAAGTATAGAAAGTAGTAAGGAAATAAGTACACCTGCCTTAAAACTTGCTAGAGAGCCCAATGTAGGCACTGTAAGCTCACCATGGTTTTGCTTCAAAGTCAATCTTACTGTGCTGGGGTTTATGCCTGCAAGTTTAGTGACTGTTCTGATGACAGCAACAGTAAACAGCACATATCTTTGGTGCCCTGGGACAGTTGCACTCCTGCTCCTGGCATCAGAATCTTGATTTCTAAGCCCCACTGTACCAGTAGATCAGCAGATAAGTCACATAATTCCTATGAATTCAGTCTACCATTTAGCCAAACACATGGAAAAGAACGGGGGAGCTAAACGCTCAACAACAGATAGAGCAATATTTGAAGATGTGTCCTAGCCACATACGCCCACTGACCACCCCACCCCCAACTCATCCTACACAGCTTCCAAGGTGATCTACTCTTAGTGATTTAGGATGATTAAACGGGAGAGAAGAAGTGAACTTAAATAGTCATAATCCAAAACTACAGTAATCCACTGATGAAAAAAAAATGTTAGTCACTTAATCTTAAACATGGAGTCATTCATTATTTAAAATATATGTTTCCATGAAGAAGAATAAACTGGTAATATTGAATGATTCAAAATAGAAGACATAGATGTATAAAAAATATTTATTAACAATAATGCAATATTTTATCTTAATTGTTCTGAAAATCAATCATAAAATTAATTTTATTTTCTGTATATCTGGATGTTCATTAATTTTATACTATATTTAATATGTGATATAGTGCATATTATATTGTACTCTTTTCTTTGTTTCATCTTTCTTGTTTCTCCAATTAAATTTTTTGAGACTTTATCTTTCAGAACAGATTGACATTTACAGGAAAATTGTGAAGACAGAGTTCCTATATACCCCACACCCAGTTTCCTCTAACATCTTTCAATGGTTTATTTCAGTTTGAACTGTTTTTATTTCCACTTGATTTTTAATCAATATAACTGATATACTTGATAATATAATCACAGGGTACTAAAAAGCTGATAATCAAATTCATCAGACCCTGCTCTATTCTTCCCCATGAATACCTATTTTCATCTGTATAGCTATTTCTCTAGTTATTTAACCTTTGTGCTTCTAAGTAACCTATTTATACTGAAATTCCTTAGTTCATCAATACTAGAAATTTTGACAATTTTTTCCAAATGCTTCAGCAGATTTATCACAGACCTATCAACATTATTTTCTGAGCAGTCTAGTGTTATCAGATAATCCATCCATTTCATTTCTTCCCTACTTCCATTAGGGAAGTCCTACCCTCTTGCTCCAGTCTGCAACTGGTGGCTCTCTAGGTTTGATGCAAAGCTGAGACTTCCTTCACCAATCTCCTGTGTTGGATCCCGCGTTTCTTGGGCATTGGGACTTTATCTTTCTTGGGTTGTGCCCTCATTTTGTTGGGATTGACCTTCCAGTCACTTCCTAAGAAAAGGCTCAAGGGAGGTTAATTTTTTAAAACTTCACTTATCTAAAATTGTCTTTACCTTTACAATTGATTGTTCAGCTGAATATAAAATTCTAGGGTGAAAATCAATTTTTCTCAGAATTCTAGTGGCATTGCTTCATTGTCATCTACCTTCCAAAATTTCTACTAAGATGTACTATGCCATTCTATTACCTATGACAAATGACCTGGTCTTCCAGCATTTTCTCTTTAATCATAGGGTGCTAAAATTTTATGAAGACTTGCTTTATAAGGGTCTCTTTTCATTCACTATTCTAGGCACTCAGTGGGCCTTTTCAAACGGAAGACTCAGGTTCTAGCATCTTATTCTCTGCTATCTTCTAAAATGGTGTTGAAATCTCTCATCTATTAATGACACCATTCCCACATTTTATCAGAAGTCATTTGAGGTAATATTTTAAGTATATAGTCAACTCAATTATAACTCTAATAGCATGTATATTGTCTTTGGAATAGGGTCTAAAATTTTGGAATGTATAGCACTTCAAGCCAAATAATAAAGCTACTGGAAGAAAACCCAGTCACCTGAGTTGAAGTTATCCAGTTTTCTCATCTGCCTTCACATGTAATTACCCACATAGGACTGACTAAATAAATTATTACACATTTAGATAGTAGAACATCATGTTTTTATTGTTGTAAACAATTTGAGAACAAGTTGGAGACATCGTGCCCTTTACCACTAAATATTTCAGTATGTATTTCCTAAGAACAAGTCACTCTATCACATAATGCTTCTAATTTATGGCCAGTAGATTGAGGGAACAAGATATGCTCTTGCTAAAATTAACCAGATGCATAGGAATTCTGTGTATAATGTATCTACACTGGACATAGTCCAAAGAGATTTAATGATAACAATACAGCAGGGCCTTTTTGTAATGATTTCACCTTTTCTTTCTTCCTGTGACAGAGGGCCCATGCCAAGCTCTAGAGGATAGCAACGTGGTATAACCAGCCAACATCGAACATGTTTTCTAAAGCCAAAATCAACTTACATTTTATTACTTGTCTTTGATATGCAAAGAATTCTAATGTGCTATATTTAAATGTTGGTTTGTTCTGTATGTATGCCACCCCTTCTTCTCACTCTATTTTAAAAGCTGGAGCTGTCCTAATTTATGAGTAAGAAAAAAAAAAAAGATTACTGTATTTGGACTTGCTATTTAAAACGCCTGAATGTAATTCTCTCCTTCATATGTGTTTTAGAATTTTCCCCCATCAGAAAGTTTATCAGGGTCAAGGTCTGAGAATTGAAAATGTCCTATACAAGGGAAATGTGGTTTACTTGAAGCTTATAACGGTGGTCACTTAAAAACTGTTTTCTAGTCTTTAGCAAGAATTTGAGACAAATTCCATTCAGAAAAATTATTTAATTCTAGGTAAACAAACACCATCAACAACATTTAACTTATCAAAGAGGAACCACTTCTTAAATGATCTCTCTTAACTAGGACACTTGTGATTTTTATTGTGAAATAAACACAGTCTATGCAAGCAATCACAATGAGAATATTTACAAAAACTTGATAAAATTAAAAAATTGATATTAAGAATTGACACTGAATGTTAATTCAGTGAAAAGGTATTATATTACCATAAGAAAGATTAAGAGAGAATGAGTTAAATAGATCCCTAGAATATTTGAGATGGTTACAAAGATAAATAAATGCAGCAATATTATTAATAGCAGCTCTGCATTTTTGTGGCAAATGAAAGCCAGTGCTCCTTTCACTTAGAAGTGTTTAATAACACCTTACCAAATGCAGTGGACATCTGTTGTTTGTGTCTGCCCAGCATCCACTAGGCACTTGCTCCTCTTTCACCCCATGTGGATCTGGAGACTCTCAATCAGAGGGCCTCACTCAGCTCTGGCTTCATGAGCTGGGACAGTTCCTAGGCTAGCAAATCTTTATACCCTCTTCTGTTGTTCACAGAGGTTAGTGCAAAGGGTGAGCATATGACTAACACAGGACCAACAGGGTATCCTGATGAAATACAGTATATGGGATCTCTCTCTCTCTGATCTCGACTTATAAAGACCAGATAAGTCTAGAGGTGCCAGTGGCCATCTTTAACTACCACACACACAGAATCTGTCTGAGAATGATGCCAATACCCCGAGGAATGCTGAATTGAGAGACAGAGGGCAAGAGAGCCAGGAATTCTGTTGAGTCTCTAGATAGAGCTGTGCTAAATTCAGTTCCACACCTGGACTTTCTGGTTAAAGAGCCAATAAATTCTCTTTTTTGCTTGAGTTCACTTGAGTTGGATTTCTGTCACTTGTAACAAAGCATCCTAATAGACCAAAGCAAGGCCTTTTCAAAACACAATGTATAATTAAGGTATATATAAGTACACTTGAACAACACTTGCTCCTACCAAATAAAGATTATAGAGTTAAATGAATGTAATGTAATGTTAGCTTAATTTTCTTATAACTTTGCAAACAGTTCCACTACTCGCATATAAGCAGCCCCAGACTGTCTATTGACAAGAAGAGTAAATGAAGCTTGTGGAGGTAAAGAGGGGAGAATCAGAGGGGAACTTAAGACAAAGGAGCACAGACTCCCCTGGTCTGAAAAGCTTCAAAAGTCATAGGCTCAGTGTCTTGTACATTACACGAAAGATTATTAGGTTATTTAGGTTCAAGTCTGAAGGTGCTGTAGTTATAAAAGGATGTTCAGAAAATGTATTAGAGAATGTGACTCAGAATCTGAAAGGCAAGTCTTGGGAATGGGGGCATGAAGTTGATTTCTAGCAGATTCATGTTCCTGCAATATATTAAAAACATACTTCTTAACAAAATGTCTTATACTGTAGGTTTGCTCTTTGGGAAAACCTGATACATAAAAAATAGCCTTTATAATTTTCAGTGCAATAAAGAGAACTGGATACCCAATATCTGCTAAGTTCCTTATATAGTCCCAAGTGTTATATATCTTTCTCTTTTACTTTTCTTCGGGAAATAAACATATCTTTTTCCCACAATGTGAAAAAAAAAATCTCATTGTCCAAAGTTTGATTGCAACTGTATAGGCAGGAATTCCTGTCACACATCTGACGTGTGAATTCTTTCCTGCAGAGCATGCTCTGTAACCTGATACTTGGGTCATCTTCCCTCTTGCTTCATTCTCCTCAGCTAACTCCCCAGTCAAAAGAATGTACTTCTAGACCCAGGGAATCATAGAACTAGCATAAAATGTGCAACATAATCTTTTAATGATTTGTTTTCACATCCCTCTCTATCTGGCATCTTTGTCTTACCTTTGCTTGATAGTGCCTAACAGTGCCTGGCTCAGAGTGAGTACTCAAAAACTGTTGACTGAACGAGCAGATAGAGCATCCCAAGGAAAAGACATTAGAAATGAGCTGCCACATTATAATGGAAGAAAAATTGATGGTCCGAGATGTTAAGTAATGTTCCAAGAACACAAAGCCATTAATGGAATCTCAGGACTAAGTTTTTTTGATCCCTAATTTTCATCCTCTAAACAAGAGTTTTCAGCCATTTTTTAATAATATGTACCTGGGAGACATGTTCTCAGGGCATAGCCTGGTACATGGTCAATTCTAAAATATCACTATAGTCCCCACTCTAAGCATATCAAGTGTTTTGTTTTTATTTTAATGATCACTAGCAAACATCATTATGTGAATTCTTTTTTTTTTTTTTTTTGTGGTACGCGGGCCTCTCACTGCTGTGGCCTCTTCCGTTGTGGAGCACAGGCTCCGGACGCGCAGGCTCAGCAGCCATGGCTCACTGGCCCAGCCGCTCCACGGCATGTGGGATCTTCCCGGACCGGGGCACGAACCCGTGTCCCCTGCATTGGCAGGCGGTCTCTCAACCACTGCGCCACCAGGGAAGCCCGTGAATTCTTAATAATTATAAAATTTTAGAGATATGCCTTAAAACAGACGGTGACAAACTAGTGTGTTCAGACAGCAAACAAGCTGAAACCATTAAACTAGACTAGACTAATATGTACAGGTCATTTTCCCTGAAGCCACCCACTTGATTTTATCGCAGAGTCATTCTTCTTTAAGTCACCAGATCTTGAGTTGGTGTGTCCCTCTGTTTTATGCTCCTTGGTTATGTACATATACCTCTCTAGACTGTACTTAAAGTTGGAAATTACATCATTCATTTTCTTATCACCAGTGCCTACCCCAAAGCCACACACTCAGTAGATGTCAGTTTATAAAACAAGTGAGGATATTCACATGCAAGATGATGAACTTAGACACTCACCTCACACCATACATGAAAATTAATTCAAATGGATCTTAGACTTAAATATAAGTGCTAAATAGAAGAAAATCTCTAAGGTATTAAATTAGGCAAAGATTTTTTTTTTTAGATAGACAACAAAAACACAAAAAAATTGATAAATTGGACCTCAACCAACTTTAAAACTTTTGCACTACAAAAGACATCATGAAGAAAATAAAAAGACAAGCTACAGACTGAGAAAATACTTGCAAACACATATCTGATGAAAGATTTACATCCAAAATATATAAAGAACTCCTACAACTCAATAATAAAAAGACAAATGACTTCCTTAAAAATGGGCAAAATAGGGGCTTCCCTGGTGGCGCAGTGGCTGAGAGTCCGCCTGCCGATGCAGGGGACACGGGTTCGTGCCCCGGTTCGGGAAGATCCCACATGCCGTGGAGCAGCTAGGCCCGTGAGCCATGGCCGCTGAGCCTGCGCGTCCGGAGCCTGTGCTCCACAACGGGAGAGGCCACAACAGTGAGAGGCCCGCGTACTGCAAAAACAACAAAAAAAAGGCAAAATATAAGAGCTGATATTTCACTAAAGAAGATATGCAAATAGATAATGGCTAATAAAGATTTGAAAAGATGTTCAACATCTTTAGTCATTGGGGAATGCAAATTAAAACAAGTATGAGATATCATTCACACCCACTGGAATGGTTATAATAAATAAGGCAGACAGTAACAATTGTTGGTGAGGTGTATAGAAATGGGACCCCCTCATACATTGTTACTGGGAATATAAAATATAAAAAACAGTTTAGGGGCTTCCCTGGTGGCGCAGTGGTTGAGAGTCCGCCTGCCGATGCAGGGGACACGGGTTCGTGCCCTGGTCCGGGAGGATCCCACATGCCGCGGAGCGGCTGGGCCCATGAGCCATGGCCGCTGAGTCTGCGCATCCGGAGCCTGTGCTCCGCAGCGGGAGAGGCCACAGCAGTGAGAGGCCCGCGTACCGCAAAAAAAAAAAAAAAAAAAAAACAGTTTAGCAGTTTCTCAAAGCTAAACATAAGACTACCAAAAGAACCAGCAATTCTACTTCTAGATACCTACACAAGAGAAATAAAAACATATGTCTCCACCAAGCCTGACATAGAAATGTTCCCAATAAACAGGTGACTAGATATACTAAATGTGGTATATCCATATAACAGAATCCCATTCAACAAGATAAAGGAAGGAACTATCAAGACAAGCTACATCACAGATGAACTCAAAAACAGTAGGCAGAGAAAAAGAAGCCAGATACAAGAGACCACATATTGTGTGATTCTATTTATATGAAGCATCCAGAAAAGGCAAATTTATAGACATAAAATAGATTAGTAGTTGCCTGGGCCAGAGAATGGGAATGGAGATAATTGCAAATGGGTATAAGGGATATTGTTGGGAGGATGAAAATGTTCAAAAACTGATTTATAATGATGGTTGCCCCATTTGGTAAAGTTACTAGTAATCATTGAATTATACACTTGAAATGGATGAACTTTATGATATGTAAAATATATATCTCTATATTGTTTTTGAAAAAGACAAGTGAATGGATCACTGCTCCACTTATATCCCTTGAAAAGATTGTTCTCTTCACTGTCATTCAGTATTCCATTATACGGATATACCACCAATTACTAGAAGCTCTCTACTCTTCTTATCTTTAAGATTCTTACCCTTCCCCACCCCCCCAACAAAACTCTCTCAAAATCCCTTAGTATATTTTAGCATACTTGCCCCAGTCCTTCCATTCACAGGGAAACATGTGTCCTTTGACAATGGCTCAGCCACATTTTTATAGAGCCTCTCTATTCAGTACAGGTCTCTGGCCCCCAGAATGCTGACAGTTGGACAGAAAAGATAGGATTCGCATAAACAACTATGAAATAGTGGTTCTGAGGATGGCAAGATCCTACTGGATGTGGATGGGAGAAAACTGAGAAAGTCTTTCTGCAAGAGGTGTCATCCAAACGAGACATTGCCTGACAGTCAGAACTCCCACACCTGGAAATGAGCAGTGCAAGACCTCCTTGACCAGGGCCAGTGGCTGAGTACCTCTCTTCTGAGTGCTGTGAGCTACAGATCTTTGTTCCTGATCTTCCTCTTTTATTGCCCAACCATGTTCACCTGCTGTTGGCTCTGTTATCATGCCTAACTACTCAAACTCAGGCAGACAAAGAGCAAATAACTGAGCTTTCATTTGAGCCCTGTGATTGTTATCTCCACATCCTCAGTACATAATTGTGTCTTAGAAGGTACTATTTCACAAATGCTGTTTTTCTCAAATTTAAGCTCCTGTCTCCTAAAAAAGGTGCCACAGAGGGGAGGGCTAGAAGAGCAAGAGAAGGGGAAGTCCTGCCAGAACACAAGCACTAAAGCTCTGGAAAAAGACACCTTCTTAAGTGATAAACATGTCAGAAGGGTACGCTTTCCCCTGATAAATGTGAATCAAAAATCAGTATGTAGTATCTTATGTTTGACCATTTACAGAAAATGAATCCTGGCTTTAGTGGGAAACTCAATGAACCAGAAGTTTGACCCTTAGAGAAGCTGCTGAATCACTGTATGGAAAAATATTACTTAATTTGCTTCTTTGGTTATAAAGAATTCTTAGATTTTGAACAAAACAGGTAAAGTGTCACTGTTTTCAATATTTCTGTCCTTTACTATTTATCATGCAATGAACAAATTCAGTTATTAAGCAAATGCAGAGTACGCACAATATACCAGACACTGGGCTAACATTGACGAATGAGATATATAAGGATGAAAGATGTGTAAGGATTTCAAGTATAGTTCAGTGTTTATAAAAGTATGGCCAGTGGACCGATTGCATCGGAATAACCTGAAGAGTTTTAAAAGGCAGATTCCTGGACCCCTCTCAGGCGAAATGAATCAGAATCTTTGTGAGTAGAGCACAGGAATACACATTTTAACAAGCTCTACAGGTAATCTTTTTTTTTTTTTGAAAGCCTAATTTTTAATGAAATGCAGTACTTTATATACAGCACTGTAGAACTCAATAGTAATAACAATCAGACATGTGCCATAATAACAAGGTACTTATCACAAAATAAGAATCATTGCTGTGCTCCTAGAGAGACCCACATCACAAACAAACGTAACACAGTAGAATAAGGATGTCTCCATTAGGTTCATTGGTAATTATGTGCCAGAGTGCTCTTGTATAATATTTTCAGTCATGATAATTTTTACATATAATCTTCTAGAATAAACAGTCTCTAAAGAAACCACTATAAAATTATTGATATCATGAAAATAATGATCACTATTAAAGGAGGACACAAAGGAGGATGAAATTGATCCACCAGAGCCAGGAAAAGTATCATAGAGGAAATACTTGAGTTGGGTCTTACAGCTAGAACTTTAAGCTGGGTCAACCAGTTTTGAACCTTTGTCTTAGTCAGGATTCTCTAAGCATCACACTCAAGAACTGGATGAATCAAGTTGTTGTTGCCACTGCTGATCCTAAAAAGACTTGGCTTCTACCATCCACTCTGGAACCAGTAGAATGATGCCTTGTGACCAGGCTGTTTCCTCCCTTAGCTCACTTTTGAGTCAAGGTCTTCCTTGATGCAGCAAACTGGTATCATTCAAGCCACATATCTAGACACTAGCTACAGGGGAGAATGGGAAATGTACCTTTTTAATTTTGTTTTTATGCGACCTTGGGAAGGTGAAATTCACAATGGAGGGAGATATCAAAACATGGAGTGGATGGTCAAGAGATTTTGAGCTGCTATGAATGTCATATGTCTACCACAGAGTCTAACTCCAGAATCTAGGGTTTTAGCCACTCTGCTATACTGCTTCGTACTGTGGCCAGGGGTAAGCAGTACTCTTATTGCCCAGATCTGAGTCTTGCATAGAATGTAGGAGGTTGTCTTAATCTGTTCCAGTTGCTATAACAAAAATACCATAAACTGGGTGATTTACTAACAACAGACATACTACTTCTCACATTTCTGGATGCTAAGCCCAATATGAAGGCCCCAGCAGATTTGGTGTCTAGTGAGGGCCCACTTCTTGTTTCATAGACTGTCTTTTTCCCTGCATCCTCACACGGCTAAGGGATCTCTCTGTGGTCTCCTTCATAAAGGCACTAATCCCATTCAAGAGGGCTCTGCCCTCATGAACTAGTCATCTCCCAAAAGCCTCATCTCCCAATACTTTCACCTGGGGGATTAGGATTTCAATGTATGAATTTTGGAGAGGCATAAACATTCAATCAATTGCAGAAGTGTTTGGAATAGGAAGGGATGAGCACTTCACAGCAGATAGTCTAACCCCCAAAAAGACTTAATATAACTATTTCCAAAGTCCCCTCTCCTTTAATAATACCTAAGCAATCTGAACTGGCACAGTAAATGGGAATGCAAAAATCCTCCCCTTTGCTAACGACCTAAGACCACAAGAAGTAACTGAATCTGTTGATCAATTGCTTCAGAAATTAATAATCGAGTGTCATGTATGCCAAGACCCAAATACTCATTTTCCACCTACAAATTTTAGCATCACTCAGGTGGAAAATACTAAATAATTCAATAGGTCAACTAATGTAATTATCTGAGGTTATACCTTGAAGATAAC
Source organism: Lagenorhynchus albirostris (assembly GCF_949774975.1). NCBI lineage: Eukaryota > Metazoa > Chordata > Mammalia > Artiodactyla > Delphinidae > Lagenorhynchus > Lagenorhynchus albirostris. The sequence goes on along the minus strand of NC_083097.1, from coordinate 77,233,878 downwards.
TTGGCAGCCTTATCAGGCTGCAGACCAGCTCAAGGTAAAACATTGTACATGATTCATATTAAAGTTCTATAGAAGCATCAGGTAACTATTGATGCTTAACAATGGAACTTGTCTTTTCTGCTTGTGATATAAAATTTAGGAATTCAACACCATGCTTGTCTAAACATTTAAGCATATAAAACCCTATGTGGGGTGGGATGAGTTCCACTGGGGTGGGTGTTCTATTCTTATAAAATTGTCGACACCTACAAGCTTCATTTTTAGATCATACCTCACTCCTTCTCCATGCGCTTAAACCACACCTCCTTTGTTCTTGAGCTCATATCAATTGTCTTGCTCAGGTTACTGACATCCAAAAAGCTGTTCCAAGGGGTTGAACAATGGGAAGCTCTGTACTTTACTTTTGCTTCCAGAAAAAAAAAAAGGTTTCTTCATGGTCATTATAAGAATCAACCGTATGAAGAATATTTCTAACTTTTTAAAGTCCTTTAGAAAATATTGCCCAGTGTGGTACTTAACGTTCTTATGTGAAGATTCTCACATAAAATTACTCTCCCGATTGTAAAAATGTGTAGTCTTCTGACAGGCAAATACTCTTCCATTTATGACATAATGAAAGGTATATAGAACATGCAGTTTTCATTTTTTTATTATCTACCAGGAACCTTGAAGCTAAATTTAATGCTCAATTGCAATAATTACCTTTAGCTGTTTTGGGGGTTTTTTTGGTATAATTAATTTTTTCCTTTATTATTTGGTTCATATTCTCTTACTAGCGTGTTATTAATTTCAAAGTCTCAAGTTATTTTTTTCAGTTTATATTTCTATTGGTTAAATTTAACATAAAATTCACTCCCTTTAAATGTACAGTTTGATAAGTTTTCACAATTGCATATAATCAATTGCAGATTATTACCACAATCAAGTTATAGAACATTTCTGATACCGATCAGGGTTCTTGGCCTTTCCCAATCAACAGAAATTGATAAGAGGTGAGACAAGAAACTCAGACAAGGCTTTACTGGGGCCCCTGCTGTAGCAGAGGGTAGCGAAAGCAAGTAACACGTTCCTTTGCTAGCTCCCCATGGTGGGTGCAAGCTGGTTCCTTATATGGGGTGAGGATAGGGGTATGTCCAGGGGTCAGGCCAGAAGGGCTGGCTTAGGTTTGCCCACTTCTTTGCTGGTGTTGAGTGCAGGGGGCAGGCACAGTACCCTACTTTTGCTCCCGACACCCTGTTTTTGCTGCCAGTTCTTCAGTAGTGGCAGTTGGATTTGTGGGGGCTTTTTGTATCTTGTTGTCCATAATTTGCCCCAACTGCACATGCATGCAGTTATTTTTAGTCCCTTATAGTTTCTTTATACATTGTTGCTGGAGGAGACGTTTGTCCAGGTGCAAGCTCTGCAGCAAAGGGTCCCAGGTCCCAGTATGTCTCGTTTCCAGCACCCAAAAAAATTTCGTCTCTGCAGTTGATCCCTTCCCTTGACAACCAGCCTCAGGCAACCACTGATCTATTTTCCGTCACTACAGTTTTACCTCTTCTAGAATTTCATATGAGTGGGATCATACAGAATATAATTTTGTGACTTCTTTCACTTAGCTTAAGATTTTTGAAATACACCCATGTTATTATTATTATTATTATTATTTTGCGGTACACGGGCCTCTCACTGTTGTGGCCTCTCCCGTTGCGGAGCACAGGCTCCGGAAGCGCAGGCCCAGCGGCCATGGCTCACAGGCCCAGCCGCTCCGCGGCACGTGGGATCTTCCCGGACCCGGGCACAAACCCGGGTCCCCTGCATCGGCAGGCGGACTCTCAACCACTGCGCCACCAGGGAAGCCCCATCCATGTTATTTTGTACCAATATTCCATTCCATTTTTAATTACCAAATAGAATTTCATAGTATGGTTATACTACAACTTGTTTATCCATTAACTAGTTGATGGACAATTGGATTGTTTCATTTGAGACTATTATGAGTACTGGGGTTATAAACATTCACATACTCTCACGGTTTTTGTATGGACATATGTTTTCATTTCTCATGGGTAAGTACCTAGGAAGTAGGACTGCTGGGTCCTATGGTAAGTAAATGCTTATTGTATAAGGCAATGTCAAATTGTTTTCCAAAGTAGCTGAGCCACTTTGCAATCCCACGAGCGATGTATGAGAGTTCCAATTACTCCACATCTTTATCAACACTTGATATTGACAGGCTTTTTAATTTTAGTCATTCTATCAAATGTGTAGTAATTTGCTTTTCCCTGATGACTAGTGATGCTGAGTATCTTTACATGTGCTTATTGGTCATATTCTTACATTCTTTTTTGAAGTATCTGTTCAAATCCTTTGCCTATTTGTATTAGGTTGGTTTTTTTTTCTTATTATTGGTTATAAGAGGTTTTTTTATATATTCTGAATTCAAGCATTTTGTCAGATATATGTTTTGCAAATACCTCCTACCAGTCTGTGATGCCTTTTCATTTTCTTAACTGCATCATTCATGGAACAAAAGTTTTAAATTTTCATAAAGTCAATTGCTTCCTTTTATGATTCTGATTTCTTGTGATCTATTTGAGAACTCTGATTAACCCAAGCTTTTTCAACCTCTGTACTATTGACATTTTGGACCAGATAATTCTTTGTTGTGTGGTTGTCCTGTGCGTCATAGGACATTTATCAGCATGTCTGGCCTCTACTCATTAAATACCAATAGCATGCTCCCCACCCTAATTGTGACAATCAAAAATGTCTCCAGACATTGCCAAATGTCCCTTGAAGGACAAGTTGCCCCTGGTTGAGAACCACTGGCCTAACCCAATGTCACAAAGATTTTCTACTATTTTTTTAGAGGTTTTACAGCTTTAGCTCTTACATTTAGGCTTACAATTCATGTCAAGTTAATTCCTGTGTAAGGTTAATGTAAGAATCAAAATTCCTTTTTTCCAGACAGATATTCAATTGTTCTAGCACCATTTGTTAAAAAGATTATCCTTTTCCCCATTGGACTACCTTGGCACATTATTCAAAACTCATTTGATCTTATAATGGAGATCTATTACTGAGCTCTCTGTTCTGTTTCATTTCCGTATGTCTATCCTTATGCCAATACCACACAGTCTTGATTATTGTAGCTTTATAATAAATCATGAAATTATGTAGTCTAAATACCTCATTCTTCTTTTTTAAAAAAGTTTTGGCTAATCTAGGTCCTTTGCCTTTCCATGCATCTTAAAACAAGCTTGTCAATTTCTTTTTTTCTTTAATAAACTTTTTATTTTAGATTTGCAGAAAAGTTGCAAAGGTAGTATGGAGAGCTCCCATATATCTCTCACCCAGCTTCTGTTTCCAGATGTTACCATCTTACATTACTGTGGTACATCTGTCAAAGCTAAGAAACCAACATTGGTACATTGCTATTAACTAAACTAAACTCTTTATTTCGATTTCACTGATTTTTCTATGAATATCCTCTTTCTGTTCCAGGATCCAATCTAGAATACCACATTGCTTTCAGTCATCACATTTCCCCTCTCTCTTTTTCTCAGACTTTCCTTGTTTTTCACACATGATCTTAATGGTCTTGAGGAGTACTGGTCAGGTATTCTGTAAAATGTCCCCCAGGGCTTCCCTGGTGGCACAGTGGTTGAGAGTCCCCCTGCCGATGCAGGGGACAGGGGTTCGTGCCCCGGTCCTGGAAGATCCCACATGCCGCGGAGCGGCTGGGCCCGTGAGCCATGGCCACTGAGCCTGTGCGTCCAGAGCCTGTTCTCTGCAACGGGAGAGGCCACAACAGTGAGAGGCCCACGTACTGCAAAAAAAAAAAAAAAAAAAAGTCCCCCAATTTGGTTTATCTAATGATTTTCTCATGATTAGACTGGGGTTATGGGTTTTCAAAAAATGCCACAGAGGTTAAGTGTACTTCTCATCACATAATATCAGGGGAGACCTACTATCCACATGGCATCACTAATGATGTTAACCTTGAAGTCAATTTCCTTTTTAAAAGCCTGCTTTGATTATTTTTTATTTATTTATTTATTTATTTTATTTATTTATTTTTGGCTGCGTTGGGTCTTTGTTGCTGTGCGCGGGCTTTCTCTAGTTGTGGTGAGCGGGAGCTACTCTTCGTTGCAGTGCATGGGCTTCTCATTGTGGTAGCTTCTCTTGCTGCAGAGCATGGGCTCTAGGTGCCCGGGCTCTGGAGCACAGGCTCAGTAGTTGTGGTGCATGGGCTTAGTTGCTCCGTAGCATGTGGGATCTTCCCGGCAGGGCTCAAACCTGTATCGCCTGCATTGGCAGGTGGATTCTTAACCACTGTGCCACCAGAGAAGCTCACCTGCTTTGATTTTGATTCGGATTGCAATGACTCCACATGCCAATTTGGGGAGAGTTACCATCTTAACGACGTGGAGTTCTCCAACCCGTGGACATGGTTTATCTCTTTACTTATTTAGGTCTTCTTTAATTTCTCTCACCTCCTCTAAGAATGTATTTCTTACCAGGATCTGTCCGCTTCCGTTCATTGCCCTGTGCCTTCAAGTAGCTACATTATTATTATTATTATTACTCACATGTTCTAGAGTCTACCGTTGTTAACCAGAATAAGGTCAGTTCAGTAAGCTCTAACTCAGCCATTACTGAAAACAGAGCCCAACATTGCCTCAAATACTTTTTAAAGGTAGACAGGGAAAAGTGGACAGACAAATTTATATTATTATCCTTAAAATACCCTTATAATAGAGTCATAATCACAATCTGTGCTGACCCAACCTGCAATCTTAAAGTTCACCAACAATCAATAGATAGTTTGTGATCATGAAACAGACTTTTTCTCTGAGGCAAATGAATTTGACTATATGAAATTGATGGCTTTATACTTGGTTGAAATTTCAAATCCTAAAAGATCAAACATGGGAGAATAATATTAAAATCTTGGTAAAATTATTCAGTGCTGCCTACACTGTGGTAGAATGGGCATAACTCTGTAGAGTAATATATTTTTAATGGGAATACAGTCTGGTTAACTCTTTTGGAACACAAAAAGCATTAAAATTATTATCTTTGACCTAGTAATTCCACTTCTGACACTCCATCCAATGAAAACAATGTTAAATAGAGTCAGACGTAAGTGACCCTTATACAAATATTTTCGCTAAAACAGTTTTTTATAATGTAAAAAAAATGATACTACTTAAATGTCCAATAGGAAAAGAAATAATTATATTCACACAGCCATTTAATAATGATGTTTATGCAATTATTCTACAACAAAGGAGGCAAAAATATACAATGGAGAAAAGATAGTCTCTTCAACAAGTGTGCTAGGAAAACTGGACAGCTACATGTAAAACAATGAGATTAGAACATTTCCTCACAGCATGTACAAAAATAAACTCAAAATGGATTAAACACCTAAACGTAAGACCTGAAACCATGAAACTCCTAGAAGAGAACATGAGCAGAACACTCTTTGACATAAATCATAGCAATATTTTTTTGGATCTGTCTTCTAAGGCAAAAGAAATAAAAGCAAAAATAAACAAATGGGACCTAATTAAACTTAAAAGCTTTTGCACAGCAAAAGAAACTGCTGACAAAATGAAAAGACAACCTACAGAATGGGAGAAAATATCTGCAAATGATATAACTGACAAGGGGTTAATATCCAAAATACATAAACAACTCATACAACTCAATATGAAAAAAACAAACAACCCAATCAAAAAATGAGCAGAAGACCTGAATAGACATTTTTCCAAATAAGATGTACAGATGGCTAATAGGCACACAAAAAGATGCTCAACATTACTAATTATTAGAAAATGCAAATCAAAACAACAATATCACCTCATACCTGTCAGAATGGCAATCATTGAAAAGTCTACAAAAAACAAATGTTGGAAAGGATGTGGAGAAAAGGGGACACTTGGACACTGTTGATGGGAATGTAAATTGGTGCAGCCACTATGGAAAACAGTATGGGGGTTCTAAAAACTAAAAATAGAATTACCATATGACCCAGCAATTCCACTCCTGGGTATAGATCCAGAAAAAAAAAAAACATTAATTCAAAAAGATACATGCACCCCAATGTTCACAGCAGCATTATTTGCAACAGCCATGATACAGAAGCAGCCCATGTGCCCGTCAACAGACAAATGGATAAAGGAGATGTGGTATATAAATATACAATGGAATATTAGCCATAAAAAAGAATGAAATTCTACCATTTGCCACAATGTGGATGGACCTAGAGAATATCATGCTTATTTAGTGCAATAAGTCAGAAAGAGAAAGACAGATATTATATCACTTATATGTGGAATCTAAAAACTAATAAATGAATGTATATGCAAAACAGAAACAGACTCAACAGGTATGGAGAACAAATGAGTGGTTACCAGTGGGGAGAGGAAAGAGGATGGGGCAAATTAGGGGTATGGGATTAAAAGATACAAACTACTATGTATAAGATAGATAAGAAACAAGGATATATTGTATAGCACAAGGAATTATAACCCTTAACCTGTAATAACTTTAAATGGAGTATAATCTATAAAAATATTGAATCACTATGCTGTACACCTGAAATTAATACAGTATTATAGATCAACTATACTTCAAAAATAAATTAATTAATTAAATAAAAATGATTTTATGAAAAGCTTTCAGTATTATAATATTAAGCATATGTATATGCTATATGAGTTCAACTCTATTTTTTTTTAAGCATAGAACAAAAGACTAGAAGTTAATATGCCATAATTTTAATGGTGGATAGTGAGACTGTAGTTTTCTTCTTCTTCTTCCTATTTGCTTTTTTTTAATAGTGAGGCAAGAAAACAACAAAAATTTTTTCAATTTAAAAAAAATTTACCTTATTATTGAATTTCTGAGCTGGAAAAAACTTTAGAAAACTAGTTGACCCCCTGTACTTCATAGATAAGAAAATTTCCTTATCAATAGGAGGCACAGAGAGTTAAAAATATTTGTCTAAGTACACAAAGTGAGTTGGTAGTACTCTAAAACTGATTGTCTCCTGACTCTTTGGATATGATATCACATTCTGGTCATTTTTGTTGTGTCCCAGCCTCCATTTCTAGGGTTAAGGGGATGGCATGGTTCACAAGAGCAATATTTAATTAAAACAATTTAAAATTTATTAAATAAAACACCCCAAACAAGGTTAATTTTAATATAAATGCTCTAGAACCTGGGAAATGGAAGGAATTTTAGAGTTGTTTTTCCAATGACTATTTCAAATGCTAAGTAAAAGTGGAGTTTTATCCTAGAAAGCTTTTTAGTTTTGAGATTTAAGATGCCTAATAAAGAACCTATATTATATTTATTTCTTAAAAGCTCATCATTCCCTTGTTAGAGTTACTACTGTTTGTTTGCAATTGCCCAAACAGAAATGACAGGGTACAATGTGATCTTATAAATCAGGACTTTCTGTTATGAACTGGTTCACCTTTACTGTTCAGCTCTCATGAACTAAATGATACTGGGCCAGAATTACTAATAATTATCTACTAAATCATACACTGGACATAACAACTTTTAACTTGGTTTCAAATATCCCAAACAATTTTTCCTGAAGTCTTTCTAAATATAAAAACTAAATTTTAGTTTAACATTTCATACCATTGGAAGATAATCCAAAGGGAATGTATAAGGTTAGTAGAGTGTTTATCTTATCAAAAGTTGTCTGGTCTCTTTGGGTTACTGTTTGGATTCCAGCTAATCAGGCCTATTTACTAGTTTAAGAACTTTCAGCAATTAACAGTATTCAAACAGCACCTATCTGCTATGTTATTTCAGCTGGGAAAACAGCTATATGAACCAATACAGTTTCCTTACTAAAATTAAGTGATAACACCTTCCACTCACTGAGGAGTTAGTTTTTAAGTATGTCACACCGTCACACTGCATAACGAAACCAAAGAGTGTGAAATATCTCAATAATAAAAAACCCAAAAGACATGCCATGTTTTCAGATTTTAAAAAATAATAAAGTAATTTTGCCAACAAAAACATCGTTGCAGGAAGACAAAACAAATACAAAGTGAATTTAAGAGGTAGGCTGTGGTCCCTTTGCCTTCAAGAACCACTACTTTCCTTGTTTGTAAGACTGCTTGGTTTTATTAGCAATTTTTAACAGACAGTAGCTCAAATCAACAATTCATTTGCTCTTCAGACTTTGACACTTCCCCAGCTGCTAGGCCTGTGCTTAACTAAACAAGTACAGTAGAACAAGTAGAACATTTATGTAACACAGAAACTATAAATGTTCTTTGAGAAACAAAGAGGCCTACTCATTCTAGAAGATATGACAAAGGGCTAAGAGCATTACATTTTCAAACAGATTTAGAACTCCTGTGAGGAATATATCTCTTAAACTTGTTGTAGTTAAAAGCATCATATCACTTGTTTATTGAAAATAAAATATCCTTTCTTTTCTCTAAATAATTTTTTTAAATTAACTTAGCATCTATCTGGTGTTAGACACTGTACTAAGAACTTTACACGTATTCTTTCATTTAATCCTTGAAACAATCCCATGAGGTGTAGATACTAACATTTATCTTAATTTTGTAAATGGAGAAACTGAGACTTAAGGTCACTCAGCTATGAAATACTGGAACATGGTTTGAACTCATGAGGTCTGACTTCAGAGCCTGCGCTCTTATCCACTGTGGGCAAATCAAAATGACACTAAAGAATTTTTAGAATAGAAGATATATCAAAATACCTGAAATAAACATTACTGATAATAAAATCATAAAACACATCCTACCTATGGCCTTTCTTTTCCTGCTGACAGATATTTAGTGACTTCCCTTACCAGTGCTAATTCTTTCTTCCCCCTCTGCCCCTTCTTCTTCCATAACACACATGCATGCATGCACACACTCACACATTTACACACACACACACACACTCACACACACAGCTTCACTAATAGTACCTGTGGTACTTAAAAATAGGGCAGGAAAAAGTTAATGTTCTACTTCAAAAAATGGACTCAATGCTAAGTGGGCCTCAGAGCTTATGGGGTAGGGAGAGGAAGAGAGATCCTTATTTGAACAATCGATTAGCTGTTCCCACTTGTTTGTTTACTTCTAGGTAAACTCATTTACAGGTATATAGGAACAGGAAAAAAAGTCTCCACAGAACAGCTGGTTCCTGGATTGCCTTCACTTCTCTGTTCAAGCCAGAAGGCCTGCTGTTTACCTGACAGAAACAAATGTAGTGGGTTTTCCAGAACAGAATTAAAAATGAATTTTCTCGGGCTTCCCTGGTGGCGCAGTGGTTGAGAGTCCGCCTGCCGATGCAGGGGACATGGGTTCGTGCCCCGGTCCGGGAGGATCCCACATGCCACGGAGCGGCTGAGCCCGTGAACCATGGCCGCTGAGCCTGCACGTCCGGAGCCTGTGCTCCACAACAGGAGAGGCCACAACAGTGAGAGGCCCGCGTACCACAAGAAAAAAAAAAAAAAAAAAAAGGCTATAAATGATTATGCTTAGTGAGGAAGGCATGTTGCAAGCTGAGATATGCTGAAAGCTAGGCCTTTTGTGCCAAACAGCCAAGTTGTGAATGCAAACGAAAAGTTCTTTAAGGAAATTAAAAATGCTACTCCAAGGAACACACAAATGATAAGAAAGCAAAACAACATTTTGCTGATATGGAGACAGCTTTAGTAGTCTGGATAGGTTAAACCAGCCACAACATTCCCTTAAGCCATCGGTCCCCAACGTTTTTGGCACCCGGGACCAGTTTCGTGGAAGACAATTTTTCCACGCATGGAGGTGGCGGGGTGGTGGCGGCCGGGGCGGAGTGTGATGGTTCGGTAATGCGAGCGATGGGGAGCGGCAGATGAAGCTTTGCTTGCTCACCCACTGCTCACCTCCTGCTGTGCGGCCCATTTCTAACAGGCCGTGGACCAGTAACAGTCCATGGCCCGGGGCTTGGGGACCCCTGCCTTAAGCCAAACCTTAACCGTAAGTTAGCAAGGCCCTAACTCTCTTCAATTCTGTGAAGGCTGCAAGAGGTGAGGAAGCTGCAGAAGCAAAGTTTCAGGCTAGCAGAGGTTGGTTCATGAGGTTTAAAAAAAGAAGTCATCTCCATAACATCAAAGTGCAAGGTGAAGCAGCAAGTGCTGATGTAGAAGCTGCAGGAGATTATCCAGAAGATCTAGCTAAGAACATGAATGATGGTGGCTACACTAAACAACAGATTTTCAATGTAGACGAAACACCCTTCTATTGGAAAAAGATGTCCTGTAGGACTTTCATAGTCAGAGAGGAAAAGTCAATGCCTGGCTTTAGAGTTTCAAAGGACTCTCTTATTAGGGGCCAAAGAAGCTGGTGGCTTGAAGTTGAAGCCAATGTTTACTTATCATTCTAAAAATCCTAGGGCCCTTAAGAATTATGCTAAATCTGCTCTACCTGTGCTCTATAAAGGGAACAACAAAGCCTGGATGAAAGTATATTTGTTGACAACATGGTTTATTGAATATTTTATGTCCACTTTGAGGCCTACTACTCAGAAAATAAAAGATTCCTTTCAAAATATTACTCTTCATTGACATCTGGTCACCCAAGAACTCTGATGGAGGTGTACTATGAAATTCATGTTGTCTTCATGCTTGTTAATACATCCATTCTTCAGCCCATGGATCAAGAAGTAGTTTTGACTTTCAAGTCTTTATTATTTAAGAACATTTTATAAGGCTACAGTTACCATAGATAGTGATTCCTGTGATTAATCCGGGCAAAGTAAACTGAAAACCTTATGGAAAGGATTCACCATTCTAGGTGCCATTAAGAACATTAGTAATTAATGGGAAAAGTCAAAATATCAACTTAATAGGAGTTTGGAAGAAGTTGATTCCAACCTCCATAAATGATTTTGAGGGGTTCAAGACTTCAGTGCAGAAAGTAACTGCAGATGTGGTGAAAATAGTAAGAGAACTAGGATTAGAATTAGAGCCTGAAGATGTGACTGAATTGTTGCAGTCTCATTAAAAAAAACTTGAACAGATGAGGAGTTGCTTCTTATGGATGAGCAAAGAAAGTGGTTTCTTTTTTTTTGGTATTTTGGCCACTCTGTGCAGCATGTGGAATGGTTCTCTGACCAGGGGTCAAATCCAGGCCTCCACAGTGAAAGCACTGAATCCTAACCACTAGGCCTCCAGGGAACTTCTCCAAGAACGTAGTTTCTTGAGATGGATTCTACTCCTGGTAGAAGTAGGTTCTGTGGTAGAAGCAGGTCCTGGTAGAATAAGATGCTGAGAAAATTGCTGAAATGACAACAAAGAATTTAAAATATTACATAAACTTAGTTGATAAATTAGAGGCAGGTTTGAGAGGATTGACTCCAATTTTGAAAAAGTTCCACTGTGGGTAAAATGCTATTGAACAGCATTGCAATCTATAGAGAACTCATTTGTGAAAGGAAGAGTCAATTGATGTGGCAAACTTCATTGCTGTCTTACCTTAAGACAGGCATCAATATCAAGGTAAGACCCTCCACCAGCAAAAAGATTACAACTTGCTGAAGGCTCAGATGATGGTTAGTATTTTTTAGAAATACAGTATTTTTATTTTTATTATTTTTTAAAATAAATTTATTTATTTATTTATTTTTGGCTGTGTTGTCTTCATTGTTGCGCATGGACTTTCTCTAGTTGCAGCAAGTGGGGGCTGCTCTTTGTTGCAGTGCACGGGCTTCTCGTTGCTGTGCCTTCTCTTGTTGCAGAGCACGGGCTCTAGGCGCATGGGCTTCAGTAGTTGTGGCTCGCAGGCTCAGTAGTTATGGCTCGCGGGCTCTAGAGCTCAGACTCAGTAGCTGTGGTGCACGGGCTTAGTTGCTCCACGGCATGTGGGATCTTCTCAGACCAGGGCTTGAACCCATGTCCCCTGCATTGGCAGGCGGATTCTTAACCACTGAGCCACCAGGGAAATCCAGAGATATAGTATTTTTAAATTAAGGTATGTACCCTGACTTTTTAGACATAATGCTATTGCACACTTAATAGCCTACAATATAGTGTAAACACAACGTTTACATGCACTGGGAAATCAAAAAATTCGTGTGACTCGCTTTATTGTGGTATTCTCTTCATTGTGGTGAAATCTCTTAGGCATGCCTGTATTTTTTGTTTCAGGGGTTGTAAAGGCTTGAAAGTGATAAAATAAGAAGAGAAAATGAGAATATTGACCAAAAGTGGAACAGAGGAATTTATACCATACTCATACGTACTCCAAGTTTCCTAATAAGCACTGGAAACCTGCATTTATCCTAGTCTTGGGCTAGGAGACCACTAAATTGCGTTCTGGGGGTTGAAAAGAAAGTCAACAATGCAAAGGAAACCGCCACAAAAATAGAAAATGCTGCCGTAAACATTACCTTTCAGACTAGCCAAGTATGCCTCTCTCTCCTACAATAAAGAAATAACAAATAAAAATAATTTGTGGTTTAAATTATCCTTAGGAATGGTGTGTGGCTATAAAATGCACCATGGAAATCATCTCTTCATTCAGGAACTCAGCACAGCTGTGCCAATAAGGAGGCTGTGTATGTTCTGAAGCTAACTGAAATTGTGTTCAAGAATCTGCCTTTAGAACTAACAGCTCTGAAAGCAATGAGCAAAAAAATCTCAAGGATTATTGTAGCAAATGGCTTCAAATAGAAACATCTAGTCTGTTGGCAAGTGCCTTTTAGAAGGCAGGACTTGAATTCTCTTGAGACAAAAACACCAATCATTACTGTGGCCTGCTGCTTACAAAAGTTACAAAACATAGGTTTTTTGAGCTACAGCTGCAGATTCAAAAATTAGTCCCAGTAGATTTTGCTTTAGTAATATAAAAAGTAAAACACCCCAAAGAGAGCAGAAAGAATTAGCTAAGGATGTTAGAGATGTGAAAGAAGATAATGGTAGAAAAAAGCCACTTCAAACATCTCCAGACTTGAATTATAACCCAAGGTTTCTTTTGAATCTTACACCTACCTCACTCCCTGTCCCCACTCCAGGCCTTTCCCCCCACTTTCTTAATAGTAATATATGCCCAAGGCTTAAAAATAACACAAAAGTATGTAAGATAAAGTGTTAAAATCTTATAACCGCTATCTACCCTCAATCCTATTCCAAATACCTAGAACTTTTAAAAAATCATTGTCTAGCTCATAAAAGGTTAAAGGAACACTGTGTCCAGTGTGTAGCGAGTCTGTTTCTCCAGCCTCAGATTTTCTATTAGGGGCCAGTTGCATAAGCTAGAAAACAGGAGACAGAGAATCGAAAGATGGAGGCTCTACTCCTCACTTCTTCCCAACCATTTTTACACCTTTGAGCAAAGCACTTCCCTCCCTGGGATGCTTTTCCTTGTCTGGAAAATAAGGAAAGTGAAAACACTGGTTCTTGGTTCACTCTGAATTCAAACCTTCTGTACCAGCACTGTCTAACAGAAACACAAATGAGCTACAAATGTGAGCCAAGTTAGTAATTTTAATTTTTTTAATAACCACATTTAAAAAATAAAAAGAAACAGGTGAAGGTAATTTTAATAATTTCATCCCAATACAGTCAAAATATTATCATCTCAACATGTAATCAATATTAAAACATTAAAATTTTAACAATAATATTAACAGTTTACATTCTATTTTTCAAACTTAGTCTTCAAAATCTAGTGTGTATTTGACAAAAGACATCTCCATTCAGATTAGCTACATTTCAAGTGCTCAGAAGCCACATGTGGATAATTGCTACTGTTTGAGCAGCACAGTTGTATATCAGTGCTGGACGTTATTTGAAAAAAGCTCTATTTCAGTGAGTAGCTCACTTCTGCATCTCTATACTTGATTGCCGCTGTTGCCAACAAAACATTATTATTGATTATCATTTGTTGGCAATATCTAATTATCAACGAAAAAGTATTCAACCTACCTAGACTACAGATAGAGTTTCAGTATCAGAGCTTTGACTAATTCTAGTGCTGTTTCCCTATAATACATTTCGTCTTCAAGGGAATTTTTCTTGTCTGGTTAAGTCATTCCTATTGAATTTTAGATCACTTACCCTGAGCTTCACAGAACAATTAGGATACAGTATCATTGTTAATTAACAATTTGAAAAGTACCCTATGCTTTTAAAAGCAGATTAAATCACTCACTTGTATCCTATCAATAATGTTCTCCACCTCTCAATCCTCTTACTAAAAAAAAAAAAAAACCTAACATATTATAAAGCATATAGCATTACCAAGCAATGAAAGTCTAGCAAGTGAAATATCACTTAAACATTGTACTGTTTATTAATAAATTCAACAAATAACACTTGATTACCTTCCATAGGCCAAGACCTGTGCTTGGTTTTGAGGATTCCTACCTTGGTGGTTTAATTTCAAAGATTCCATCAGAGTAGTCCATTATCAGAGGCTTTGGAATTTATGTATTGGGGTAAGAGTGTAAGTTTGTATTCTATGGTATCTTTTCCTACAGACAAGCCTTCCACCACTCCCACCCCGCCCCCAGCCAAGTCAGACACATTTTTAAATAGAACCCTTTCTATCTCTCCAAGTCTATTCTGCCTATAAAACAAAATATGCTGAAATATACTATATACCACCTTGGGTGTGTGCTATAAATTTAAAAGTACTACATATTCATTGTAAAAGAAAATATTCAAACAACTCAGAAGTATATAAAGTAAAAAGTGAAAATTCTCCCCTCTCTTAATGCATTATTCCCAGGTGCACCCCTCAGAGGTGACCACATAGAGAATTTTACGAATATCATCCCAGAACTCTCCAAGCATATATAAATATGTATACACATATGTATACACAGAAATGTACATATGCAACTTTTGAGAAAGTATTTTTAAAGTAACACATGATTATGAAGAAAATGCCAATAATACAGAAGCATATAAAAATGGAGTGATCATATGCACATAGAATATTTGAGGGAGAATTTTAAAACAAAGTAACACATGATTATGGAGAAAATGCAAATTATGGTAAAAAGCAAGTTGTAAAATACAAAGTAAAAATTTCCCTATCACACAGTCCCACTACCCAAATATGGGAATAAAAAATGCCCATAGTTCTTTCCGTGTGTGTTTCCTTTGTGAAATTTTCTATGAATACACAACAATACACATACATATACACACACATATGCATATATATGCCCAATATACACTTGAATATATATAAAATATATATATGCTTAATGTAGATATGAAATAGGTTCTTATTGTGAAATCAGTATATACATAGATAAGTATACAAAACAACAAAGTGAACCCCCTTGCAATCACCACCCAGATGGAAAAGGCAAAACATTGCCAGCCTCTTAGAGGCCCTCTTTATGACTCTTAATCACTACCCTCTCCCACCCTCCATTTCAAAGACTTCCACTATCCTGACTTTTAGGGTAATCAATTCCTTGTTTTTCTTTTTAATTTTACCACCTAAGCACACATCATTAAGGACTATAACTTTTCCTATTTTCAGATTTTTAAATAAATGAAGTCATACCATATGTATTCTTTTGTGTCTTGTTTCTTTTATTTGCAATATTTTTTTATTTTTAGCTTAATACATCTTGGGAATCTTAGTCAATATATAGAGAATTACCTCATCCTTTTAATTCCATGATATAGAATTGAACAAATGGCCTGATAAATACCATATTATTTTCACTGTTTTTGATCATTATGAATAACATTATAAATAACACGTTGGGCATTCACTTTCACAAATCAACTACTTTAACTCAAAAAGTAATCTTACTGCTAATATAAAATGAAATGAGGTGGCATGTTAATTATTTCAGAATTCTTGAACAAATTTCAGTTCCAATACAATAAAATTTGCACAAGGGATGATCCTGTCTTCTAAATTCTAGACTGCTTTCCAAAACTTAACATTTTGCTTAGAGCACATTGGTGTTGTGTTTTTCAAAGTATAGTCCTAAATTGCTATCACCACAGTTACTGAAGGATCTTATTAAAATGCACATTTCCCAGCATTCAATATCTTTGGAGATGGGCCTGATAAATTAGTTAAGATACAGTCTAAACTGCTATAACCAAGAGACTACAAAATATAGTGGTACCAACAAGACAGAAGTTTACGTCCTTCTCATTTAACAGTTCAGTACAGCACAGGCTGGTCAATGTGGAGAAGGCAGCTCTATTCCACAAAGCTGTCCAGAGAATCAAATTAATGCTGTCTTGTTACTCTGCCAATCTTTGGGACATGGCCTTGCTTGTATGGTAGAAGCTGGTGCCTGACCATGTCCATGGGCTATCACATTCTCATCAGAGGGAAGGGAAAAGCAAGGAAGTAGAGGGCAAGCAATTTGTCAGGAAGTGCAGAAGTTGTGCACATTCCATTCCCAGAAAAATATGGCCACAGCTAGTTACAAGGCAAGCTGGGAATAGCTGGCTTCTGGCTCTACTGGCCACGTGCCCTCCTAACACTGGAAGTGGCAGGGTTTAATTACTAAGAGGAAGAAGAGGATGGATATTGGGGGTGGGTGGGTGTGCAATTAGTCTCTGCAGCACCTGGAAATCTACTTTGTTAGGTGCTCCAAGTCCTCTGTCCTCAAGGTGTGACCGGTCACTGGGCTGGAGAAATGCTCTTTTATATTTGGTTTAAGGTCACTTCTCCCAAGTACCCCTGGAACTTCGTGAGCTATCTACACTTACTAAGAAAACCAGGAATCAGTTTTAAAAAAAATTTTAAAAAGCTAATATCAATAAAGTGCTAATTATATACCAAGAACTTTACATGAATTACTTCATGTAATCATTACAACAAGTTTAAGGTACTGTTTACTACCCCCCGATTACAGATAAGGAAACTATGACTTAGGGAATTTCCTTGACCAAGCTGTACAATTAGTCTATAATTAGTAAGGGTTGGGACTTGAACCCAGAGCCTATGTGCTTAACCTTAGTCTGTACAGTGAAGCATTACATTTAAAAGAACATCTATCCTTTAAAATCTATATATGTTCAATATAAAATTTACTGATGTTAATAGTTTTGACAGAAAGAAGCAAAATTTGGGGCAATTGTTGGGAGATGATACCCAAGGCTGGCCCAGTCCTAATATTAATGATACTATTAATTGACACTGAGCATTTATACTCTGTAAGGCACTGTTCTAAGTGCTTCACCCTTGCAATGACCCTGAGTTAGGGCCTCTAATCAATCATCTTCAGTTTACAGATAAGGAAACTGGGGCATAGAGATGTTACGTCACTTGGCCAAGGTAACACGGCTGATAAGAGTAATATGCTTAACCACTAGCCTATACCACCAACATGAAAAGAGAAGCAGGCATAGTCTCTTGGGACTGCTGATAATTATGAGTCATATTTACCAAAGTTCTGATACATATTATCTTTTTTACAGGGTATTTCTTAGGTAACAAGTTTTCTGTGGGAAGTTGGAGGCTGTCTGATACACAGATAAAGCAATTAGCAAGTCCTCTGAACATTATGACAAACATCTTACTTCATCATTATCAATTAATATTTATCAATTTCTATACTAAATCCTGGAGCTCAACTGGGTGTATCTGGTTCTTATTTTCATCATGGCCCCTTTAAGTAAAATGATTCTCCCAAATTTGCATTTGACTTTGGTCATGCAAGGCACACTCCAGGATGAGTGGATGGTACTAGGACAAGGAATGTTCTATTTCCCTCCAATGACCAGTGTTATTTTTGCTCCCTAAGCTTCATCTTACCTCACTGGTTCAGTGAACTTGGAACTGCCACCTCATGGTTTGCTGCATTCTAGAGCCAATTCTCACTATAAGAAAAGAATAGGCATTATGATTATATGAATTACTGAGAATTTCCAATGTACTGTATACACCTTTGGGGAGCATGAATTAAAGGGGTAGCATGAAGAAGTTTCTCTGTAGTGAGAGAACAGTTCCATATCTTGATTATGGCGGTAGGTACACAGATGTATACATGGAATGAAATTGCATCCCATACACACACACACAAACACACACACACACACAAACACACACACACGCAAATGTCTGCAAGTATAAAATGATGAAAATGGAATCAAGTCTGTAGTATAGTTAACATTATTATACAATGTCAATTTCCTGGTTTTGATATTATATTACAATCTTATTACCTATTGTATTACATACAAGATGTCACCCCTGGGAGTTGGGTGAAGGGTACGTAGGAGTCTGTGAACTATTTTTTCAACTTCTTGTGAGTCTACAGTTATTTTCAAATAAAATGTTTTAATGGTGGGGGTGGAGAGGGTGGAAAAGTGGTTCCAAGACCAGCTCTGGCCATCAGCTGAGAACTTGGTAGAAAAACAGAATCTCAGGCCCTACCCCAGACCTACTAAATTAGAATCTGCATTTTAACAAGAACCTCAGATGATTCATATGTACATTAAAGTTGAGA
Source organism: Lagenorhynchus albirostris (assembly GCF_949774975.1). Classification (NCBI taxonomy): domain Eukaryota; kingdom Metazoa; phylum Chordata; class Mammalia; order Artiodactyla; family Delphinidae; genus Lagenorhynchus; species Lagenorhynchus albirostris. Next base: position 77,215,413 of record NC_083097.1, on the reverse strand, counting down.
AGCACTGCTATACAAGAAATAAAAGTCATATTCAAGTATTTCTCACTCTTTCAAAAAAGTTTCTTCATTTCAGTGTCAGAAAGGTTATTCCAGAGGTCCAGGCCTGCTTCACTGGTGTTCAACCAGTTTGGTCACACAGGGTACCAGCTCAGAAGACCCTCCTCCCTGCCATGAGATTTAATACTCTATGTTGAAATTCTTAATAATTTTATCTTTGCCTTTGTGTTTTTTAAGTGAAGTCCTATGAGACCACAGCCCATGCACTAGGAGCTTGGAGCCTCACCTTACCCACCAGCCCACTTCCCTGCCTCACTGAGATGGGTTCTCAGCTGCCCTGGCACTTTAGAACCCTCACCCCAACCCTTCTGGTCCTCACCCAGCTATTACTACTGAACTCCAGACCCAGCAGGGGTGTGAGCATAGATGGAAGGGCTGCATAGCTCCCTGAGACATCTCAGGGTGAGGCATGTGGCAGGCATCCCAGTCCCAAACTGGCAGTGCCACAGGGCGTTCACAATGTAACTGTGGGTGAAAGAGAGACTCTTACCCACCTCTGATCAAGGTATTTAGCAAGTTCCAGCACGGAGGTGGCACTACCCTCAGCGGTCCCCCGTCTGCCATGGATTCCCGTGGGCAGTAAGCCCAGGGGAAAGGGAGATATCTGGCAAGAATTCTCTGCCTCCTTCCAGGACATGGGTCTGTCCCATGGCTGGTGGAAGGGGGATGCCAGCAGCTGGTGGGTGGTATATGTGTTTAGTCACAGGATGGGACTCTTTCAGAATCTGCGCTTGCCAGGTTAAGCGTCCCTATGCCTGCAGATGTGAAACATGAAATAGCAAATAAAAACAACGTTACAAATTGGAAAGACTGTGGAAGAAAGAAAAAAGCTTTAGATTTTACTTTTCTTGCTTTTTGAACAGGGGCTCCACATTTTCATTTTGTACTAGGCCTGGCAAATTGTGTAATCAGTGCCGCAGAGGGATTAGGAATCAAAAAATGAACTTTCAGCACCTGCATGGTAAGTATCTGGGCCCAATGGTGAACTCTAATGGGTACCAAAAGCAGCCTTCATTGTAAGATGGCTCCAGGAATACTTTGGCAACATAAGGTGTGCTTGTCCCTCTCTTTAAAGAAGACTTTACAAAACGGAAAACATCAGCCAGCACCAAGAATCGTAAGCACAGCTCTCCCTATTCTTTCTGTGTATGCCTACTTCTGCCCAGGCACGCTTCCATATTTTCTAATTGTAAGAAAAGAAGACATAGTCAGCAGTAAATTTTCTTCCACTTTTAAAAATTAAAATTCCCAAGTGGAAGAATACAGAAAAAAAAAGTGGGATTTTGGAATAAGTCTGGGAAGAGAGAGAGAAAGAAAGGACTTAAGGTTTTAGAGACTATATTTATATGCCTATATGTTTAGTTCCTCCTTAATTCATTCAAAAACTAATTACTCATTGAGCCACGCCCTAAAAGATCACTAGTGAATTTAATTTCCTCTGAAGCATTTTTGGAATCCTGCACTTTTTCCGTAAATAAATTTAAATCCTTGCCTTTTTCAACTCTTCCCCATAATTTATTTATGAATAAAACAGTGATATTCAGAAATAAAACACATCATTTATTATTTATTGTCTTGTAGAAAGTTCTTAGTAATGGTTGTTTTAGGATATGGAACTACAGGTGATTTTAGTTTTCCTCTTACTATTTCCCCATTTGTCTGCAGTCAGTATTATAGAGGGCATTAGCAACATTACATGATAGGGCCATAATGCCTCTGATACTCATTATTCTTTGATACTAACTACTTGTTAGTATTTTGTTAATACTTGTTAGTATTTTTTTCAGAAATGTACTTTGATCTTTTGGATACAGCCATCCGTTCACTAACAGGAGTGATAAAGCTAAATATGAACTTCCCACATTCAAGGGGAGCTAATTCATTCAACAGCCCAATTGAGTCACCACCTGATAACCCAATTTATTACAACATATCAGACTCCAAACACCCAATTAATTAACTCCTCTGCTCTACATGAGCATACATATCCTGACTCTGTTAACTGAATCATGAAGTTTGGTTTTTTTTAAACCAGTGATTTCCATATTATGTTGTAGGGCAGTGAGTCAAAGCAGCCTAAAAACTCTTTATTATATTTTCAATTGAAAAACTGCCTGTCTTAGAATTATGGGGAAACTACCATAATAAAGTATATTCAGTATGTACTAACTAAACAATTGTAACTATTAATTTGTCCTACTTTCAACAGCTTTCAAATAACTTCTGTCTTCCCACAGTATTATTTAGATAGAACTTAAACTGTAAAATGAAAGGACAGGAAGCACAAGCATTTAAGATGGTAACACTGCTAATGAGGCTAGACTTTGAGAATAATCCAGTCTGGTGGTCCTCAATCCTCACTGCACCTTAGAGTCCCTTAAAGTTTTTTAAATATACAGATGCCTGAGCCCAACCCCAGATCAATTAAATCAGACTCTTAGAGAGGGGCTTAGGCATGGCAATCTATTTTATATACTAGTCACCATTCTGAATGCTTTTACACAATCATTTAATACTGCACCTCATAACATAGGTACAATTTATCATCATCTCCACTTTACTTGTGAGGAATTGAGGTTTAAGGAGGTAAACTGAAGTAAGCGACAGATCTAGGATCATTCCAGGCTGCATCACAACCTGAGTTATGCTATGAATTTCGCAACCCTTCAAGCTATCTTCCCAAAGACTAGAACGCTGCCATATAATTCTTACCCAGGATATATATACTCAGAAGAAACAGTCAGAAATGAATAAATGTATAAAATGCAGACTGACTTTAGGGAGAGCAAAAAGCACCAGTAGATTAGAGGCGATGACATAAATTTTGTAAAAGACACCTTGAAACAATGAAAATTAGGACAGCATAGTCTGGCTGGTGGTGATCAGGATAATGCTATCATTTACTGAGTGCAATTTTAGAGAAAAGAAAACTAAGGCAGAGAGAGGATAAGTAACTTGCCGAGGACCACAACTAGTAAGTGACAGGGCAAGGATCTAAACTGAGGAAACATGGCAGCCAAACCCAGGCAACCGGAAAACAGGGAATGAGAAAAACAAGCCAACTTAGTGATGAAGCTCACAAATATTTATTTAGGCCAACTGTGCAAAATGAAGCCTTCTTTCTCAAGAAGCTAAACTTGATTATTAATATAATTTCATGTTGAATAACAATGCATGAGTAAAATAGAAACTTCTCCCTTAAGAGGCTGACAATTAAGTGGGAGAGTTAAAGTAGAGCAAGATGAGGTTCAAAAATTAGGTAAGAGGGCTTCCCTGGTGGCGCAGTGGTTGAGAGTCCGCCTGCCGATGCAGGGGACACGGGTTCGTGCCCCGGTCCGGGAGGATCCCACGTGCCTCAGAGCGGCTGGGCCAGTGAGCCATGGCCGCTGAGCCTGCGTGTCCGGAGCCTGTTCTCCGCAACGGGAGAGGCCACAGCAGTGAGAGGCCCACGTACCGCAAAAAAAAAAAAAAAAAAAAATTAGGTAAGAGACAGGATTGGATGTTCTTTAAAGTACCTTCCAACTCTGGAAGACTCTATGAATCGCTCTTCTTTTTTTTGCAGTATGCGGGCCTCTCACTGCTGTGGCCTCTCCCGTTGCGGAGCACAGGCTCCGGACACGCAGGCTCAGCGGCCATGGCTCACGGGCCCAGCCGCTCCGAGGCACGTGGGATCCTCCCGGACCGGGGCACGAACCCGTGTCCCCTGCATCGGCAGGCGGACTCTCAACCACTGCGCCACCAGGGAAGCCCTATGAATCTCTTTTTTGCCTTACCAAAGTTGTGCTTTGAAAAGTTTCAGAAGGTACTACATAAACCACAAGCATGGGGCTTCCAAGGAGGAGAAAGAACCTCTGGCTTGGGTGTTATCATTCTGCAATCTGCAGAACTTTGTCTGAATTTGAACACCAAGTCAACAAATCTGATTCTTTTTGTTACATACAGGAAGAACCAATTTACATCATTATCATATTTATTTGTGCAGTTGCATTGTGTCCAGAAACTAGAAATTCTCCATCTTACTTAACTATCGTTAAAGGGAGGGGAAAATCCTAACCAAAATATATTCAAGCTGTTGGTGTGAGCAGATAGAAAGGATGCAGTGCTAGGTCTACAAAATACCTTGTGGAGAAGCTGGATTTTGATTGCTTGTGTTTGATGGGATTTTCAAATTACCTTCAAAAGTAGGTCATAAGTGCCTGCCTGAATTAGAGGAAGACTCTCTAGGGACTCCTGCTGTGTTTTAAGAAATCTCCTTTGGAGCACAGGCAGCCTTGTCCCCAGAAAGGAATATATGCAACAATGTCTATCTTGTCTCTAACATGACCAGAAAGGGTAGAGGCACAGGATTTAACACCCTCTGGCTATTGTCCAGGGACCAATTACTATATTCACAGCTAACTTAATGGGATCCTGAGCAACATCATTAAGGGCACAGTAGGCAATAAATGATTATTAAGAACCTTGTGAAATTCCCTAGGTAGCTATGCCTGGTCTACCTCTCTTATCTAATACCATCTGCGGATGCACAGATGACCTGGAAATGGAAGTTGTGTAACTAATAACTTCAAATTGAAAGAAATCTAATATAAGCTTCTGTATACTGCTCATTGCATGTTACATCTTAGTTCACACCTAGGCAATCCAAACTAGTATGGCTAACCGCTTTGGAACTCTGAAGATCAATCATTAGGTTTCATAACACCTACTTGTTCTAAGTGAAATAGTATTTTAAAAATTAAGTTGAGTGACAACAGTTTTTGTTAGGAGAATTTTGTAACTTCTTGAGAGATGACTCAGGGTGCCGAACAGAGTGAGGTTGTTAAAATGCAGATTCTTGGCCACTCCCCAGACCTGCTAAATCCAAACCTTCAGGGCTGGAGTCTAGGGACCTAAATTTTTAACAAGCTCCCCAGGGGATCCTTATATACTGCAAAGTTTGAGAACTTCTGCCCTAGGGTATCACTAAACCAAAGCTAAATATCACTTCTTACTACCAAATGCTATAAAATGTTGAACTTTTAGCACAACTTTAATTGGCTATAGAGAATCAGCACTTCTTAGTATTAGAAAAATTCCAGTCACAATTTGACTTTCTCATATTTAGGGGCATGATTCAGCAGGTAGCAAAGATGCCATCAGCATCCCTATAGAAATCTGGCCCATCCTGTAGAAGTCTGCTGCAAACAGGCTCCCTCCCCACCTCTTGACTGGTACTATGATCAGTATGACCCAAACTTCATCACTGTCTTTTTCCTTCATCATCATGCTCTCTCTGTTTCTCTAAAGTAAGGACAATGTTAATTTGGGGTATCACATAAAAGCCAGTACACTTTTCCCTTAATGATATTTAAAAGTTTTTCTTATATTGTTCTTTTCAGTATATTTACTGACTGAATGGCACAAAAACTTGTCCCTATGGTGGCAAAATCCTTTGCCCTCCTAACAAATATTCTGCTTTTAAATAATATTCATAAGTCTATCTGAGCTAACAAAATGACAAAAAACTCAAACAAACCAAAAAACCCAGGATTTTGGGTTCAGCAGCCTAAGAGAAAGACCATGTCCACAAGATATATGAAGCTATCCCCTCAGGCACATGAGAATTATTTCACCAAATTCAACATGTAATCCTATCGTGGGCAGAGAATTCTTTGCCTTTTGGAGAATATCAGAAGCCTGAAAACTTATAAAACTATTAAAGAATTGGTAACATGCAAGAACCTTTTATTACAGAAGTTTCCGTGTTCGTTTGTTTTTCAGGAAGAAATACAGCAAGTACAAACACTTGATGAAAACAACATTTATCTACCTAACTGAGCTCACACAGAAACTAGAAATTGAAACGTACCTGTCAAAAAAAAAAAAAGTTCAATTGCTTAGGCACTAGAAATCAAACCTCTTTCATAAAGAAAATTCTCCCAATCAGACACCATTCAGCATGGCTCTATTAGCGTCACTTCTCAAAAGGCAGAAATCTTAAATGATATGAATCATAACAGCTGGCTTCCACCAACTGCCACTCCACCAGACAGGAAGCTGGTTGTCAATTGGGTGGTAGGGTGTCACTGTCCAGGCAGCTCAGCCTGGGTGGTGGTAGGGCCCGTGAGAGGAGGGGAAGCCCATCTAGGGAAGTTTTGCAGGTAGTAGCTTAGTAAATGGTTCTTTCGCAAATTTTTGCATTTAGACTGTGATGCAGAGAAAGCTCTAGTTAAATGTCATAGTCCACTGGGGTCTTTTTCTATCCAGGGAAGGAATATAAAAAGTATGGCTACTGCCCATGCTGAATTTATAATCAATATATAAACTGAATGAAGACAGAAGACATTGAAATTGTTGAGAAATAATCCATTTGCTTAGATAATAAGATTTAAAAGGAAATTGACTAGAATGCTATAGAGAATTTGTTTCTTCATAGCAGAGGTGTTTAAAGTTAATTCTGTAAAGCTACAATAATCATGACAATGTATAGTATTGGGAAAAGGATAGACACATAGATCAATAAAGAGTCCAGAAATAGACTGACATCAATGCTATGGCCAACTGATTCTTGACATAGGTGCAAAGGCATTTCAATGGAGAAAAGACCACCTTTTTAAGAAATGGTGTAAATCTATTATGTGGGAAAAGAAAATGAACCTAGACACTTATCTCACATCTTTTACAAAAATTAACTCAAAATGGGCCACAGACTTAAACGTAAATGTAAGACATTTAGGGGAAACATATGGAAAATTTTCATGGCTTTGAGATAGGCAGAGAGTTCTTAGATTTAACACTAAGAGTATTGTCTTTTAAAAAAATTGATAAATTGGACTTCATCAAAATTAAAAACCTTTTTTGCTCTGCAAAATGATACATTTTGCTCTGCAAAAGATACTTTAAGAGAATTAAAAAACAAACCAGAGACTGGGGGAAAATATTTGCAAATCACATACCTGACAAAGAACTTATATCCAGATTACACAAAGAATTTTCAAACCTCAACAATATGAAGACAAACAACCCAATTTTAAACACTGGCAAAAGATCTGAAAAGATCCTTCAAAAAAGAAGATATAAGAATGGCAAATAAGCACATGAAAAGGTACCCTACATCATTAGTCGTTAGGGAAATTCAAATTAAAACCACAATGAGACACTAATATGCATCCTCTGGAATGACTAAAATTAAAAACAAAAAGTTGACAACACAAAGTGTTGGTAAGTACATAGAGAAGCCCAAACTCCAAAATAAATAAATAAATAAAAAGGAAATGGGATAGCCACTTTGGAAAATAGTTTGGCAGTTTATTATAAAGTTAAATACACACTTACTATATGCGGTTAATCCCACTCTTAGGTATTTGCCCAAAGGGGTAAAACTCATGTTCACATAAAAACCACTTGTGAATGTTTATAGCAGTTTTATTCAGAATCACCAAAAATTAGACAGAATGCAAATATCCTTCAACTGATAACCAAACTGTGATGCATCCATAATGGAATACTATTTTGCAATAAAAAGAAACTACAGATATATTCATCCACATGGATGAATCTCAAATGCATTATGCTAAGTGGAAGAAGCCAGATCAAAAAGCCTACATACTGTATGATTCCATTTATGTGACATTCTGAAAAAGCAAAACTGTAGGAATAGAGAACTGATCAGTGGTTGTCAGGGGTTAAGAGGGAGGGGAGAAGGGTCTGACTACAAAGGAACAGCATGAGGGAGTTTGTTGGGAGTAATAGAACTATTCTGTTTGTCTAAAACAAAAGTAAATTTTACTGTACGTAAATTAAAAATAAATTTTAAAGAGTTTATTCTGAGCTAACACTTGAATATTTTACAGCAAACCTTCTGGAATTGCCATTGCAAACCAAGACATGCTTCAGATTTTCTATTTTTAAAGTAAATTTCCAATGCCATGCTCTGTTTTGGAAAACAGTCAAAAATAACATTCAATTGATCTATTCAAACCGATATGCTTAGAGTGAGTGTGTAAAAAACAGGTTAATTTTAAAACCACAAGACAGAAACATTTTTTTTTAAAGATTCAGGAAACTAAAAATGAAGCAAAGATACTGATCAATTCAAAATCTACATAGGATAGACCTCTTCCTCTATGCAGAATACAAGAAATGTCAACATTTGACAAAGCTAAATCATGCTGCTTGGCTTTCTATACTATTGAAGTTTAATACAATCTGCTGATGCCAGTACAATTTTTTTTACCACGGGTCAGAGTTACAATAGATCATTAACATTCTGGACTGTTGTTTTTAAGAAATGTGACTATCCCTGTTAGAGACTAATACTTTTATTTTAAATTGAGATATATAAATGATATACAACATTGTGTGAGCTTAAGGTGTACAACATATTGATTTTGATACATTTATATTACAATATGAGGCTAATACTCTTGCAGGTAAATCAAATCATACTTTATACTTTTAATATTTTTTATGTTGGATCAGTTGAAAAATATATTTTTTTAAGATTTTTATTATTTTTTTTTTTATTTATTTTTGGCTGTGTTGGGTCTTTGTTGCTGCGTGCAGGCTTTCTCTAGTTGCGGTGAGCAGGGGCTACTCTTCCTTGAGGAGCACGAGCTTCTCATTGAGATGGCTTCTCTTGTTGCAGAGCAAAGGCTCTAAGCACGCGGGCTTCAGTAGTTGTGGCATGCAGGCTCAGTAGTTGTGGCACATGGGCTTAGTAGCTCCGCGACATGCGGTATCTTCCTGGACCAGGGCTCGAATCCGCATCCCCTGCATTGGCAGGCAGACTCCCAACCACTGTGCCACCAGGAAGTCCCTCAGTTGAGAAATATTGAAGCGAACTATCACAATTCAAATAACCAGAGTATTTAAATTACCTAAAATAATTTTACACATAAGAGAAGTGATTTATTCAAGGCAAAGATAGAGAATCAAGAGGTACAGATTCAGAAACAGAGAGCAGCTCTCCTCATTCTCAGTTAATGGCACTGCTTCCAAGACCAGATTACAGATTGATTGATTGATTAGCTGCGTTGGGTCTTAGTTGTGGCACGTGGATCTTTCGTTGTAGTGCATGGGCTTCTCTCTAGTCCTGGTATGCACACGGGCTTCAGTAGTTGTGGCATGAGGGCTCCAGAGCGCATGGGCTCTGTAGCTGTGGCATGCGGGCTTAGTTGCCCCGCGGCACGTGGGATCTTAGTTCCCTGACCAGGGATCAAACCAGCATCCCCTGAATTGCAAGACAGATTCTTAACCACTGGACCACCAGGGAAGTCCCCAGATTACAGATTATAAGCACATTTCTGTTAATTAGTCACCATTAAAATTAATTTGCTATAACAATTTGAAGGGGGCAGTACTATGCAACCATATCAGCCCTTGGAGAAAAATGTATTCCTTTCCTTTTCCAGGCTTATAATATTCCCTACAATTGAACTGAAGTTTTTAATCCACTCAGGATGGACAATAGTCAATGTACAGCCATGAAACTTTATTCAGTAAATATGTGACTACTACCGGTAGCAACAATCTCTTACTCTTAAATACTTTTTGCAAATAATCACTTTTTTTTGAATTTTATTTTATTGATTCTTTTATGTAGCAGGTTCTTATTAGTTATCCATTTTATACATATTAGTGTATACATGTCAATCCAAATCTCCCAATTCATCACCCCCCCTCCCCCTGCCACTTTCCCCCCTTGGTTAGGAATTAGTGCCTGAATGGTGCTTCTCATCTAATATCCCTTATTCTCATATCTTACATCCCCTGTTAAGACTATACTGCCCTGTTTTGAATTCTGTAAATATTCTAACCTATAAGGATCATGTTGGTTCTTAAATTTCCAAAATCCAAAGCAACAGCAAAAGCCATGACAGATCAAAAGGTCAAAGATGATAAATATGATACTTGAATAAACTGCTGACTGAAAACAAAATGGGATCAGGGCAAATGCAATTCTAATTCTCTAAGTAGAAACAGAAAAGCTTCTGTGTTCATATGTGTGATATATATATTTTCTACTTTATAAAGTGAGTGGTATTTTGCTTTTGGAACTAGTGATATCATTGGGGATTGTGCTTTTGACCAAAGACTCATTATCAAATAAATCATAGATATGAACAATATGCAATAAAAGCAAAGATATAACAAGTATAAATCCTTATAATTTAAAATTATAAGACAAGCATTTTCTTTTTTTTTTTTTTCTTGTTGGCTGTGCCATGCAGCTTGCAGGATCTCAGTTCCCTAACCAGGGACTGAACCTGCACCCTAGGCAGTAAAAGCCCAGAGTCCTAACCACTGGACCATCAGGGAATTCCCAAGATGAGCATTTTAAATGGGCACCTGTGCACACATTTGTTATACCAAGGGTTCCAATATATCACAAATTATCTATGCCACACATAAAAATAGAATTAGCTTTCATAAATCTCACTAAAGTCAATATGCTAGCTATAATAAACCAAAGCTAAATGAAACATTTTATTTACCTTCTAACTATTTAACAGAATATTTGGTGTTTGTGTGGAAGGGGTGATTCAAATGAACTTAAGTCCTTCTTTCAAGACAAACAACAATATAAAATAGATAACTAATAAGAACCTGCTGTATAAAAAAATAAATTAAATTAAATTAAAAAACTAAAAAAAAAAGACCAACAACAAAACCAACCCCCAAGCTGCCCCCCAAAGTAGAACCAACCATTTCCTTTTTATTAATTTTACTGTGACAACCTGACACATTCAGTGTAATTCCTCAGACCTTAGAGCCATGTTCAAAGACAGAAGTGATAGATTTGGAAAAGGAAATTTTAGGTTCTGACTAAGCTCGGTCACTTACCAATTGGGTGATCACAGCCTCTCTGAGCCTCAGTTACTTTAAAGGTAAAATTAGTATAAAACAATGACTATCTCACAGAGTACAAAGAAAATTCAAAGAGATAATATAACTTAATTGTTTTTAAAATGCAAAGTCCCATCAGGAATTCAAGCTATTATTAATTATCAATATTGTTCTAGATGTTGATGGCATTTGGTCCACTATTAGTATGTTTTAAAGTGAAAAGCTAAACAGTCATTTTGCCCCATCTAATCTTCCTACTTCCTCAGTTTATTCAGAAATGCATGTGCTCCTTTTCAGTACAAAACAGCATGGAAACAGTTAAGAGTTGTGAGGTCACTCTTTACCATGCTTCTCATTCTCAGAGCTTATTTGACACCTTTCAGGGCACTTTGCACTATGCTGAAAAGCCACAAAAACAATTATCATGTGGGAGAAAGGGACATTTTGGTCACTATATTGTGCAATTCTGTGGACAGGACATTTTTCTCAGTCGGTACAGAGGGAAAGAGTTTTATTGGTGTGCAGGAGAATTAAACCAAAGTCATTTTGCTTTCAAAAGACATACAACTTCCTAGAGACTGCTCTTCAAGTGGGAAAGGCAAGGAACAAAGAGGGAGAGAAGCCCAGAAAAGTGTCAGTCAAGACTGGGTATCTCTGTCTTAGGAAGCCAGAGCTGTATTTTCCATATAGCTGAGAGAATGAGAGAGAACCCCGCCCACCCCACCTTCTACACAGCACCACCCACAGAAAGAAGGAATTTGAACTGGAGGGGAGGAAGTGAGAGGGGGTTGGGGGCAGGGGGATACTTACTCCCAGATTACAATTTTTTAAAAGAACCAGAGGGTCCTAGGAGGAGGAAAGGACTTTGGAGACTAAGAGACTGCAGAGAGAGTAGTCTAGAGCTGGGATAGCTTCCCCCAAGATTGGGAAGGGGAAGAGGCTGCCAATCCCAGGAAGGGTTCGGCCCAAGTCCACTGTCTTTTCAGCTCCCCAGGAAAGGACATGCCTGGAGAGGAGAGTTGGACCTAGTACCCCAGTTCCCAGATGAGCTATACCTCTCAGGAAATCACATAGACCACCATCATAAATGTTTCAGTGCTAAGTAGTGACTAGGGAAAGTTTCAGCCTTCCTTCTCATAATCCCTATCAACGCCACCCTCAACGCAATGGCCATATAAACACACAATCTAAAGTAAAACCAGTATGTTTGCTATGTAAACCCAGTTTTAATTCACATCCCCTGGTTCCTTCCATCCAGATTGCACCCAATCTTAAACCCTTCCTAAAGGGAAATTCTTGAGCTTCTAATGGATTATACCAGCACCAATGGACATAGACCAGAGAGCCTTCCCCATATATTCTGGGACCTCTGTAACACCTGTAGATTTATTGTTCTACCACACAGAGAGATGGGGGGCTCAGAACCACATTTACCAATAATGATGATGATGATGATGATAAATAATGCAATATGACATTTCTTACACTTGAGTGGAATGCAGTAAAAACAATCACACATGACACAATTGCTCAGCTTAAAATTTGTGTTTAGGCAACAAATATTTATGTCCCTTCTGTAGGTATTTCACTTTTATTCTCTATGAACATTTAGTGAAGTTCCTTTAAAACCATCAAGCTCCTACTTCAGCTGTGTCCAAGGAAAGGAGATTTTCTGCTTCTCAGCTGTAACTCCATAACGTCTGTGTTCTCTTTTCATAACAGAAGCCACTGCCTTGTATTAAGACATTAGTAGAAACTATTTTATAAGTGGCTTTAAGAAATAACTCACAAAACTACTAAGACGTGTATAAGACAGAATGGCCTTCAGCACTGAAAAGCACTAAAGCAGAGACTGAAAACTAGAAAGCTGTGGCCTAACTCAGGCCAAGAGACTTTTTGAACGTCCACAAAACATTTATTGACATTTTTAGTAAGGTGCCAACAAATAAACTCAGAAAGCCCATGTAAAAATCTTCGATTTACAGCTTTTCTTGAAAAATTAGAAGATCGGACAACACTGGGTCCCTGCAGGTTCACCTGGCAACAATCAGCCAAACCAGAAAATCACTGAGCCCTTTAAACACCCCCAGCTCACCACAGTCCAGCACCTTCAGTCCCTGCGGCAAACTGGCCACTTCACTCATTTCGGGTACCTAATGGTCCCTGAAGTCATCTGAACTGGTGACCTCAGTTCCAAAGGATAAGTAAGCAATGCTCATTAAATACGTGGCAACCCAGAGTGAAGGGTGGCCCAGCACTTGAAGACCAGCGATGGCCTTGATATTCACACAACCTCTGTCTGCACCGCACACTAGACATCAGAGATGGAGCAAGTCCTGAACAAGGTTACTTCCTTTTCACTTTTTTCTTCCACTGAATTAGCATATAAGACGGATTTCTTCTCAGTTATTAAGTCCAAACAATAGCTACGCAGTGTATATAGTGACTATAATGACACTTAAAAAGCTGATTCAGACCCTGCCTCTCCTGGTTGTAATGAGTTAAGCAGGTTGCTTTTTTTTTTTTTTTTTTTTTTTTTGCGGTACGCGGGCCTCTCACTGTTGTGGCCTCTCCAGTTGCGCAGCACAGGCTCCGGACGCGCAGGCTCAGCGGCCACGGCTCACGGGCTTAGCCGCCCCGCGGCATGTGGGATCTTCCCGGACCAAGGCACGAACCATGTCCTCTTAATCGGCAGGTGGACACTCAACCATTGCGCCACCAGGGAAGCCCCTAGGCAGGTTGCTTTTAAATTAAATGTCTCAGTCTCCTCATTCGTAAAATGAATGAGTTTAGCTAGAATGATCATTAAGATCACTTTTAGTTGGCCTCTCCCCATCTATACCACCTCTACTTATCTAGAATCTATCTACTCAACCCTCAAAAAATGTTCAAGTTCCACACCACCACAAAACTTCTGCAGACTTCTCCTTTCTTTGAAGTTTTAAGCTCATAAACACTACCACCCAAATTAGCACTTACTAATTCTCTAATCACTTTGAGTTTGTTGGTTCATTCCCCATATTCAAACAGAAGATCTCTTTAAATAAGAGACTACACTGTTTATTTTTTAAATCTTCCACAGCATTTTACATTTATTTAGCAATCAATAATTGTTAATTAAACTGAATAATGATACAGAAAATATCTATAAAGTGGCAAACTTCCCAAAGAGCAACTTTCACCAGCCTCCTGAGAAGGAATTAACCTTATCAGCGTCACAACTTGCCCATTTGATTCAGGCAGGCATAATGTGTACTATGCAATGAAGAGACACACAACTAGATTACCCTATTGTTTTTTTTTTAAGATGTTGGAGATAGGAGTTTATTAATTTATTTATTTTTGCTGTGTTGGGTCTTTGTTTCTGTGCGAGGGCTTTCTCTAGTTGTGGCAAGCGGGGGCCACTCTTCATCGCAGTGAGCGGGCCTTTCACTATCGTGGCCTGTCTTGTTGCGGAGCACAGGCTCCAGACGCGCAGGCTCAATAGTTGTGGCTCACGGGCTCAGTTGCTCCGCGGCATGCGGGATCCTCCCAGAGCAGGGCTCGAACCCATGTCCCCTGCATCGGCAGGCAGACTCCCAACCACCGCGCCACCAGGGAAGCCCCTACCCTATTGTCTTGTACATGTTCATTGCTTCCTTCCATAGTCAAAATGCTCAAAAGAGGAAAAATACAAACAATAACTCACTACAATAATATACTGTATTACTCACTGAAAGATTAGGTTACTCACTAAAATACAGCATGAGAAAAATTTTCCTACCACAACTAAGAAAAGAAAATCAATTTCTATTAAGGGGCTGTGGGTCAGACATTTAAAAACTACAGTGAAAACCACCCTTGCTCCTCCCCCACCCCTTGGATGTCATCAGAAGTTCTGAGTAAGAGGAGGCCAAGTTAAGATGCCATGTGGGCGGGGATTTACCCACCTTCACCAGAAAAGCAATGGTATACAGGTTTTACTTGTTCTGGTCAAACTCTCCTCCCCACCCCGAAATAATTAAAACTTTAGATATGTGGTCAGTCAGTCCTTCCCTATCAAAGAGCAAAGCAAACAGGAAAAAAGAATAATTCAAGTATAAGACTTTAAAAAAAATTTTGTGATTGCCTTAATTTATTCAATGAATTTAAGATAATTAACACTAGTAAACTAAATTAACAAGTGTTAATCACGCCTTAACAGCTAGCCAAATCTAGTGGATTGAAGTTAAATCAATTTTAAAAATGTTCTCCTGTGATGTAACAACACTTAATACAGATGTTTCCACTTAACCCATATTCTGTGGAAGGAGAATTCGTTCTGTAATTTGTATTATACACATACAATGCTTGAGGGTCTGAATCAAGAGTTGGTGTACATGTAGGCTAGAGGATTTATTAAGGAGAGGGGGTGAATCATGAAAACAATCCCACTTGGACCTTTCTGGAAAATCATAGCCCTATCCAATTAAAAAGTATGGGAAATACTGATTAAATGCCTATAATTTTTCTGGGGAATCCCTGTAAAACGCAACAAGGTTTTACAATCTGAGGGAAACAAAAATCGTCTCAAATTTAAAAATAATAATCATTTTTAAAAACTGCCTTGCTACAGTTTCAAGCCTTTGAACGGTTTGTTTATATCTGGTGGTGCTGATCACCCTGTTAACTCATCCTCTCTGACGGGAAGCCTGTCAGTCCCTCCACACACAGCCTGAAGAGGGCTCCTGATTAGGCTTCCTCCTTTAGCCACGCCTACACATGGAGCATCGCGAGGAACGGAAAGTATGCCCAGCCTCCGCAGCCCCTCACACACCCATCTCCTACGGTTAACATCAATAGCTTAAACTCTAGGTTTTCCCACATCCCTGTCAAATGAAATGGACAGAACCCAAACGAACCGGAGAATGATGTCGCTGTTTCTCTTAATTTAGGTCAAGGACGCTTACAGTCTTCTCCTGCCCTTTGAAAGGAAAATCCTAACTGCCGCTCCAAGTCCCATAGAAAGGCACAACCCTGTTCCTATGGCGAACTCTAAAGGAACGGAATACCGTTTCTCTGGGATCACAACAGGGCATGGCGTGGGAAAAACCTTTAAATTCCGTTTTCTTTAGTACTATGCCCACCACACCAAAGGGATTTAACCTTTAGGCATGGTGTTGTACATAAGATGCTCCACACAATCTAGCAGAAACTCTTAAAACCAAGGGCCAACTCACTAATTTCAAATTTAGGGTGAAATGACGGAGAAGGGCACCCTCCCCCATTTCGGTCTCACAGCAATAGCAATGAGTTTTGAGGAGAGACTCTCCAGTGACTCAGCCTACAGCGACCTCCCTCACACGCACACATCCTACTCCACAAACTAACGCAGCCGTCGGGGGACGAAGTCCTTACTTGGCCTCACATTCGGGGTGGGAATCCTCCTCTCCAAGGACCACCAGCGCAGGAAGAGACTCCCCCCTACACTCCGGCTCTCTACTACTATACCCCCAAGGGGCGGGGCTTCGACCCCAGGTAACCAGACCAGGCAATCTGGACACCCAATTAGCAGGGGATCCCCCAAACCAGCCTGGCCAATAGCGGCCAGTGGGCCAAGACGACCAGACGTGACGTCAGGTGCGATTAAGTTGGCGCGTCACCTCGACGTCAGCCTCTTACCTCTCGGACGTCCCGTCCCGGGAGCAAACTCCAGCGACTTTGGGCTCCGCCCCCGTGAGAGTGGAGGGCGGCCAATGAGGACGGCTCTGAGGGGACCGGGGCCAATGAGACGAGCCCGGGGCGGGGCACGAGGCCGGAGGGTGGGGCGGGTGGCGGCGGTGGCAGCCCGAGGTCTGGCTGCGCGCAGTATATGACAGTACGTCAGCAGCGGGATGGCCGTAGCTGTGGCGGCGGCTGCAGAAGCCCGAGCAGCCGCGGCCGCAGTGGAGGCTAGAGCCCGAGCGGCGTCGGCGGCGGCACCCCGGGGAGTTTAAGATGGCGGCAGGGGGGGCGGCGGGCCTGCGGGAGGAGCAGCGCTATGGGCTGTCGTGCGGGAGGCTGGGACAGGACAACACCACCGTACTGCATGTGAAGCTCACCGAGACGGCGATCCGCGCGCTCGAGACCTACCAGAGCCACGAGGTGAGCTGGGCAGGTGGCCGGGCTCGGGAAGGAAGAGGGCGTCCCTCGCCGCCCCGCCGCGCCTCTCCCTGCCACCGGCACCTGGCTTGAGGCCGGTGGAGCAGGGGCTCGCCGTCAGCGCCCACGGCGGCAGGGCTGGGCAGGACCGGGCAGGGTCGCTGACGCCGCCGTCCCGGGCCAGCTGGGCGCTTGGGCGTTGGGAGGCGGGCGGGCGGGCGGCCCCTGGCGGCGGGGCCGAGGCAGCCGCAGCCCTGGCTCGGCTGCGCAGCCGCTGCGGGACTTTCCGACGGCGCCCGGGTTTTCTAGCCTTTTCTGTCCCAGTGAGGGAGAAAGGCAACAGGGAGACGAGTGAGATGGCTCTTCTGCCCACGGCGTGTCGGGGGGGTGGGGAGGGGTCAGAGGGCAGCGTCCGGGTAACGAACCCGAGAGGACCGGCGGGCACTAATCGTCCGCGTTTTGGGGGTACCACCGCGGACCAGCAGAGACCGGGACACAGGCGCTCCGCGTATGAAGGTGCGATACACATTGTACTCGCAAGAACTTGGGGATACAGGCGCTGAGCTTATGGGGGCGGGGGGCACACCGTGTACTCGGAAAGGCTGAGGCACAGACAGTCCGCGTATGAGGGAGGAGGGGGACACACCTTACACTTCCAGAGACTCGGGCACACGGGCGCTTCGCGTTCCCAGAGACACAACACCGCGTAGCGAGAGCCACACACAGCCAGCGCTCACCCGGGAGCAGAGACATCGGTTACTGAGGAGAGAGAGTCTCCGTGGCTCCTCATACGCGACAGACGCGTCGCTCGCGTCTGAGGCGGATTCACAGACTTGGAAACTTGGATCGAGGGTCCGGGGCGGGGGCGGGGGCGGGGATACACTGCGTCCCGGGCAGACTCGGGTTTCTCACCCCGCACCGCGTCCCGGAGAGAGATCCATGGACACACAGAACTCGAGCACAGCGAAGGCTCACGTACTCGGCAGTTGGAGGACAAATCCAGGGACGCGTTTTCACGTTTAAAAAAAAAAAAAAAAAGTGAGGGATAGAGTGGGAGGCATAGCGAAGAAACGCCGCAACCGGAGTGCCTAGGGAAGCCGTTTATGGAGATGCAGTACTGTGAATGAGTGAGGGAGACAGTGGACGCATCGCATAAGGGGAGGGATATACCATATGAGGGACCGGTAACAGTCACTCTGAGAAGAGAGACCGTCCGTGGAGCAGAGAACCCACAGGGTATCCCGACAAATAGCCAAGTCCATGTCAAGGAAACACGCTCCGATTAACTGATCTCATAAAGCAGGGCCAGAGGGATACCCAGACACGCTCATAGTTATTCAGATAAAAGTGGAGAAAGGAATTAACATCTGTTGAGCTCCCACTAGTGCCAGGCCCTTTAAATGCTTGGAAGGAAGGCCCAGAGTTGGAGGCAAAACCGCAGGAGAGGTGTGAACCTGGGCCAAGGGAGACTTACCTTCAGGGGGCCCCTACATAAGCATGCACACAGGAGGAGGCACACAGTTGTGCACAGCTTGAGGAGTACATGAGCTCACATGATAGTGTACATGTAAACAGCAGGAGAGACTCAGAAATGAGCATGCCCTCAGGATGGCACTCACAGAATTGAGTGGACACATGGATGTACATTCCAGGACATATGAGTTACCCACCAGAGAAGCATAGGCGAAAAACACTCAGACTCGGGGGTGGAGGGAGGAGTGCATGCACAGGGAGAAAGATACTTTTCCTACACACCATGAAGTCTCAGGGAAAGAGGGTCTCATGTATGACTGGGAAGTCACACAGCAATAGGAATGCGAGGAACTACAAGAAATAAAAACTGCATGTGTCAGTAGCTACTCGCAGACAGGTGCATCTGCAGGGAAGAGACCAGCACCAGCATGGAGTGGGAGGCCCATCTGGGGGAAGCCAGATAGGCAGGCAGAGGGACACAGGGGCAGACACTGGAGAGAAACTCAGCCCTGCAAGATGGAGAGATAAGCTTGCCTGTTCCAAGAGGAGGGTGTGGGAAGGAATGACAGTGGGAAGAAGGTAGGTCAGGGTATGTAAAGAGAAAAACACCGGAGAGGAAGAGGCCAGCAGGAGGAGGCCAACCTCCAGTCAGAAACAGACCCAGGGAGCAGATAAAGACTGACACACAGGGGTGGGGAGAGGCATCTCTGGGGACAGTAGGTCAACCAGCCACCTTGGGGGGACAACTGGCATACTGTACAGCTGATCACAACAAGATTGACAGACACTGACCCGGAAGAGGTGGGTGAGGAGGCCCGCACAGGGAAGGGATGGTACCCAGGGAGAGAGAGGTGGCAGAGAAGCCCCCAGTGCTCACTGAGAATGCTGTTTGTTTTTCTCCCTTCATTTCTGCCTCCTGCACCTTAGTGTTTACGTGCTTGGGATTAAAGTTGGAATGCTTGGATTCTAAAAGCTCCACATATATACCACTGTCTTAAGAAACAGCAGATCAAAAATTCTTCCTCTTCCAACCCACCACTTAGTTCTTGATTTTTTTTAAGTTATATTTATTTATTTTTACAGTCAAAGGTACCAAAGTCAATGGCTTTCCTTGCTCCTGACTACTTCTATTGCCTATTAATATCATTACCATCTGTTTCCATCTCTGTGCATGCAAATTAATGTATCTAGTCAATCTGTACAGAGGCAGAGAAGGGAAAGGGAGAAGACTTTTCCAACTCCCTCTACCCTTCTGAGTTGGACCCAGGTAGATTGAGACAATCCGTGGATTCCTTTTCTTCTAAAAGTTGGTAGTAGAAGCAGTACTATGCAGGGAGAGGAGGAAGAAATAAGCTGACTTGGCCGTTGCAGTTGGACACTGCCTTGTTTCTGACTTAACCAGTTCCTGTCCCCAGGCCTCACTGTCACTTTGGCCACAGAAACACTTCTTAAGGGGCTTGGAAAAGCAGGATTTGGGGTGAGACTGTTAACTTCAGACAGCTGAAAAGTGGGAAGAGACAGAAGAAAAAGAAATGAGGTACTGTTGGAACTTACTACAGTATCCTCTGGTGTGTTCAGCCAAGTCTCCCACAATGTGTCCTCAGTGTCCCACCTCCTGACTAGGGCCAGACCACGGCTCCCCCATCAACACGGTAAAGTTGCCAGCAGTGGGCATATGGCCGAGCTTTTCTCCTCCAGTAGAAGGATACATACTTGGTCTTTTACGCTTTCACTTTCCACCCTTATCAAATTAGGGCTCCTAACTTTAAATTGTAGCTGCGTTTGGAAAAATGTTGGAATGCATTGGCTAGTCAGGGAGAAGTTTCTATTCTCTCCTGGGGAGGGGGGCAGGATGGCTTTAACTTCTCATATAAAATTGCTCCTACCATTCCTGTGCTTAGATAGGAAGGTGCTTGATGCTTGACAAGTGGCCTCCAAGTGGCTTTGGCCCATGCAATGTTACGACTGTTATGCCTCCTCTTCTGATGACTTTCTAAGAGCCAGAAATTTCAACAGGTTAATTTCCTAAATTAAGCATCAGAGAGTTATTTTTATCTAGATTATTTTGTCCATTGGATTTACTGTCCTAAATTAATCCACTTGACCTAAGACTTCAGGGAGGTAAATTTAAGAATTTTAGGAAACTATGACTTAGGCTAAATACAGATGTTCTTTAGATATAATTGAGCAAGTATCTGAACTTATTAGAGTTCATGGAAACAATCTTTTAATTAGAAACAATTCCTCACTGTTTTGAAAGACAAACAAACCTAATTGACCTTCATTACTCAAGTTTTCTATTTTTAGAGAAGAAATGAGGAAAGCTAACTTGAGAACCTTTTAAACAGAGATTGGGGTGCGGGATAGAGACATTGTGATTCCAGGAATGGGAGTTATAGTTGGAGTAAATATCTTCTAAAAGTTGTTTTCCACTCAGTTTGAATACAGAGACAGTTTCAAGTTGATTATATATATAAAAAAGTGTTAACTGGAAAGTTATTTTCATGGTTTGCAGAATGAACTCAGAATACTTACACAGATATTTAGTATATATTGCAAAACTACTTTTTTTTTCCTATAGATAGGTTATTTTGAATGAAGGTACAGGTTACTAAATAAAAATCACATATTACAACTTTATAGTCATTCTAAACTGATGTCTGAATTTGTGGTCTATATAAGCCTCACATATTTTAAATGAGCATATGTTACTGTAATTACATATTTCTCCCAAATGTATCCTAAAACTATTTCAAATTAAACCTCAAAATTCTAAAATTTATTTTAGCCAATTCCTTCAGTAATTTGTAGCTGGCTTTATTTTGACATTTGAGTAACTCATTTGGTAGTAACAAAAATCTTATCAAAATTTTGTTTTCAGATTCTCTTATTGCTGAGCCTGTTGATTTTTTTTTAATGTTTACTCAAAGTTTCAAAGGTGGTGGCTCAAATAATACTGTCATGTTTATCCAACTATTACATAAAAAGTCTTGCATAGATGCATCTGGAAGCAGGGGCCATTCATTCTCTATGCCTGGAGATGAGAAAGGAGATGACTTTAAGAAGGATTCTGTTAACACATTCTCTTGCCAACTCCAATTATTGGCTTTAAATTTCCCTGCTTTGATTAGTGTCTTCTAGGAAAATGGTAGTGTTTTGAAAATTTGTACAAATATACTTACATTTAATTTTGCATGAGGAATTCAGTCTCTTTCAGTATTACTAGATACTGTTATTTCCAGTCAAAGCATAAAGTCTTATGTAAACCTCTAAAGTTACTGTTCTTCACAATAGCTCCCTTTAATGTGTTCCGTGATCTTATAAAATCACCGATCCCACAGGTCATGGAGTAGGAGATATCCTCTCCTTTCCGTTCTTTTTACCTCATGAACATATCAGCATTTGACTCATTGTGGTTTAAGGCACAAAAAGACTCATACCTTACTTTTTCCTATCTCTTCGTTTTTGTGCCTGCCCTCAAACAATTTTGAGTGTGTACATGTGTGTTCAATAATCTGCTTTTACAAATATAGAAGACCCTGTTCTCCTTAAGGCACCACTCAAGCATCCAGACCTGCCAGCACAGAGCTGCCACTGCTGCTGACATGTTTACTAAGTAAAACAATGAGGTTTGCCTTAGCAGATTCCTTTTGTTGCAGTGTTTAAATATAGCCAGTTTTAATTAAAATAAGTTAATCTTATTGACTTTAACTTAGACCCATCTTCAGGCTGAACTTGATATTAAAATGCTTTTTATCAAGTAAAGTCAAGTTTGTGCCCCATTTTGCAATAAGTGTTTGAAAAGTTTTTTCAGCTGATCAGGTGTTCAGTGCAAAGAAGGGTGCTCCTCCTAGTGAAAAGCAGTAGCCAGATTGCCTAAAGAGATAGACAGGGAACCTTGGCACCAGAACTGAGAGGAGAAAGAAAGAACATATGTGAAGGATTGGAACATGTTCAACAAAAGAATTTAAAAGGAAAGGGGTGTAAAATTCTCGGAATGATTTACAGGAAAGCTTATCAAGGACAGTCACCAGATCCAACTTTTCCATTTGCTCCATTTGCACTTGTGAAAAACTATGGAAGCTGTGCACATAGCGCTTATTAGGTAATTTGTGATAAAGCCGGCAAAGTGAGAAAAATGAGAATTTCAGGAGAACCACTGCTGGGTCATTTTTAACAACTTGCTGTGACTACAGAGAGGCTCAGGACCGTGGCACCAGAGTTCAGCCCAGTTATTTGCCAGTTTGAGTCAAATGTATTTGGAGTGTTTGAGAAGATGTCCCTAAAATGTGATGATATGGGCATTTCTTCATGTAAGGTGAGCTGAGTTTTAGAATAAAGAAAAGAGCATGTATATAACCACAGCACATTTGACTCTCCTGCATACCTCAGCTCCATAGGACATTTCCCATGACTTAATGCAAAAATCTAGAAAAGCAGGTCTGGAGTAGAATACAGTAAATTAATGACTGTGTCTCTACAGCCAAATTGAAGCTGAAAAACATGGCATAAATCAGGTCAGATTTATGGAGAATTGCTTTCTTTTCTTTCCCTCCCTCCCTTCCTTTCAATTTATCTACATATCTAACTATTTTGGTTGTGGCATTATGGCACTTTAGAGCCACGTTAAATCTTTAGGAAGAACTGGTTTAAGGGCTTCCACTAATATTTTGCCAGCAAAGGCCAAACCTGGAATCTCATGGCTAGCAATTTAATATAGGATATAAAAAGAGAGAATCTTATTAATTAGACTATATGCTCCGTAAAGATCCATGAATCAAATTAGCACCTTGAATTGAACTCAGTAGTCAGAGCATTTGCTACTAGTTCAATAATAACTAGGTTGTTAGACAAAGAGCATAAGTTTCTTTCTTGTTGGGGATCCTATATGTTATTGGTCTAAAAAACATCTTTGGGTTTTAGGATTTTAACAGGCAGAGACTAGATGGGGGGAATCACATCTCCAGCAGAAGGAATGGCACAGGAAAGGAAAGGACAGCAGTAGAAAAGCTAAGGCAGGCTTTGAGAATTGCAAGGAAGACCCTTGTTCCACTTAACCTCGAGTGTTGGAGAAAATATAGTTGGATTTAAGAGGAAAGGGAGACTGGAGCAGGTTGGAGTTTATTCTCTCAAAACTGGAGAGACACTGAGTAGAAATTTAAGGTGATTTGAGCTAATGCTTTAGGATTATACTGGCCTCAGTGTGCATGATGAGTATAAGATGAATCTGGAAGGCAGTAGACAAGTTAGGAGGAAGTATGTGGTCCAGGTCAGAGATGAGTGGGATCTAAACTGATGCTAGTGAGAGACAAGACATTACAGATGAATAGAATCTATAGAACTCAATAACAGATTTTAAAGGAACAGGGTTAAATGGAAATTTCTAGCCATCAGCACTAGGAGGGGTACCCTTAGTAAAAAAAAAGGGAAATCAGAAGCTATTGGGAGGGTGGGGTGGGGTGGGGGAGATAAAGTACCATTTTAGTGGACGTTCACTCAGTCTGTTGTTTGGTGACTAGACTTAGGTTTGATTAGATGTTTTATATTTGAGAAGTATATTTGGGTCTGAGGCTAGACTAGAACAATGCCATATTATTTACATGTCTCAAACTTTTCCATTTGGATGGAAATTTTGGGGATTGGTAATGTTTTGGGGGAAGTTGAAATTATTAGGTGGAAGAAATTTTGGTTTTGAACAGGGATTTTCAAATTTTGCTCGGATTTTTATAGGCTTCCCTTATCCAATAACGTTCTCTATAAATTGCACTTAAGACTGTCGTAGAGTACAGATGATATGAAAATTGAATTTGATTTTAACGTGAAGATCATACTTTCCATGGTTTCTGTCCCAAGTGATTATTGAAACATTAAGTAACTCTCTACAATGTGCCTGGATTTACATTTCAAGCATCATTTTTAAAAGATTCCTAAAGGCCTTGCAAGGGTCAGTGTTTTCACTTCCAGATTACTTTCATTTCTGTTTTGGTGTTTTGATTCTCTTTTTTTTGTTTGACAGTTTGTGAAAAACAAACCAAAAAATAATCATGAGTACATGAAACTTCTGTTATACATATACATTGTCATGGACTAGTTATGGGCACTTGGTTCATGGTCCATGGAGATAACCTTAGCTAGAAGACTTTTCCCATGAAGAGTGAGCTTGTTCAAGGGTGGAGCCAGGCATGAACTTTCAAATAAGATTCTTTGAGATACTTTAGGATCTAAATATGCTTACTTGTAAATTTACATGTTAGCAGATTTTTAAAAGACATTTACGTAGTATCATGGCTTTTGGTTTTCATTGTTGGAAACCATGATGCCTCAGATAGCCAGAAAACACATCCATGTGGTAAAAACTCAGTTGAGTGTCTTGAGATGTATTTTTCTTTAATAAAAGACTAAGAGGTAGGAACAGGAATTATACCTATAACTGTCAAATATGCATTTATTCATTTAGCCAGTGTTTGTTTATCTTCTGATATGTGCCAGGCATAGTACTAGGCACTGTATATATAAAGTTGAATAAGTCAGGGATGGTCCAGAAAGTGCTCGTACCTTAGTAGAAACAAGCAGATATAATACATACATACATACATACATACATACATACATACATACAATAAAGTCTCTGTGCAAGGGGACACCTAAAGAGAGGATTATGTTTGAGGATATGTCTGAGAAATAGTGTCTGCTTTTTCATCTCCCATCCTCTGTTCAGCCCACTCCAGCTGGGTTGTGTCCATCACATCCCTGAGATTGCACCTGACTAGGTCCCTTGTTGTCAAATCTAGTGGTCATCTCTCTGTTCCTGTCTTACCTGACCTCAGCATCATGCCATCCAGTTGACTACTCCTTCCTGCTAGAAACACTTTCCTGATTTTCCTCCCACTTCCCTGGCCATTCTTTGTCAGTCTCCTCTGCTGATTATCCGCTGCTTGACTGGCCTCTGAAAGTTGGAGATCCCAGTTCCCTTCTCTTTATCTATTCACTTCCCTAGGTGAGCTCATCTAGTCCTGTGGATTTAAATGTCATCTATATGTTAACGACCTCCAAATATTTATCTCCAGCTCTGACCTTCCTCCATTTCCAGGCACTAATTTTCAACACCTGATCTCTTTATCAAAGTTTAATAGGTTATCTAAACTTAACAGACCCAAACACAATTCCTTTTTTTTAAACATCTTTATTGGAGTATAATTGCTTTATAATGGTGTATTAGTTTCTGCTTTATAACAAAGTGAATCAGCTATGCATATACAAATATCCCCATATCTCCTCCCTCTTGCGTCTCCCTCTCACCCTCCCCCCACCCCACCCCTCTAAGTGGTCACAAAGCACCTAGCTGATCTCCCTGTGCTATGTGGCTGCTTCCCACTAGCTATCTATTTTACATTTGGTAGTGTATGTATGTCCATGCCACTCTCACTTCATCCCAGCTTACCCTTCCCCCTCCCCGTGTCCTCAAGTCCATTTTCTACATCTGCGTCTTTATTCCTGTCCTGCCCCTACGTTCTTCAGACCTTTTTTTTTTTTTTAGATTCCATATATATGTGTTAGCATACGGTATTTGTTTTTCTCTTTGACTTACTTCACTCTGTATGAGAGTCTCTAGGTCCATCCACCTCACTACAAATAACTCAATTTTGTTTCTTTTTATGGCTGAGTAATATTCCATTGTATATATGTACCACATCTTCTTTACGCATTCATCTGTCGATGGACACTTAGGTTGCTTCCATGTCCTGGCTATTGTAAATAGTGCTGCAGTGAACATTGTGGTACATGACTCTTTGAATTATGGTTTTCTCAGAGTATATGCCTGGTAGTGGGATTGCTGGTTCATATGGTAGTTCTATTCTTAGTTTTTTTTTGTTGTTTTTTTTTGGGTTTTTTTGTTTTTTTTTTTGTTTTTTTTTTTTAACATCTTTATTGGGGTATAATTGCTTTACAATGGTGTGTTAGTTTCTGCTTTATAACAAAGTGAATCAGTCATACATAAACATATGTTCCCATATGTCTTCCCTGTTGCGTCTCCCTCCCTCCCACCCTCCCCATCCCACCCCTCCAGGCTGTCACAAAGCACCGAGCCAATATCCCTGTGCCATGCGGCTGCTTCCCACTAGCTATCTACCTTACTGCGTTTGTTAGTGTGTATATGCCCATGACTCTCTCTCGCCCTGTCACAGCTCACCCTTCCCCCTCCCCATAACCTCAAGTCCGTTCTCTAAGAGGTCTGCGTCTTTATTCCTGCTTTACCCCTAGGTTCTTCATGACATTTTTTTCTTAAATTCCATATATATGTGTTAGCATACGGTATTTGTCTTTTTCTTTCTGACTTACTTCACTCTGTATGACAGACTCTATATTCTTAGTTTTTTAAGGAACCTCCATACTGATCTCCATAGTGGCTGTATCAATTTACATTCCCACCAACAATGCAAGAGGGTTCCCTTTTCTCCACACCCTCTCCAGCATTTATTGTTTGTAGATTTTTTGATGATGACCATTCTGACCGGTGTGAGGTGATACCTCATTGTATTTTTGATTTGCATTTCTCAAATGATTAGTGATGTTGAGCATTCTTTCATGTGTTTGTTGGCAATCTGTATATCTTCTTTGGAGAAATGTCTATTTAGGTCTTCTGCCCATTTTTGGATTGGGTTGTTTGTTTTTTTGATATTGAGCTGCATGAGCTGCTTGTAAATTTTGGAGATTAATCCTTTGTCAGTTGCTTCATTTACAAATATTTTCTCTCATTCTGAGGGTTGTCTTTTCATCTTGTTTATGTTTTCCTTTGCTGTGCAAAAGCTTTTAAGTTTTATTAGGTCCCATTTGTTTATTTTTATTTCCATTTCTCTAGGAGGTGGCTCAAAAAGGATCTTGCTGTGATTTATGTCATAGAGTGTTCTGCCTATGTTTTCCTCTAAGAGTTTTATAGTGTCTGGCCTTACATTTAAGTCTTTAATCCATTTTGAGTTTATTTTTGCCAAGCACAACTCTTGATTTCACCCTTCAAACCTACATCTTCATGAGTGTTCCCCATTTCAGTAAGTGGCAGTACTCATCACCAGTTGACTAGTAATTGACTAGTATTCCTTGATTTTATATCCTCTTTTCTTGGCTTAGTTGATCCATCAGCAAGTTCTGTCAGTCTTCAAAAATCTGAAATCTAACTTCATCCATCACCACGACTCCAGTCCCAGCCACCATTATCTCTCTTGAGGACCACTGCCATGGACTTCCATCTAGCCTCCAGGCTTCCACTCTTCCCCCAATAGTCCATTCTCCACACAGCAGCCAAAG
This sequence comes from Lagenorhynchus albirostris, assembly GCF_949774975.1. NCBI lineage: Eukaryota > Metazoa > Chordata > Mammalia > Artiodactyla > Delphinidae > Lagenorhynchus > Lagenorhynchus albirostris. The sequence continues at coordinate 77,187,654 of NC_083097.1, read as the reverse complement.
CTATCTTTTTAAAACACTAAGTGTGTGTGATCATGTAGTTTCCAAGTTTCAAGCCTTCTAATGGCTCCCTTTGTTGTAGATGCTTCATTTTACAAATTTCTACTATTTTAAAAATAATACCCATCTTCCAATCCAAGTTTATTTTACTGTTTCTCCTTATACTTTACTAGAGATCATGATCCCAAAGAACAAATCTTCATTTGTATTTATAATTAGATTTGACATGTAAGCTTATTACACAATTATAAAGTCCACATTAAGCGCTCTCTTGGAAAAAAATGATGGGATATTATGCTTCAAATATTGTTATAAGGGTTTGTTCACAGTAAGTAACTTTTTAGGTGGTTGTTCAGTTTGGATTTTTGCCTTCCATATTCCTTTAAAGAGTTGTATGGAATAGTAACGTTTAAGACAATAATAATTTTTTTAAAATTTGGCCTGCAGCAGATAGCTACAGTTTTCCAGAAACTATCTTTAAAAACAAGGACTGTGTTAAATAAATTAGATTTTTGACTTCTCCCTACTGTTTCGAGAATCTCCTTTATATTTCATTCTTTTCTATGCTGTAAAGGCTAGAAAGAAATTATTCTTTATTCCAAATGCTCTTTAATCTGGTTCTTCCAAATCTGCAGAGAAGGAGTTTCTGCGATGTGTAAGGTTGGATTGACTGACAAAGCAAAATACTAGATTTTGTGAAACTTAATGGCTCCCTCTCTCTCTCTCCCCCGGGGGGTGGGGGAGCATCTAATAAAAGATTGGGGCAAAGAAGGAGATACCGTTTACTAAGGTATCTTTGGATTACCTCAAAATTTCACATTCATACTATCATTCTAAACATACTAAACATATTACCAGCTTTTGACAAGAGCTGGGTATATTTGATTTCAGGATTAACTGATTTCCTGTGCTACTGTCTGCTTATACTCCATCTTTTTTTTTTCTTCCTCTTCTTTCCCAGCTTAGATTTATTTTTATTACCGTGGTTAAAATATAATTATTGGATAGTCTTTGGTTTCTCTATCAGGTGATGTTTTAAAGAGCAGAATTAAATGACTTCTTAAATAAAAGAATTATAACCACAGTTCTTTAAATGGTATAGTACCTCTTTTAGGAAAGAAAGATCTATCTTAAATTGTATCCCAGGATAAGTCATAAATACTTTTTACTATTTACTTGCATAAGTGAAAAGAAATTCAAGTGCCTGATATTTTCCTTAAGTTGTAGTGCAAAACCAAAGAAGCGATCCCCAAAGAGCTATTGATTCTTACCAGTTCTTAATTCTGTAGCGGTCAGATATTTCACATTTTATATAACTGTTGTTAAGGAGGAGCAGGAGAGGCTAGCTGTGTAGAGTGCTTAGTTCTTAAAGGGAGATAGGCCAGGGTTTGAGCTCCAGGTCACTTATTAGCTGTGTAACCGTATGTGATTTCACAGGATTTACCTGTGGAATCCTGTGGAAATAATAGTATCTACTCCACAAGGGTGTTCTGAGAATTCCCACAGGTGATAGTAAAAGTGATTACACTGGCCTGACACATTTTAAGCGCTCAGTAAATAGTAACTAGGTGGCTATAATCATTTCGTAAAACAATCTCACTTAAAGCAGTCACCTGACCCATCACCATTTATAGACAGTTTTCTGGTTTTGACACAAAATTCCAAAATTATATTTGACTTTGGAAAATTTTTTTGCACTATCTTTAAATATTCTTTTTTTAAATTAATTTATTTTATTTTTGGCTGCCTTGGGTCTTCGCTGCTGCATGTGGGCTTTCTCTAGTTGTGGCAAGCGGGGGCTGATCTTCGTTGAGGTGCGTGGGCTTCTCATGGCGGTGGCTTCTCTTGTCGAGGAGCACAGGTTCTAGGCGTGCGGCCTTCAGTAGTTGTGGTGCACAGGCTTAGTTGCTCTGTGGCATGTGGGAATCTTCCCGGACCAGGGCTTGAACCCATGTCTCCTGCATTGGCAGGCGGATTCTTAACCACTGTGCCACACCAGGGAAGCCCTTTTTGCACTATCTTTAGCTTGACTTATAATGCAGCTTAGGTACACAAATAAAATGTGAAGTATTTAATAAATACCTATTGGTTAATTTTAAATAACTAAAGAGTTCACTTTAAGTTGAGTCAAAGCTCCATTATGGGTTCAGAAGGGAAGCTGAAGGTATTTCAAGTACATCTCTAACCTTAGAGAATAAACTTAGAAAGATCTCTATAATGTGTTTCTTAGAGAAATCACTCTTTTCTAGAACAGAATGCTATTTCTTATGGTTGTATGTTGACAAAACCAATAGTGGTTGATAGAATAAAAGTAACCATAGGTTTAATTTGGATGGATAAGCAATATGTAAATAATCAAGAGATGGTTATAACAACTTTTATAGGATAAGTAACTCTCTTTTATTTATCCCCAAAGAAACCTGAGCTTTGCTTCTTCCCTCCTACCCTAAAAGAATCGTGTCAGAAATTAATATTACTCAGCACAATTAAAATTACTTAGTAACATTACTTAGTAAATTACATATTACTTTTATAGTCCGTATATATTACAAGGCATAGTCCCTGGAAATAAGTGGACATAGATTTCTTTGGTCATAGAGCAGTTTTTATTGCAGTAGAATTGGCTTATTATAGTGGCAGATGTCAAGAACTAAACTTTTGAGCACTTTTATTCTAAGCTACACTTTTATTCTAAGCTTAAGAATGCCCTACATTCTCTGAGAAATACAGAGGGTTAATTCAAGGAAATCTAAAATCAGTGAACCAACCAAGAGTTTAACAGAATCTTTTGACTATAAAACATCACCTTGTTGAAAGCATTTATCAAAATGGTTTCCCTAGCCAGTTCCAGTCTGCATTGTTTCTTGGATGGATGAAGATACTAGATCACTATCTTATTTATAGCTCAAGTACTAGTCAGTTAAACCCTAGAGTTACTTGATTTTCAAAAGAGCCAGTTGGTGCAAATATTTAATTAAAGCTAAAAATCAAAAGTTGAAGTCCTATTGAACTTCCATATGTAATGGAACTGTACTTAGTAAGTTAAACATTATTCTAAAACATGCCATATCATATTTGGCCACCTGTAATTACATTATCTTTTAAAACTGGATTGCATTAAAAAATATACAGGGCTTCCCTGGTGGCACAGTGGTTGAGAGTCTGCCTGCCGATGCAGGGGACACGTGTTTGTGCCCCTGTCCGGGAGGATCCCACATGCCGCGGAGCGGCTGGGCCCGTGAGCCATGGCCGCTGAGCCCACGCGTCTGGAGAGGCCACAACAGTGAGAGGCCCGCGTACCGCAAAAAAAACCCCAAAAAACAATGAGTTGAGGTTATGTTTGTGCAGTTAAACTTAGACTAAAAAACATTTAGGTGAAAAACTAACATGCTTGAGACATTTGCTTATAGTGGTATTGACTTTATTTATTTTTTAAATGTTCAGTTTTTTTTAAGATTTATTTATTTATTATTTATTTATTTTTGGCTGCGTCAGGTCTCAGTTGTGGCATGCAGGATCTTTCGTTGCGGTACGCGGGATCTTTACTGTGGCACTCGGGCTTCTCTCTAGTTGTGGCCTGTGGGTTTTCTCTTCTCTAGTTGCGGCACGCAGGCTCCAGGGCACGTGGGCTCTGTAGTTTGCAGCGAGGGCTCTAGTTGAGGTGCATGAGGTCAGTAGTTGTGGCGCTCGGGCTTACTTGCCCCTCAGCATGTGGGATCTTAGTTCCCTGACCAGGGATCGAACCCACGTCCTCTGCATTGTAGATGGATTCTATAGCACTGGACTACCAGGTAAGTCCTGGTATTGACTTTTAGAACTTATTCCGGGTACCTTTCCCATTGACACAGTAGTCAGAAGCATAAAAAGTGGTATAGCATTCTAGCTGGCTCTCTTGTTGCATTTTTTAAAACGTTCAGGAACTGTAGCATAGTACCTAACATCTTGTCTAAAATTGGGATTAAAATCAATAAAGGATTTGAGGTTCTCTTATGTACTTTTCTCTTGTAGGTTGTTAGATATCTTAAAGTTTTTCAGCAACAGTAATCCTAGTTTATCCTGTTTGGATAAGCACCCACAACTACTCCATAGATGAGGGTTTTGTTTTTTTAATGAAAAATGTTAACACAAATATTTATATATGTTCCTTTACTATACATGGTCCTTACAGAAAAAAAAAAACAAAACTGTTTTTTTTAGTTTTTATTTAATCAGAAGCTGAACCTTGGAAATTATAATGATTTTATAAAATTCATTTTCTTTGGAAACAAAATGCCAGAAGAATTGAATGAGCATTTAAGTGCTTTTCATGTTCAGCCCTAGGAGGTAACCTGTTACAGAGGCAAGATAAGGAAAGGGTACTGTATTTGAAATTCAGAAGTCTGGATTTGAGGTCCAACTCTGCTAACCACTAGCTTGGTGATTCTGAGCAATGAACTTTGCCTGTTGGAGACTCGTTTATCTCCCTCTGAAATGGGGGATGATGATGTCTTCCTACCACCCACGGCTGGTTTTAGGAGGCCTCACTTGAGACTGTGGATATAAAAATACTCTGTACATTACAAAACTATGTAAACAAAAACAAGTTATCGTTTTTGTTGAGGAATCAAGCAATACAGATAGAACTCTAAGCATATCAGGAGGTTAGGTTCTAAATTCAGGTCATGAAGCAAAAGATTGGATAGAGCCCACGAGCCACAACTACTGAAGCCCGCATGCCTAGAGCCTGTGCTCTGCAACAAGTGAAGCCACCACAGTGAGAAGCCTGCACACTGCAATGAAGAGTAGCCCCTGCTCACCGCAACTAGAGAAAGCCCGTGTGCAGCAATAAAGACCCCATGCAGCCAAAACTAAATAAATAAATTTATATTTAAAAAAAATTACTCTTGAGAATCCGTAAGTTGATGTAAAGCATAGTGGTATTGTTTTGTCCATACAACCCAGAATAGTAATCTATAAAGTATATAATGCATATAGTTGTATACCGCATATATAAAGAGAACATAGCCAAAGTGATTTTATAATACTTTTTCTATCATAATGTAGATAAATACTTGTAAGTTAAATATGTGTTAGACTCTTTTGTATCATAACAACTAGGAGTAAGAAAACCTATGAAAGAAATACACCCCCAGTGTAGTGGTACGATAGACACAGGCATCTGGAAAAAACAATAGCTAATGGTAGCTAAAGTGGGCATAGTTCAGAGTTAGCAAAATGGTGGCAGCAGTGTTTTGTTTGGTGAGAAAAAGGTTTAACATTTTAAAATTTGAGTCCTTTCTCAGCTGGGCATTCATTCCCCAGGTACTCGCCACGGCCCTGTTGCTTTACACCCAGTCTCTTTCACATTTACCTGCATTGGGTCCTTAAACTCATTGAGTCTTTGATTTCTGATTTATCTAAAACAAGGCCTAGCTGAGGAAATTAATCTTAAGCTTGAATGTTAAGTGATTAGTATGGATTGGCAAAATAGTGTTTGGGAAGGTATGCCAGGTTGAAAGAACAGATAAATAGGAGGTAGAAATAGAGAGGAAATTGTTTATAAAACAAACAGACTGAAAAAGGTTAACACTGCTTAGCCACAGTTGGGAAGTGGAAGATGAAATTGGTTGGTCCTATAGTTGGACTGTCTGCTTTCTACGTGGAGGAGTTTGTTTTGCTTTGATAGAACCCACTGCAGGCTATGTTACATGCTGAGGGTGGTATCTGAGAAAGCTTCTGCTAGCTATTTGAATGAGTAGCCATTTGGAAGGAATTGAAGGAAGGGAGGAAGGCCTTTGTCTAGGTGCTTGGTGATAGGGACCTGAAACAGGCTAGGAGCTTTCAAAGTAAAGACTAAGCTTAATATGAGGGAGTCTGGGGCAGACAGGCCCCAGATGATGATTGAGAGCCCTGAGCCACCTTTGCTTCTTTTGTGCATATGTGCGCATGTACACCTGATATTCAAGCTTTCATCACATTTTATCATTCTTTCTTGGGAAGGTCTGCTCATTGCACCATCTCCTGTTTGCTCCAGACGAAGCCATACTAATTTAGGCCTTTATCACTAGAGTGTTCCTAAATAAAACATTTCCTGGAGCTGGTGTCTAATCCTTTTCCCTAGCCCCAGTTGATCTCTGTCTTTCTTACACATGACTGAAAGAGCTGCTTTCCGTGAAACACTTCATTCTTTCAGCAGCTCACTTTCTTATTCCAAAAGTCAGAAGAGCCTCCAGTTGTTTATCATGTCAAAGACAAGACTTAAAGGCCATCCCTAAAGGGGTAATGGAAGGGATTAGGATAGGGTTATTTCACAGGATGATGAACCTTTAGAAATTATGAGGTCTGAAATTTAAATTACTGTCCTATTTATTCTGTAGTGAATAGAAGCTAAAACTGAAGACAAATTTTGAGGTCAAGGATAGATTAGCCAGGGATCACCAGGTCCAATTCTCATCCTTTATGTTATGTTTCACGTGTGAAAAGACCTGCCGTCTGCCTGCACAGTACCCATTCCTGTCTCCTTGCTTTTTTGCTTAGGACACTCCATCTCCCTGGAGTTTGTCTTTTCAAAATTGCTACTCAAGAGCCATCTTTTCCATGAGCCTTTTCTCTTGTATCTCTTCTAACCCATACTTTTCTTCTTTGTGAGAATCCTTACTGCACCTCCCAGCAGTACTTAGCCTAGTACAATATTTAATCGTTTTCAAATGTTCTCCAACTAAAATGCGAACTCTGGCATAAAGGAGCAAGTGCCCATGGATCTACCATAACAGATGTGTGTGGAGCCCAAGATGGTAGAAGAAAAACAGTATGGCAAAACAGGAAGATTGAGTCCTAGATTCTGGTCCTAGCTTAGTTATTAATGGGACGCATGGCCCATTGTGGTTAAGGGTGGGGGGTGGGGGGTGGGGCTGGGCACCAACTGGAGTACCTCTGGACCTGGTATTCTGTGATTCTAGCAGTGTGCGATTGCCTAATAGAATGCGGTGAGGGGAGAGGGAGAAGAGGCTGTGCGTTAAACTTAAGGTTGTGAGCCTGGAGAACCAACAAGATAGAAGCACCCTTGCCAGAAAGTAGGAAAGAGGTGCCAGTTTGGCGAGGGGCGGAGGTGGTTTAGTGTTTGCCAATTTTACTGTCATTGAGAGTTTCTAATGCAGAATGTCCTAGGCTGTGATAAGTTGCAAGTTGCAGAGAGATGCCAAGTTGAGGAATAGGGAAGAGATTCAGAGTCATCACCAAATAGGCAAGGTGAGCCTCCAGGGGAGACTGGATCTAGAAAGAGGAAAGTGAAAGGCATGATCAAAGAGCTAGGAGGAGTGGTTTCTCCAGGTGACATCCAGTGAAGAAGTGAGCAATTTGAAAATTGAGGAAAGTTAGCATTTGTTTGGCCAAGAAGAATTGATGAACTTGATAGAGAAGTTCAAATTCCAGTGGTGAGCTGAAGATAACCTTCCTGCAAGGAGTCAGAGAGGAAAGTGTAACCAGCCTCAGAGGAGATGTTCAGTGTTTGTGATTTGAAGAGAGAGCAGGAGGCAGGGCTGATTGAAATATTCTGAAAGCTACAACCTCCACCTGTCTTACCTAAATTGTAGTGCCACCTACTTACACACAAAGCGGGCCTCCCCAGGGCTTCTGCACGCAAGCTACCATTACTTCAGGTAGAGGTTTAGCTATGGAAGGTAGGTTTGGGTGAGGTTTTCTCCCTCCAAGGAAATTCAAGTTAGCGTTAATCTATATTTTATATTTTCATAAAACACTGTGAATTAGAATGAATCACTATGAAAAATTGTTACCTACTTCTCCCACACCAAGAAATAAATTTTGTCACCCAGTAGTGCTTTGATTCTGCTGATAAGTCTAAAGTTAAATAATCTTTTTATGGTGGTAGAACAATGATAATAGTATCTATTATGTTTTCTTCAAGAAGATGTTTATCCATTTTTATAAATAATAATAGAATGGTTAATGCTACCACTTGATTTTATATTCAGATGATCTGTCTTTTAAAGTACTTATCCTTTCCTTATTTCTCTTTAGTTTATTGTAATCCTGATTAGTAAACTTTTAAATCTGTAGAGAAGTTTTGGGAAGTACCTGGTAAGTAGTAGTTAATGTACAGTGGCTGAGGGAGGGGCATATGGGTGCCTCTGTATTTTTCTTTAAGGTAGAGTTGAGACCAGAAACCACTGCTTTTGTTTTTGTGCATTGGGTTTGGATATGAGGGTATGAAGAATAGTTTACAGGCTGATGTGTTACTATTAAAATGTTACCCAAATCTGATTTCCCCATGAATTTCTGTTAGCAGTTTGGAAAAGCGTTCCAGTAGTGGTGAACCGGTCCCATACTGGTGACTTTAGGTACAGGAAATCATGCCTGAGACTCTGGTAGATATTTACAGTTTCAGCTTTTGTTCTAAATACACAACTCTATGAGAAAATATAAAAATTATGAACAGGACAAAGCTCATAATGAAACAAAACATTGTTCTAGAAATTATATTCTCCTGGTGAGAAGCTTGTGAGAAGATTGGTAACCTGTTTGACCCTCAACTAAAAACTAATCTCTGGTAAAATGTGAGAAAATGGAAACCACAGTTCATTCTCAAATATTTTAATTTTATATTTCTAGTGTCCTCTTAAGAGTTTTGCAAAGTTTCTTTGACTATCTCTTGCTTTCCCCTACCTTTTTAAAAAACATATCAAGAAACTAAGCCATAATACTTTTTCATGTAAAATTGAATTAGTACACTGATCATTTTTTGCCAAATCATGTCAGTCATTTTCAAAAACGTGATTAGCTACACTGCCAAAAGATACCTTCGGCTGTGTATTCAGAGAAATGTCAGCAGTGCAGTATCATTTATCAAGGCATCTTAATATAATGATATATAAACCTAAGTATGTAATGAAAAGGTTTTCACAGACTATAGCACTGACCAAGTGCATAGGTTTAGAGTTTAATCATTTAATTCCATGTCCCAGTAACCAAGGTTGACGTGTTTGTTTCTTATGTTTCTTTTAATAGAATTTAATTCCTTTTCGACCTTCAATTCAGTTCCAAGGGCTCCAAGGGGTGAGTACTCCTATTGTTTTAGCAAGAAAATCTAATCTTACACATTATTATATTTACGTCTTAAAATTTGTTTTCACCTGTGCCTCTTAATATAATGTCACTCTTATTTTGTGAACTTTGTAACTAAATGTAAATTTATGACACCTTTAAGACTTGAATTATCTTCTTGATTTAGTTAAGTAATTCAGGTATAGATATTGAGAGTAGTTTTTTCCAAGTCATAGATAATTGATTTTTTAACCTTTTTATTGAAGTGTAACATACATCATAGTATTATGAGATTATATTTTGTTTACCACAATTAAGTAACCATAAAGAATTATTAATTTCAGGCAAGTTATGATTATGTGATTGTTGTTAATATTAACAAACTTCTGCTGTCTATGGACTTTAATACTAGGAAATGAAATGTATATATAGAAAATTGAATTTTTCTAGTACACAGAATAAACAAAGTATTGTCTATTTTATTGCTGGATTTAAAAGTATAATAAATGATAACTCCTAATAAAATGCACCTATGAATTTTGTATTTGTAATAGATGATAAACTTTTCAGGAGTAGCGTCAATATTATTTCATAATTATTACTATTACTATTTAATATTAATTAAATAGACTCAGTCATTCCTTCATTTAAATTAATATGCATTTCTGAATTTGTCTCTATATACTGTCTACAGTATGGAGATTTGGAATATCTGTAAATGGATTTTAGAGCTCTAGAGAAAAGGCAGCCTGAGGGGGGAAGATCATATTCCTATTTATTATAAATCTATACACTTGTGAATTTTTGTTTATGTCACAAAATGTAAAAATTCAATGTGAATAAATACAGTCTTTCTAAACTTTATAACTTGAAAACATTTCAAGAGTCAGGAGATTAATTGTATCATTCAACACCAACTAAGAGTACTTCTAAATCTTGTGGAATGTTAACTTGAAGGAGATGTTTGTGTGTGGATGTCAGAGGTTTGCTTCTACATGATAGCTTTACAATGAAGTCCTTTTTTTTCTCTCCCCAGTAACTGAGTGTTCATGAATGGGATCCTAAATGGAACAAGCATTCTTCTGAATTTTGTTTCATAGCTTTTTAGATAGTCTCTAGCGCATGCTGATACTATTTTTGAGGTATTAGTGTCAGTTGTTTACGTGAGGCTTCTTGAATTTTCTTACAAATTTTAATGGCATCAACAATATCTGAAGGGATGTTCGAGAGGCAGGCCTGACTTCTTCAGCTCAGCAGGGCTACCCATTTCAGTAAAGGGTTATCTGGGAAGAGAGAGCAGTACCCAGAGGAGAAGAGTGGGGTTTGAGCTGCCTTTCCCTCACTAGCAGCTGACACCTTGTTTGGTGTCTGCTTCTTCCCTCTTCCCTTAATTCTTTCATTCTCCCAGTTGGGACGTGGAGGCCAGGGAAATGCAAGTGAAGGACATTTTCTTAGGAGGCAGTAGGCTAGACTGAATAATGAGGAACCAGTATGTGCAGGCTTCCAAGCTCTTGATGCAGAAACATGTAGCTTTTAGCAGTCTTAGAAGGAATATGATTTTCTGTAGCATACCAGTTACCCCCCAGGCCCTAGGTACCTTTACAAAGCAGGCAGTTTCTGTTTGAAACCTTGGACCTCCCTTTCTGAAATCTCCTACGTACCTCCCCCAAACTTTCCTATCTCTGTGTCCAAGCTTCCCCAGTTTATCTTTGCAAGCTCCATTCTCTCTTCCTACTCTATTCTTTGTTTGAATATAGTTCACTGATAAAAATAATTTAGATATAAATGACTGATAGGTGTAAATCTTAATGGGTGTTTGAATTTTAACAGATAAGCTTTTTAACCAAATGAATGGTTATTGGAGTTGGGAGAGTATGAATGCAGAGAGAGGAGGGAGTGCTGCAGGATGAGAGCTATAGGATACTTGGCCCTACCTTGCTTATTCTGCATTCTGTCTTCTCCATCCCCTCACCCCCCACCACAGTCCCCTTTTTATTATTCTAACTGGGAACAAAATATATGGACTCAGCATTGTTTCAGAGCCTGCAGCTGCATTCCATCCACCCCTCCCCTCCTTCTCTTTGCAGCGCTCTCACCAGCCCTTTGGGACTTAGTAAAAACAAAGAGTCATTACTGGGGAGAGAGTGGGTTGGCACAGCCCACAGGGAATACACAGAGCCACAAATGTGAGGGTCTACTGTACAGTGTTCCTCTGTTTTTCTTGAGAGCCACGATAATTTAACATTGCCGGTGCTGATTGCTTTAAAAACTATCTGAAGAAGTATACTTACAGAGTTTTCCTACATGGAAAATGTTTAGGACTTTAAATTGGAAGGTTTTAATTTAGATTTCCCACAAAAGAGTTTTTCTCAATGAGAAATTTTAGTTGTCTTTTAATATAGTGTTGCAGATACTTTGAAAGTTTCTCTAGAAAGAATGTGGCAAGTCTAACAAATTTACAGGTTTTACATCAAATGTGATTGAAAATATACATTAACTATCATGATAGTGTCCTATATAGACATATTTGAAATACAACTGAAATATTGTTAAAATATCATTTCAAAAGTGAACATTTAGTGTTAAGATTATTTCCTCTTTCCCTGATGCTAAGCACTGCGTGTTTATGCTGTTCTTTGTTACTAATTATAGGATTTTTCCCCCCTCTATAATGTCTTTAGAAGGTCAGAATTTGGGTCTTGGCTGGTCAACTTTTAAGCATATTTACTTTTGTGCCTGAACACGTTCTCTTTTTCTTTTTTTTATAAATTCATTTATTTTATTTATTTATTATTTTTGGCTGCGTTGGGTCTTTGTTGCTGTGTGCGGACTTTCTCTAGTTGCGGCGAGCGGGGCCTACTCTTTGTTGCGGTGTGCGGGCTTCTCATTGCGGTGGCTTCTCTTGTTGTGGAGCATGGGCTCTGGGTGCGCGGACTTCAGTAGTTGTGGCACGTGGGCTCAGTAGTTGTGGCACGCAGGCTCTAGAGTGCAGGCTCAGTAGTTGTGGCGCATAGGCTTAGTTGCTCTGCGGCATGTGGGATCTTCCCGGACAGGGCTCGAACCCTTGTCCCCTGCATTGGCAGGCGGATTCTTAACCACTGCACTACCAGGGAAGCCCTGAACACGTTCTCTTAAATTGAAGATTTCTTCTAAAAAAAAATGCAGACTGGACCATTAAAGTATAGCAATATGCTCTTAAAGAGTGAAAATTCTGAGAATCATTGATTACCTGGATTTTTATCATCACAGTTGGGCAGCAGCTTCTATAGCATAAAAAATGAAAATTTGTCTTTCACACTTCATCTCACCCTTTTCCCTTAGTGGAAAAGCATAGTCAGGAAATTGAATGGTCGTTGAAGGCATTTTATGGATTCTGAAAACATGAGGAAGTATCTATAGGAACAGTTAATTGTGTTTTCAAAACTGATGAATATCAGGAGCTGAATACATCAGCCAAAAATACCTTGTTGATTTTTAAGAGTATGGCTCAACCAATTATCCTTGCAGTTCTAATCCATACCTAGGATACTCATAACTAAAGGTGTACTAGGATTGTACATTTTTATAGACCATTCTAATTGAATAGAAAAGGTAGCTGGTAAGATTCACATGGCTACAGTATTGAGGTGTTCAAGTTATAACATTCAGAGGGGTGTAATGGTATAATGCACATGGTTTACAAAAGCTGCATCTTTATTGTTGAGCAAGCTTTATCCAAATCACGGTAGTTCTGTCTCATATTTCACTGGATACCGAAAATGTGGCAGGTGAAAATTTTCCAAAAATGTGTGTTTCAGTAAAATTTTAAAAACTAATTACTCTTGAGCTTCCCTGGTGGCGCAGTGGTTGAGAGTCCGCCTGCCGATGCAGGGGACATGGGTTCGTGCCCTGGTCCGGGAAGATCCCACATGCCGCGGAGCGGCTGGGCCCGTGAGCCATGGCCGCTGAGCCTGCGCGTCCGGAGGCTGTGCTCCACAACGGGAGAGGCCACAACAGTGAGAGGCCCGCGTACCGCAAAAAAAAAAAAACAAAAAAAAAAAAACTAATTACTCTTTATTTTTATGTTTGTTGAAAGTTTCTTATCTAAAGACACACAGCTGATGCAGACTCAGCTGTAACTACTGTCTAGGTCTTCACTCTGCCAGGGAAAATTCTCCCCACTATACCACACAGCTGTAAAAGGAGAAGTATTGGAAGTAAGTTAACTCAGTATTTTCAAGTAATGGCAGTTGTTACTGATGCAGTTATCTACTAACATAATTACTCAATAAACTATAAACAGGTGCCTAATCAGTGAGTGTGCTAATAGGTTTATTGTTCTGTTTGTTTCTTATTTATTGCACAAACATTCTTTTAGCCCTTACTGGTGCCAAGTACTTTGCTGAGTGCTTTGTGTGCAAAGATACAGGGATGGGTAAGACATGGGCTGTGCCCTCAGGGAACTCAGAATCTGACAAACATATATAGACTAATACTCAGGAAAGAATTAATAATGTAGGGCTTATCCAGAACCCTCCTTTCAGAACTTCTATAGATACAGGAGACTCTCAGAAACAAGGCTTATGTATTTCTGATTGGTATGAACCAGGGTTTTAAACAAAGGTTTCGGTAGATGCAAAATATTATATCCTGGAAATAGGTATGTAAAATTCCAGAAGGTCTGTTAAAATTTATGGACACACTCATACACAAAAAGGTAGATCTGTGATATGTTTATAATTCAGATAAAATCTGAAATGGCAAAGTTTTCAACAGCAAATAATGGCCACATCTGTAGGCCTGTGTCAGCCTTGCAGAGTGGACTTGCCTGTGGCATCAGCGACTCATGCAGGGAATGATTGTCCCAGGGCAGTGAGAAATAATGTTAACTTTGTCACAGTAAATAGGATTCCAGACCTCAGTATTAACTCAGTATTTGTTATGAGAATGTTGTTCCACAATTCTCTCTAATTTAATTGCTCACTTCAGACTCAGCAATCTCAGAGGCTTTAAAAAATAGAAGTTTGCTTTGCATATGTAATTTAGAAATTAACCTTAAGATGAGGACAGAAAATATTGTCTATAAGTACCATGTTATGTCTCCTGTGAAATACTGAGTAACACACATTTTTCTAAGAATGAGCAAGGAACAGCCAGTCAAGCAGCTTTTAAATGTACGCCTTCCAAAAAGGCACACTGACCTTCTGAAGATGAAATCAGCATTTAACTGCTAACTTTAAAGGCTTGAATAGTGTTAAAATTTTTGCAGTAGAGCCATTAACTCTAAAGAACAGAGTTGGATTTTCTTTTTTTTTTCTTAACTTCCAAACTTAGCAAAGCATTCAGAAATATTTTGTTAATTATTTATTTTCTTTTTGGGGGGCTGGAGAGAAGATTGGGTTTGAAAAACTAAATTATACAGTATTTGAAATTAGTAGCCAATTTCAACCCACCTGAAAATACTTCCCACAGACTACCCTTCTCTAATCTACTTGATACTCAGGAAGCAAAGATAACTATCTGCTTGAAACAGCAGCAGAGATAAAAATAAATCCCCAGCACTGTCATTCCTTCTTAGATGATATGCCTGCACTCTGCTTTCCCCTGCTGTTTTTGGTTTGGCTAGTCCACTGGTTTTGCCAACGGTTGTGTTTAGTCAGTCTGCTCAAAGGTTGCTGACTAACAGCTACCTTTATACACTCAGCTCTGAAAGTAGTTAATACTACAAAGGTGTTAAAATTAAATCCTTTTATGGCAGTTCTGTTTTAATTCTTTTAATATTACAGTGGTTAACATGTGTAGATAACATATTTGCATTGAATTATAACCCATTAACCACATGTTAATTTATTAAGGTATTAATACAATGGTAAATTACCCAATTTGAAAGAAATATTTAACTTTGATATATATCAAAGTTTATATAATTTTTTATGTATATAGTATAATATACAGTGTGTGTGTGTGTATATATATATATATGTAAAATATCATATTTGGCCAGTGGTATGGACTGACATTCTGGAAACTCCTATTATCTCAAACAATAACTGAATAATAGTTTGAAGCTATTGACCAACTTCTCTATTTTATGTTGCCACCCACCTCTGCTCTCCTTTTCTTTCTGGATAAGAATTACCTGTGGGGTTTCTAAATAAAAAAGAGTAGAGAGCTAAGTTCACAAATCATGGCCAGGTACCACTACAGACACCAGTGACATAAAGGAGACGTGCAGAATGGTGAGGGTGGGAGGGTGACTTTGACTGTATGGTTGTGTTGCCTGAGGAAGCTATCTCAGTGTATACCACACAGGCTCCAGTGTGGGCCACAGCAGGACAAGCGTCCCAAAGCACGATCATAAAGGAGTTGAAGACTAAATCATCCTGCTCTGTCCTTCACCAAACTGCAGTCACTTTGGAAAGCAGCCATTGGAACTATGATTGAAATCTGAATTTGCTACAAATACCATTAACTGCCTTCTTAGCGGTCAGTTAAGCTTAATATCTTCATTCAACAAGCATTTGTGAATATTTGCACTGTACCAAGCACCACGGTAGACAGTGTTTGGACAAAGGTAAATAGGACCTTGAAATTCCAGCTCTTGTTCCTGACACCATCTGTTTGTCAATAAAATCTGAATCTGATGGTTTTGCCTTTTTGTTTCCCACCAAAAACTGAAACTTGTGAAATTCAGTTGTTTATGTTACAGACATTGTCACTTAACAGCACTCACTTATTTAAGCTTGGAAAATAATAATCTTTAACCATTTTATAACACTTATGGTTCTTATAACTAACCCACCCCTAAATTTGAGCCACAAGCAGTATGTAAATATCTTTTGACTTCTTACTATGTGCAAGGCCTTATCCTTATAAGAGCTTTATTAAAGAGGTTATAAGTGCTCTATTAAAAAGAAAATTCAAAATTTAAAGCAGGAAAAACAATTTAGCAGAATATGTCCAAGCCGCAGATCTTACTTCAAACAATATTTAACACAACAAAATTACTATATGTTGTTGATTCCAAGGCTTGTTTTCTTTTTAACATTTAACGTCTTTGGAATTAGAATATATCTCATTATCAACAGCATCTTAGTACTGTGTCATAGTTTGTCAGCATTTTATATTATGCAATGGTACATAGTCATACAGTTGCTGGCAGCTTAACTACAGCAATGCAGTGGAAGTATTTAGAGAGTTTCTATATCCTGCAATAAGATTTTATCTAACTAGAATCTTTTCAAAAGTTTTCTTTCCTGACCCCACCCTTGACTGGTTTGCTTTTTAGCTCCATATGTTAGATAATCTGGAGAATTTATAGGGAAGGTAAATTTTTATAACTATTTTTGTGATTAAAACTGGAAGGAACAAGAGTATGAAATTAAAATGTTCTCAAATTTGTTTTTAGGCTAAAAACCTTATAAAAGTAATTTGTTTTGAAAACAAGTTTAGAAGAAAAGAGTTTTACTGACTTAAAAGACTTAAAAAGCTCATAGACATGCTTTGAGGCTAATGAATTTGCCCTTATCAGGCTAGGAATTTTCAAATCTAATTGGTCTTATACTTTGTACTGTATTTACCAGAAATGCACAGTCATCTATTATTTTGCTTATAGATTCCAACTTTTTTCAATAAGTATAACTAAAATTTACTGAATATTTATTATGTGCTAAGAATCCTATACTAAGCACTTTATATATATTATTCTCATTTAATCCTCACAGGGATGTCATGAAGCAGATATTCCTGTTCTGCTAGTGTGTTAACTATGGCTCTGAAGTTAAACCACTTGTAAAAGCTCACACAATTAGTGAGTAAAGGAACCAGCACACAAACCTGGGCATCTAGTTCCAGAGCCTGTTTTCATCACTACACTGATTTACCTGCCTATAATAAATGTTCAACGGGCATTTTATTCTGACATTCGTACGAACATTTGTTGAGTATCTCCCCAGCTAGCAAGAGGAAGCAGGACAGTCAGGGAGGTCTCAGAGAGGTGGTAAGCAAGTGTGGCAAAAGTTGCCACCTTCTTAAGGAGCTTGAATTTCACCTTGGAGATCAGTGCTTCTTATCTATAAAGTCTCCCTGGGGGTCTATGATGAGGTCTGGAAGTCTGGCTTTTAAAATTTTTCCCCCTAGATTTCATTATAATAGCTAGGTTCACTATAATTAAGAATATGATAAGAATATGCACTTATGTAGGTATGTACACATTCTCTTCTCAGGAGAAGGTTCATAATTTTCATCATTTTCTGAAGGGGACCACTGACTACAGTAGATTCTTTCAAACACATTTAGTAACAAGTCAGAGTAAGAAAAAACATTTTACATTGTGACCCTTTACAGATATCAGTGTACACATCACACAGCTAAAATAAAAGTTTCACAGCACAGTATTTATCCTTTGCCAGTATACTCTGACATTTTCTATTTCAATTTAAAAGAATCCTGATCACAATCCACTAAAATAACGTCATAACCTTCCAATGGGTCACAGTCTGTGCTTTAAAAAACACTACAGGAGATGACCATCTTTTTTTTTTTTAATTTTAGAAATTTTAGCCAGGGAGTCATGTGATCAGATTTGCATTTTAACGTGTTTATCCAGTAGCTACCTTAACTTAGTTATTCCTTCTGTATGGGGAGAAAGGAAATAGCGGAGTTGAGGATGGCACCATATTTATGATGAGCATTTGGTTGGATGGTGAGGCCATTATTCAAGATCTAAAACAGATGAAAGAACAGACTGAGGCAGAACTCATGGGGTGTTTAGTTTGGGACATGATGTCCATGAGGTGTTCAGATAATAACTCCATACCTTGTTCTATCAAGATGGAGCTGTCCAGGAGACATTGGTATTGGGGGATTTGGAACAAAAGGAGTTTCAAGAAACTGCTCCAAAGGACATTTTATAGTATTTAATTATACTTGGCAGTCCAGTAGTGAGAAGAAAAAAAGTGTATTTATAGTGGAATTCTGTTATAAAGCTCTATTTAAAGACTTCTAAGAATACTGGTTTAGTTGTGAATACTTATGAGTGTTGATACTTTTTACTTCTTAACATTTAGGAGATTTGAAGCCCTTTTTGCCAAATTTTGTTCACACTAGTTAAGAACAATAGCAGGCTAATAGAGATAAACAGTGGCATATTGATTTAGTGGAAGAGTACACAACAGTGAAAAGCAGTGACTTAGAGCTCTGTGCAATATGGCAGTGAAAACTCTGGGTAGAAGACTACATATGTATGGTATGACACCGTTTTTTATAAAATTTAACAACAGGCGAAGTCAAACAATATATTGTGTGGGTACACACGTAATAAAATTATTAAAAACAATAAAGGAATGATAATCACAAAAATTAGAATAGTTGTTATCTCTGGTAGAGAAAGGCAGGTAGAAGAGATAGGAGAGGAGCAATGGGTAGATATATTATTGCTAATGTTAAGTTGGACAGTGAATTCACAGGTGTTCACTATGTCGTCAAGCTTCATAACAGGCTATATTGATCTTGAAGAAATAAATGTTACATAAAGTTCTCGTTATCATTAACTTTAAATATAATAATATAAATATATATACTTGTATATTTATAATCTGTCATCTTCATGGATTAAATGAGAAAAACCAGAACATATTTCAATAGATGCCAAAATGGCATTTGATAAAAATTCAATATTAAATCTGGATTAAAACTTTAGTTAAGTAGGGAATAGAAAGAAGAATTCTTTCTTAACATGATGAAAATTATCTTTATCTAATAGCCAGTTAGCATACTTAATAATTAGACAACAGAAATATAAATATCCTTTTATTTATTTATTTGCTTGTTTGTTTGTTTTTATTTTTGGCTGTGTTGGGTCTTCGTTGCTGCACATGGGCTTTTTCTAGTTGAGGCAAGCGGGGGCTACTCTTTTTTGCAGTGCGCAGACTTCTCATTGTCGTGGCTTCTCTTGTTGCAGAGCGCGGGCTCTAGAGTGCAGGCTCAGTAGTTGTGGCACGTGGGCTTAGCTGCTCCGCGGCACGTGGGATCTTCCTGGGCCAGGGATCGAACCTGTGTCCCCTGCATTGGCAGGTGGATTCTTAACCACTGTGCCACCAGGGAAGCCCAGAAATATCCTTTTTAATGTTAGCAATAAAATACACATGGCCACTCTCATCTCTGTAGTTTAATATTGTTTGGAGAATGCTCATTAATGTAATGAAAAAGAAAATTAACTAAAAGCTATGGATAATAGATAAGTGGGGGCAAATTTGCCAGTATGTGCAGATAAACCAAGTGAAAAACTATAAAAACTTACAGTATTTCCTTCAGTAAGGTGGTCAGTTCAGAAATAACTGTTTAAAAACCACTGGCTTAATAGTGGTAGGGTGGAGTGAAGAGGAGTTTCTTTTAAAATGGGAGAAATAGCAGAATATTTATAAACTGATGGGAGTCATCCAGTAGAAAGCAAAAGTTGATATGAGAAAGAGCAAGACTTGCTGGAGCAATGTCCTCGAGTAGGTTGGAGAGATGGGGTCTAATTGCTCAGAGGAGAGATTGGCTTTAGATACGAGCAAAGGAAGTTCTTGTATGGTAGCTAGTGGGAAGGTATGTATATGGGTGCAGATTTTGAAATTCTTATTGTTTGTTAAACCATTTCTTTAGCCGTATCTCAAACCTAAAGTCAAAACACCTAGGCCAAAGTCTTATCTTAGAGGTTAGCAAAGTGGCACACAGAAAGTGCCCAATAAGTGATATATATAATTTTTAAAAATCACTGGCCTCCCTAAGCACTAGCAATTAGGAGTTTCAGTGTAAAAATGATCTCATCTATGGTAGCAACAAAAAATTATAAAATACCAAATATTAAGTGTAGTCAAGTTATTCCGTCTAAAGAGCTGTAATACTTTTCTGATGGGTATAAGAGAATATATAAGTGGTAAATGGCAAGACTATCCATGGATTTAGGTTGGAAACTTTTGCAGTTGTCATTTCTTCTTCCTAATTAATAATAAGATATTATATATACCATTATAATAATTTTAAAAATAAATACACAAACACAAATAGAAATCTGCAAAAGAAAATGAAATGCTATACACCAGAATGTCATTGCTTTACTAATTACCCTACTAATGAGATAGATTTGTTTATCTATATTTCCTAATTGTTCTATAAACATAAAAGAAATGTTTTGAGATGCCAAGTTTAAATATGTCAAGAATCTAGGAGAAAGGCTGAATATTCAAGGTTTCAAAACAGGTTGACAAAAAGAGAAAGCAGGTCTCAAAGTTATCTGTACCTAGACACCAGCTAAATATCTTTCTAGTCAACTACTTAATGAGTTGCTTTGTCATCTATCAGTGGAGAAAAAAAGTTTTCTCCCCTCTGTGATCTGTCTCCCCAGCGGAAGGAAGGTAAAGGCAGAGTTCCTGGTATTATCAAGAACATGGGAGAAGAGGCCACTTTCCTTTCTGAGTTAACAGTTGATATTTTGGAACAGTGGTCTTGTGAAGTGTCCTGGGAATGGGTCCAGTCTAGAAAGAATAGATTATGGGAATGAATAGTAGTAGTCAGTTGAATTTAAAAAGATAAGATTCCTAGGGAGCTTCAGGCAATAAAACTCAGAATGCAATAGAGAATGATTAAAGATAGCTAAATTGGGCTCACAGTGTTAGAGGGTTGGTACTTAATTAAGCAGCCATAAGAAGAGGGCAATCTTTTATAGAACTTAAAAAGTTGAGAGTGTCTAGTAATCACTCAGTAAGTTATATTGGGGATATCTTATTTTAGAGTGAGAATGTAAGGCATAGCCGTATTTATGAATATAGTAATATTCTACTAATCAATACTAAGAAATTCTTTCTTAATACTAATCTGAATGCATTTTAGTTTTCTCTTAATCTCATTGTATTAGTAATTCATTAAAGTCAGTTTTCACAGATTAGGAAGGAGGGACAGGAACTTGAGGTGTTCCATTTCCACTGAACAGTAAGATGATGCTGACATATTTCCACAGCTGTTTAAACGTTTTGTATTTGGCTGTAAAGAAAAACTTTCTACTAGGGATGCTTGGTGTTTTGTTTTACTTTTTCAGGAAGATAGTGTTCTGTTCCTTCCTTAGAGAACTTGAAAAATAAGATAATTGTGAATCCAGGATTAATTTTGGATAAAGTCTTAAACTTTACAATTTCAGAATCTGTAACATATATATATATATATATATATATACATATATATATATATATATAACTTTTTTCAAAAATATTTAAGGCGATTGAGTCATGAGGAGCCAAATGTCTCATGAAACCTAGTGATATGGTTATCTTTTTAAAGGGGCAATGCAATGAATTATTGCCAAGAGGATAAAATGTTTTGCTACCTTGTATAATTTCATTGTTCTAGAGGGACCCATGTTGTCTGCCTCCTAGCAGAATCAAATAACTATCTAGAAGATAATCAATCAACAGTTTTATGATATAAATTATTAAAATACAGTAATTACCTTAGTTGTTCATATGTAAAATATCTTCACCCTTCCTTTACCAACATGTCTCTTTCTCTGTTTGAAGGGATGGGTTTTCTGGCTTTGCTAATGGCCCAGGCATACCATCCTTAAAAATGAATCATTTTTGTCCTGTATTTCTTACAATAATAAATCAATTGATCTAAGAGACTTCACAGGCCCTCTTATTTACATCAGAACTAAGTCTCTTAGAAATGAGAATTGCAGTTTCTAATTTAGTTTTTGATCTACTGTGCATATCAATGTAAAATCAGAAATAGTTAAACTTCTTGAAGGCTTGAAGGAAATCAGCAAGTGAATTTGATGTATGAAAACTGAAAAGAAATAAATTTTCTATTGAAATGGATCCTACCTTAGGAACGTATTTTCAGGGTAGATGCTTGGAAAGAAATCTATAAAAATTAGAATACTATAGGTTTTATTCATTTTTCAAGACTATCTATAGCTTTGACACACACAAAAAAACCCCACAAACTTTAAAATATTGTTTGCATTTATGAAGAGTGAATGGCTCCATAAGAACTCTTAATTCTATTTTGTTTCTTTGTTGTGCTATAGCTACTGAAGGCAGCATATTTTTAAAGGATAGGGCACTTGGGAAGCAAGGAGTATTTGCTACCCTTCTAGAGTAGCAGCAGGCATCTGTAATTTTTCAGCCTTCCATGGACACCTGTTGTGGCTGATTCATTCTTGTACCTTATCTCTGTGTATGTTGAGTTTGGAACAATTAGAAATATTGCTAGTCTTTTGGATTGTTTGTTTTCTCAGATAGCTTCTTTGGCTTTTATTTAAGCTAACACGTAAGTTTTGACCTTGAAGGTTTCTAGCCCCTTACTTTTGTAAATACCAAGAATTCAGAATAAGTATATTATCAACTTTTTTGATTATCCACAGGGTGCTTATCAGTCCATTACCATTTTAAAATTACTTTAAAAATCAAATACATCATTATTTGCTGAGGAATACATCATTATTTGCAAGCACTTTAGATGAGTTCTCTCTTTAAACTCCAACAATCATATAGGGTGAATAATATCATTTTCCACATTTTACTGATAAGGAAACTGAGAATTAATGAGGTTAAGTTGTTTGCCCAAGGTAACAGATGGTAGATTCCAGAGCCAGCATTGGAAACTGGGCAGGATTGCTCCAGAGCCTGTAATCTAGAATACTAGATGTAGTCTGATTGCCCTGTTCCCTTGTCATCTGTGTGTAAAAGAGAAGTTCTCACTTTTTTCTTCTCAAACCATTGAGGTATACCCAACTTAGAACTGGAAATACAAAGGGATCCAATTGTAAAGAAAGCATTTTAAAAAGGAAAGGGAGGACTTCTCTGGTGGTGCAGTGTTTAAGAATCCGCCTGCCAATGCAGGTGACACGGGTTCAATCCCTGGTCCCGGAAGATCCCGGAAGATCCCACATGCCGCAGAGCAGCTAAGCCCGTGCACCACAACTACCAAGCCTGCTCTCTAGAGCCCATGAGCCACGACTACTGAAGCCTGCGTGCCTGCAGCCTGTGCTCTACAACAAGAGAAGCCACCGCAATGAGAAGCCCGCGCACCTCAATGAAGATCTAACATGGCCAAAAATAAATAAATAAAACAAATAACTTTTTTTTAAAAAAAATAAAATAAAATACAAAGGAAAGGGAATAAGGCAGAAGGACACCATTTCCTATCTTTGGTATCCTTCAAATATTTGGCACTAATTCCCATCAAGAAATGGCACATAAGACCTCATATTTATACACATTCTTTTGTAATTGTCATTTAAGATGTGACTAAAATGTAATTAATAAAATGATATCCCCTGACTATCATACATCTTGTTGCTCTTTCTCTTTCCTTAACATGCAGCCACGGTTTTGTGTCTTTGGTCCCCAGAGCCTGGGTTCTGTGATGTTACCACAGTGGCTGCCTCAGCAGTCCCAGTCCCAGTCCGCTCAACCAGAGCGGCTCTGACTCTATTTGTAATACATGGTGGGTTTCCCCATAAGATTTACTTTGAAAAAAGCATTCTGTAGCTTAAAAACTTTTTTTTAATATGTTGATGTTGAAAACAGAAAATTAAGAATTGAATTTATTTCCAAATCTATATGGAAATATTCTTCAGACTTAAATACAATTTATGTTATTGAACTTATAAGTTTTCATGGCAACATTGATTGAGTTGGAATGAAACCATGTGTTTTGCAAACTCTAAGGCCTGGGCCACTTTTACGAATTTATGTTAATCTTGAGTGTTCACATCTGTCAAGTACCAGTATTCCTTCCTAGGTTTAAACAGTCATTGCTGACTGCCATACATGACTTCTATTCCACCCATGTTTCACCAGCACTTCCTCCTGGCATATTACAGAAAGCTTTTCTCAAGACTCCAGTAGAACAAGGAGAGATTAGCAATGAATTTGGAAATTGACATTCATACTTAAGATTTTTTTTTTTCCTTGCAGAATTCAGGTTTGGACTTTGTTTCTGAGAAACAAACCATTTTTTTAAACAAAATTCTGCTTCCTACTTGACCAGGAGAATTGCTAAGTTTAGAATTATTTAGTGTGGTTTCCCTAAGTCCTTTAAAATGCAAAGTGGTTTTAAAGACGCTGGATCATATTTTCAATGGAATTTGGTAAGGCCAGAGTATTCTGTGAGTATTTTTATAAAGATGAAGATACTTTTAAAAAAAGAAAAATGTATAATATATAATAAATTTAAGTTCCACAAACCAGGCAACCACTTGACCTAGGTTTGTGGGCTAAACATAGCACAAGGAGGTAAAAAAACTTTTTCATTCTGATGTTTGTACCACACAGTGCATGCTGTTTGGGATTTTTTTTTTTTTCTTCCTTTCATTTTGCTATTTATTTTGCCTGCTCTGCAGAGCCCTGGTTTTCCTCTGATCTACTTCAGTTATATCTCTAATTTTTTAGTAGTCCTGGTGTATTCACTTCAGAGTGAATTTAATCTAAGTCCCAAGTTTCTTCAGATTAATCCAACAAATATTTATTAGGTATCTGTCATGTTCCAGATATGTATGAAAGTAAGACCATGGTCCTTGCCTCCAAAGAACTCATAGTCTAGTGGGGAGGAAGACACAAACAAGTACTTAGCATGCAGTAGAAGTGAGCCCAAGGTGCTTTGGGGACAGAAAAGGGAACCCATCTCACTGGGGAAGGGAAAGGCTCCTGAGCTGAGTATTAAACAAGGGATAAGCTAATGCAAGCCAAGACAAGAAGTGGAGACATCAAATACAAGGTGGAGAGTGAGGCCCAAGTCTATTGGGAAGGAACCACATGTGTCCTATGAAATCTTAACAAACTTCTCAGATTCTCTTGGTGGCTCTCTCACTTTTCTTCTAAAAGGTACTTCGGCATTTAGCTCAATTTTGCAGTCATTTTTAAATACAAATTTTCTGTTCTCTCACACTCCATAGTCTGTATACCTTTTCCCTGTTCTCTAGTATCTGCTATTTGCATCTTTCCCCTGCCACTAACTGTCATCCCCCCCTTTTTCCTGGAAATACCGAGCTACCAGCCAACTACACCCAGCCACCTGGGCCCTTTTAAATAATTTTTGGCTGTGAAGTTACAAAATGAGTCATAACAAAACTCATTTTGAAGCCCCTTTTTAGCTGGTGAAACCAGCATTGGTCAATTGTATTTTAGTGCACTTAGCTAGTATGGATTCAGTTACATTAAGGTACTCATCATCATATCCAAGAATAAATATACACACACATACATACACACATGAGTATATATACACATACATGTATATATGTATATGTGTATGCACACACACACTCAAACAACTCCATTCTTCCAGGGGAAAATGCCTTGGTATCATCCTTGATTTCTCTCTTTCTTTCATTCCTCACAGTCAGTATGTCTGTGTGCAAAATATATCCCGATTCCTCCACTTCTCCCCATCTCCTGTTCGAAGCCCTCATCATCTCGCTCCTGAATTTCTGTACATATATGCCACAATGGCAGGGATCTTTGTGGTTTTATTCATTAATGTGTCACAGAAACCTAGAATAGTGCCTGACACAGCAGGCAGTCAGTTAATATTTGTGGAATAAATGAATTAAATGAACAAATTAATCAATCAATGTCACCTTGGATGACATTGACATATGTTGGATATACCAACATTTAGAAGGTTGGTTTCATATTAAAGAGAACCATATTAAGAAAGCCAAAAATTACTCAAGGCAGTTTTTTTCAGTTTCAGTTATATAGCAGCTTGGGTGTATTTGACTTTTAAAAATTAGCACTTTACTCCTGTAAGGCGGTATTGCTTACTTGTAACCAATCAAAATTAGTTTTGAAATGTTGCCATCAATGATGTTATCCCCAAAACAGCCATAAATATAAAAGAATACATTTTGGATGAGAATGCAGTTCAAAGGAATGAGTTTTCTGATAAGACTATATCCTATGGAAGTAACAGAACCAAGAAGTCTCGTTACTGGCCTATACTGTACCCTTTCATCGAGAATTTTTTAATAAGTTCTATTACTGGATTTAAGGAGCTACATGAAGCTTAATAGGAAAAGCTATGCTACTTTACTTTTTTCCTTAATACTATACATCTTGCCAAAGAGGAAGAATGCAAGGAGATAAATGGACTTATTTTGTCCTGAATTATTCATATTAATTGGTACATGGCCTGCATTTTTTGGATAACTGCCGATAGTTCCCTTTGTGCAGATAAATTTAGCATTTTGCACTACTCTCAGTAAAGCCTCTATCATGTGGAAATTTCAGATGTTTATGATATATGTGGGATCTTCTCCACTCCCTGTCATTCCTTGTCAATAGGAATATTTATCTCTTACTGATTTCTCTAATACTTAAACTTGATCAATTGCCAGTGAAAGATACCCTCCCCTCCCCTCCCTAGTCCCCCACCTCCACCACAGCATTGGTTTCTACATCTGGACTGATCCAAGAGGGTTTTTTTTCCTTCCCTAAACCCATAATGTTAGGCCTAAACTCATAACCGCAGCTCTAGTTTGAAAAATAGGACTTGTGGCTTTCAGGTTGAGATTTCTATTTTCTGTTCTGATTCTAGGTTTATTCTGTCCCTAAACTCTGGAACCTGAACAGTACATGCAAATATCAATACATTTCTCTAGCTAAGCCGAATTTTCTAGATTATTAAGAAATTACAGGATTTTATTTTTCAGAAATTACAGATTAAAAGTCAGGAAAGGATTTGAGAACAATGGAGAATTCTAATGTTTAAGTGTTTGTAGCACTTTTTGTATCCAAACTAAGATATATAGTTTATCTATAGTAAAATAATAGATATTTTAGTCAAATAATATTAAGAGACAGGCTGGCCTCCTAAGATACTATAGGAATGGAAGAAGTGGGTTTTGAGGTCATAAAAATTGGGAAACCGCTATTCAGTATGAAAGAACCTACAGCAAAGTAAATGCTTTTGTTTAAGCTGGCATTTCCCAAACTTATTTGAGGATAGAACCCCTTTTTAATATAAGGAAACTTTTCAACATGCTTTATATTGGTGGAAAAAAAGCAGACACTTCAGTTCTAGTCCTGTCTGAGACTTTAATCACCATTTTTACTCATTCAGCAAGTACATATGGAGTGACTATGCCACACACTATTCAAGATGCTGGCAATACAGGGAACAAACCAGACAAAAGCCTCTGTCCTTCTAAGGATTATATTCTAGCCAGAAGAGAAAGACAACAAACAAAATCTGTAAGTAGTGCAGGTACTAAGTGTTTTAGACAAACATGGAGCCAGGGTCAGGAGGTCAGGAGTACAGGGGTTACAATTTTATATAGAGACGTAACCTTGAGCAAGTCACTTAACTTCTCTCTGTTTCAAATCTGTAAAATGAAGACATTCAGCTAGATGATCTCAAAGGCCCTGCCAGCAGGTCTGCTTTAAGGACCGAGAGTTGTCATGTCAAACTCTGTGGTATTGCTGGGTCATGAACATCCATTGAGCATTTGCAGTCACCTTAGTAGAAAAGGCTGGATATTAGAACTTATAGAATTGCTGTCAAATAAAAGCTTATGGAAGTTTAAATCATTTGTAATACCCACAAAAGAACAAAGTGTTTATATTAAATGAGGGAAAAAAAAACTTGATGGTCCTATTTTTTTTACATCTTTATTGGAGTATAATTGCTTTACAATGGTGTGTTAGTTTCTGCTTTATAACAAAATGAATCAGTTATACATATACATATGTTCCCATATCTCTTCCCTCTTGCGTCTCCCTCCCTCCCTCCCACCCTCTATCCTACCCCTCCAGGCGGTCACAAAGCACCGAGCTGATCTCCCTGTGCTATGCGGCTGCTTCCCACTAGCTATCTACCTTACATTTGGTAGTGTATATATGTCCATGCCTCTCTCTCGCTTTGTCACAGCTTACCCTTCCCCCTCCCCATATCCTCAAGTCCATTCTCTAGTAGGTCTGTGTCTTTATTCCTGTCTTACCCCTAGGTTCTTCATGACATTTTTTTTTCCTTAAATTCCATATGTATGTGTTAGCATACGGTATTTGTCTTTCTCTTTCTGACTTACTTCACTCTGTATGACAGACTCTAGGTCTATCCACCTCATTACAAATAGCTCAATTTCGTATCTTTTTATGGCTGAGTAATATTCCATTGTATATATGTGCCACATCTTCTTTATCCATTCATCCGATGATGGACATTTAGGTTGTTTCCATCTCCTGGCTATTGTAAATAGAGCTGCAATGAACATTTTGGTACATGACTCTTTTTGAATTATGGTTTTCTCAGGGTATATGCCCAGTAGTGGGATTGCTGGGTCATATGGTAGTTCTATTTGTAGTTTTTTAAGGAAACTCCATACTGTTCTCCATAGTGGCTGTACCAATTCACATTCCCACTAGCAGTGCAAGAGTGTTCCCTTTTCTCCACACCCTCTCCAGCATTTATTGTTTGTAGATTTTTTGATGATGGCCATTCTGACCGGTGTGAGATGATATCTCATTGTAGTTTTGATTTGCATTTCTCTAATGATTAATGATGTTGAGCATTCTTTCATGTGTTTGTTGGCAGTCTGTATATTTTCTTTGGAGAAATGTCTATTTAGGTCTTCTGCCCATTTCTGGATTGGGTTGTTTGTTTTTTTGTTATTGAGCTGCATGAGCTGCTTGTAAATTTTGGAGATTAATCCTTTGTCAGTTGCAAATATTTTCTCCCATTCTGAGGGTTATCTTTTGGTCTTGTTTATGGATTCCTTTGCTGTGCAAAAGCTTTGAAGTTTCATTTGGTCCCATTTGTTTATTTTTGTTTTTATTTCCGTTTCTCTAGGAGGTGGGTCAAAAAGGATCTTGCTGTGATTTATGTCATAGAGTGTTCTGCCTATGTTTTCCTCTAAGAGTTTGATAGTTTCTGGCCTTACATTTAGGTCTTTAATCCATTTTGAGCTTATTTTTGTGTATGGTGTTAGGGTGTGATCTAATCTCATACTTTTACATGTACCTGTCCAGTTTTCCCAGCACCACTTATTGAAGAGGCTGTCCTTTCTCCACTGTACATTCCTGCCTCCTTTATCAAAGATAAGGTGACCGTATGTGCATGGGTTTATCTCTGGGCTTTCTATCCTGTTCCATTGATCTTTCTGTTTTTGTGCCAGTACCATACTGTCTTGATTACTGTAGCTTTGTAGTATAGTCTGAAGTCAGGGAGCCTGATTCCTCCAGCTCCGTTTTTCGTTCTCAAGATTGCTTTGGCTATTTGGGGTCTTTTGTGTTTCCATACAGATTGTGAAATTTTTTGTTCTAGTTCTGTGAAAAATGCCAGTGGTAGTTTGATAGGGATTGCATTGAATCTGTAGATTGCTTTGGGTAGTAGAGTCATTTTCACAATGTTGATTCTTCCAATCCAAGAACATGGTGTATCTCTCCATCTATTTGTATCATCTTTAATTTCTTTCATCAGTTTCTTATAATTTTCTGCATACAGGTCTTTTGTCTCCTTCAGTAGGTTTATTCCTAGATATTTTATTCTTTTGTTGCAGTGGTAAATGGGAGTGTTTTCTTGATTTCACTTTCAGATTTTTCATCATTAGTGTATAGGAATGCCAGAGATTTCTGTGCATTAATTTTGTATCCTGCTACTTTACCAAATTCATTGATTAGCTCTAGTAGTTTTCTGGTAGCATCTTTAGGATTCTCTGTGCATAGTATCATGTCGTCTGCAAACAGTGACAGCTTTACTTCTTCTTTTCCGATTTGGATTCCTTTTCTTCTCTGATTGCTGTGGCTAAAACTTCCAAAACTATGTTGAATAAGAGTGGTGAGAGTGGGCAACCTTGTCTTCCTGATCTTAGTGGAAATGCTTTCAGTTTTTCACCATTGAGGACGATGTTGGCTGTGGGTTTGTCATATATGGCCTTTATTATGTTGAGGAAAGTTCCCTCTATGCCTACTTTCTGCAGGGTTTTTATCATAAATGGGTGTTGAATTTTGTCGAAAGCTTTCTCTGCTTGATGGTCCTATTTTTAATCTAGTGTGTACCTCAGTCCAGTGGAGCAACCTCTGCAGTAAAAGTACCAGTGGCTTTTAAGCAGATGTTAGCATGCCTCTGTGAGTAATTTGCAGCAGTGTGCACACTGCACTTCTGTCCTATATCCTTACGTAAATAGGAGGTCTGTGACTTGATATTGAAATGACCTTTCAGGAAGGATCCCAGTGCCACATGCCTGAACTTGTGTCTCAGAATAATTAGAAGCTTTGACTTACACATCTTGGTATACAGTGTTTATGTTAATTATAAATGTCTGAAAGTTTCCTGAAACTTTGTCTTCGTAGCTTTTTATCAAAGACAGACTGGAGTTTGGGAGGAGGGTTGTGGATTGTGGTCCTAAGCCTTTGAGTTTCAGGCTCTCATATTTGGAATGAAAATTAAAATCTACATTTCGAGTTGCCCAGAACATGGTAGTATATTTTTATATTTTTCATTGTGAATAGGAAACTGTTTAGAATCATAGTCTTTGATACTTTTAAAATAATATTTCATTCTTAAGATATTTAGCTAAAAGAATTTCCAGTAGACCATGGGTTGCTAAATATAAAGGTATTCCCACTGACTTATAGGAAAAGCTCAAAATATTATAATTAAAATTGAGAAGTTCCTATCGTACAAAGGGATGCTCCTCCACGATTGTTTCTAAATCAGACCTCAGAATTTCTTTTCCCATGGTGATTAGTCCTGTCTCCAGAAGCTGATCCTGTGCCCGCCAGTAACAGTCATTTCATTTTAACTCCCTCTCTTCATATTCCATATTCAAAGGCCAGTTTATAAGAAAATGCTTCGTAACCATTCTGGAAGAAACGATTGACTCCTATTTCACTATCTAGACAAGCTGTGGAATAGGTTCCTGTATATTAGAGAGAGGAGCAATAAGTATCCACAAGTTCCTCTGAAAGTCTAGTCTCTGAAGTGGGGACTCTGATCCCACTTTAGCTCTGACCCTCAGCAGTCCTACAGGCTTTGGTCCACTCAGAGGTCCCCATAGTTTAGTTCTGAAGCCCCCACTCCTTCACCCCTCCTGCCTGCCCTAATTGTCATACACAACCTGCTCTTTCCATTAAGGCTTTGCCCAAGGAGCCAAACTGTTAGGCCAGCTATAAACATGAGTACTTTTTGTACATACATTTCATTCTGAAGAGTATATTCAGATATTAATGCAAATAAAATTTGTATCTAATTTATACCATCTCCTTCAGGAAATTAGATATACTAAATCTATAGACCGTATAATTTAAGCTTTTGAAATTTTAAAGATATGAAGATTGCTAGGCAACATCTTGCTCTCAGATCTTTTACAGGAAAAGCCTGAGATTAGGTCAGGCTGTACCATCTGCATTGCTGTTGATCTGAAAACCACAGAGGAAAGGAGATGTAGAAACTTAGTTGTGGCAACTCAGAACTTCATGTTCTCATCATTCCTTAACCTCCAACCCCACCCCAGCTCCTCAGCTGGAGAAAAATACCATGATATGCATCAAGATTCACCTTTGGGTTCCATGATGAACATAATTTTCCCTGATGCCTGCTCCTGCCCCTATCTGCTCACTGCTCACGTACACACCACAGAGTGGGACAGTGGGTTGGAGAGACTTCTGAGAAGTCCTGCTGTCATTCTCCATGCTATTACCTCTTTTTTTCTTAAACGGGTACTTTTATTTCTTTAAAGATACCATTTCCCCCTCCACTTCTTCATTAATTTTCAGAAGTCAATAAAGTCAGAATTCCCTGACTTCTTTTCTACCTCTAGCTCTAATCCATAGTTTCTTAACTTTGGGCCTTACTGACATCTTAGACTGGGTAACTCTTTGTTGTGGGACTGTCCTGTGTACTGTAAAGTGTTGGGCACTGTCTCTGGCCTCCAGTAGACGCCAGTAGCACCCTCCCACACCACATGTCCCCGGGGGGCAAAACTGCCCCTTGTTGAAAACTGCTGTTCTAATCTATGTGGGATACAAACTTTCAAACACTTCAGTGGGTATATAGCATGGGTTGTGTATTTTTTTAAATTTTGTTTCTGTATGATCTGATTCTTTCCTGTTCTGTTCATTATGATATTTTTTAAATGACTATAGCTTTTTTCTATTCAAGATTCTTTTAAAGAATAAGAATATGAAAGTATTCTATGCCCACCATCAGGCCAAACCCTAATGCTTTGAGTGGTGTGCACAGTAATTAATTCATACAAGGTATTTTTGTTATTAAATCCTCCAAATTTACTCAAAGACATTCTGCGTGTGTGTGTTTAAAAATGAAAAAAATGTATAGGAAGATAATTTTTCACCTTTAGAAGTATAAATATTACTTAAGAGGAATCACAATTTAGATGATAAGAAAGGAAAAATCTACATTTAAATATTATAAAGGTTCGTTAAGAACTTTCCTGAATAAAATGCTCTGTTTAGTAGATGTCTGAGCTTAAGGACTCCAGTAATTAAGTTAAAAGTTTTCAGTGAAAGAATACCGAACATTTGTAGAATTTGAGTACAGACTCTAGTCACTCCTGCAAAATACAAAAAAACTATATGCTTCTACTCTTTTAAAATACAACTTAGAATCTCCCAAAACGGACAGTCTTTCATACTCTGATACGTAAAGTGCTCCTGCATTCCCAGACCTGAGCCGCACAGGAAGGAAGACCTTAGGCCTAAACTGAAGCCAGAGCCTGGCCTGGAGATGAGCCTACAACCACTGTGGAAAATCTCCCCAACCAGGTTCTGCAGATCTACAGGGACAGTTGAGGGGGAAGGTGAATGGAAGTTAAGTCAGTCATGGCTGAGGAAGGGATGTCATTCAAGTGTTCACACCTACATTACCTGTCTACCTCCTGTCCTAGACCTTAAGGAAGCTTTGGGCTACCGGGCACATCCCTTCTCTGACAGCAGAGCCCTGCTATTATTAGGAAAACAAAAGCAGACGTCAGTGAATGCTGTTACACCAGCCTGTGGACAGACTTGCTGTTCCCTTGCATCTCACACAAGCATTCCTTTGGCTCCTGCTCTGCTCCCTCTCTATAGGATTAAGAAGTAAAACGTTCCATTTCATTTCACCAGTGTGTGTTTGCTGACTAGGTGTTCAGTTTGCATGCCCAATAAGACAGCCTGATGAATACTTACAGAGTAAATTAAGACTTGTTCACAAAGTTCCAGCATTTTAGAACTAGGGGAAATTTGGGGAAATAAAAGAGTAACTTTAGGGCCCCCCAGAGATATAATTTATAGAGTGGATAATTAATGTAGAAGCTTGTTACTCTAGCAATTAGAACTAATTTAAAAAGGGAGTCAAAGATAGTTTAAATTCATGAGTGATGGAGGATCTATGGAGTATTATCTAATATTCAACATTTTTGGTGAAATTTAGGCTCTCGAACTCTACATGGGTCTTCTGAATGAATCTCCTTTGAAAAGATGTTTACCTTTGACTTCTTTCTTTTTTCTTCTCCTTGTTCGTTCATTCCTTCAACAAACATTTATTGCATGTCTGCTATGTACCAGACACTGCAAATTGTCTCCCTTCTTAGCTTTCTTCACTCTTTTAGGGGGAGGGGTGTGGGATGGAGTTGGTGGCTTTAAATTATTTTCTGTAGATAAAACATTAGGAGTCTTTTTAGAGTGAGCAAATCAGAGTTGCAGGATGTCCTCAGGGCCAAGTAGAGTTCATACACGCTTATGCTTACTAGCATATTCATGAGTGATATATATGTGTGTGTGTGTGTGTATATATATATATATATATATATATATATATATATATATATCTGGCAGCCAGTTAGCTCTGAGTCTTAATCTTCCATTGATGTAAAGGGCAGATTTGGAGGAGACAAAAGAGAATTAGAAAACACTTTCTCCCTCCTTGCTTGTCTACTGAATTGCCAAGACCATGTATTTGGAGGCTGGAGAGCAGGAAGTCATATTTTACTTTCTTTCCAATGCATCCTATTCATAATTATCATCTAACACCATGGTGGCCCCTGTAGACCCAAGGGAAGAAAGGTCTTGGGAGCTGGGAAGAGTGGAGCAGTTGAAAGACAGAAGTTTCCAGCTCATTTATTCACAAATGTTTATTAAGCTCCTCCTATGTGCCAGGAAAATGTACCCAGTACAGGGGTTCAGTAATCGAGAGCAACCCTGTCCCTTCACTTCTGGGGCTTCCCATCTAGCAGAGAAACCAGACCTTGAGCAAGAGCATAGGAAACATCCTCCTGTTCCACAGTGTTGCCTGGGGCTCAGCCTTGGAGTGCCCTGCAGAATAATCTCTGTAGGCTGCTGACCTTGTTCTGTAAACATGAGGATGAGTACAAGAATCATAGGGCAGGGAGAAGCACCCAGCTGCGTTTTGGTGTGAATGTAATTATAGTAGTCACCTTATGCTGCTAGTTATTCTTCAAAAATATTGCTCCAAGAAGTAAGAATTAAAATGAAATGCGTATGTAATAAGACAGCAAAAGATTGGGATATGGACTCTATCTCAAGACCATCTAAATATCTAGAAGCTATTTAGCAGCGGGTCATGTAGCCAAAGGCAGAACCTGTGTATCTCAAAAGAGGAAGAGCTTTTTAGCGAGTTCACTAATAACTCTTCATGTGAACTGTAACCGTTTTCTAGTTTGAAAAGAAGGGGGTTCCTCTTATAAACTAATTACTGAGCCGATATGATTACTGACACTTTAGGATAGAAAATGGAAATAAGAACGTGGTGAGTTAAAGCATGCTTGTCAGATTCCTTGAATGATTTGGTAATATAAATGCTATAAATTTAGATGCTCAAGAGGGCTTCGGTAAAAAATGAATGTCGCTTGAAAAACAGTTAAGTCAGTCATCAGATCATTCTATAGCAAATTTATAATTTGAAGTGTTTCTCTCTTTGTCCCCCTTTTAGCTTGTCAAAATCCCTAAAAATGATCCCCCCAACGAAGTGCATACCTTTAACTTCTATTTGTCAAATGTGGGTAAAGACAACCCTCAAGGCAGCTTTGACTGCATCCAGCAAACCTTCTCCAGGTAAGTGCGTTCCAAGGTATGCTGAAGGGAAAATGATTTTTCTTTGAGGGTTTTCTTTTTTAATTCTACAATAAAATACATGGTAGTCATTCCGTAAATATTTACTGACTTGAATGGTAGGGCTTATTTATTTATTTGAGAAATATTGAGCACATACTATGTGCTAGAAATTATATTTGTCACTGTAGGATACAATCACAAAAATTTTAAGATTTTTGCCCTTGAGGAATTTTTAAGGTATAGATTTTATACCTATAAAACATGGTTTATTTTGTTTATTTTAATTAAAGACAAGTTTGAGGGGTTTTTAAATTTTTATTCACTGAATATAAATAAGAGTGTTTATAGTATCCTCAGGACTCACACTCATAGATAAAGGAGGAAAATATACGTGTGTCTTATATATCCCCTTCCTCCTTCGCTGTGCAAGGCTTGTTTTAAGATAGGTTTTTAAAAATCTTTATTCTGCAGCAGAATGGAAACTAGAAATTAACCCCAGTATAGCAGTCATTTCTGATTTTCAGGGGAAAAAAGGAGGGAGGAAGACAAAAATACACACCCATAGCCCAGGGTACCCACTGGAACCCTTATCTACTTAGGTCCTCTGTAAACACTAAGCTACTTGTTACACTCTTCTTTGCTGTGGTTGTTTCTGATTAAAGAACGGCCCCTCATGGGAGTTTGTTCTGCCTGTGGATAAAGACAAGGCCTTAGAGCCCCCAACCTCCCGAGAAACACTGACATTGGCCGAAAGTTCCCCAAGGCCCCCAGGGCCATCCATCCCTATCTCTCCTCTGTGTCGTACTTGAAACTTTAAGTGTTTGCTGTGTGTGGGAGAAAGGAAGGGAAAGTTGTGTTCCAAGTAAGCAGGGAAGGCAGAGATACAAAATAAGACACTTCACTGAGAGAGGTCTAAATTTCTTCTCCCATTTAAGGCGACTAAATAACTTTTTGCTTTATCTTAATCTGCCATTTTCCCTGAGTATATGTTAATTTTGCTTTCTAAAAATTGCCTTCCCCCAAACTTACATTTTTTGGTATAAATTGCATGAGTTTTAGACTCTGTAGACTTTTCTGCACTGTCCACAGTGATAGCCACTGGCCACATGGGGCTATTTACATTTCAGTTGATAAAAATGAAATAAAATTTAGTTCTTCACTCATACTAACTACATATTATAGGCTAAATAACCACATGGCTAGTGGTTCTCATAGTGGACAGCACAAACACAGAACATTTTAAATTGCAGAAATTTCTGTGGGACAGCATTGTAATAGATCATAGAATCACCAAGTACAAGGGTCCTCGGTGATTGTGTGGTTCCACCCCTTCACTTCACAGGTTGCATAGGTGGTTGGTTAGTGACTGGGCTGAATGAGAACTGAGTTCTAACTCCTACTTCAGTGTTCTTTACATACCACAGGGCACACCGATTTCTAATAGTGCCATTACCTGTAACACTTGTCTTAAGAGAATTATTTTAGTACAGTGAGAACATTTTGACATCAAACTGAACTATGTCCCATTAGGAATTTCATTAAGGAACTTAATTCCCTCTTCAAAACCAGGCCTATCATAGGTAATATGGTTTCTCCGTTACATCACAGATACCCTGTGTGTTTATTTCTACCTTGTTTGGAGAAAGATTTAAGGTCACTTTATAAAACTATACATGATGTGCCAACAGAAAAGAAACAATTATTGTGAGAACATTGTCA
Source organism: Lagenorhynchus albirostris (assembly GCF_949774975.1). Taxonomy (NCBI): domain Eukaryota; kingdom Metazoa; phylum Chordata; class Mammalia; order Artiodactyla; family Delphinidae; genus Lagenorhynchus; species Lagenorhynchus albirostris. Next base: position 77,150,869 of record NC_083097.1, on the reverse strand, counting down.
TAAAGACATTCGTATGATCCAAGTGTGGTATGAATATAAATTGAAATTTGCCATCATAAAAACAAAAGCACTCAGAGTTCCAGTTTTTATCCTGGCAAGAAAACCTTTTTATAATCTGGCTCCACCTTTTCTATTCAGTTTGATTTTTTATTTTCCATATATCTTGTCTCTCCTACAGTTGTGCAAGCTCCTTAAGGGCAGGGGCTTTCTTACACTCATTTTCCAGTCTTACAGTGTTGGCTGAGCTCCATAAATAGATGTTCAAAAAATATATATCAACTAGTCTCCTTTCTTATCTTTCTTTTTAAATCTCCTTGGGCCTCGCTTTTCTCATATGTAAGATGGTGGAAATCCCACACTCAAAAATTCCTTGAATCTGCCCATTCACAGGCCTAGTGAAAATACATAATACAGCTCTGTAAATAATGCATACTCAAGTATAGGAAACAGTGAGCTAGGCTAGAGAAGGACTGTAGGAACATTTATGCACATATGTCAAAGTATTTAAACTTTTAAGGTAACTAAGTTCAAAAGGGATGAGTGGAGAATTCTGGAGAGTACCTTCTTGCCCACAGGGTTTATAGCTGTATTTTGTTTTCATGTAAAGATCTGTTTCTTGACCTTGGATGGTGAAAACTGTATCTTCATTGTGATTGGCAATAGGTTCAGCTTATTCTCACTATGTAAATTACTTAGTAAATCATAAGGGGAGATGTTGAAATTCAAACTTCCTGCCACCAGACCTTCACACTGCAGACTTTTCTCTACTGCAGTCTTTTCTTCCTACTCATCCTCCCTCCCTACCCCTTCCTTTCTCTCCTTTCACTGGATTTTTCAGCTCAAGTAGTCCTCATTAAAAAAGACAATAAAAACAAAAACTGGGCTTCCCTGGTGGCGCAGTGGTTGAGGGTCCACCTGCCGATGCAGGGGACACGGGTTCGTGCCCCGGTCCGGGAAGATCCCACGTGCCACGGAGCGGCTGGGCCCATGAGCCATGGCCCCTGAGCCTGTGCGTCCAGAGCCTGTGCTCCGCAACAGGAGAGGCCACAACAGTGAGAGGCCCGCATACCGCAAAAACAAAAACCAAAAAAAACCCAAACCCGCCTCCCTTATACTCACTTCTGAACCCGAAGTCTGGCTTCAGTCCCCGCCATTCCACTGAAATATGCCTCTCGAAGAGAGCCTTTACCTCCTTGCCCATGAACCCAGGGGATGCTTATTGGTTCCTTATTATTCTGGACTTGTTGCCAACATTTCACACTGTGGACCACTCTCTGATTCTTGAAGTATTCTATTCCCATGGCTTCCATGACACACTGCTCTTCTAATTTCCCTCTACCTCTTTGGTCTCCTGTGGTCTTTTTATCTTCCTATTGATTATTTTAAATATTAGTGTTATTCACAGTCCATTCCCTCCTGAGACTGACTGCTCCTTACTTCTTCAAAGTCACCAACCAGGTCCAACACTGAATTCATTTTCTCTCTCCCATCCGTACTCCGGTGTCTCACATGGCAGCTCCACACACCTAGTAACTTGGGCACAGTCTTTAACGACCACCCACCCAACCCCCACCCCCGACCCCTGGCCATGGCTAATCTCTGACCAAATCCTGTCAATGCTGCCTCCTCACTATCTCTGGAATCTGTTTACTGTTCTGCATTCACACTGCCCTACCCTGGTTCAAGCCATTGCTTCTTGTCTGTAATCGTTCAGTAGCCTCTTAACTGGTCTGCTTTCACAAGAGTGCCCCCTTCCTTCCAATCTGTTCTTCATCCAGATTGATTTTTCTACGGAATAAATAAGACTATTTTCAGTCTCTGTTATTCTTGGGGAAAAGTCCAAAATTTATACTATGACCTCCAAAGCCCTGTGTGATGCACTTCTTATACCCTCTTTTCATCCTCACCTCTAATTGTTCTTGCCAGCTCCCTTTGGTCAAGCTGAAAACCTCCTCCGTGTTCCTCTGGGCCTGCACACATTGGTTATCCCTTTAGAACACTTTTGTCCTTCCCCCTTGTCTAGTTATCCCTCTAGATCAGCTCAATCACCACTTCCTCTAGGAAGCCTTTGCCTTGCCCACAAGTCCAGGTGAAGTACCTTCCTGGGGGTTCCCTGTTCCCTGTCACTTGTCACACTGCATCATAATTTCCAGTATGCTCATCCTTGTCGCCCATTAGACAGAGAGCTCCTTGAAGGAGGGACCACATCTGTCAGTCCTTGTCACAGCCCAGGTACCTCACACATTGCCAGGCACACAGTCTCTCTGCCCAATAAATATTTATGAGAAGAACGAACTGATTTTTTTAAAATAGCATTTGTACAGACAGTTATTAGCAACTTACAAAAATTTTATCAACCCTTATTTCTTAGCATCATAACAAAGCTACTTCCAATTAAGTTAAGAAATAGAATATCAGAGCTGTAGTGACATTTTCATTACTTCTACATTCTAGTCTGTTTTAAGGCCATAATAATTTCTTTTTAAAATACTAGCATAACTGTTATCATAATCCCCTAATATTAGCATAATACTTTGAATACAGAGCCGTCTTCCTGGCCAGTGTTAATATTCGTGATTGTGTAAATAAAAGGTTTCTTTTTTTAATATTTCTGCAAAAATCTCCTGTCCAGTATTTTTCAGTATTTGCTATATCAAAAGATCATCTTATAGAGATTTAACAATGGTAAATATAAAGTTACAATTTTTTAGGGTATTTGGGTGAATAGTAATAAATTAAACTATGATATTTGGCAGTACTTTAGCCTTAAACTTAATATCTTATTAAAAATAAAAGGCATTATTATGGTGGGTCTGTTTCATCTAGTCAGTTCTAAAGCATACATATTATGGTTCCATTAAAAGTAAACTTTTAACATTTCTCACATCAGTGGTAGATAATTCTTTTAAAAATGACAGTAGAACTACAGTGCCCATCAAGACTCTGGTCTTCATTCCAAGTACTGATTCTTTTTTTTTTTTTTTTTTTTCAACATTTCATGGATTTGGTCTCTGAGATCTCATTTCACCCATTCTATCCAGAATATGGAAAAAAAAAATGTGATATCAAATGAAGAGGAGAAACTTAAAAATTTTTAAGTAAGCTTTACATTTTAAAATGACTAATATTAGTTATTTTGAATTGCAAAGTTATTATTAAAGCTGCTGGTTTTAGGATTATACAATTTCTGCTTGCCTTTATTATGCAAAATGTGGGACATATCTAACAAGGCACCATCTTACCTGACAGCTCTGGAGCATCCCAGCTCAATTGCCTGGGATTTATACAAGATAAAATTACAGTGTGTGCAACAAATGACTCGTATCAGATGACACGAGAAAGAATGACCCAGGCAGAGGAGGAATCCCGCAACCGAAGCACAAAAGTTATCAAACCTGGTGGACCATATGTAGGTTTGTATAGATACCTTTCTCCTTCTTGCTGATTGATTGGAATCATTCAAGATCACTCTAGGTAAATATTGGTAATATTACTTAATGAAAACACAGAAATTAGTTTTCAGAACACTTTGAAAAACATGGTCAAAAGTCATTTATTCTCTTCATACTGCTGATAAATTGAAGAGATTGAAAAGTTTTATTTCTTTCATAAATCCCAGATCCTCTACTGGCCATTTGTTATTACTTTACAATCCTGGGATCTGCTCAAGTTACTTTATTATGTGAGATTGTGATAGTGGTACTGTTGTGTTTTCTTTGTCACTGGATGATGTAATTTCAGTGGTGGACAGTATAGTTCTTATTTTGTACTTCTGGAGAGTTATTTTTATAGTAAAATCTATTAGTAGAACTTATGAGTTTTCTATTAGCAGAATTTCAAAGGATCTTTGCACAACAAGGAGTTTTTATTGCAAAAGTATTAAAACGTGCTTATAGCAAAGCATTAGGGTGATGCCTCTTTGGTACCTCAGTTGTGATGTCATCTCAATTATGGATCCTCATCCTCATCTCTCCATTAATTAAGAACCTGCCCTACCCCCATCACCTTTATCATCAGCTCACTCAAATATCCATCAAATCGAGGGGAATTAAGACCAGACCCGCAAGTTGAGTCTCTCCTTTACGAGCAGTGACCCTGACAGTTTTAAAGAGTTAATTCACAGTGACTATTAACAGTAATAGAGTCACGCAGAGTGAAGATGAGCTCTATGAGGCCTCGGTCAGTTTAATAACACAAGTCACTGGATAGTAAATGATGAAAGGATATTAATTTGAAAATGTAAATGCTAACAAAAAGTCTCTTGAATAACCAGATCCCTTAATCAACATCTTTCCATGGTTTGGTATAATTCTACTTCTGTATTTTCCCATTGCTGACCCAGCTACAATACATTCAGCTTTGAGAAGCTCCACTAGTATCTTTAATAAGTATTTCTTTGGAACAGAGCCAGTGCTCCTGGGACTTGGTGCTTAGCTTAGATACATTTAGTTTGGTTTAACAACAATTCATGGCTTCCCCAGGTATCTGTACCCACGGGGCCCAGTTTCTGCCCAGTAACTTACTAGCAGTGAGATTTTTCATCTTCTCTTTCCTGCTGAATGAGGTAACAACTTCCAACCTCCTTTCTTTCTTTCTTTATTCTCATAGGTAACTTAATTAACTTTAGTAGGCTAAATCTCAAATTGTTTTAAAAATGTACAAGATCTGCTGCTCTTAAATTTAAGTGCACGCTATGAATTTGCCGTCCCTGTTGCTTTGAGAGTGTTTTTTAAGTCCAATACTACCAATTTATAAACAGTAAGACAAATTGGTATGTTTGACAAAGGAATAGAAGACTCCAGCAATCAAAATGATTCTTTTTTCTTCCCAATATAACTATCTGAAAACCTTCACCTTGATTTACTCCAAAGCTTGAAAATTAGCAATGATCACTGTACTTTTCCATTGAAAGATCCTTGGGCGTCCCCTATGTCCATGTGTTTTTGTTTGTTTTGATAGGGTCGGTACAGTTCATTCCCAGCTTACACAAGAGACTTTTCAACACCCAGAATTACACAGGCCATACATGCCCTGATGGTATGGGAATTTTGGAACTTGCAGGGTTTCGTATAGGCACTACAGATAATTTATATACATTTTTTAGAGTGACCACATAGAATTTGAGGTTATCTAAATTTAAATCTGAACCAGATTACATCTATGCCATTTTAAGAAGAGCACACATATGTTCCCCCCCTGCAGAGCCCCACAGTGACCTCTGCCAGACAAGTGCTCTGTTTAACCTTCTCCTCTGTGCTGTGTCCTCTGTGCCCTGGGCTACTCACCATCACAGCAGTGTTCTTCTCTGGTCTTAAATCTTGTCATTAACCTCCTCAGCCCTTTATTCTCTAGGTCAAGTAACCCCAGCTCCTTTTAACTTTCCTTAATATGGCCTGTATCCCGAGCCTTTAATTATTTTTATTGCTCTCCTCTGGACTGCCTCCAGTTCTTCACCTCAGAATTCCAAACTGCACACACTACTCCTAAGAAAAGACTAATCAATTCTGAATACAGTAGAGCAAAAGACTAGTATCTGGATTGGCTTTTCTGGTGTTTCTTTTTGATTTTTTTACTCTTCCTTGTTATGGCATGTTTTGATCTTTTTCTTCTAACTGTATCCATTGCCAGGCCTTTACCATGTTTCTTTCCTTCCAGGCAGTTTGTATCCTCCTGCTTTTTTCAGTATCTCAAAACTGACCCATTTAGTTCTTTAAAACGCTAGTCAGTCACCCTTCAATACTAATATTACTCAGCACTTCCTGAGTGCTTGCGATGCACAAGGCACTGGTTAGCACTTCACATGTAGTTATTCATCTAAATCTCACAATCACCTCATGAGCTGGGTTATGACTGCCTCTCCATTTTACATATCAAGTTGTTGGTATCAGCAAATAGCAAATGATAAGAGTTTGGCCTCATTAACAAGTTATGTTTCTTTCATAAGACAACAGGAGATACCTCTTTAGTTCTTAATTGAATATATCATATAAAATGATACCAAAAGCTGACCTCTGCCAGCTTAGAAGCCTTTGCAGAGCAAGGTTTCTTTTAATAGTGTCAGCCCGAGTAGAGGACAAATAGGAATAATGTTGGTCTCACTGTGGGGGGTATGGTGGCATCATCCAGTCCTCTGATAGTTGAATTAGGGCACAAGCCCAGTTTAAGGAAGGGAAGGCTGTGCTCTTAGGGGTCAGCTTGCCTAGGCAACCAGGAATGTGAGCTTCTGTGACCTTCTAGTGGGCTTGGGGTGGGGAATGGGGGAAGGCCTGTTTTGCCTGGAGAGGAGCACAGGAGAAGCTTTAACCTAGAAAACATTGTTATTATTTCTTCAGTAATATTTCCAGTTCTAGTTATGCCATTGATATCAATGATGAGCATTGTTGTGTTGTTATAATCCTTCCCCATTGTTTAAAAAAAAGAAAAAAGAAACTTATCACTTCTAGTTTACCAGTATCTTAAGTCTGCTCACTGACTCCTATCTAAATTCTGGAAATTTATTGAATTGTAAATTTTGGTTATTTTATATACCTAATATCTATTTAGGTATATAAAATAACCCAAACAACCTGATTTCTAGGATCCTTTTTCCAGTTTTCCCAACTTTTCCCCCCATCCTCCTTATTTTTGATGTTAGTACATGTTTGAGTGACCTTGGACAAATCAATTAACATCTGGAGACCTTAATTTTCTCAAATATTAAAATAAGGGGTTTGGGGCTTCCCCGGTGGCACAGTGGTTAAGAATCCACCTGCCAAGGCAGGGGATACAGGTTCGAGCCCTGGTCCGGGAAGATCCCACATGCCGCGGAGCAACTAAGCCCGTGCGCCACAACTACTAAAGCCCGTGCACCTAGAGTCCTTGCTCCGCAACAAGAGAAGTCACCGCAATGAGAAGCCGGCACCACAACGAAGAGTAGCCCCCGGTCACCACAACTAGAGAAAGCCTGCCTGCAACAACGAAGCCCCAACGCAGCCATAAATAAATAAATAAATAAACTTATAAAAAAATAAAAAATAAATAAGGGGTTTTGCACTTAGATAACATCTAAGGTCCTTTGTAGTTCTAGCAGTCTATGACTTGTTTATATATATTTTGATAGTAAACCTTTTGAAGAAGTGATCTCAAATGCTAAGTAGTGGAGATGGATTTCATTGCAGTGGATTATGTATTTAACCATGACAGAGTCACACCACTGTCAAGGTCCTGCCAGTGTTTTTAAAACCTTGGGTCAGTGTTGCCAGGGTTTTTAGTTAGGTTCCACAGAACAGAAAAACAGCTGCAGAAGACGGTTGCCGTCCCTGCTCTCTTTCTGATTGTCTGTTTTAACACCTTCCTTTCAGATTGTTTACTCAGAGTCATTAGACGGAGGGCTAAGTACTTTTACCATCTCATATTAAATGGAGAAGCTAGCAGTGGACTCCTTGTTATGAAACAAAACGGTTCAGATGTAGTCCCAGATTACCCAACTCTGTCCGACCCGCTGCTGCTGTTTATATAAGGAGCCCAGGGAATTGATTAGCAGTTGGGTCTGGGAAGAGAATTAGGTTCTCCCACAGGCTTTATTAAAAGGGCTTTTCTGAAGCAAATGTAAAAAATAAAAATAAAACCTTTCTTCTGCCCACTTTGAACCACATTTTCCTGCTCTTTTTTTGCTTTAGCATCTCAATTCTGTAACTGCTTAGAGTACTAATGTTTTCTTCATTTATAGCCTTTCTTACCTTAAATCAGAGGACTCCTTCCTGGTTGAATAGGCACAAATTGATGGGGAGGCAGGGAGCAAGTGATCTTTGTGCAAAACTCTGTGGCCCAGTGTGGCTGGATTCTTCTTTCATCATTTGAAAGAAATGGGTTACCCTACAACTTGCTGTTTAAAATGAGGTAAAGGTGAAGTGAGTGTTTTGTGGGTAGGAGATTCATGGACCAATGATAGCCTAGCATTAGGCCCCAGGTGAGACTCCAATGCTGTCACATCCCTGTCCAGATTCTAATTTCTTGTTAGCCATCATACTTTGACCCCTTTTAAGGGCAAAGTGAACCTTCCTTATTTGGTAGCCCTATGTCTACTTTGGGAGGGTGGGGTAAACTCAGGAGACCTAGGGGCTTTCCTGAGACTGTGGACCAGAGGTTGGTGAGACCTACAGAAGAGGTAGGGCAGCCTGCAACACAGTGATAGTCCTGTTTTTGTTTTTATTTGTATTTGCCTTCCTTGCTGGCCTGAATTCATTCTAAATGACCAGTCATGGTGTATGTGAGTTTAGTTAAAAACCATTCTCTGCTCATCCCGCTCCCTAGAGACGAGTGTGGGAGAGGGATCCATAGTCAGCTTGGTTTGGGGAAGTAGAAGTTAAACAGGTTTCAAGGGGGAGGGGAGTGTGGAATTGATAGCGTTTCCTAAACTTGTCTGACCTAACTCTATTCTTTCTTTCTTTCCAAAAATTCCTATTGAAATTTCAAGGAAGTAGTACTGTTTGCTAACACTATTGCAACTGAGAAGTGGTGGGTTGGAAGGTTTGCAATTGCCACTTTAGAAATTTCATTGTGTCTTCAGGCTCTGGCAGAAATACAGCACAGGCCACCTTGATTCTGCTCCTCTGCTGTCTTCTTGTTCACTTGCTGTCATTCACTTTGACACTTTGCTGGTCATTTCACTTTGCAAGTCATCAAAATCTAGGTCTGCTGATAGACAAAGCAGCCATAGCACTGCCTACAGGAAGCTTGCAGCCTAACATGAAGCAAGGGCAGACATTAGGCATTTGTTCATAAAACCTTTCCAACAAAGAAGTACAAGTAGGAAAACTTGGGTATTAATCGCAGAACCTTCCAAATGCTAAGTCAGCACTCTACTATTTGAGCTTATCCCATTGAAATCCTCAGTTTTCTCATCTGTGAAATAGGACCAAGGCCTACCTCATCAGGTTACTTTATGAGACTTTATATGTGTAAAGCTCTTAGCACGGTGTCCCTCCCCCATCCCATAATTGGTGCAAGGTAGATATTAGTTCCCTGCACATCTGACATTGATCTAACTATCTCTGAATTAAGAAAAATACAGAAAACAGATCTAAATCTATCTCCAAATCTCTAATTGTACCTTAATTTAATAGCTTTTCTTACCACTGGGCAGTGACCCTTTAATGTTGAGTTCCTTTGTTGTGCAGTATTTTGATCTGATATTTACAATTGGTTACGTCCAGATAGTAAAGAAATATAAGAGCCAGTGAGACCTTTCTTTCTCCTTTAGGTAGGATTGTATCAAACAAACAGCCCCTCTGGCCAGGCCTTGGGAACCCAGCATGGACAGAACTACTATTCAGTAAAGCTCCTGCCCCATTAAACTGTTTTCACCCAAGCCAACAGCGCTTTAGAGACTGCTTTTACTTATCCATTGTTTCTAATTGCTAGTATTGTCCCTAATGCAGTTGTTCCACCTTGTATGTCATTACCAATTCTTCCCCCTCTTTAACCAATGGGCATAGAGTTGGAAGCTTTAGTAGTGATGTATGAGATTTCACCTCAGAAATCATAAAGCGAGGGTCTAATACAGTTTCATTCTAATCTCTCTTTCTTCAGCAAGGAATGGTTACCAGGTATTGTCAGTGACCAGCCATGTACTGTTGGCTTCACACATCCATATAGTATTCAGGTCACTACAGCCCACAGTATTTTCTAGAAATAGCCACTTGCCAAACACTTGTCATTGTTAAGTTTGAGCAGAAAGTGTGTTAATTATGTGAATGGCACTGGCCTGTGCAGAAATGGTGTGAATGCCTGCTTTTAGCACTTTCCATTCCTCTAACTCACCTTGTAGTCTCAGCACCACAGAGGAGAGATCTGCTTGTCTGGCCCTCTTAGACTGTGTGGTTGGTTGGTTGGTTGATTGGTTTTGTTTTTGCTTTTTGACTCCTAGAGTATGTTATATCTGTTGAAAAGGAATATCACTCATGAATGCCCTGGTGAATGTTGACCCCAAATTATGCCTGACTCTCCTCTTTGTGGCTTCTGAATCTGTGAGATTAAGCTAATGACTGAGCTCAGCCAACAGTGTGTCCTTAGTGAGATAGACAGGTATTTTTCACATTTCACATATTCGTTGTACTCCTATCTGCCAACGAAATGACATACAATATGTAGGTTTAAGTTCTGTAAGTAGCACAGGTGAGTATGGAGATTACTTTATTTCCACTTAACATCAAATGCCTACAACCTTAAAATTTCCAGTGTGTTGCTATGGTGTGTGTCACTAATTATTATCCATGTGTATAGCTAAGTGGCCAAAATAGTTTTATAATACATATTTATTCCAATAAGTGCTTCTGTCAGAAAGTTCTGAATCTACATTTTAGCCCATTTATTCAGAATGCTTTCTGTTTGCATATCTTTTTAAAGTGAAAACTGAAATATGAAGTCTTTATTCCTTCCAGAATGAAGAGGTACCTAAATCAGAGTTGTGGAAATTGAGATGCTCATTATATTATCACCCGCAAATGTGTAACAATGTCATTTCTACTGGACTTTAGGGAAAAGAGTGCAAATTCGGAAAGCACCTCAAGCTGTTTCAGATGCAGTGCCTGAGAGGAAAAGATCAACCCCCATGAACCCTGCAAATACCATTCGAAAGACACATAGCAGCAGCAGTGTTTCCCAGCGGCCATATCGGGACAGGGTGATTCACTTACTGGCACTGAAGGCCTATAAGAAACCTGAGCTGCTAGCTCGACTGCAGAAAGACGGTGTCAATCAGAAAGACAAGAACTCCCTCGGAGCAATTCTGCAACAGGTGAGGACGGCTGGAGAGAGTTCCTTCTGCTTACCTTCTTGTTGGGGAGTTCATTTAAGAAGGCTTGTTGCCGTTATTGTTGTTATCATTATTACTGAGGTAGAGAAATTTCAGGATCGTTTTGATCAATGGTATATGAATATTAAGTTAAATCATCCTGACTTAAACATTTAATTAAAAACTAATTGAAATGTAGACATTTATACTAGGTTTTATAAGTTAGAGCCTTCTGAATTATCAAGTTTCGAGTCATTATCTTCATTTGGGTTAAACAAACTTTGCCCTGAAATTCCATTAAAAAAAAGTAAATGAAGTTTTGGTTATCTGCTTTTAGTCTTGAATCCGCTAAACTGTTGCCATAATTTTTATTGGTTTATGTAGGTGAAATTATACAATGTGTTTTTATCAGTCTTTGGTCGGTATAAGCTAGACTATTTTTACCTGCTAAATAGTTTTGGATGTGTCTTGCCCTGCATGCTGTTTTCGCCTGTAATACTCTGCCTTTTTCAACCATTGGGTATGCTGAAATCAGTCACCTGTCTTCATTAAAGGATATGAATATGTAAAGTATTAGCACTGATCAGTTACCGTATAATCACAAGCTTAAGTATAAAAATAAGTAATTTTGTTAAAATCAACAGTTCATCAGACTGTAGCTTCCTGTATTTTTTAGAACGACTTTGTGTCATAAATGTTGATTAGTATTCAAGTCCACCAGAAATGGAAGTCTGCTTTCTTTATTTTTTTCTAAAGCAGTAACATTTCCAAAGTTGTTCTTAAATTTTGTCATTAAAAAATAAAATAAAATAAACCTGCAGGTTTTCATGTATTATTCAAAGAATAACATTTTTAAGTCCTTTTCATCTGTTTTCTCTTATATTCAAGACATGATACCAAATGTCATGAAAGAGTAAAACCATAATCTCCAGTTCTGGGTTAACCAATCCCCAAGGTATCTTTGGCAATTTCAGGGATCTTATTAAGTCATTTGAGCACTATTTGGAAACACTTAATTTAAACCCATGTGTCACATAGCAGTTTTAAGAGCTCAAGAGACAGGATGAAAGAATGAATGAGGATGAGGGTATAGGTGTGTGTGTGTGTGTGTTCAGTTTTTTATTTGGGGAAGGGGGGAGGTTCAGGTTATAAGTCAAAATATTTGGTGACTGAATCTCCAGAAAGGTTGTAAATTACCTCCTAGGTTAGAGGATGAGAGGGCAAAATGATGGCAGAGGCAGTTCACCCAGAGGCTGCTACTGATGTATGTCAGTAGTCATGTGATCATGAATATGTGTATAGATATAATTTTTAAATGTAGGTATACTTAATTCCTGAGCAAGTGGGATATGAGTATCATTACTATTGTTTATTTGATAGAATCTAGAGCATAGTCTCATCCTAGCTCCATATTAGAATCCCTTAGAGAACTTTTTTAAAATGCCAGTTCCTGGATTTCGCCCCAGACCAACTAAATGGAGCAACTGAATGGATATTGAGCCATTGACTGAGATGGGGAGGGATGGAAAAGGAACAAGAGTATGCAGAGGAATCAGGAATCCTGTCTTACATACATACTATTTGGACGATGTCTATTAGACATATCCAAATGGAGATGGATATTCAGTAGGTAGTTATATATATATATAAGAGTCTGGTGTCCAGAGGACAGTTGAAGCTAGAGTTATAACTTAGGAGCTAGCAGAATATAGATTGTAAGATGGTTGTATTTATTCCACTTCGAGAAATCTGGTTGTATCTCATGTTAATTTATTTGCAAATTTGAATTTTAAGATAAACCTATCATTTTCTACTGTATATCAACATTAATGTTAGTATTCAGCTGAGCTGTGGGAAAAGCATAAACTATCATATTATATTTTATAGTACTTTTAGAAGACACAGAAAGAAGTGAAGTTATTAAAAAAGGACCATTCCAGTAGGGAATGAAAAGAATATCTTTCTGCCAGCATTGAAAATGACTCGTGGTTCGGCCCCTGAATCCATACATTCATGTTGTTAATGGAGCCTGAGCCTGGATACACAAAGAACCGTAGTTAAGGGATAAGAAAAGATTACACTTGCAAATAATAACAGTAATGTGGGGGTTATTTTCGTTTCTGTTTCCGTTTATTGGTTTGGGGGAATTTCAAGGACTTTGAAAGAGTGGTTCTTCAGGAGAACTGGCAGCTATAACGAGCAAGCTTAGCAAGCCAAGAAGATGACAGACAAGATTATCAGAATTGATACTGTTTATGGAGATAATTTCTGTTGATTACTGGATAGGAAAGTTTGTAAACCAACATATGGGCACTGTTTGGTTTCTACTTAATACAAGTGATCAAGGACTTGTAACTCAAAAGTAATGGAATTAATAGCCAGAAATAAATAATGAAGATGTTAAGAAAACTGTTTTGGATTCCTTTGACTAGAAAAAAAAATGATTAAAAGAAAAAATCTTCCTCCACTTTTTGCATAATGTAGGATTACTATTTAACAAATGCAGTGGCCATCCAGGAAAAAAATATTTAACTATGTATATAAAGTTTCATTTAATTCCCCAAATGAAGTCAAAAAGCATTTATTGAGATCTGGCATATGCAAAGCTAGCAGTCCCTTGGAGCCATTTGATATAGTTATTTTCAGTATAAATCCAAAAGGTTGCCTGTTTTAGGTTAAGAAATAGCAAAAAGAACTAATGCTCTCTTTTCACACCATGTACCAGGTAGCCAATCTGAATCCTAAGGACCTCTCATACACCTTAAAGGATTATGTTTTTAAAGAGCTCCAAAGAGATTGGCCTGGATATAATGAAATAGACAGACGGTCATTAGAGTCAGTGCTCTCGAGGTACGTTCTTATTTTTTTTTCCTTTAAAAATTATGCAAATAAGTAATTATTATAGTCATTGTTATTTTAGTATTGAGATGGGAAAAACGAAGCAAGGGTAGGCTTTCTATCATGAACATTTGAAAATTGTCCCCCTAACTGGAACATGTGTGTCCTTTCCAGAAAACTAAATCCATCTCAGAATGCTGCCAGCACCAGCCGTTCAGAATCTCCTGTATGTTCTAGTAGAGACGCTGCATCTTCTCCTCAGGTATTGCATAAAATTATATAATCATAGCCCTGAAATGGACTTTAGGGGACACCTTGTTCAGGTTTTCTGATTTATACGTGAGAGAAATGAGACCCAGAAAAGCCGCACAGCTTCCCTACCCAAAGTTCACGGCAGAGCTTACTCTAGAATTCAGGTCCCAGCTCCCAGCCCAGAACTCTTTTTCACCATATAACACTACATTAAGTCAAGGTACTTAATGTCTACTCTGATTTTCAATCCTTGAAGTTCACGTTTTGTTGTAAGATTATCTACTTTTCCATTTGATCACTAACTTATCCAGTCCCATATCCAGTCTTAGATTATATAGAAAATAGAAGATATTTAAATTTATCTGAAGCACGTTCTTGGGGAAAAATGTTTTTAAAATAAGCAAATAAAAAACTCTGCTATTTCCATATGTTTTCTTAAAGTACTTTTTGATTAGATCCCAATCAGGATATTCCAGTGCGACTCCATTCCAGCTTAGAGTTTCCCCCCAAAGATTCAGTTGGAAAAAGATGGGGAGATCCTGGGCGACATAAGAGGTCAAGCCCACCTGGTTCTCAGACAGCCTTGAACTCTCTCAGGTCTTTGAGACTGGCAGTGAGACAAACCGCTCTACCCCAGTGCTGTTGACAGAGTGCTCCTTTCTCTGGACCCCCCTCCCAAGGCTTAGGGAGACAGGACAGATGTGTTGAGAACAGTAAGCATGCCCTGGGCAAAAGGCTATTCACGTGTCAGAAAATGTTAGAAACCTATTGTGAGGAACAGAGGAGGAACAAAATAAAAGCAATTCTTTCCTTGCATGTATGTTGTCTACAGAAGCCTCAAATGCCAACTACTATAAAGCTACTTATACTCTGATCTAATTATGTACTAGGTGTGAGATCAGTGGCCCTAAATTCAACACAGAATAAATTAATGTGATGATTAACTATTATTTTCTTTCAAGCTGAAGTTTTAGCCACAGTATTACATTGGATGTATGCTTTGTACTTTTCAAATATCTGACTTTCCTTTTTATTTTAAATACTGTTATTGTTGTTGCTGGATTGGGCTAATATTAGCATGATTTTTGAAATTTTTTGAAATAGTAACTCCATATAATTTTTATGGACTAGTTATTCAGACTTATCTTCCAATTCAGTGAAAAGATATATTTAAGGGAGAAAAAATTGGATGGCATTTCAGCAATGATAGAGATATGTAGAGAAATTATTCTGAATGTGCTGGTTGTTGCCATCTTAAGACAGCCAAAATATGTATAACTGGAGCATGTTAGCACATTCGAAGAGATCAAGTAAGTGTAGGCTTATTGCCCTGTACTTAACCCTTGTTGGTTCTGACAACCAATAATGTTAAAAATTGCTTCTTCCTCTCACTGAATATAACTAGGTCAGCTGTGGCCAGCAGAGGAAGGAGGCCACCTCTATTTAATATACTCCTGAGTGGTATAATCCACATAAATTGGCCTAGTGTCTCAAGGAACTTAGGGTGGAGCTGTATGATCAGAAAGTATAAGTACTTCAAGAAACATATTTGCCAGATTCTGCTTTTTTACATTAGACATGAAAATTTATTGTAGATTGTTTGTGCTTAAGCTTGGGGGATGGTTAACACAGTGCTGGTAATGAATTTAAACTGGTTATAAATTTAAGTATGAATAAAATTACTCAGTTGTTCTTCTAGTAACGAGTGACACATGTATTGAATTTTAGTGCAAACTGGCTCATCTGTTTTCCCTGTTCCCCCCCCACCCCAGAAACGGCTTTTAGATTCAGATTTCATTGATCCTTTAATGAATAAAAAAGCTCGAATATCTCACCTGACAAATAGAGTGCCGCCAACATTAAATGGTCATTTGAATCCCACCAGTGAAAAATCTGCTGCAGGCCCCCCGCTGCCCCCTGCAGCCGCTGCCATCCCCACGCCTCCACCGCTGCCTTCAACCCACCTGCCTGTCTCCAATCCTCCTCAGACTGTAAATTCTCACTCCAATTCCCCTAGCACTCCAGAAGGCCGGGGGACTCAAGACCTACCTGTTGACAGTTTTAGTCAAAACGGTAGTATCTATGAGGACCAGCAAGACAAATATACCTCTAGGACTTCTCTGGAAACCTTACCACCTGGTTCAGTTCTACTAAAATGTCCAAAGCTTATGGAAGAAAACCATTCGTCTCACAAAAAATCCAAGAAGAAGTCTAAAAGACACAAGGAAAAGGACCAAATAAAAAAGCACGACATTGAGATGATTGAGGAAAAGGAAGAGGACCTTAAAAGAGAAGAGGAAATTGCCAAGCTGAACAACTCCAGTCCGGATTCCAATGAAGGTATTTTGCATTTGTAAAAACCAACTACATGGGTTAAATGAATGGGAAGAGCAGACTATCCTGAGTATGAGATTATGCTGCTTATAATTAGTAATGCTTTTTTATCAAATGACCTTCCGTTTAGTTATTAATCTTAGTATTGTCCTTTTGAGCAAATTTTTTTCTTGCATTTTACAGCAGTCATTTTCTGTCTCTTTTTAGCCAACTATTAAACATAGTTTCTATGTTTCTTAAGATGGTGACATTTGAAAATGACCCTGTCATCCTCCAAAGACCCCCTTTTAGAAGGTGAACTTTGTTGTGCTTTTCCAGAGCTGTCACAGTATTGTGCAACCTCAACATGACCTATTATATGCCATTCTTGAACTGATTTAACCAGACACACAATTAGCAATAAAAGTACTCAGGTCCTTCTCTACCAAGAAGCAGGGTCAACCCTGCTTTAATTAATAATAGCACAGGGGAAATGTCAAATTCTTTATAAAACAGGCGAGGTAAAATTATATATGCAGATCCATAACATCATCTTCATTCAGAGTGAAAGCAATTTGTCTTCTGCAAGGCTGTTGGTGATTAGCTTGATCGATCTTGGGTTTGTTTTTTTTTTTTTTTTTCAATTTTGAGAACACTGTTTTAGTTAGCAAACATCAACCATTATTAATAAATTTAACCATTTCAAGCTTTTGGAAGCTTTCAAAGCCAAATATCTAGAGACCCAAAGAAGCCTAAAATAATGCTTTACCTCTAAAGAAAAGCTAATCAGTAGAAAGACTGCTTACCTGAGGGTAGTGATCTTTAAAACCTAATGACACAATTAGATTTCTCTTATTTTATATATATAGAACTTAATGTCTTGCATACCAACATACAGAAGATTCAAAACCATCATTTAGGACTGCTGCCCATTTTAAACCCAGCATAACTAAGGTAAAATTTCCCAGGAAAATACAACTTCAGAAAAAGTACCTTAATGATTAGACTTTAAGGAATTTTATCTTTCTGTAATTTGCCCACAGTACTGAAAGTCTGTAATCCTTAGATTTAACTGACCATTTTTACCATAGGAGAGAAGCTTTGATTATGGAATAGTATGATGCAGTACCTTTATTGACCTGGATTGAGGATATTGCTTGTCAAAGCATATCTGTTGAAATATGTAGATCAGAATGGTAGTATATAGTGGCCCAAGAGGTAGGTGTAAGCTTTTTCCCTCAAACACTATCGTACTTGAATTTGCCAGATCAGGAAGAGAAAAAGAGATAATAAAACTTCATGTTCAGAGTTAGTAAGCCAGATTCCTGGGTATGCCCCACTCTCCACACTTCCCACCATCAGATGGTAATCCTGAGTCAGAGACTGGATCCCAGAATGTTGAGCACTATAGCAGAGTTCGAGTTTTCTCAGAGCTGGAAACCGAGAGAAGCAGGCCTAGTCTCTGAATCCTTCACTGAGGATGTAGTACCTTTCAAAGCCAATCGAGATTATCACAAACTGAGGATAGATTCAGACCTACATCCTCTGCTCTACTGCAATTTATCTGGTGTCTGTGGCAAAGGAGAAGCCAGGTGATGGGCACTTGATGCCTTTTCCTTTAAGGCTCAGGCTGTTGTAAAAACAAGCTTTTACCTAAGCCTGAATCAAATACACACACACACACACACGCACACACACGCACGCACGCACACGCACGCACACAAAATAAGCCCACAGAGTCTGCATAATTTGTTTAGTGCGCTTTGTCCTTTAAAATATTAAACCAAGAAATTATTAAATTCTCACTTGTTTTATATTGAACATGTATGTTTTGCTAGCAGGCAGGGTTTGGGTTCGAGTTATTAATTTAATTCTACTTTGAATGATAAAAAATTAACCTCATAAAAAAGTCTAAACATACCCTCTGGAAAATGGTACCTTCGAACAAATGGAATACTGAGGGGTTTTATACACTATCACAGTGCAGTCCTGAGCAACTGGCACTTTATTTTGTCCTCTTAAAAACAAATCTGTGCAGTATTATGAGGGTTAGAGATTAGAGGAGTAAAAATTGGTGTTCACTAATAACTTATTTTAAATTACTTTAAACTGATAGGAAAACTTCCTGCCCAATTCCACTGTCTTCATACAAAAAGAATAGCAGTAAAAATACAGCCATCGAAATAGTCTGCTACCTGACTTCACTATCTTATCTGCCTTGTTTGAATCCTATGAAAAGTAGATGTTGATGTAAAGTTTGTATCTCCCGTTGTCTGGCTGCATCTGCCACCACAATCTTTGAATTGCTGGGCAGATGCCACAACTGTTGTTGAAAGAATAGAAGATTGACCTTGGGTTAAGATGGAATTCCTTTATTGTGCAGACACTGCAGTAGCCAGGGTGCTTTCAATGCCTGGCGTTGGTTCTGCTGGCGCTAGTCATAGGGCCTCTATTGTTCTTGTTCAATTGTATTCCTTGCTCACTATTGCTTATTGAGATGGAAGAATAGAATTTGAGGAAAAGTGTTCCAGATGTTTCTGATCTATTTTAGAATTATAGGCATTTTGTAACCATACCCTTTGGTGAACGCTTGAATTTTTTTTCTCTGTAGGAGTTAAAGAGGATTGCACTGCCTCCACGGAAGCTTCTTCAACAGTTGAACTCCCAGATTATTTGATGTAAGTTCAGATGTCTGCTGATGGGAGAGAACTATTTAATTTTAGAAAGTTTGCAAATTCTTTTCTCATAATTTGCAAATCAGAAAAGTAGGAAGTTCCAGAAATAGAGTCCTGGAGCCACCCCTGCAACTGAAAGGCTGCCATTAAGCCTGCTCGTCCCCAGTCCACCCGTGTTGGCTTGAGCAGGTTGTGCCTTTCCCTGCTGTGAGCTCCGCTCGGTGGTCTTTAAGTATAGAGAAGCCTGTCCTTTGTTCCGGGGCCAGGCCAAGCGTTTGATTTTGGAAGATTTCAGGGATCTGACTCTTCAAAGTCAAACAGTTTATCAATGCACAGTCATTCACTTGGGCCCCCCAAAGGGACAGTTTATTAGTGATAAAGTACTTAAACCTCTGCAGTTAACACAAGTAGAGACAGATGGATTTTTATTTAAATAAAGCTTTGCCATCAAATTAACTTCAAGAGGAGCAGTAAAATTTGATCATTTCACTTTAATACCGGTTATAGTATTTTTCTTGTTATGACAACAAGTTGCTCAGTGCTAAGCTGGGGACTTTTTTGTAACTGGTTATCACAGAAATTATAACTTGGACACATAATTCTAGCTTTTTTACAGACTCAGAGGCTTCTGTAAGAAGAAAATAATTAAGTTGCAAAAGCCTGGAAAAATGGAGAGTGAAAGAGCAAACAGATTTGCCTACCAATAGCTTTGAAAATGAACAAATATACAAATAGCTTAAATGTAGACTGGAAATGGAATCTGGGCTGTATGAACATTTTTTTCTCTATCAGTAGCATCTCATGGTGGACAAAGTTAAACTATGAAGTTTAGCACTCCATGTCCCATGAAATGTTCATTTCCAGAGTAGAGAACATTTTATACTAAAAGTGTGTTACTTTTGCTTAACAGTAGTGGTGAAAGCTATATTTATTGGGGAATGATATAGCATGAAACCGTAATGCTGGTTATCATCTCTTAACTAAAAGGAACCCAAGAAACCATGCTGAGTACTCTCTCATCTGAGGTGGTGTATGGTTTTAGAGTTCTGTCGGGGAGCTTGGAAAAGCTGCTGCCACTACGTTGGCCCCGGAAGGGCTGGATGGGGGACAGTGCCTGGCTCCACTGACGTGGGCATTCACCTCTCCAAATGCGTTTCCTTAAAAGTCTTGTGAAAGTTGGCCCCCTCAAATAACAGCTGCAGTACTGTGCTCTCATTCTCTTATGACGGAATTTGAATTTCTCTTTTTTGTAATAATGCTGTATACTTGTTACATAGGACAAAATCATGTGGGGAGACTGAAAAATGATTCTAACCTTCCCCCCACGGATTCAGTGTTGCCGTGTTTTGTCAACTTAAGCAGTTAATTCTTTATTTAATAACTAGTTTTTAACGTACTGATCTACGGATGGTTGCTGCATCTGCCTCAGTGCATTTCTGTATGTTTGTCATTTTCTAGCTCTTTTAAAATCATGAAAGTACATAACCTATGTGATTGTTTGCTTAAGAGCAATTTATTTTAACAAAAGCTATCTTATATAAACATTGCAAATTTTCTTAAAATGATGAGAAAGCATGAATTTTCAGAAAAATCACTAAAAATACAGAACTTAAACTTGTTTCTTAAGAAAACCAAAAGGACATACTATAAAACCTTTAATGATCAACCTCTGAATAATTCATACTTAACCACAGTATTCCTAACTTTTATATAATAAGAATACTTCTGTTACTTGTGGTTGTGAATTATCCAAAGTATTTAACATTTTATTCCATCACTACATTAAGAGCCAGCTGTAGAACCATAACAATTTTTATTAAAAATAGTGACATGCTTTTCATTCAAATGCCAGTATAACCAAATAATCTTCTATAACAGCAACACAACTGTTGGCCAGTTTGGTACTTTTCCCTGAGAGAATTATTAAATAAAATGTGGAGGGTATGGCCTCAGGTGTGATTTTGAGAAAGTGGGATAAATATTTTATATAACAAATTGAACCTGAGTTTCACGATCAGTTTAGCCATTTTGCTTATGTATGCTTATCCCCAGGAACCTCTTTCTCCGCCCCCCCCACCCCCCACCCCGGGCTCTCTCTGGTCTGCAGTCAGGACAGCCCGTGTCTAGAGAGGCCTGTTTCACTGCTTGGCTGGTGGTTTTCCTTTTATAGCAAGGACACTAGCAGGGCAGCTTTAAATCAGCATACTACCACTGTCTCAGTTACACTTAGAAAATTAAACCTCCACACTGTCTAACTCAGCATGAATAAAAATATTAATGAGGACATTAAGGTTGCTCACTGCATCACTTTTCTCACATTTCCAACTAGGCATCTGTGCTACTGCATTTTAAATAAAACTGGTAAGAATGTCTAAAACCATTTTGGAGAGGACTGAACTCCCAAAGTTTTCCACAATGAAGAGTATGTGTATACCCACTGGAGCACCCTGAAGCTCCTGCCACCTGCCTGAAATTGCTTTGAAATCTCCATTTTTATCTCAAAAAGTGAAGGGAATTTTGCATTCCATGACAGGAGCACAGAGTACAAAAAGACCCAGGCCCAGAGCCACAAACAAATAATATTAACTTTGATATTAAAATGCTGTTTTGACTTACCACCACTGAATAAACTGACACTCTGGGAAGGTGGCCTTCATTCACTAGGTCCCGAGAGATACTCACACCCTGAAGTAAAACATTTGTGGCCTTTTTATTAAGAAAATAAACTAATACTATAAAACTGGCTTTCTGTTACACAGAGTATGACATTAAGTGTTTGAAAAGAACTAGAGAAATATACCTTTTTTTCCCCTTTTTTATTTTTTCTGGTCTCTCATTTTTAAAAAATGATAAAACAAAGCAGCAGGTCTACAAAGAGCTTTGACTTCAGCACTTAGTGACTGTGACATTCTCCCGGTTTCACATTACCCCTCCAATCCTTCTGTCCCCATGTGACTCGTAACAGATGGGTTGGCCTCTGCCGCTAGCATGGTAGTAAATTATTTGGGGTAGAGAAAGGTTTAGGAAGCTACATGTGTGTAAGTGTTGTCTTCTAGTTGCACTTTAATTCCATTTCCACCATGGTTTTTTTCACATTTATTCTTCTTCACTGAAGTTCTTAAACTCTCCTGTGGGATAATTTTACCAGGAAGGTCTTTGAAGGAGTGACAAGGCAGCAAGCAGTGGCAGAGCGGCATTCAGTCTAGGGAAACACGCATAGATATAGTTTCTAAATATTTGGTTTAAATCTCAGGCTTCTGCATCATGTTTATTCTGTAGCTCCTCTCCATTTATCGTTTGTCTTTTTTATTAGAAAATATATTGCTATTGTCTCCTATGAGCAACG
Organism: Lagenorhynchus albirostris; assembly: GCF_949774975.1. Lineage (NCBI taxonomy): Eukaryota > Metazoa > Chordata > Mammalia > Artiodactyla > Delphinidae > Lagenorhynchus > Lagenorhynchus albirostris. The sequence continues at coordinate 77,128,671 of NC_083097.1, read as the reverse complement.
CCAGAATTACAAGGATGACTTCAATGCTGAGTACGATGAGTATAGGGCCTTGCATGCCAGGATGGAGACGGTGGCTAGAAGATTTATCAAACTGGATGCACAGCGAAAGCGCCTTTCTCCAGGCTCAAAAGAGTATCAGGTAAACACATTTGTTCCTAGATGGACTGACTTCTGTATTTTACCTTCTTTCTTTCTCTGCCCTTCCCATCCTGAGCCACCCTCCTAGCCTTCAGAGCAAGTCCTCTCTCAGACCAGCCTCTCTGCAGCTTCTGGCCTTCATTTAGAATGAGCTAGGAAAATAAATATTGGAAATAGTTCCTGAAAATAAGTAAACATGATGAGCCTATATGTCCTCCAGTGAAAAAACTATATTTTCATACAATATGATATGTATAAAATGTATAATATATACTTACATACTTACTGTAATATAATATATAGTGTATTGAGAAAAATACAGACAACAAAATAGGAAAAACAAAAAGCAAGGTTTGGCATCAAAATATTTGACCGCATTGCCAACTCAACTTAGACTATAGCTCTTACATCTGGTGCTACTTCCCAAAATTACTATTTCGAGTAAATTTTTAAAAAAAATTTTTTTAAACCTCAGTCTGGCATAGAATATAAAGGGGGCTTAATACCACTCAGGCTTGGGGTTTAAGTGAAGAAAAGCATGGTGCTTCCAGCTTCCCGAGACTGCCATTTGTTAACAGGTATTAATCTCTTTTCACTTGCCTACATTAAGTGGTAATATTACTACAGCTGACAAAGAGCAGTAGAAGCCTGACCTGCCTACTGATTGTTCTTAGAGTTCTTAGCCAAAGGATTGATATAAATGGATGTTTCCCTCCTTGTGTATGACAGATAACTTTGTCACACTTCACAGCCGCAAATGGTGCCTCCTTCCTAGCCCACTGTTGTTCTGACAGGAACCTACATGAGAAAATGGGGTGGGTTTTCCCACAATGGGGAAACAGCCTGGGAGCATCCGTGCCCTAGAGATTCATTATGTCTTCTATTAGTGGGCCTTAATCTTTTAAACAAGCTGCCTAGAGTTATAGAAAACTTTGCCAGAGGAGTGAGTGGTTGGCAGTGCAAGAGGTCAGTGATATGGTTTTGGGTTTATTTTTTTCTATATAGTTATTTACCTGTATACCATGATTATACTTAAACTAAAATGTAATTCTAAGAATTGCTTAGTGGTTGGGAGCAGGCTCCGAAGCCAGACTGCTTGGATTTGATTCCCAGCTCTACTTGTGTGACCTTGGGCAGGCTACTTAACTTGACTGAAAATTCTCAAAATCCCCATCCATAAAGTGAGGTGATTATAGAGTTGTGCAGAATAACTGTTAGCATTTGGAAACTGCTTAGATCCATAGTGCAGGTTATGTAGTACATAAGGGTTAGCTCTCTTCCCCTACCACCCAATTTTCCTCCCGAGAGGCAATCAGTATTACTGGTTTCCATCGTATTCTTTCAGAGGTCTGTTTGACTATAAGATATATATACACAAGCAAATTCACAAATATACCATATGTAATTGAATCTAAGATGTCATCATTTATAAGATCCACCATTGTCTTACGTTCCAGTAAGTTAAGGTATGATACATTATTTATCAGATTTCATTAAAAATTCCTAGGATATAATATTCTATTTCTCCCTTATACACAAATGATACCAAACTTATAAATTGTTCTGTACTTTGCTTTTTTCACTAGACAATGTATATCTTAGAGAATTTTTTTATGTAAGCACATAAAGCACTTTCCCCTTTTTTAATGGCCTCTTAGTACTCCTTTGTATGGATTAATGGACATTTAGATTTTGTTTACTTTCTTTTGCTTTACAAACAGTGCTACAGTGAGTAACCCTGTACATGTGTCATTTCACAATTAAATCTGAAAGAAAAGTATAAGTGCTGAGTCAGTTTTGCATTTGCCATTTTAACGGCAGTTGCCAAATTGCCCTCCTTAAAGACTGTACCAATCTACAGTTCCATCATTAATATTTCCCACACCCTTGCCAATTGTGTGTTATCTGTTTACATTGCAAAGAAAAAAGTTCCCTTCTGATTTCTAATTATTAATTTTCTAGAGTGTTCATGAAGAAGTCTTACAAGAATATCAGAAGATAAAACAGGTAGGTATTATCACTGTTAGTTTTCTGACCTTTAGTTGAGAAGTGTTATGAATTCCACAGTCTTACTCCTCACTCTTTTTTTCATCCACAGTCTAGTCCCAATTACCATGAAGAAAAATACAGATGCGAGTATCTTCATAACAAGCTGGCTCACATCAAAAGACTAATAGGTGAATTTGACCAACAGCAAGCAGAGTCATGGCACTAGAGCTCTGCTTGGACCAGAAGATGTGAATAAACTTAAGCTTATTTATTTAAAATTCCAAATGAATTGCTCTCAAATTCTAAAAAATGAAACTTTGCCTGTTGGAAGTTTCAGTATTAGTAAACTTGAGTTACCTTCCCCCCCCCCGCCCCCCCGCCGCATTTTACTTTGTTTCCTTGCATTTTTGAAGCTGCTTTTTTCTGGTCCTTTTTTCCTACTTAAGACTTGTGTTTGTCAATAGAAATAATTTTTTTTGTAGATATTGGGGATCCAGTGTCTGTACTTCAAATCAATTTTTTTCCTTAAAAAACTGTGTTTGTCATTAGAAATGATTTTTTTTAGATATTGGGGATCTAGTGTCCACACTTCAGAGTTATGTGTGTTTAAAAAAAACAGTAATGTACAAGGTGAAATGCTTTTGGATAAACATAAGCCTATTTTCTGACCTTTCTTAATATGAACTCTTTGCCTTAAATGGTAGAACATTTAGAAATTTGCACAAAATACAAAAAAACTTAAAACATTGTTTTGGAGGGTTAAGAAATAGAAAGGTGTGTATGTGTATAGATCTATATACACATGTGTATATATAGTCTGACTTGATCTAGAACAGTAAATCTGCCCTGCAAATTAACCCCCCATTGCAATGGTTGCCTTAAGGTGTTTGCTAGTTGTGTACCTAGTGTGGTTAATCATTAGCTACACTGCTTCCCACTTGATTCGAGCAATGGGAAGCACATTGTGGCCTACCAGCGTCTGAAAGCGTGTGCTCGACCTGTATGTGTGCAGAGGTGGTGTGGATGTGAGCGTGCGTGAAGGAAAAAAGCTGCTACTCTCAGTAGGCCAAACGCTCAGGTGAAACAACTGATGAGTGTTACTGTAGGTTTTTTTTTCCTATCAAATTGCTACTTCTATCGTGGAAGACAAAAGCATTTCCATTTCAACAGTTTGTCAACTTTATTAATGTTGGGCAAAATTGATATGTTATGAAAATGAAACAGATCTATAGTTTGGGGCAAAATTATAAAATTAAACGTGTAGGTAACCTATTTATATACTGCTATAAAGTATTTTTTGAAGAGAGATATGCAAAGAAGCTATTACCTACATGAAATGTATATTTAAAGATTTTTTTTTTCATCCTGGGTGCCAGGAATATAAAAAAGAGTGGATATATTTAACCATAACATACTGTGATTCATCAAACAGCACAAACTTTCATTTCATGGAGTTTATCTGTTGACGTTGATTTAAACTATCATTTGTTTTATCATGTGGGAACATAAGTTATGTGGTCAAAAATATAAGGATTTTGAACTAATGTTGATTCAAGTTGTGTTGTCTTATCGTATTGTTTTTCAAAGTGCTGCCAGTTTAAAAGGGAAGCATTATGTTTACAAATATGTTTTGAAATGTTTGCCAAAATTTTGGTGGTATCTTTAATAAAGATGTTTGTCTCCAGCATCCAAAACAATAAAAAAATAAATAACTTTGTTGTGTATCACTGTAAACCAGAAAATGTTGGTGTCCAGAAAACCTGAGAGAGCGTGTAGATGAAACTTACTCTTCGGAGTTCTTCTAAAACATTAACAGGAAAGAGTAGGTAATATAGTAAAAGTATACAAAAGTATACTTTACAAAGACTGAAACAAGACCCTGTGCACTATAACTCTAACATTACCACAGCAATTTGATTTCTACGTAGCATGGACCTCCTGGGGAATTCGATTTTCTTTTAGCATTGAGATCCCTGGTGCTCTTCCTTTTACCTCAGAATTGGTACAATCATTACTAAGCGTTCACTGATATCAAACTTTCCGTTGGAAAAAAAAAAAAAGCAGTAAAGGAAACTTAATTGGGGATAAATTTGGTCCTCATATCATATGGTAGAGTCTCCTGAGGGATTTGTCTGTAGGTAATGACCTCATCGGTGTCATTTCTTAGACATCATGGCCTTTTAATCAAAGATAGTGTGCTGCTACTTGCTATGAGTGGTGGTTCTCAAAAGCAAGGTGCTTGGACCACTTGCATCACCCAAATTAGAATCTCTGGGGATAGGGCCCACATAGCCCCATTTTCATAAGTATCCTCCAAATGATTTTGCAAGCTAAAGTGTGAGAACAATTGGCTTGGAAGTAACAATAAACCTTTAGGTCTCTAAATCTCAGAGTCTTGAACTGAAGAGGTTCGGCTATTGGCTTTGGTTTTTAAGCCCCTCCCTGTCAGCAGGTGCAACTCACTTTTCCTCTCTACATCATTTGTGGCACCCTCTCAGTTGTTTCACTGCTAACGCTTATTTTAGAACTTGTTTACAAACAAGGCAAACCTTCCAGTTGGCTAATTGTTAGCCCTTGGAGCTCCTACCCATCTACATCAGCACATCTTCTGGTTTACAAATTGGGTAATAATGGAAGCTGGAGATGCTTCATGAAAATCCAGCATTGCACACCCGTAGACTCGACCACCTACCTATAAAAGCCTTAATTTAGATGTTTGTCGTGTACATTGGGCAGATCCTTGCAAAATGTGTATCTATCATCAGTTGCAAATTTGAGAGTTGTGAATCTCTGCCTCTGCTATTACCTAAGGCTGCATCTCTTTTAAAGATGGGCGTGAGCCTATTAAGATATTTATAATCATTCTTCATCTCCTACTGCAAGATTTTTAGATTCTCTCCAATAATTGCTGCAGGAATGGGTGGCCACTTAGTATCAGTTACTCTGGTAGAATTTATTTAGTTTTTTGTTTTTTGGGGGGTTTTTTGAGAGAAGTAGTAAGTGTAAAATAGCATTGTCAAGATGAGACAATGAGTTGTGTTATTATTTGCTCATCACATTTCATCTTAAGTAATTTGAAGCACTCTTGATGATTTTTACCAACAACCATAAATTAACTCCAGAATGAGCGAGCAGCTGATTTAATACAAACCCTAAATAACATTAACTAGATGTGGTTTTGTTTTATGTGAGGACTTCACTTCCTATCTCGTTGGTTATTTATTTCCCCTGGAATACTTTAGAGGGGTTAACTTTCAACTGTAAGTAGTGATAGATGTTCAGTACTTGCTCTCACAAAAGTAATTGGTGTGGTCAGTTGATATCATAGCTCCATGCATTGATTATAAAAATCCAGTATTAATTTTCCTTCATCTCTGATTGATCTTTTAACCTTAATAGTTTTCTTTTCCCTTAAAATATTTCACCTTATTCTGTAAAACAAATGCATATTTTCATGTTTGAAGCAAGGTGTTGAGATGAGGTTTAGACACAAATGGTCCATCAGTTCCGACACTCTGCTTGGTTGCCTTACCCCTTCCACTAGTGCGTCCTTTGTTTCTGGAACTTGGCTGAAACTCTTCAGCCAGTTCCTTGTCTTTCCAGCCGTGTGAGTGTTGAGTCACATATGAGTGGTTTTTGCCTTTACTACTTTTAAAGTTCTTACTGTTTATTACTTCCTAAGTGTTACTAAATCCTTTTATTCTATACCAGATGGGGAAAAATTATAGCCAGCTTTGAGAGGAATCTTTTGGGAAAAGATATTAACTGACACGACTAAATGAAGGCAACAGAAGATGTTATCAATGTTCTTTGTAACCTGACAACTGAACAAGGCTATGAGACTCATTTCAAAATATTTTGAAGTGTTAAAAATATATACATATATATCTATGCTGCTTCTCAGTTGTTCTACCCAAACCATGTTAACAAGGTAAAATGTCACAGAGACTTTTCAGTTAACTGAGCTCAGCAGCTGTGGTGGCCCCTATTGTTCTACACCAATTTCAGTTCAATAAAAATGTTAACTTTGCAATTCTGGTACTCGTTTTTCCTTTGTCTCATTTCAAGGCTCTTAATTTTGTCTTAGAAAAAAACATGCCACAACAAAGTTCTCTCTGATGCCTAATGTAAATGATCTTCCTGGGACAGAGCTATTACTTGTTGGTGACTCTAGGAAGTGGGAACACAGGGTATTTGCTCCAGGACCCCCTGCTGCCTGTTTTACAAGTGGAGGACATCCCCTCCAAAGGCAGTATCTCCTAGGGGAACAATAATCACAGCTACCATTTATTGAGGGTTTTCTGTGGGTTACACGCTTTGTATGTATTGTCCCATTTCTCCTCAGCACAACCCTGCTATCCTCATTTTATACGCAAGTAAACTGAGGCTTAGAGAAGTTAAGACACTTGCCCATCACACAGCTAGTAAACAGTGGAGACTGGGAAGCCTGACTCCAGTATCTGTTCTTAACCACTTTTCCATACTGCCACTCATATATTGGTACCTATTTAGGGTTAGGGTAACCATCACAAAGTGACAAGTCCAGTAACACCACACAGGGCTAGACTCTTGATTCAACGGAGACTAGAATGTGGGTGTTGGAGTGATACCTAATGGATCATTCTCAGTGAGTTGATTTTGTCAGAAATGATAAATTTGAAGGAATGCCAAAATACTTTTTGAGAAAACGTGTGTGTCCTTTATTTTCAAATGTGTGCTATCTTAACAGTGGGCTATTGGAAGGAGATCGGGGCAGTGCGGGTAGAGAGAAGAAGCAGGGTTACAGTCTTGGAATCACATCATTTTCTCTTCATATTAAAAGGCTGTCTCAGTAAAAGACTCCAGCTCTAAGGGGTATCCAGTGTGAATCAGACATAAGAACATTCTAGTTGGATCCTTAGCATGCAGTCTCTACAAGTTTTCCGAATGACTAATGGAGGAGGAAAGGAAGTGAGCCTCAAGTAAGCGCTAGTATTAAAAACCCAGAATGCTCAGTGCCAGCCATGATTCTGGTTGGGTTTATGAGGAGCCCCAGGAGTGAATGAGGTTCCCAATGTTGCAATTACTTCAGCAGCCCTCCCTCCCCCACTGGACATTTGACATTGTACTTGTCTTTTAACTCAACTTCTTTCCTCAGCTACAGGGTGAAAGTATGCCTTCTAACTGGGGTATGGAAGAGGCTCAATTATTGTTTGTAAAGCACTTGGGAGTTCTGAAGACCAGCAATCTGCTGAATGCAACAGGGACAGTTTGTTGGAGCACTATTTTTCTAGGTGAGGATGAGTCTGTTTTGATTGATTACAAAGGGGACAAAGGTTGAGAGAAGCTTAAGTCTTCGAGGTGGAGCGTTTGGGGTTTTATTGATGTAGACCTACACGTACCTGCCCCACTCGTTTTACCTTTCTGAGATTGGGGCCGGAGGCTGGCTGTGGCAATAGGTGGCTCTGATATTTTATGATTGCTTAATTCTCCAGTTGGGGTCAGATGATTCTGCTGTATGATGGTGGAGATGTGTTATTATTTACAACTCCTGCCTGTTTAATTCAGTGTGGTGGCCAGGCTGGTTTGTCTTGCTGTAATTAGATACTTGGGACAATCTGGGCATCTGGAGAAGGATGATAAGAATTCCTTATCTGGTCTGTGAAATACAGGAGAGTGCTTCCTGAAGCCTGAGCCCACATTATCGGCCACCATGTTTGAGAAATGACGGACTGCCTTTCTATACTTCGTGGACTCCAGGGGGCTTACAGAGTTCCACTGTGGTGCACATAGGCAGTCTCATCTCCTGCCACTCCCACTCCATGCCAGTCACAAGGGCCTGCCTTCAGGGTTTCCAGTACCCTTGCTCCGCCCACCCCCAGGCCTTACTTAGCGCTTGCAGTCCTTCTGCACCACCGGCTCTACCCTCCATCCCTCTCTCACTTAGCTAAGGCCTCCTCACCCTTAAGATCTCCCCCTTAAACATCACTTTCTCCAGGAAGCATTCTCTAACCTTTCAGACTAACTTGGGTCACCCTAGTATATGTTCTCTTTCATCTTATGCTTCTCCTTTGCGGCACTTATCACAATTATAATTAAATACTAATTGTATTATTAATTAAATAAGTTCCATGAGAGTAGAGACTGCCCTGTTCACTGGTGTGTCCCCAGCTCCTAGCCTGGTGCCTGGCATAGAGAAGGTGCTCAATAGTAATTTACTGAAAGAATGAATGAGGCAGGCTATCCATATATGTCATTTAAAATTAATGTGGCCAGAGGATTTGGATTACTGCGAAAGACTGCTGTATCATTCAGGTTTGTGTGCCTTGCCACTTTATCTTCCCGAAGTCATGATTAAGGAATGAGTTACTGATGGCAGATTGACTTTGGGAATCCCTTTGCCCTGACTAACTAACTGGACACCTTCAAAAGGTACAGCTCTTTCCAGCACTGGCATTCATACCTCTAGTCACCTCTGGAATATGAGCATCTACGTGGTCTATAATGGTTTGGAACATAAAATGAAATGGTTTAAAAACTTATTGTTTATCATAACTGACAGATAGGTTCTGGTTTCATTTCCCCACTGCTTAGGGACATGGTAGAGGATGGCAGTCTAAGCGTCTCTAGCCTGATGTTCCTTTAAATTTGACATGTGCTTTTCCTGACCTTTTTTTTAATGCCTAGCACTTCCATAACCTTCCAAGCAGTTGACATTTTGAAGATAATCAAAGGACTTTGGGATTCCTGCAGTGATAGAGCTAGCAGGGCCCGTCAACAGCACCTAGAACAAACAACTGTCTTCATTTCGTAGATGATGAAATGAAGATGTTTAAATGACAGCCACCAGAGCAGGAGGAGACCTCAGGAGCTTACACTCTTCCTAGGGAGGAGCTGAGAACAGCCCAGCAGCCACTGCTGGCAAGTGATACGAAGACAGGGAGGAGGGGGAAAGTGCCAAACTAGAGGCGTCACACCACCAGCCGTTCAGAGCACAGTCAGGCTGCAGAGCATGGACGAGCCTGCAAAGCCCTCCAGCCTCAGCTTCCCACCCTGAGTGGGGTAGTAACCTGCCTCAGATGGTTGTTGCGATCACATATATGTGGAGTGGTGCTTGACACCTAGTGAGTTTTCTATATGTATTTTTTTGCTGTTTATTTTCTAATTATTTCTTTCCATCTTTTATTTCGACTTGGAGAGTTTTGTAGCAATATACCTGACAAACAAACAGCCAGCCAGAAATGAAAACCCTATTAGATTTTCGCATAACCGTGATTGAGTCCCTGTGGTAGATAAACACAACCTCGAGCATTTCAAAGTCTCTGCTCCTGATTGCTCTGCAGAATGTTTTCTCTGTGAACTTTTCAAGCACCACATTATAGCTTCTCTTAACATCACCGCTACCAGTAACTTACAGTGCTGATGCATTTGTTCCAGACTAAAGCTTAACTTTTAATAGTCTCTCTATTAATTCTCTTTTCCACGTGTCTTCATAGGGGAGAGTTTTTAAAAGAGCCTTGTCTGTAAGTGCTTCTTGCCATCTAGTTACCAGAGGGGGTTGACAAGCTTCATTTCAGTTACGATGCTTTGGGGAAAAGTCTCCTGTGAAAATGACTCTCCCTCTTACACCTGTAAGCTTTCCCTTCTCCTCCCAAGGAATAGAGTTCATTTAAGGCAGCCTTGTCAAAGGGGTGCCAAGAGGGTCTCCAGGGCTCTCATGGCCACCTGAGCTACAGACTCTGCAGTTAAGAACAAGCGTGAGGGGGCACTAGGGACAGTGGGCAAAGCTCCTCCTGTCCCCGTTCTGCTCCCTTCCCCTCTCGGCCCCTGTTGACAAGCCTTTGTTGCTGCGGTAGCCAGTTATCACATCCCCACCTGCACTTCCCTTCTCTTAACTCACTGTTCTCACCTGAATGATCTATTATGGCCCCTCCCTTCTGTTAACCTGCACGTATTACCATTTCTTCTCTGTTTTTGGTTAACGATGAATTGGCTTATCAATAGTGAGAAGGCCAGTTCAGAACCAGGGACCTACAAGCAAGACATGCAAAGTCTGGAAGTAAAGTTGAAAATGCCTTGCAGCGTAGAGAGCCAAAAATGGAACATGGAGTCCTACACCCCGGGGCTGAGACCTGGTTCTGAGATTTACCAACCTGAGACCCAGGGCAATTTGCCCAAACTCCTGAATCTTCCTTCCATCACCACTGGTAGGTTGGGATAATATCTACACACCATGGTTATATTAGAATGAAACAGAAATTGTTGCATCCAACTAGAGGGACTGGGTAGGGCAATCTCACAAACCCACTTTCGTGGCTGTTTCTGTCCCCAGAGATGAGATCTCTGGCAAGTCTCACAATTCCTCTAGGACAGCTACTCTTAGATGGTTAAGTCCTGTGGTCACTTTTAGCATAGGTCTGATTTCAGGAACTAGTAAGTCCAGTCTGGTGTAATAGCCAAAACTCTGAAATGCATTTAAAATTAAATCTTCTCCCTTCTTCCAGCTTCGGGCTGATTTAGGCTGGAAGCCAAGTGCTTCTTGCCACCCTCCCCCCTCCTCCCACCTCTTGGCACCTCCCAGGGCTGAAGGAACAGAGGGCAGGGGGGAGGCATAAGGGGAAGGAAAAGGCCTATTTGACGGCGCCTCTGAAACCTGCCCTTGGCTGCTTTCTAGGCATTGTCAGAGCCCGTCCCCCTTGCCTGGGACAGCACCCTGCTGAGCTCTCCAGCCTCTCAGGGTGTTTTCAGGGCATCTCCAACAGCACACCCCCGACCTCTTCAGGCAGGAAACTAGCAGCTTAGAGCCCTTTTCTGAAGAACCAGGCCAGCATATGCCAACTAGAGGTGTTTGGTCTCTCATCACCCTCCCACCCCAGCCGCAAACAAAAGTAAGCACTTCAGGCCTGCTACCTATGCAGGTGTAGTGACCTCCAAATGCATCCTCCACTCTGGTGGAGGACTGGAGGTTTCTCAGACATAAATCAGTTTCCAGCCCCCTCTGTGACCCCTAAGCTTGCAGAGTCACAAAGCAGGTTTTCTTTTTCTTTTTGACTGTATAGAAGAATGATTACATGTAAAAAGCTGTACATATTTAACGTGCACAATTCAATGAGTCTGAGGATAAGTGTATACCGTGAACGCAGCAAGGCCACAAACGTACCCATCACCTCCCAAAGTTTCCTCTTGCCCCCGTTATTATCATTATTTGTGTGTGTGTACATGCACGGGATAAAAATATTTAACAGAAGATCTATCCTCTTAGCAAATTTTAAGTATACAGTATTGTTAGCTATAGGCACTGTGCTGTATAGTGGATCTCAGAACTTATTTCTCTTGCATAACTGAAACTGTGTTCCCTTCGACCATCACCTCCCCATCTCCACCTGACCCCCACCTCAGGCCCTGGTAATCACCGTTCTACTCTGCTCCTATGAGTTTGACTATTTTAGATTCTACACATAATTGAGAAAACATAGTATCTGTCTTTCTCTGTCTGGCTGATTTCATTTAGCATAATGTCCTCCAGGTCCATTCATGTTCTCACAAATGGAAGGATTTCTTTTTTAAGGCTGAATAATATTCCACTGTATGTATTTACCACATTGTCTCTACCCATTCATTCGTCTGTAAACATTTAGGTTGTTTCCATATCTCAGCGATTGTGAATAGTGTTGCAATGAACATGGGAGTACAGGTGTCTCTTTGTGAACTCAATTTCAATTCCTTTGGATAAACATCCAGAAGTGGGATTGCTGGATCATACGGTAGTTCTATTTTTAATTTTTTATGGAATTTCCACACTGTTCTCCACAGCGGCTGCACCAATTTGCATTCCTGCCAACAGTGCACCAGGTTCCCTTTTCTCTGCATCCTTGCCAACATCTAAGTGGTCTCCACGAAGCTGCTCTCATTAGCCTGTGGTGAGGGGAAGCACACTCTCAACGCTCCATAGAAACCCTCTGATTTCCCACATGAGCTGACTGCTCCACATCAAGCCCTTACGCCACTGTGGAGCCAGAAGCTAAGGAGAACGAAACCTCTACAAGCCCAGCATCTTGCTTTGGGGGTATGATGTTATGGGGGTAGATGCCATCTATTGTCTTGTGACTCCATCCAAAGCTGTCAGAAAGAGTCCTGTGTTAAACCCTGTCATATATGCTCTTGAGTTCCTCAGTCACAGCGTTCGTGCATTCATCCAATAGTTACGTGCACTAGGCATGGTGCTAGGTGGTGGGAATGTACCAGTGAACAGGACAAATGCGAATTACACAAATTATTTGATTCCAATTGTGGTAAATGCTGCAAAATAAATCTCTGAGAATGAATAATAAGGGGACATAGGGCAGTGAGGGAATGGGGCAAGGCCTCCCCGGGGAACTGGCATGGAAACTAATACTTGAAGGATGAGAGGAGTCAGAAGAGAGGGAAACATACCAGGAAGAGAGAACATGTCGGAAAGGCCCCAGAGGAAGGCCTTTAGCACTCACTGAATGCATGTTTATGCAAATCACTTCTCATTCACAAGAGCCATTTAAGGTCTGGCTTTTTTGGTGTTGAACTTGTTCCCTCAGGTGCTGCTTTGTCCTTGCTAAGCATTTCTGGGGAGATGAGGCCCAGAGGTGCCCTGACATGGTTCCCTCCTGAGAACCACTGGAGGCTATTGCCTATCAGATGCATTTGAGTACTTGAGGTTCTTTCCTGGTGGCCTTCTCATGTGGCTACTAAGTTCTGAGGAAAGTTTCCAAAATAGACCTCAGTTTAGTAGCCAGTGGCTCCCAAAGCGGTCCGTGAGTTTTCCCATGGGAAGGTCTGGACTGGGGAGGAACAGTGGCTGCTCTCCCAGGGGTCGGTGAGCCCACCGTCTCCCCGGAGGCCGGAGGCTGGTGCAGAGTGTGCACACGGGGCGCCACGACTGGCAGGTGCCCTCCAGCGCTGGAGGCATTTGGGGCTCTGGTGAGGAGCCTTGGCCACGTTGATAGAGCCCTATCAGCTAGAGGCAGGTTCTCTGAGGAAGAAAGAAACAACATCTGTACTATCAGAAGTGCCAACCCGTCACCTCTGTTGTCAGCAGCCAGGGGAACCATCCGTGTGGTGTGGCTCTAACAAGGGAATCAGTGGGCAAGCAGGAAACCAAAACAAGAGTGGTGAGAGAAGATGCCCAAAGGACAGGGAAGCTGAAAAAGTGCTTCCGGGAATAAAATGAGGTAAAGCAGGGAGGCGAGGTGGACGCCTCCTTAAAGACCACTTTACGATGTACAGTGCTTTGTGCCTTTGCTGAGCACTTTCTCAGCTGTTCACAATTGATCCTCCCTTTAAACCCTTTATAGCGTGGAGTGGGACATCCCACCGAGAACAGGCCAGAGGATGACGTGGTATCAGCTCTAGAACAAGAATACAAATCTTGTTGCCCTACTGCACCCCACTTCCTGTCAGTGTGCCTTTGCCCTCCCAGACTTGGCGCTGATCCCCAAAATTTACCTGGTGACAGAGGAGCCCCAGTAAGGCCTCCTCACAGCCCACTCGTGTTCTGCCTTCTTGAAACTGTTTTTCCTCTAAGTGTACTGAAGTGAACGAACCTCTTTTTACAGAAGGTAAGATATCCATTTCCTTAGCTGTGCTCTGGGCCAGCGACTCCTCGTTGCCTGGGCTCCTTCAACCAGGTAAATACCTCAGTCTGCTCTGAAAATGCCTTCTTCTCTGCTAACACCACCCTTGAGCTCGTGCCATTCCACAGATTTCTGATGGTGCTCCCAGGCTTCCTCCACTATTGCAACCATCCCCTCCGTCTGTATTCTGCCCAGAGATGGGGTGCACTGCATCAGAGCCGGACCAAGTGTCCACCTGAGTGGGAACAGAATCTTAAAGGACACTTCTAAGCAAATCAGTTTCACCAGATTATCTTTCTAAGTCACTGACCATGACTGTTACGGTCATTCGATGAAAAAATGAAAATTTGTCCTTTGACTTTTCTTTTGTTAAAAAAAAATTATATCTACTCTTGCAAAAATTTCAAACAGTACCTAGTAAATAAAGTAAAAAGTAGAAGACCCCTGTTCTCACTCACCTACCTTAGGCTCCAGAGGGAGCCACTAACGGTACATATGCATGCACAGTTTTTTCTTCTGTTCAAATAGGATATCAAACTATAGGTCTGCAACTTAATTTTTTTACTTAACAACATTGCTTGAACATTCCACGTGAGCCCCTGTTGACTTCTTTCATTCTTTTTAACAACGGCATGGTATTCCACTGTTTATATCATAATTTTATAATTTAATCACTCCTGATTGAGAGTCAGATTATTCCTAGTAAGGGAAAACTGAAATCATCACCAACAAAACCAAATAAATGCTGTTTGTTCAACTGAATGGTTTAACATTTTAGTCACTATCCCTGCTGACAATCCCTACCTTGCCTCACTCACTAAATCCTTTTAAAGCATGAGAAAAACACAAAATACAAAGACTGTTTACAGGATTTTCAGAAATAATTTACAAATGTAAAAATTTTAAATATTGTGCATCAGTTTCTAAAAGTGATCAAGGATATTTTGTTTCTTGAATTCAGCATCCTTTGATGCTATGAATGAGGAGAGAAGAAAAAAGGTTAATTTCCCTACTGAAAATTTTGGACTATTACATCATATTATATATTATATTGTATGTTTATTTTATATGTTTATATGTTTAGGATTTACAATAGTTACATTGTTCTTTAACCATAATTTTACGTGCATTTGGTTTAGCTCTATAGTAAACAAATTCTAGGCTCCACCTCATCCTTTAACACTATGCCTTCCCCTTTCCTGAGACTTAATTTTGATTCATCTTGTGGTTGACTAGACTTTGTTGTCCACTTTTTTCTCTAATTGAATACCTCTGTTGAGAAATCTGAGGTCAGCCTGCTCTTTTCCCCCTTATAGGAAATTTGCTTTTTCTGCGTAGATGCCTAGGAATTCTTACATTGTCCTTAAATTTCAGTAACTTGACTTACATGGCATTGTGTTATTCTGTGATCAGTTTTTCCCCCTGAAATCTCTTCATCTGCAGAGTCAGATCATACTTTTTATCAGTGGAGTTTAATTTTATTTTTGACGTTTTTATTTCCTGCTGCATTTGTTCTGTTCTCTACTTCAGGGATACCATTATCTCATATGCTGACTGGATGCTGTCTGTCTTTAATAACTGTCATCTTCTTTCTACTTAATTTCATTTATTTGAGTTTTCTTCATCCTGCAAATGCTATTTTAGTCTCTCTAGTCTGACCTCTGCTTTGCTGAATACGTTTTCAACATCTGTTCTAATGTGATTCTCATTTCTAGGATATTTTTATTATCTTCAATTTCTTTCATAACTCTCAGCTTACTTTAACTTCTTTTGCTTATTCTTCTTTGATCTCTTATATTTCATTTTCAAATTGTCTTTAAAAAGATGTATTTTTCTTTTATTTCTTTGGGAGTGGAGATAGATACACATCTGAGATGATTTGGTTTGCTGGAAGAATTCTTTTTTTTTTTTTTTTTTTTTGCGGTACGCGGGCCTCTCACTGTTGCAGCCTCTCCCGTTGCAGAGCACAGGCTCCGGACGTGCAGGCTCAGTGGCCACGGCTCACGGGCCTAGTCGCTGCGCGGCATGTGGGATCTTCCCAGACCAGGGCACGAACCCGTGTCCCCTGCATCGGCAGGCGGACTCTCAACCACTGCGCCACCAGGGAAGCCCTGGAATAATTCTTTTTAACACTAATCTTCATCTGCATTCTGATTGTTGAGTTTCTTGCCCCTTTTCGTTTTTTGTTTGTTTTTTAAATTTGCTTTTGGGTTATTAGTATGCCTAAGGCTACATGAAAACATAGACTCTGCTCTGAAGGGAATGCACTTGTCTCCTGGCTTGGAGAGGAGGGTAGTTATGGAGGGGAGTCGGTGGGTAAGCTAGGGCAGCTACAGGTTTCAGATTGGGTCTGATTCCTCAGTTTTTAGCCATATTCATCATATTCTCTTGAGTGAGTAGATCACCCAAGCACAATGTCAGTAAGGATCATGAGAGACTCTGGCTCTATCTTTTGTTTGGTTATTTCTGTTTATTTGTAGTTCCTTGTTTGAATCTGATCAACCACTGCAAATCTGGTTGCCATTACCACTTTTTCATCCTCTCTGCCTTGCCTCCTAAATAGGAATTCTATTTGGGGGAAAAATAAATATGTCTTGCTCAATAACGTCCTTCCATCTGTCTACCATCCTCTCTGCTCTACTATGTAGAACAATCCCCCAGAGGGTGCATTTCTCTTGTGTCCCAACCACACCTTCAGTCCTTGCTCTGAGTAAAAGAGTAGCACCTGGGCCCCTTATAGCACTCACTGTGAGAGAAATCTGAATGCTAATTGGAACCCAGAAGGTGTGTCTCAGCTTTCTATACCCTCCCTTGATTCGGTCCCGATTCACTATTTTGGGCAGATAATGTGATTTGAGATTTTAGCTATTTCCTAGTTTCATTGCACATGGACATTTTCTATCAAAATTTCATCGTTTTAAATTTCATCCCTTTTGTAGGTTTCATGGAAAGAGGTAAAGAATATATAACTTTACACTACCATCCTTTAGCTAGAACATTATTTTTTTCTTCAAACTCTTTAGTTAATAGGCTCCCTGGATTATAAGCATTTTGCTTCACTTAGTTTCATTCAAAAATTTTTATTGAGTAGATATTAGATGCAAAACAGTATGTAAGATGCTGCTTAAGGTATAAAAATGAGTAAGACTCCAAGACCTACTTTCAAAGAACATATAGTATAATGTGGGTAAGATGAGAAATCTATAAGCAACAATAGTGAGATGCATTAAATGGGGTCAGTGAATGACCACATTATGATGGTGATAATGATGATGAAAGGCCCTATGGAGAGTATGATCACACCTCTGAAAGGATGATAAAAGTTAAAAGGAAAGAGAAGAACTGGTGGGCAACATTCATCCTAAGTAACTTGAGGTAGGGTGTTATGATGACAAGACAATGGGCTTTACAATACAGACATGGGCTCACCTCTCAGATTGTACAATTACTTTACGCCCTCAGTGAAATCACTTCTCTCTGATCGTCAGTTTTGTCTTTGTTAAAATACTCAATGCTTCCAAACTGTTGTCAGAATCAAATGGAATAATGCATGCCAAGGTCCCTGCACAGTGCCTGGCTCATAGTAAGTGTTCCATAAATGTTTATTTTCTTTCTGAATTAACTCTGTTTATCATATTTCATCCTTTCATTGCCATATCTGTTCTGTCATATTAACTATTTAACACAGAGGAAGATTGTTTTTTTTAAAGCTGAGTGTTCTTATGCCCTTGTTAATTCCATCTGCTATATAATTGTATAACGCAACTATATCATTGCTCTGTTAACCTTATCTCTAAAAAGATCAAATGAGACAATCATGAAAGTGTTCCTCAAACTGTCAAGTAATAGCTGGTGTAAGGAAATGGTATTATCATAATGTACACTTTATCTTATATTCTGTCCTTTTAAAAGAAATCCCAACCCCTCCTTTGAATGGGACGTGCCTGTAACAGATTGGAACTGGGCTTACCCTGGTGTGTATTTAGACAATTTCTCTACCAATTCAAGGCCATATCTCTGAGAATATTTAGCATCTGCTTGAGGCTGGTTTAGAACCTCGCCAGTGTTTTCCATAGAGGTGCAATATTATACACATAAAAAAGAAAATAGGTCAAAATCTCCTGTAGTTGTGCTGCCTGGTTCCTCGGCTAAAGGTCATTCTTAATCCTCCTGCAGCTCCCAGAACACTGTGTGCAGTGTGTTTTTAAAAATATTCCAGGAAGGAAATGGCTTCTTGAAAGAAAAGCAGGGAACACGTTTTTATTGGGAGCAAAGGACCCCAAATGTTTCACAATTCCATTTAAGACACTGCAAAGATGAGTTCTAGGGAAACTTCATGGTGGTATTTTTCCTATAGTTAAATTTGGAGACCACATCCCTGGATAGAACCATGGCTGGGACTTTAACCATTATCCTTCTGTGAAAGGGGATGGAAAATGAGAGGATTCCAAGGGCCAGTGTCACCACACCCACATGCAGAGAATGGTATTAGCGTGGCTGGAGAGTTTCTGAGCTGAGACTACGCCACTTCTCAGAAACATAGAAACCCAAAGGAAGTCTGAGAATGCCACAGGGCACACTCAGACTGCTATGAAAGACATGCACTGAACAAAGGGCACAGATAACCGCGAGGCCAACCTGGAGGGCTGCCCCCTTGGCATTCCCACTTCTCAAGAGGAGCAGCAGCTGCTCCCAGACCTCTGCCTTCAGCCAACCAAGTCCATCTCCCAGAGACACTGGCAGTTCCTCCATCACCCAGAGTACTGTCCCCCAGTTAGATGATACGGTATTCAGAAACGCAGTTATTTTCAGAAGTAAATTTTTTGTTCTCTGAATATGATCTCATTTCCACATTTCCTAAACCTACCATACAACTTGAATTCCCTTTTTTCTATTCATAGCAGTTCCCTCATCCAGGTTTGACTCAACGTTTATCAAGGGATGTGCCGCAACCTCAGACATTTGTTTGGAAATACTGTGTGACTCAGGAACAAATGAGTAAGTAAACATGAGCACACAGGTATCATCCCTTTGATTTACTATCCTTTATTTTCTAAAAGGGATGCTTCTTTCTCCAGGTATTAGCCAATAAGACATACAAAAACAAAACTATATGTATCTACATACACAGACACACATAATACATGTATGTGTACATGTATGTATATACAATTTGGCTGATGCCAATACAATTTACTGCAAAAGTTGTACACATTAAAAGAAAAACATTGTAGCAACATCTCCTAAAAAAAAATGATGCCAAAATTAAAACCTATGTCACTGAAAGGTTAAAGTATATTACTTCTAAGATCTGTTAAATCCTTTTGCTTCCTGAAGCATACATTCTGTATCAGTATTGCTTCATTGTGGACATCAGTACCTTCTTTGCTTCCTTTAAGCCCCTAAAATAAAACTAGCTCCCCCAAACTAAAATAGTAGGTTTTGTTTTTGTTTTTACTCATGTGGGGGAGTGACTGAAAAAGTGTTCACTGTGAAATTAGTAAAAACACCTTGTTTGGCCCACACCGAGTGGCTGCCCCAGGCCTGGGACCTGGGGCCGAAATTGTACAAAACAGCCCCACCTGGGCTTATTTTGACGCCTGAGCCCAAACATTCCTCGCCTCTTTCTGTTCCTGTTCTCTGTCACATCTTAATGTGGGCCTTAGCTTACCTTTATCTTGCTGTTAGCCCACTGTTTTACTAGCCTTCTTGGCTTCCCTAAGGGCCCTGGAAACCCTCACATAAAGTCAAGATGACTCTAAAAGTTTATTTGGACATGTACTCTAAAACCTTGACCAGCTGTTGTAGGGATATCTGGTCACCTTAGCAAAAGCACAAAACAAGTATACATTGCCTCTAGTTCCCAAATGAATTTTACCTTTATTTCTTGCCATTAAACAGAAGAATGCCATTTGGAGCGAAGCTGTGAAAGTTGGGTTTATATGTAGATACACCAAGAAGATACAAGTAATGCTGTTCATCATAATCCATGTGCCTGTCCTTTGGACCAGAAGCAAAGAAGCCACCCTGGTGGGAGTGCTTACCTTGGGTCCACAGACACCCAGGGGGCTCTTAGATGGTATTCCGGGGATCTATATATTTGGATGGGAGAAAGACCCACTCATTTATTTTCACTAACCTGTAACTTAAAATTTAGTATTTCTTTCAATTATGAAGATAGGCAACAAAGCATATTAGTTACCTGTGACTTTGTCACCAACCATTGTTGTCAATACCTTGAAATACCATTAACATTCATCACTACTTTGAAGGTACAGTACTTACTAAACCCACCAATACATCTTATTTCATGTATTAAGAAGCAACTATGTTACTTTATCACTCATTTTTTATATGTTTGATAACTATTCTTCAGTATAATTGGTTTCCTTAGTATCCTATGAATTCTGTTTTATACTTTTAAGAACATCATTCTAAGAAGTGGTCCATAGGCCCTACCAGACTTCCAAAGGGGCTATGGCTTAAAATCAAAGATTGAGACTCTCTGCACTAGGGTTTCACAGACAAATGTGAATTGTTGATTTATGAATACATCAATCACAATTGAAACATGGTGGACGATAATGACCAATGTTTACGGAATTTGATTTAGGCATGGGCTTCTACCAGGTGTTCGACCCTCCTGGGTCAAGAAATTTCAATGAAAGGGTGAAGAGAAAGAGAACCTATTGTCAGCAAGCTTTCGGAACTGCAAGGCAAGCCATTGCGTAACTATAGGCTTGATTCACTGGTTAGCCTCCTTTATTCAGCTCGCTGAGATTACAATATTCCTGCCTCCAAGGGTGATTATAGGTTACTAGGCCTGCAGGTTCAAAACTGCCCTCTGCAGCTATTCGTAAATTCCTCTGACTCTTTATTCATTGTCTGTTGAGTTCCCTAGTCCTTTGCCCTAGAAGTTCTGGCTTATTACTCTGACTTACAGTTTTACTTAGAATTTTACAACGCAAGACGGTTCTTTGTCTTCAGCAGAAGTTGACTCCATATAGTCAGGTCCTACTGGACTTGAGAAGTTTCTTCCCTTAATTTCAGCTGATTCATATTCTCAATGGCTGACTCAGCATCATGACTCAATAATGACAATAGCATTCTAAACTGACGAAATTTGAAGAGAACCGTGGACAGAAATAGATGGGGAAAACATGTAAAACAAGTGACAGGAATAAAAGAAATACCAAATGAATGACTACCACTGTTCCTCTGTCTTGGAATAAAATAGAAACTTTACTAATAATAACACATAATTTGCATTTGAGTAGAGCTTTTATAGTCATTATTTTGTTCAATGTCCAAAACAACTCTGTAAACAGTTACAAAAACTGAATCTCAGAAAACCCATAGGCCCCAGACTAAAAAGTGGGGCACCAGCCAGGGAAGGGGGCTAAGCTTTCTACCCTTGGGGCATGGGCTTCTCCTCACAACACAAAATCTGAAGAGCCCAGAGCCCTTGAGGGTGCAGATCTAGGAAAACCAAGTAAATAAGACAAACAAGAACTGTGTGCTGATTGAAAACTAAATGACACTGGGGGGCGCAAAATTGTAAACATAGGCACAAATCCCACGTTTTCTTGAGAGAGTTCCTAATGTTTATAGTACTCGTTGAAGATGGAAAAGGACTGAGAAGCATTATTGGCCATTCTAAGGAAAAGAAAGAAATGATAATGTACATGGAAGATAGGATCCAGCAAAAGAAACTAGAGGTCAAAAACAATTGAGAATCTACTTTAAGTTATATTTCAATTTTTAACAAGTTTATTGCTGATATATTCATAGGTTTGGTTTATAATTATAACTGCATTACCCACTAAGCAGTATGATCTATGATACAAATAATAATGCCTTGAATTTTTAAAATATACTTCCTATATAGTTTTCTGAATAACATCTAACAAAAAATATTATGTGGCATTCTTTGATTTTATACAAAAATAAGGGAATAACTTCAGGTTTTGGTTATTTGTATCTTGTTTTTTAGTGATCTCTTCCCCAACTACAGGGAAACCTTAATGCTCATAAACAGAAAAGGGGGGAAAAAAAAAAGGATGGTGGGCCCTGGCTGGTTTCTAAGCATTTTGCATACAAGCCTACACAGGTTTCCAGATCCTGATTTGAATCTCAGGGGCCAGAGTTGTGTGTGTTCCACAAAAGGCCCTTTGAAAACATTCCTTTCCCTTCCTAGTCTGACAAAGCCCTAGAATGACTGACCTTTGAGGGACAGACGCATTGGTTTGGCCTGGCCTCTGCTCTCCCATGAAGGACTGTGAGCCGTGCTCATCTGCCTGGGATCTGCTGCCTACTTCCTCCATTATATTTAGCTCTTCAGTTATTTTCCTAATGAGCTGTCTGTTTGCCTCCAGCCTTCCAGCCAGAAAATGTGTGTAAATCATACACTAAGTACCCAGTGCTTGGGACCTACAAGGAACCGTTGTATACATTTTGAAACCCACCCACTCTAGAGTTCATGCTGGGTGTGTCTCTTTATTCTGTTTGCCCTGTGACTGGACAAGAACACTGCTCTCGAGCTGTCCCCAGCCTCGCACCTTCCTCCTCTCAAATGACCATCCCCACAGCCGCCCTTCCCCACCTCACTAGGAGTGCTAAGGTAGCTAACAGGCAGACCAAGGACGTGCAGCAACAGAGAGAGAAAGTAAAACTTTAAAATATTTTAATCAATCAGGTAGTTACCATAGGAGACTCTTTTACACTTATGTTGTGGCTTGGAGTAGTCTTTATTTTGAATTACGTGTGCTGAGGGAGAATGAATCTCAATATTTTTGATTTGTAGGGACCCTATAGCCATCATCAGGCCCTGCTTTCTCATGTCTGACAGATTGGTTTTTGCTTCCCCCACCCCCCAGTGAATTTCCACCCAAAGTTGATGTGACTCAGGGAGTTCAGTCCTGCTGGAAATCTGGGACTTGCTGAGCCTCGATCTGCCTTAATATGAACTGTTTACCTCCTCTGGTTCCACCTTTCCACCCCAAAAACCTAAGGAAATTGTAGAAACCCAGTACATTCAGTCTTCAAAGCCAAATGATATTTTTGGTGGTGGTTCACGATCTATTTTCATGGAGTTGATGAACACCACAATATACAAGGTTATCTCTTCACATATGTAAAACAGTGCATGACTCTTACCTCTCATGTCTCCTGAAAGACTTATGTGCATATTTTAATTAGGTCCCATAAGACCCACTACATGAAATGGAGATTGACATTTTTTTTTAATATCTTTATTGGAGTATAATTGCTTTACAATGTTGTGTTAGCTTCTGCTGTATAACAAAGTGAATCAGCTATACGTATACATATATCTGCATATCCTCTCCCTCTAGTGTCTCCCACCCTCTGTATCCCACCCCTCTAGGTGGTCACAAAGCACGAAGCTGATCTCCCTGTGCTATGCAGCTGCTTCCCACTAGCTATTTTACACTTGGTAGTGTATATATGTCCATGCCACTCTCTCACTTCGTCCCAGCTTACCCTTCCCCCTCCCTGTGTCCTCAAGTCCATTCTTTATGTCTGTGTCTTTATTCCTGTCCTGCCCCTAGGTTCTTCAGAACCACTTTTTTTTAGATTCCATATATATGTGTTCACATACGGTGTTTGTTTTTCTCTTTCTGACTTACTTCACTCTGTATGACAGACTCTAGGTCCATCCACCTCACTACAAATAACTCAATTTCATTTCTTTCTATGGCTGAGTAATATTCCATCGTATATATGTGCCACATCTTCTTTATCCATTCATCTGTCGATGGACACTTAGGTTGCTTCCATGTCCTGGCTATTGTAAATAGAGCTGCAGTGAACATTGTGGTACATGACTCTTTTTGAATTATGGTTTTCTCAGGGTATATGCCCAGTAGTGGGATTGCTGGGTCGTATGGTAGTTCTATTTTTAGTTTTTTAAGGAACCTCCATACTGTTCTCCATAGTAGCTGTATTAATTTACATTCCCACCAACAGTGCAAGAGGGTTCCCTTTTCTCTACACCCTCTCCAGCATTTATTGTTTGTAGATTTTTTGATGATGGCCATTCTGACCGGTGTGAAGTGATACCTCACTGTAGTTTTGATTTGCATTTCTCTAATGATTAGTGATGTTGAGCATCCTTTCATGTGTCTGTTGGCAATCTGTATACCTTCTTTGGAGAAATGATATTTTTTATTTTAAGACCTAGGAGGTGCTATGTAACCAAGCTCTCCCTAAACCTTGAAAACCAGTCTGCACACCAAGGTGGAAAAGCCCACCACCTCTATGTCCATGAGAGTGAACTCGGATGGGCAGCAGATGCTGTTCTTAAGTGGTTTTCTGCTCGACGCAACACCAAAGGGTGAAAGCAATCTAGAGAAGATCCAGGGTTGGGCTTCCCTGGTGGCGCAGTGGTTGAGAGTCCGCCTGCCAATGCAGGGGACACGGGTTCGTGCCCCGGTCCGGGAAGGTCCCACAAGCCGCGGAGCGGCTGGGCCCGTGAGCCATGGCCACTGAGCCTGCGCATCCGGAGCCTGTGCTCCGCAGCGGGAGAGGCCACAACAGTGAGAGGCCCGCGTACCGCAAAAAAAAAAAAAAAAAAAAAAAAAAAGATTCGGGGTGGATTTAGCAACTATTGGATATTGTAAAATATTGTGTGAGTGTTTGATTTTTAAAAAGCTTTGATATGTTGATGTATAAATCTGCACAAAAAGTAAACCAGGTGGAGAATGTACATCTTTCAGAGGACTCACAACAGCATTTCTTAAAAAAACAAACAAACCAAAAACCTCAGTACATTGTCCAGAGCATTTAAAGTATAGTGTAGATTTAAAATTTTAATTTAAGAATAGTTTTGAAAAAATAAAACTATATGCAGAAGACCTAATGATTTGATTTGCAGTGAGCATTTTAAAATTACATTTTCACACAACCGATCCATCCCCGGACCCCCAACACCCCACCTCTACCTATTCTTTCCCTTGTAACTTTATGTTGGGCAGAAATGAAGGGACAGAAGTTGCAAGGTCTACTTGATATTACGTGCCTACTTCTTCTCCTCCTGCCCTGACAGGAAGAAATCATGAGGCTGGGATTTGGTAAACATGAGGTTTTTGCTCAGTGCTCTGGGGAAGGTAAACCCAAGCTCTGGCAGAGGGGAAAATGCCTCCCGGCTTCCAAAACTGGACAGTCAGGCCTAGTTTGATCCACGGGATCCAGCTGCACCGAAGTAAGCCTGGGTGGCCACACTGTGGCCACATCAAAGCAGAACACCAAGCAATTTGGGGACATTTCCCCTGCAAGTTTTGGATGGAGATGCGAATGGGAGGAGAGGCTGTGACAGCCCCAGCCTCTTACCCTTCAGGTCCCGGTCGTCTCAGGACCTCCAGGATAGACTGCTCCCCTCTGTGGTTTGGGATTCGCTTGTTGAGACAAAGAGTGTGTTCAGCCTCACACACGAATGAAGAGCAAATGAAGAAGTAAGCCTCACTGACCACTGCTTCCCCAAGAGATCGCTCTCCCATGCCCCTCATGGAAAGCCCTCCACAGAAAAATCAATCTTCTGGTCTTTCAATCTGCCCCCTGTCCTAGTCAGAGGTTGCCAAGCATTACGGGGGGCTCCTATCACAAAGCAAACAAGGCCTGAGAGGCTGGAAGGAGAGAGAGAGCTGCTCTTTAAAAGCTTGTAAATGCTGTTATAGTTTTAAAACCACTTACTGAAGAGGTGAGTTATTTTCTCCTCCTCCTTCCCCAGAAGCACAGCCATTAAGGTTACCTGGAAACCTGTCCAGGAAGCATGTGGCAAATAGCAACCATGCAATAAAAACACCCGCATCTGTCATCTAATAGGAGATGGTATCGGCAAGGTCATATTTGGGTAGAGGAAGGAGAGGAAACCTAATTAGTTTGCAGGCCCTGGCTATTCGGAGGGACGGTTCACATGTGCACTTGGAAAGGGGGCTCTGTTCTTAGCTTGGCAGGGAGGGCACTTGACTTTGGTCTAAGTTGGAAACGAGAGAGATTTGAGATCAGATGCTCCTCATATGGAAGACTACCCTGTGGAACGAAGAAGCACAAGAAGAATAAAAAGGAGTTAGCAGACACTGCCTCCGCTCTGCAAGAACTTCCAATCTGTTGGAGATGTGATGGACGTGGAGAATGACCTGAGAACATTGCTTTTTAAGTTTCAAGAGCAAAATAATATAGTAGAAAGGGGTATCTACTGGGGGGACAAGAAGATTTCATAGTGAAGGTGATTTTGAATAGTCTTGAGTGACAGTGAGGACAGCAAAGAAGGTGGGAGAAGAGACGGGGAGGGTAGCTGCCATGGTATGTGAGCCAGGCACATGTGCTGAGGAGATGGAACAAAATCACTACAAGATGTGTTGAGAGAATGGAAAATGTATAGTGTTGTGGATCTAGATGTTTTTGTTCCCATGATTGTAGGGGTAAGAAGGGATGATGACTCCTCTGTCTCTTCATAACCTTAGCTCCAGACTCAAAAACACCCTTCACATTATGAATGCCATGAAAGCTCTTTTTCTGTTTTTGTCTCTTTTTTTTTTTTTTTTTGCTATTTCTAAAGAGCTTATTCCTAATGTGTATATCATTTCCAACCAACACCCTTTCTATGTCAGATGAGGTGATAAAAGTTGTAATTATAGAGAAGCAGAAAAGTGTGACTCAGCTATTTCCCCACGCGGTCTTGACCAAAGATGCAGGGCTTGGGGAACTACAGCTGGCATGAAAGAAGCAGCAGGGAGAGGAGACCACTGAAAAAATGGTGTGTCAGTACTTGCTGCATCCATCCCCTTTGCTTTACCCCAGAATATATCCTTTTTCTGATTCAGCATGAAGAACGGTAGCTAATGAAACTCTGTAATTCTGGAAGGTAAGCTATCTGAAAACTTGTGAAAAATCAGCTGAAACCAATAACGCGAGCTGTGGGACAATCCCTGGGCTTCCCAGTCAACAGTCATCAGCTCTATCAGGGACATCTGTACGAGTCACTAAAACATGGCCACAGTTACTTGGAAATGAGAAACCATGGAGAATCGGACACTAAAAATATCACCAGGAAATCTCCACAATGCAAACAATCCTCAGGAAGAGAAGACAGGTGCATGATAAAAGCCTGGCTGACATGCCACACTCCTCTCAAATTACAGAAAATCAATGCTGTCAACCTGAGAATATTGAGCAAGAGTCCAACCAGCCTCTCGGCCTATGCGTTTCACAAATGCCAGATGCATCAGGCACCATCACCCAGAAAAGAACACTCACCTGAGCGCTGGGGAATGCGGCGTGGGCTCGGCAAGCCTTCTCGAATTGTAGGGGGGCACCTGACCTCAGCTCCTCTGAAAATGGAACGAGGCACTTAGGCCAGCGCCTGGTCGTCCCAGCCACCTTGCAAAGGATAAGAGACAAAAGTTTAAAGGCATGAATTGGAAGACATAGTTGCACCTCTGACATACCATGGTCTCGGGAGGTTTATCTGAGCCCTCTAGGAGTTTCAGTTTCCCCATTTCCAAAATGATGTAGAATAGACAACGTGTGTGTGTGTGTGTGTGTGTGTGTGTGTGGCCTGACTGTTCTCTACTGCCCTGATGCATTGGGATCAATCATAATCTACTACTTAGCCAAGTGTCCGTCTGCATTTTTCCCTCTCACATAAAATACATATGTACAAACACACTCATAAAGAATGAGAATTCTTTCATTTTCTTCAATCCCAATATGTTTCTCTGAGTGAAGAAGAAAAGGGTAGAATTCCTATTACAAGCCAAGAATTGCTCCTAAGGTTGCGTACATTCATGAGAATATATTACCCATAGGAGCATCACTCTTCCTGTGTGCCCTGAGGGCTGGGCTTGGGGGTGAGTTTCGTTGGGTAAAGCTAAACTCTGCTGGACTTGGTTTTCCAAGTATTTGGGGTTATTTCTTTGTTTGCTCACTCACCTGAGACGTCCATATCCTTGTGTCTGAAAGGTGCTCTGTGTGTGTACTCATATCCCTCCCATCGGCTCCCACCCGATCCTACTAAAGCAAGAGGTGAGCAGGGCAGCTGGACACACCACCGCCTCCCACCCACCCGCCCGCCCGAGAGGTCTGGAAGGAAAAGGGAGCTCAAGAAAGGCCACAGACTGTTTCCTACCTTCTCTGGTCTCCAAAGATCCTTTTTCTCAGTAAAAACATAAAAGGCCCCCAAAATAATAATAATAGTATATACCAAGAAAAGCACAAAAAATTCAACCAGGCATAGAGATATCTGTAGGAGAACTTTTAGGAGACAATGAGATTTGAGGTTTCACAAGGTGAATAAGGGGATTGGATATCAATAGAAAAAAATCCTGGGGGGAACGATTAGCTAAAACTAGGAACGAGGATACAGGGAATTTCTTGGGGATGTATTTTCCCCCCAAATATAGCAAAATCCCTTACCCTGCTGGAGAGGCGGGTAAGGGAACCACCTTTGCAAGGCCCAGGGACGCTCCCTGATGTACCTTCAAGTCCAGGCCAGCGGCTGTTCCCAACCCTCTCCTGCCGATGAAAAGCTTTCCCGTGCCCCCAGCTCCTCCCAAGTTAAACCTCTTCAGGTGCTTCACCTGATGTAAATCCAGGGTATTATTCAGGCTTCTTCTTGTTCACCTGCTCAAACCCTTTCGAACCCTCCCAGGTCTGTTGTTTCTCTCCACTTTTAACTCCATCTTGTCTCTTTCCCCCAGTATCAAAATTCGGCCATAACCCTAAGAACAGATCAACTCCAGCTGTCTACATTTTCTCCTAGGTGTTGAAAAAAACCTCTGCGCCTGTGTCTCCTCACCTACGTGTCTTGCTCCCATGCCTGGTCCAGGCACCATTGTCCCCCTGAACAACCCCTCCTGGGCTTCCTGCCAGAAAATATTTTGCAAGTTTCACTTGAATTTGTACATGGCATACTTCTGAACATGTAAATAATATATAAGGCCAACCTATTTTTGGAGCTAAGAGCAACAAAAATCTCAAAACTACAATCTGCCCTAAGCTGGTTTTGCCCTTAAAAAAAAAAAAAGTTCTTATGAAATACCCGAATTTCTTCAGTTAATACAAATACAGACGGTGACCTAAAAGTTCAAGTAATGGCCCAAAGTGAGGGGAAGTGTAATGTTGATTCTGATTTACAGAAAGTGAATCTGACTCATGGCAAGGTCCTGCAATCTCACAAGAACTCATTCTGCCTGTAAATGCGCCGGAATCAATGGTGAGCAAATGTCAACTCTGGCAGAAGCACTTTGTTTTCCGTTGTGCGGAAACGCCAGATCCCCATGGTTTCTGACAAAGGCCCTCGTCAAGCCGGTGTGTCATCATTTGCGTCTGCCACGGCGGCAGCTCGACCTGCGCGAGGACCCACTTCCCAACTTCCCGGCATCTCTTTGGCTTCCTCGGAGCGAAGGCAGGCGGGCCAGGCCCACGCGGGAAGCAGCGCCACCTGCTGGAAGACGAGTGACGTAGCAGCGGACTGGAGTTGATGGAGGAGACCGAAAAGTCCTGTCCGTGCCATTGGCTTTGAGGCAACGGCCACGGCCAGGCCTGACTGGAAAAAGAAAAAAAAAAACACTAGCAGAAATATGCACCCTTTATCCAAACCAACCCTTAAGGCCACACGCCATCCCTTCCTCACCACAGATTGCGGGTGGTGTGTGTGCACACGTGTGGAGGTATAGCGAGATTGCATATTCCAGGAGTGTCTCTACCGACCTCCCAGAGGTAGGGAAAGTGATATCGTGGTCACCCTCCTTGCTGGATTTCTAAGCAACTCCACAGCTGACAGAAACGTTTACATACAATATCCCAGTTAATCTCCCACTACTCTGTACAAGGAGATGAAAGTCTCAACCTAATGGGCTGCCAGCTCCCTGGCTCTCCTAGAATTACTCATAACTTAACCACGTTTGAGGATGACAGCTAACTAACGAGCTTTTCCCCTTTTCAAAAGACTTTGCCCTCATGGAAACAAAGGCTGTCACAATCCCCCAGCCAGACAGAACTGGCTGTCAGCGTGCAAGAGATCAAGGGCGGACTCCGAGGTAAAGTAAACTGCAGCCAGCTGTGGGAAGGAGAAGTCTGCAATCAAACCTCAGCGGCTTCCAAGTGGCTGGTAGTGGGAAACTCACAGGAAACTCATGGCCTGTGCAGGTCTTTGCCAGTACCTCTTTGGCTCTTCAGAGCTGTACTCACTTATGTCACAATCATGAGGAAAACTTTCCCGGCCTAAGAGGTTACTGACCTAAACCCATGAGCATCTGTGGAAGCAGGAGGCCTGAAAGACAAAGCAAAGGTGTGTTGGATGAAGGGTGCTGCTACTTTGGCAACGTGGAAGTGTTTGCTGACAGTGCTAGGGACACCAGTGACACAACACGTGGATTCTTCGGCATTTTCCTGGCGATTGAATAAAAAGAACTACAGTGTCTTGAGAGCTTACTTAGGCCAGGCAGCAGGCTAAGTGCTTTACCTTGGTGGGGTTTGTTGTTTTCATGTGATCCTCACAAATGCTGTATAAGAGATGCACTATGATCAGCCCTGTTTTACAGATGAGGAAACTGAGGCCCAGAGAGGTTAAGAGGTCTGCCTCAGATTACACAACACAGAGGAGTCAAAGCCGGGCTCAAGCCCAGGTCCCTCTGGCCCAAAGACTGTGCTCCTATCGTTTACTCTACCGCCTCTCAGCTGTCAACGCCCTACTAGGCCCTGAACTAGAGTGTATTTTACTGTTCGTTTCAAGGCCAAAATGATTCATCAACCACATGACCACACCACTCATTTTCACTGACCCCCTGAGCGTGAAAGCAGGGCTTGAGGAAAGACCTTTCATCCACTTTGTTTTGAGCCAGGGCAACAGGCTGGGAATGGTTGGAACAAATAGTTCTGGGTCAGAGGTCAGGGGACAGACTGGACTCTGGCGGCGAAAACAAACAAGGCCTCTCAGGGGGACTCTTGGTGCCAGGAGGGGCCCCACGGGTGGAGCCTGCACAGGCATCTCTGGATGGGATGCACCCGGGTGTGAGGGGCGGGCCTGGCCCATTCTTAAGTGCGGGGCGGGGGTGAGGGATGAGGAAAGCGCTGTCCCGGAGACAGCGTCCACTTCTGGCACATACCAGGTGTGGAACATGTGACAGACGCAAGGAACCACGGACGGCGGCGCCATCTCTGAGGACTTCGGGGATTCCGCGCTTGCCACCGCGTTGTAGGAACGCGGCGCTGAGCTGTGGGCAGACGTGAGCGGTGAAGGAGGCCGTGCGGACGGGCTCCGGGGTCTTCAGATGCAGAGCGTCAGGGTTATATCACTTCCACCACCACCACAACAAAGTACTATTATGCTCATTAATCCTGGCGCACACTTTTACATGCCAGCTGGCAGAGGGACCTTGCCAGGCTTTCGCCCTCCGGTGAAAACTTTCCGGACAGCGTTCCACAGTTTGAAGTTTCCCGGAAAGCAGCTTGACCTGGTCGGGTAATCCGACGGGCATGTCCCTTACAGCCGTCCCACACGGCCCGAGTTCACTTCCACCAACGCCACTGCTCATCTCCCCACGAAGCCAACCAGTCCTAAAGGCGAAAGAAAATAGTGCCGGGTTTACATCTAAAGGCTCCGAGGGGCGAAGATGGATGGCAATGAAGGGGGAGTGGTGCTGGGGCGCAGTCCTTCCCGGAGAAGCAAGGAAGCGGAGAGCCGGCCAACCCCCTCTTCCCTGGCCTCCAGGGAAGGCCCATCCCCCGCTGCGGGTTCCGGGCAGCCACGAGGAAACTGGCGCTCAGCACGAGCCTCAGACGGAAGCCTTTTGTCTGGGAGGTGCTGGGGGACGCCACACAGCGCTGTTTCTTCCTAAACCTTTTCGTTGTTGTTGTGTTTGTTCTTCCTTGAATGTTATCTAGATCGTGGAAAGCCATTTCCACGAACCGATTTTTAAAGATCCCATACGATGAGGGAAGAACCCGTCCACAGTATTAACGCAGGGGAATGGTTACCTGCAGGCTGGTGCCTCCTATGGTGTTTGAGTTTATCGGCGTGCAGAGGCAGAGGGCAATACGGTAAAGGAAGGCTTGTTAGGCTCTGACGTGAAAAACAGAGAACAGCTGCGTGCTAACGTGTATTCTGGTTGGATCCGACAATACAAAAGAAAATGGGGAAACTAATCGGTGTGACTCAGTCACGGTGGATGCACGATCTTATGCATGGGTCAAAACCCATGGAACCGCACGGCACAGGGAGTGAACCCTAGTGTAAATGATGGACTTTAGTTAATAAGTGTTTCAAAATTGCTTCATCAATGGTAACAGCTGTGCCGACTAATGCAGAATGTTAGGAATAGGACAGGAAAGGAGGATAGAAGGAAAATACTTTTACTATCTGCTCAATTTTTCTGTAAACCTAAAACTGCCCTTTAAAAAATGAAATTTGTTACTTTCAGTAAGTGAAAATGAATAAGTAAATAAATAAATACCCAGAAGAAAATCAATCAAAATGTTAACAGTACTATTTTTTTAGAATTTATTTTTAAATAAATTTTATTTATTTATTTTTGGTTGCATTGGGTCTTCGTTGCTGCGTGTGAGCTTTTCTCTGGCTGCGGCAAGCGGGGGCTACTATTCCTTCAGGTGCACGGGCTTCTCATTGTGGTGGCTTCTCTTGTTGCGGAGCACGGGCTCTAGGCACGTGGGCTTCAGTAGCTGTGGCTCACGGGCTCTAAAGCGCAGGCTTCAGTAGTCGTGGCTCACGGGCTCTAGAACACAGGCTCAGTAGTTGTGGCGCACGGGCTTAGTTGCTCCGTGGCATGTGGGATATTCCCGAACCAGGGCTCGAACCCGTGTCCCCTGCATTGGCAGGCAGATTCGTAACCACTGCGCCACCAGGGAAGCCCACTAGTACTATTTTTGGATGATGAGATTATGAGTAACTTCTTTTGTGTTTTTACTTTTCAAATTTCCTACAATCTAATTTTGTCTATCTTTACATGTCACTTTATCAATCAGGTAAATGTACAGTTTTAAAATCTTGCCTGAGTGTTCTCTGAGGCAGAAACTGTATTTGCACAAAGTGGTCTGTTGTCTAGTTCTCTTTACACAGTAGGAAATTAAATTTTGTACCATTAGATATGTCTTCAACTCTTTCAGCCTTGTAGCCTGAAAACTTGCTGTTGCGTGGCTCAGGAGATTAAAGCAATAATTACGAGAGGGAGAAATCCAAGCCTTCAAGGAATAACTGGGTGGGTGACTGTAAACTGAAAATCTCTTCTTAAGTAGCCTGTGTGGCTATCTTGAGAAGCATCTATTAAATAGCTTCCATGAGCAGAGAGTGATGGGTGCTGATATAAAGCAAGATCCAATGATGTTGTGTAATTAAACAAGAAGCATTGATTCTACCGTGTAGAAGTTGCAGCAGTAGAGTTGCCCTGAGAATTGGGGACAGTTATGCCAGGAAAACTCTTAGCTGAGTTCCTGATTCTTGGCAAACTGGTCAATAAATGATTTCTGATATTTGAGAGCATTAGAAGAGTTTGTTATATCCTGGTTTTAGAGCTAATCCTTCATATTAGCGTTGTTTTGCAATCTACAATGCATCTTCGCATTGATCTCATTTACTGCTTTCATTTGTTTGCTTTTCATGTAACCTTATATGACTGAGCATCTTGAAGGCAGGACCACGTCTTATTTATTTTTGTATGCCCTGCTCCTATATATGCCTGCCCCATAGTTGGTTCTTATTGTGGATTAAAGATGGCTGCAAATTCTTTGACACTTCCGATCAAGAGACAGAGTCTAGGGCTGCCCTGGTGGCGCAGTGGTTGAGAGTCCGCCTGCCGATGCAGAGGACATGGGTTCGTGCCCCGGTCCGGGAAGATCCCACATGCCGCAGAGCGGCTGGGCCCGTGAGCCATGGCCGCTGGGCCTGCACATCTGGAGCCTGTGCTCCGCAACGGGAGAGGCCACAACAGTGAGAGGCCTGTGTGCCGCAAAAAATAAATAAATAGATTTTAAAAAAATAAAAATTAAAAAAAAACAGAGTCTATTTCTCCTCCTTTTGAATCTGGGCTAGGCTGAGACTGCTTTGACCAATTGAATACAGTGTAAGTGACATTATGACAGCTCCAGGTTCTTAAGGAGGACTTGGTCTCTCGGAGCCCTGAGTGTTCACGTAAGAAGTCCAGCTCTCTTGCTGGGGAGTCCATGCAGAGAGTCCACGTGGGGAGGGAGATGAGGCCAGCTGAGCCCAGCCTCCCAGCCATCCATCCCAAAGAGGCAGACAAATGGATGAAGCTATTCTGAAGGCTCCAGGTCTGACTGGCTACCCTGTGAATGTCCCAAAGGACCCTGATTGACTCCACATGGAGCAAAGAATCTCTCAGATAATCTAAGCCCTTCCTAAATTCCCAACTCACAAAATCATGAGATATATTAAAATGGTTGTTTCAGCCAGTGAGCTTTGGAGTAGTTTGTTATGAAACAATAGAAAAATAAATAGCTCTCAAGAAACATTTGCTGATGGATGGATGGATGACCTAGAAGGGCCATTGTCTTTCCTAGAGGAATGATGCTCAGAAGTAAAGCAACTTGCCAGAGCTACTGCAGTGGACATTTGTCATCCCTCTTCTCCCCCAGCACCTGAACCTCCTTCTCCTTTTGGAGAATTTCCAACCTCCTAAAATAGATCCATCTCGCATTAATAGAGGCTGAAAATGCCAAATACCCACTTTCTCAGTCTTCCTCAAAGCTAAAGTGCAGGCACGTGGTACAACGTCCTCCAACGGGACACTCTCGCCCCAGACCATGACTCAGAAGCTGGAAGAGTGAAGAAGCAAGGACTTCGCAGGCTCCATCCTAGGTAGATGGACCCTCCAGGGGCCCCGTGGCCACAGCTCCAGCAGCAGGGCCCTGTGTGCAGGCTCAGTGGTGGCAGTGGGGTGAACCGTGGTCCCTGTGCCCAGTCACAGCACTGTCTTCACGGTGTTGTTATGTGGGGCTGCTCCCTGCAAACCTGTCCTCTGTCCCTCCCAGGGGGGTGGCGACCTACTCACTGTTTTTGTAATAAACTCCTTTTCTGCTTACAGCCAGGAGCCCTGACTGATGGCCGCACACTCAGGGTTTCTCATTCTAGATCCTAAGCTTGATGTGAATACTGTTCAGCTGGTGTCCTCAGAGCACAGGGGGTTTGCAGGGGGAAAGCAGGAGGGCGAGAGAGCAGAGCGCAGAGCCCTCAGCGTCACCCCCCTTCTTCAGCCAGAACAGAACTACTTTGGTGTTTTTAATACTGTGATCCTCTTTAAATTTTCTTTGGAAAAATTGTTCTGTTCCTACAAAGTAAGTCTGAAAATGACCACAGACACATATAAAATGACAATGCATGCAATGGATTGTTTGGTGAAGAAAAATTAACAAAAGGAATGATCATTTGAATGTCTCAGTGAGCCCTTGAAACAGATCTTTGTTCCAGAGCAGATGTCTCCAGGCCTTTACCTCCTGGTAGAGAAGTGTGAAACAGGACATGGCGGAGGGGGTCACAGAGGCTGCCATCAGCATTCATCCAGATCTGGTTATGTGGAAGGTGTACAGATCGAGCCCCTGACCCCTTCCCTTCTGAGGTTCATTGTTATTTGAACACATCAGTGGGTCAGAGCAGCTGCCTAGGAGGCCAGCAGACAAGCCCGTGAGGGACAATGGAGTCTGGACTGGACCAGGACAGGGCCTTCTCGGGGAGGGCCTGTGTGTCGGGGTTAGAGCCAGTCTTCCTGAACTACAGGGATGCCTTGGGGGTAATGGCTGTGTGTGTGAATGTGTGTGTGTACGCCAAAGAGGTGTTGACAAAAAGCTGTGACATCAGTAAAAGGCTGGGGAGGAGGACCTTCTCCCCCACCCGCGCATCACTAACAGCCACTGCTGGACCGGTCACGGGCCGCAGGCAGGACAGTTTGTATCCCTGAGCCTCAACCATGCAGCACAGAGCAGGGCCTGGGTTCAGCTTCTGGCACGACCCACAGGGCCCCAGATCAGCACTGATGGGGCTCAGTGGAAATCAACTGAACCAAGTGGGCTTTGGGGTTCCTTGGACTCATTGCAAGACGGAGAACTTCGAGGGGAGGAAAGGACATTCTCTTGACAGTACTATGAGAGCTCAAGCCATTAACCTTAGGGAGAAGCACAATGTGGGAGGGTGGTTTGTTGTTAATGTTTAGAATCCATGTTTCCTTCCTGCTTCTACAGGTCCTTCAGTGTTGGTTTGGGGAAAGGAGCTGCAGCCATGCCAGTTGGAGAATTGGTGAAAGTAGAGATTCCAAGTGAATAATTCACTTCAGCTAAAAGGACAATGAGAAGAGGAGTAACTCACACGTGAAGCAGAGCTGGTTCCCGGCTTGTGATGGCCTGGACTGCTGGCCCTATTTGAGTGACCCTACTACCATCTTTGTCATGCCGTCCCCAGTGGTCTTTGACCTGACCTGCAGAAGCAGGTGCTCTGACGGCAGGGCAGTGGCATCTAGAGTCTTGACCTCAGGGTCCCCGTCCATTTCTGTGCTTAAAGTTTCTGCAGCACTTGGCAGTTGATTCAAAATTGCCCACGACCTTTCCTCATTGGCCAGTTCAAACATGTGCCACAACAGCCCAGGCAAGTAGGAAAGGAGGGTGGTGTCGGCTCTGGGCTGGCCTTCACCAGGAGAGCCTGGACTGGCTGCTTCCACTGCAGCAGTAACGGACCGGGTGGGCAGGGACAGGACCCGGAGCTTCCCGTTACACAGAACAGCAGGTCTAGGAAACAACAGGGCCTTGTTCTGTACCACTTACTGGGAAGTGTCCTCAATATCTCTTTGCTCTGAGAAATAGAGCCATTTCCTTTGTAACAAGGGCCCACACTTGTGTGCTGTGCTGGGAGTTTACAGGGCAAGGCCAAGGCTGTATACCTGTGGGCACGTGTGGGCACATGCTGAGCTTTGGAAACAGGCCTTACAGATGCTCATATACCAACAAACTACCTTTTAACCCTGTTTTCTTAAAGAGTTCAGTTATAATTTTCAAAAGTCCATAAGTTAGAATCACAATGAAGAGTCTTTCGAACGTCAGTGTCTGACCCTGAACTTAGACCTGAATATGTCAGCCTCTTTCCCACTGAAGAGGCTTAAAATCTTCCCAGCCATCTTTCTAGATGCCAAATGAGGCTTTCCTGAACACCATACCGTCACTTACAAACTTGGGTTAGAAACGTTCTATCAGCTGAACTCAATGACTCATGCATGTATGCTTCCAATAGAGACAGAATTAAAATATTTCAGGGACATGTTCTTATAATATATATGCAAGATACCAGTGAGTGAAGAAGATAATAGTAGCTATCACTTATCAGTGCTTTACATATACTAATTTATTTATGCCTGTCAACAAATAAAACAAAGACCACCAGAGCTAATAAATAATAAGTGAAGAGATGGATGGACAATGGATGAAGGAATGGATAGATGAATAGGTAAAAAGAAAAAGCTAAGTCTACTGACTTGCTAGATGAAGGAACACAAGCTAGTGATGAAGTAGTTCACTGAGAGGGAAAAAGAGTTTTTAAAGTGCTAGCCAGAAGCAGGTTTCATGTGGTTATTGCTAACTAAGGATTGAGATCCAGTACTCTAGATCTCTCTGGAGAGGACAGAATGGATCCACAGGTCTAAACACAGTTGGCTAAAGACATGGAAACAACCTAAATGTTCATTGACAGATGAATGGATAAAGATGTGGCGCATATATACAATGGAATACTACTCAGCCATAAAAGAGAATGAAATAATGCCATTTGTAGCAACACGGATGCAACTAGAGAGTATCATACTAAATGAAGTAAGTCAGACAGAGAAAGACAAATACCATGATAGCACTTATATGTGGAATCTATATAAAATATGACACAAATGAACCTATGTATGAAACAGAAACAGAATCACGGACATAGAGAACAGACTGGTGGTTGCCAAAGGGGACAGGGTTGGGGGCAAGATGGAGTGGGAGGTTGGGGTGAGCAGATGTGAGCTTTTATATATAGAATGGATAAACAACAAGGTCCTACTGTAGAGCACAGAGAACTATGTTCAATATCCTATGATAAACCATAATATAAAAGAATATATATATAAAAAAGAATGTATATATATATATATATATATATGTATAACTGAATCACTTTGCCATACAGCAGTAATTAACACAACATTGTAAATCAACTATACTTCAATAAAAGAAATAAACACAGTTGGCTAAACCAAACCTCACTGCTCACTGTTTAGGAAGAGTCTTCAGTTAGGACCATTGAGAGCCTGCTGTGCCAGGGTCTCTCCAATTTCATGGTCCTTTATCAGCTTCAGCTGGTCAGAGCCAGCTGTAAGAAACACATCTTCAGTTGTTATCTCTCCTAGGCAAGTGCTGCTGTACCAGAAAACTTTCCTCACATTCCTCACCATAGCCTCGCCTTACCAACTCCATCACTTTAAAATTTCACACCAGGAATATTTTATAATTGGAAATTAAGTGTACCTGTTTGTCATCTAGCCCTTTCCTTGCATCTTCAGACCCTTAGAAGGCTGTCACCTTAACCCCTTTAAAAGTGAACTGTATCCTGCAGTTAGGGAGAAAGAGTGGCATACTGAAAAAGCTGCGACAATGCATAATCTCCTGGTTGCAGGTCATGGGGCATTTGATCTTCATCCAAAGATGAATTACTGTGCTAAGCTTCAGGAACAAACTTTATAATAATGTAACAGAGCAACAAGGAGCCATCTGAGCAGTGAGTCTTAGGCAATAAGCACACACAGCAAAAAACCCTCAAAAACAGTAACACTACTACTTAATGTCCACTGAACTATAATTCTCCCCCTCTAAAATTGCCCTAATTTCTACCAAATATAGCCAAATTAAGACTGACTTATTTGCAAAATAAGTCTGGTTTCAATAAAGTTGGCCTGATCATTTACATAAATGTAATTGATCATACAGGCTCTTTTAAGTTGGCTCTGCTGGAACTTTTTATAAGAAATCTCAAACTGAACTTTTAAAAGGCCTCTCAAGTCCAGGAAAACCACACCAATCTGGTTTGCCATCAGATTCTGCTTGTGATATCTATAGATCTGGGTGGATTCCTCTCTTGAGTTCCCCAAAATATCGAGATTCCTGCACCTGGCAGGAGGCAGCCTTTCTTATTCACCTGATGCCAAGCCTGCTGGGAACATAAGAGTTTCCAATTTCTGGAGGAATCAGGTAGAGAGAAAAGATAAATGTTTCAATTCTACTTACAAAGGTATAATTTACCAAACTGCTGTAAGTCATAATTAGCTTGAGGAGAAAGGTTTCTTTATATCTGGAAAACACAGATTAAAACCAGTAATATTTCAGACAAAACCCAAAAATTATACCATATTCATCAGTTCACTCAGTCCTATGTGACTAATCCTTGATCTTAATCTTCTGTTAACAGTTTTGTGAAGCTATCAGGTTTTCCATTAGAATTCTTTAATTTCTTACCCAGTTCAGCAGTATGATCTGAAAGTTATCAGAAACCTGTACTTGTCAAAAAGTCATTTCTCTGACTCTTCTTGAAGATGAAGCATTTTTTGCAAAAGCATCAAAATAAAACAATAATGGTCCATAAATGACAAAACACTTTAAAAGGCACAGTTAAAGATCTGATTACAATGCAATTAACAAAGAAACTTGATTAATGCTGTGAATACAACATTTAAGATAATAACTAGAGTGCTTGCTTCAGCAGCATATATACTAAAATTGGAACGATACAGAGAAGATTAGCATGGCCCCTGTGCAAGGATGACACGCAAATTCATGAAGCATTCCATATTTTTGATATATGTATACATATAGCTGATTCACTTTGTTATATAGCAGAAACTAACACAACATTGTAAAGCAATTATACTCCAGTAAAGATGTTAAAAAAAGATAATAACTAGAATTATAACTGATAACATTTTACCAGGACATATCAGATTTTTAGAAATTCCATATAATTTCTAGAATATCTTTTTAATAATATTTACCCATACAATATAACCTAAGAAGGTTTATCGCCACTCATTTTTTTTTTTTTTTTCCGGTACGCGGGCCTCTCACCATTGTGGCCTCTCCTGTTGTGGAGCACAGGCTCCGGATGCGCAGGCTCAGCAGCCATGGCTCACGGGCCTAGCCGCTCTGCAGCACGTGGGATCTTCCCAGACCGGGGCACGAACCCGTGTCCCTTGCATCGGCGGGTGGACGCTCAACCACTGCGCCACCAGGGAAGCCCTATCGCCACTCATTTGACAATGCTTTCTATGTAATTTAACATAGCAAATAAGCCTAATTAGTTTATTATTCCTCTCTCTGCGATGCTTCAGGGGTCCTCTCTGAAGCATCCCCAAATTAGCTAGAGGTCAAAAGAACGTCAATTAGAATTTGATATTTGGAAATTTTGTCAAAATATCAAAAAGGTTTCAAAACACCTGATCAAATAGTATCATGGGTCACTGTAGAATAGTACTTATTCACTTAATCAAAGTGACCATAAAAGATTTCAAAAGAAAATTATAACAGATTACCAGTTAAAGAACTTATGGTTACCAGGGGGGAAGGGGGGGGATAAATTGGGAGATTGGGTTTAACATATACACACCACTATATATAAAACAGATAACTAATAAGGACCTACTGTATAGCCCAGGGAACTCTTCTCAATACTCTGTAATGGCCTATATGGGAAGAGAATCTAAAAAAGAGTGGATATATGTACATGTACAACTGATTCACTTTGCTGTATAGCAGAAACTAACACAACATTGTAAATCAACTATATGCCAATAAAAATTTTAATAAATAAAATCCTCCCCCCCCCAAAAAAAAGTCAATCAATATTTTAAGAAAACTTTGTCCTCTTAACAGAGAGAAAACCAAAGTCAGGTTTTGTACCACATTAACATTAAAATTTACTTAAATTTATTCTAACCTTAGCCCTGACTACACATAGTATTCCTTTCTAAAGATTCTTTTATTTCTCACAAACCTCCTACAACTTTCTATATCCATATTAATTTGTCCCTTATTTTCTTCCCCATTTAGAAATAACCAGCTTTAGGACAAAATTACTTTCTTTTCCCCTTAACAAAAAAACATTTCCATTCCTTACACCTTCTTTTTCCTTGGATACAAAGATATTTTACTTACTAATTTTTAGTAGTTTTCATTGCATATTTTAATTAGAATTCTTAACCTTAAAAAATCTTAGTTTCTAGCAAAAACTAAGTAAGCAATTATGAACTGTTTGTCTTATCAGCACATTCTGGTTGGCAAACTTATAACATTTCTATAACCTAATTTCTTTCCTCAGTGGGGTATAAGACATGTCCAAGGAACCCAAACATCTCAGTTTTTCTCTAATAAGACAAAAGTAGGTAAACTTAGACTTGTTTAGCAATTAATTTTCCAGTATCTTATTTGGAAATGATCTGAATATTCAATGAATTCCCATCATTTAACTTCATTTAGCAGTTTCAAGTTACCAAAAATCTAGAGAAAATATTTTAAGTAGACAGTCCTAAAACATAATTATTCCTAAAGAGTTCACCTAAAAACTCTTATCTCATTGACATTTAATTTACTTAAAAGTTTCATCTTATCAAGTTATATTTCTTGCTGACAAATTTTAATAACAGGAATAATAAGATCTTATTTGATTTCTAGTAAACCTAGGTACAAGTATTACACTTAAATGATGATGACTCTGTTGACCTTTCTTAATACTTA
Source organism: Lagenorhynchus albirostris (assembly GCF_949774975.1). Taxonomy (NCBI): domain Eukaryota; kingdom Metazoa; phylum Chordata; class Mammalia; order Artiodactyla; family Delphinidae; genus Lagenorhynchus; species Lagenorhynchus albirostris. The sequence goes on along the minus strand of NC_083097.1, from coordinate 77,087,173 downwards.
AAGGCCTTTTAAAGTAAATAGGGGAGGTCTGGGGAGTGGTAAAAGGATTGGTAGGCTGTGGATTGTTTCTCGATTTACATTTCTAGTCCTGTAAAGACTAGATTTGTAAAACAAGGATAGCTGTTTTTAATTCCTCAAAGAATTGGGTGACCCCCTTAATGTTATCAAAGGAATGACATACCAATTCACCTACGTTGGAATGCTTTACTTTCCCTCATTTTAGCTCAGAGGAGGTCCAAAAAAAAATTTTTTTTTTTCTATCATCAGGCTCTGAATATCAGCTAAATTTAGGAGTTTAGTCAGACTGGTGGCCCCTCATCTTGGTAATCCATTTACAAAAACTTTTGAGGATGCTCCCTGGGTTTAAGAAATTCTTTAATTATGGCCCTCAGTTTGGCCTTTGATCTGAATAGTTTCACCTACAGCCTCTCGCCTACAGCCTCAGGTGGTCCCATTTCTAAAGTAACCATTTAATAGTCTCTTCAGAGTAGAAAGGCAACCCAGACAGAGGATTACTAGGATGAGTACTCAAATAAAGGAGGACAGAGGGAAGCAGTAGTTATGTCATCCTTAAACTTTGTTTGTTTTAGGTACCTTTTATATCATTCATCTTTCATTAGCCTTCTACAACAAATCTTTCAATGAGGCTATTTTGGAATTTTGAAGCCTTTGGGGGCTTCTGCATACCAATTAAAATAGGTAAAGTATTTTAAGATGAGCGCTCTCTAAAATTTTAACAATTTAGAAGACTCCAACTCAAAGGGTCCAAGGAGCTAGCTCTGCAAATATTTTCTCTGGCTAATCTAATTTTAGAAAAGAGAAAAATTCTTACCACTCTTGCTTCCAGCAGACCCTGCAGGAAGGGAATCCAGGAGACTGACTGACATGATAAGAAATTGCTTTCTGCTGGCTTTCTCTGTGTGCACAAAATTCAGTTTTGGAGGGCCAAAACCCCATCTTGGCCATTTCAGGGCAGGATTTCTTTCAATTCTCAATTAAGTACTTGAAAGCATACATAAAACCAGCTGGTATCCCCAGAGTTGGCTGTCTGTTGGCCTTTGAGGCACAATTTCCCATTATCAATTCAGTAGTCTAATTCGGATATGAGATGTGATCGGAACAGCTTTCTGAGGACAGTGTGGTGGAGCGGATATGAGCTGCTTCTGAGTCTAGCTCCCCAGGGAGTTACCCTTGGGCCAGTTAGACTCTTCTAATGTCTCAGTTTCTCCCTGTGACAGTTTAAAAACGCCATGGGCGCTTACAGCACTAAATGATCAGTCCTTATATTGTGTGTCTCTGGAAGAGCGGTATTTACTTAATGGTTTTAGTGGGGTGCCGCTGTAGGACCACTACACATCACAAGGATTGATCCTCAGGCACTAGTTAGGTTCTAAGTCACCTGAGAACACCTTGTGGCTCGAAGCAGCAAATGTCCCTTGTTCTTTGGAGCTGAATAATTCAGTCTCTCACTTTACTAACAGAAGTTTTGTTCAGACCAAATTTACATATATTTTTTCTAATGTGTTTCTCATATAAATTGTAGCATTCTTTTGATACTTTCTACATCCTACATCCTTCTTTTAATATCTCTTAGCCAGTTCTATATATAAACCTATTTCTCTTTAATGGTTACATGGTATATTATTTCTGGATGTACCAACTTTTTTTTTAATCTTAAAAAGTATTTATTGATATCTCTCTGTAAGTGAATCAAGTGGGTGTAAAGCATTGGAAATCAGCTAAACCCCGTTATAAAAATAAATTACAAAACAAAACAAAGACAGTGAAAGAGAGAGAAATTCTTACAAAATTCGTTCAGGGGCTGAGATGCAACCTGGATTGACCACATCTAGACCCACAGCTGGATGAGACATAAGGCTGGACACTCTTGGGGCTGAGAGGTTTGGTGAGGTTGGGTGAGCAAATGCAGACCCTTTAAAGTAATACTGTGTGGTACCCATTCCATGGGTCCCAAATCTCCAGGTTCAGGGAAATCTCCCTGCAGCTAAAACATGCATGGGAAACCCAGAGGATGTGGATGTACCAATTTAAAAAAAATAGAAACTTAAACGGGATGGAAAACTTATAGATTTTTCCCAATCTCCTACATTTAGAGAACTCTATAACAATAGCTAGTATTCATTATGGTGACACAGACTTGTCTTTGGAATCATTTTTAAAAGACTAAAACTTATGTTCAGGATAATTTTGCTTTAAAGCATATTTTCAATGAAATTGTGGAGACCAAAGACCCCTGAATGCTCTTTATCTTACTATCCACCCTTTGGAAATATTCCTTATATTCATTCCTGACCAGCACTACTCTTTGCCCGCCACTAGGTGACGCTCCAACCACAATGTCTCTATGAGCCTCAGAAAACCTTCCTACACAGTCCTAGGTCAGGCCCCACGTTAGACAATGCCCTGTTGAATGAAATCACATTGCGTGAAGTTTGTTTATAAGCCCAGTGAAGTTTACACAGAACCCCAGAGTGAGGATGACAATTGTAAAGCCCTCTATTTAGGAAAGCAATGGTAAGGAAATGACTAAGGCAGGTGGGGTACTAGTGATAGGCCCAGCCTTTTTTTCCTCCTGGGGATGCCGTCATCACTGGTTGGCCCAGTGATGCTGAAAGGCGAGGCCACGACCCAGCTCACACAGGTATCTTCCAAGACCTTCCAACTACCACAGCCTGGCCAATGTGTGCACTAGGGTGAGAAGGTCTGGGAGAAGGATGACCGATGTGGGGGCCTTAGGTCTGCACCGGCCGTGCTCTGCCCTGGTGTGATGAGGCCAGACTTCCACAGTCTGTGAACAAAGCTTGTGTCCCCATTTCCTGGAGTTCTTTCGGTTACATTCGGCTTCCCAAGTGAGTTTTGAGTCACTTCCCAAAAGAAAGACATGGACATGTCAGCTTCAAAGGAAGACAAATCTCCACACCGAGGTCAGTTTAAAAGCATAGGCCAGAGTGTGTGATGTACTCACAAATGTGAAAGTGCCGCAGAAAAAGAAGAAATCTGTGTGGGCCAGGGTACTAGAAAGGTTTCATGGCAGAGGGGGCACTTAGAATGAGAGAGCTGCAATGTGTGCAGGGGGCTAGGCCCTTGGTGAACATGTGGCCACTACACAAGGCCCCTCAGAGTCCTAGAGGCTTGGGGAGGCACTGCAGGAGGCCAAACAAGGCGGGCTCCCAGCCCAGCACTCCCACCTCAGCCCAAGCAGCCCCAGTTTGGTGGGCTTCTGTACAAGCCATGTCAAACCAAGCCCCCCACTGCTTTTTTCTTTTCTTTAAGTTGGAATCACTGATCCAGTCCAAAAAGCACACTGGGGGCCATCCCAAAGTCACACACACAGTGGGGAACATTTTGGACATGCCGAAGAGGGGAGAACAGGGTGTCCACGTAGACAAGAAAGAACCACATCTCACCTGACCCACAGTTTAGAAAAGCACGTTTGTCAAACCATGTAAAACTAAAGGCAGTTTGTATTTGCCTCTCAGGTTCAATTAAGAGACATTTTCTCTTACCAGAGACACACATGGAGGCTCAGATGCAAAACACATTTAATACCTACTAAACCCCAAACCACACCCTTAGAACCTGAAAAGTAATTGAATCATCATTTCCATTGTCCAGATGTTTTTTTTTTTCTTTTCCATCTTTTTACTTACTGTCTTAAAGCTATTAGTTACTCTTTGTCAGGATGCAGTGAGGGACTTCCCTGGTGGCGCAGTGGTTGGGAGTCCGCCTGCCAATGCAGGGGACACGGGTCGGGAAGATCCCACATGCCGTGGAGCAACTAAGCCCGTGCTCTAGAGTCCACGAGCCACAACTACTGAGCCCACGAGCCACAACTACTGAAGCCTGTGTGCCTAGAGCCTGTGCTCCGCAATGAGAGAAGCCACTGCAATGAGAAGCCCGCGCACCGCAACAAAGAGTAGCTCCCGCTCACCGCAACTAGAGAAAGCCCACACACAGCAACGAAGACCCGATGCAGCCAAAAATTAATTAATTAATTAATTAAAAAAAAAAAAAGATGCCGTGAAGAAGGCAGCACTTCCTCCAGGGCTTAAATCTCTGGCTCTGAACCAGCCTTGGCAGGGGACACACTGGTAGACGTTTGACCAAAAAAAAAAAAAAAAAATATCTCGTAAAATACTCTCTCACCAACTTCTGTTTCCCCTTATTTTACAAGATGTGGAATTAATTTCAGACTAGCTTCAAGAGCTTGAGTCAAGACATGAGTTGGGAAAACCAAGGGTCAGCATGAAGAGATTAACTCTTAAAAAGTTAAGAGAAGTCTATAATGCAGGTCTAAAGGAAAAGGACGATGTTGCTTTTCTACTCCACTGGTGAAAACAGAAGGTGCCCCCTCAGTTTCCTGCTGTATTTCAGTGAAAGAAAACCCATCTCAAACCAACTTAAGCAAAAAAGAGAAATTACCAGCCCCGGCAATGGAAAAGTGCAGGGGCGGCTCCACACAATCAGAGGCAGGTGCTCAAATGGTGTCATCAGGCATTTATCTCTCCCTCTCTCGTCTCCACTTTATTCTGATGGCCTCCATCCTCACTCAGGCTCTCCTGGAGGGAAGGCAAAACTCCAAGAGTTGCAAGCAGACAAACTTAAAGCCCTCTAGGAAAAGAGCCCCTGTGTCCCAATGTGCCAGGTACCAGGAGTTGCATCTCATCGTCTTGGATTGTATCATGTGCCCCTCCTTGAACATACTGGCTTGGCTCTGATTGGTTAGCTTGTGTCACATGACCACCCCTGGCATTGGGATTTAAGAACTTACCAGAAGTCACCTCCTGCTAGAACTGAGTCTTAAAGGATGGAACCCAAATCAAGAATAGGGGAGGGGTGATTCCCCAAAAGGAAAAGATAGATTCTTTGCTGGAAGAAGGGATGTTGCCCTGGCAGAAACCACAGCTGTGTAGCCTCTTCAACGGCCCAGCTCTGCTGCTCTCTGTGTTGATCAGATAATGCACACCTGATGCCTTTGGTGGGCTGGAGAGCAGTTAAATAACAGAAACTATTGGCTAAGCTAGCTTGCCCATTCACTTATATGTTCATTAAGTAAATATTTATTTGTAGTAAGCCACAAACTTAGACCCAGCACAGGTAGGGAATGTTCCTGGGTAAACTGGCTTCCAGGAGCCACTATGTCAGGAAGCACCGCAGGCTTGCAGCTGGCTGGGCCCCCAGGGCCATATTTTGAGCCTTGTCTTGTTGTCAGCTACTTCTTCTGCCTTCCTGCGGGCCCCAGGATACAAGCCTTTTTTGTTTTTTTGTCTACTCTGTTTCCTGAGAGTTTCTCTACTCCCAACTTTGGCCTAGGACAGAGGACAGACTTGTCTTTCCAGCTACCTTTGACATTCTTGAAAACCAGGAAAAAGATTTTCTTCTTCACTAGAACTAGAGGTATACGGAGGACTGGGAAAACTTCAAAGATTCAGAAGTCTTACAGTTTTCTTATGGTCTTTATTCCTGGTCATCACCCGAAAAGGTTCCTAAACAGGGATTTCCTGAGCCTTCCTGACATTTCTGCCTTCTCTTTCTAGCATGAAATCAAACTCCCAGTATCCCTCTCCCACCCCTGTGGGTCAGCAGTACCAGCTACCACTTAGCAGCAGAGCTCGTACTCTGGGCCAGGCACCGTGGGGAACACTTCAGGAGAGCATCTCATGTAATCCTCGTCTCTCCTCTGAGAGAGGTTCCAACACCATCCAATCTAACACCGTCCACCAAAGAGGAAACCTGGGGCTGGAGAGATAAAGTCACTTGCCTTAATTCACATGGCCAGTCAGTGGCAGCCGAGGGACTGGAAGTAGGTCTTCCTGATCCTGAAGCCCTGCTCTCAACTTCTATACACTGTCCCCCCGTGGACCTCTGCTTCAGAAAGTCCTCTCCCAGCACGGAAGCCCAAAGGCACAGAATGACAAGAACAAACAAGGGTGTCCTGGAAGAATACTCTGCACCCCAGAGAGACATAGGAAGGCCATTGGCACCTCCAATGACCACAGGGCTGAGTGATTTCAATCTTGATGTCTGACAACGCATGCTCTCCAGCCAACATACAGAGGGGAAGCTATAATAGGGGTTTTCTTCATGCATTACCCCAACTGGTACATAGCCAGAATCACCTCTATCACCTATATTTTTAGTAGTTGAGTGTTTCTCAAATTTATTTCATCCATGTGCCCATCAGAGAGGTGAAAAATTCTTACTACCGCTACCCCAAATTCTGGTTTGGTCCCCAGTGGTCTCTCCCCTCCCATTCTATCTTTTGCATTTTCCTATGTCACCAACCAAAGAATTTGCCAAACGTCACTTCCTATAGATTGAATTGCAAAAGAAATCCCCTTTTAAAATTTTCCATATATAAAATTATTGTGCAATATTGAATATGATTTTCAGAATACACCCAGGCATATTTAACATCTCAGATGGCATGGGCTCCAACCAATCAGAACCACTGCTGGTCCTTACAGCACGCTGGCAAATTCTGGCAGAACATAACTGAAGCACGTCCTGCTGTTTCTGCTAGCTTGCCACAGAACTCCACTAGGTGAGAAGAAAACAAAAATGGAGATTGCATAATTCTCTTTCACCTTTCTTTTATGTAAATCTTTCTTCCTAACCAATTTCTTCTTGCACAAGTGGTGGAATTGTCAAAGATGAGTAACAATAGCCAGGTGTGTTACTGTGTCAGAACGAGGGCCTAAGGTCCATTAAGTTGCATCATCCGTTAAGTCCATTAAGGTGGCACCGCCCTACTGCTGGTCTCAATGTTCAACTACTAGGAGACTCAGCATCTGTCTACACAACCACCCACTTATTCTTCTCAAGGGAATTTCCATTTGCTTTGTAGGTCATGAGAGAGTGAAGTACTGGGTTTCATAATCCTCGAACATTGAGCCAGTCCTGGAAGATGGAACCACACCCAAACTTGAACATCCCTACGTTTGCCTATGTTAGGAGCATGGTGGCATGTCAGGGACTTACAGGATCTGTGCAAGCAAGGCTTACAGCGCAGAGCTGTCAGCGTGATGTCGAAAGTATGGAACTTTCTGCTCAGCCCAGCAAAACAGCAGCAGGGCCCAAAAGAGATGGAGCCAGAGTCAGGAGGAAGGTAAAAATTATCAGGGACGTCGAGCAGCCACTGAAAGGGCTTATTACTAAGGGCATGTGAAACACCCTCTGCTGCTCCCCAGAAATAAATGGAAGGTCTTTGCAAGGACTGCAGTTCTCCATTGGAAGATTCAGAGGAAGAAAACATCAACAGTGAAGCAGGTGCTATACTTCTGTTCACAAGAAAATTAGATTCAATTCAATCATATTTTCTGGGGGGCCTGTAAGTGATGCAGGGACGGTAAAGGTGAGTCTACCTTCTCAAGACCCTACTGCAGGCACATTGGGGAAGGTTAGTCAAGGGACTCCTGGGATTCAGAGGGGGGAGAAAATGAATGAACAGTCCTTGAGATCTCTTTAGGATCCCTCAAATCTCTAATTCTCAGGCTAGAGAAGCCCCAAAGTTTCCCAATATTAACATTCCCTGGCATTCTTTTTTTAATTTATTTGTTTTATTTATTATTTTTGGCCACGTTGGGTCTTTGTTGCTGCACATGGGCTTTCTCTAGTTGCGGCGAGCGGGGGCTACTCTTCGTTGCGGTGCGCGGTCTTCTCATTGCAGTGGCTTCTCTTGTTGCGGAGCATGGGCTGTAGGCACGCGGGCTTCAGTAGTTGTGGCTCACAGGCTCTAGAGCGCAGGCTCGGTAGTTGTGGCGCACGGGCTTAGTTGCTCCGCGGCATGCGGGATCTTCCCGGACCAGGGCTCGAACCCGTGTCCCCTGCATTGGCAGGTGGATTCTTAACCACTGCGCCACCAAGAAAGCCCCATTCGCTGGCATTTAATCTCTCTTGGTCCTCTGACTTCAGGTTTCTGAGTCCCCTCTGGGTGTCTCTGCAACACGGTGGACTCTGGATTCCCCTGAGTGCCCTGAGTTCTCTGAAAGAATACACTCACAGGACAAGGAGACTCATTGTAGCCGTCCTACTAGACTGAACCAACCCCAAACTCCAACCACAGGAAACCGGTTAAATGTATTAGAGTCCATTCATAAAATGGGATACTAAGTAGCATTATAAAGATGCTTTGGAGCTCCAAATACTCTAGATAAACTGTCATGTGACCAAAACAAAGGCAGAACAGTGAGCCGGTATGTTACTGCTTAAGAAAAAATATATAAACAACCATCCCCATAAACAAGAAACAGGGAACCAGGAACCAGGGAACTGTGGTTGCATTTGGAGAGAGGAATTTGAGGCCAGGAATAAGAGGAAGTGTCTCTTCATATGATTTTTTGTAACAGTGACCCAGAGTTACTTTAAAACATTTCTAAGAGGAAGTAGGGGGAGGAGAAGCCAGCCACCCAAAAGCATCCGAACAAGTTTCAACTTCACTGTAGGTGTCCTGGAGGAGTCAGGGGAGGTTTTTGTAGCCACACCCACAGAAAACTGTAGGGATTTCTGGTCCCCACGTCCCTTTTTAACACCTGCTGCCAGGAGCTCCTCTGCAGGCCTCCCCGATCACACCTTTGGCTCTGCTGGACCTGCTCATGCATTGTTGTTCTTTCTCCACACACCAAACTTCAATTCTACCCACTTCTTTAAAGCATTGGATGAAACTCCCTTCCTCAATGATCTACCAACAAATCTGTGTGTGGTGGGAATCACTCCACTGCCCTAGAGCATAAAAATTGCCATATTTCTTAATTCCTCTAATGAAATCTAACTCAGCCCTAGCCACGCTGGCCCTGCCCCTCCTTTGGGATCGGCAAAGAACTCTAGGGTTCTAAAGTTTCCAGGATCCAGGAACACTGGACAGGGGCCTTGGGTGCCTTATGGTAGCTGGCAAGCTGCCCAATGTCCAGCCCCTGGCTCCACCTGCAGGATCCTCTGGTGGCCTCCACCCCCTCCAGGCCAGGCCCCCAAGTCCTGACACTCAGTGCTCACTGACACGTGTCCACAGCCTCATTCGCTTGATTCAGCCCGGGTGTATCACAGCTTGGGGTGCTGGATGGCGAGAGGCGCACAGGTGCCTGCTACTCAAGACCCGCCACCCTCTTTCTACCATTGGAGCCAGGCCGTCCCCTTCCTCCCCTCAAAGCTCAGTCCCACACCCTCACTCCCTCCAGCTCCTCCTTACATTTCAAAACTAATTTTTGCATTCTAAAACACAAAAGAGCTGACACTGGCCCCTTCCCCATCCAAGACAAGGGAATCTGGGAACTCAGAACACAAAGCCCTGAGCATTTTTCCTGTTGAGGGGAGGGGAAGTTACCTGCACCAGAGAAAAATCCACATAGGAATTATCAACCTGCTACTCTATTATATTCTCCTCTCAATAAATCTTTGGGTTTTCTTTTTAAGGACCTTGATATTATAATTATATTTTATTTGGTTTGGTTTCTCTGAAGCAAAATATGAAGGAAAAGTGGGTTACAAAATAAGCTAAAAAGTGTGGAACGCATATTTCCTTTTGTTTTGTTTCCTTGTATTCGTTTGCAAATATTTTCTCCCATTCTGAGGGTTGTTCTTTCATCTTGTTTATAGTTTCCTTTGCTGTGCAAAAACTTTTAAGTTTCACCAGGTCCCATTTGTTTATCTTTGTTTTTATTTCCATTACTCTAGGAGGTGGGTCAAAAAAGATCTTGCTGTGATTTATGTCAGAGAGTGTTCTGTGTATATTCTCCTCTACGAGTTTTATAGTGTCTGGCCTTACATTTAGGTCTCTAATCTATTTTGAGTTTATTTTTGTGTATGGTGTTAGGGAGTGTTCTGATTTCATTCTTTTACATGTAGCTGTCCAGTTTTCCCAACACCACTTATTGAAGAGGCTGTCTTTTCTCCATTGTATATTGTTGCCTCCTTTGTCATAGATTAGTTGACCATAGGTGCATGGGTTTATCTCTGGGCTTTCTATCCTGTTCCATTGATCTATATTTCTGTTTTTCTGCCAGTACCATATTGTCTTGATTACTGTAGCTTTGTAGTATAGTCTGAAGTCAGGGAGTCTGATTCCTCAAGCTCTGTTTGTTGTTTCTTTTTCTCAACGTTGCTTTGGCTATTCAGGGTCTTTCGTGTCTCCATACAAATTTTAAGATTTTTTTCTTCTAGTTCTGTGCAAAATGCCATTGGTAATTGATAGGGATTGCATTGAATCTGTAGCTTGCTCTGGGTAGCATAGTCATTTTCACAATATTGATTCTTCCAATCCAAGAACATGGTATATCTCTCCATCTGTTTGTGTCATCTTTGATTTCTTTCATCAGTGTCTTATAGTTTTCTGAGTACAGGTCTTTTACCTCCTTAGGTCGGTTTATTCCTAGGTATTTTATTCTTTTTGTTGCAATGGTGAGTGGGACTGTTTCCTTAATTTCTCTTTCAGATTTTTCACCATTAGTGTATAGGAATGCAAGAGATTTCTGTGCATTAATTTTGTAAACTGCAACTTTACCAAATTCATTGATTACCTCTAGTAGTTTTCTGGTGGCATCTTTAGGATTTTCTATGTATAGTATCATGTCATCTGCAAACAGTGACAGTTTTACTTCTTTTCCAATTTTTTTTCTATTCATTTTATTTCTTTTTCTTCTCTGATTTCTGTGGGTAGGACTTCCAAAACTATGTTGAATAATAGTGGCAAGAGTGGACATCCTTGTCTTGTTCCTGATCTTAGAGGAAATGTTTTTCCCCATTGAGAATGATGTGTGCTGTGGGTTTGTCATATATGGCCTTTATTATGTTGAGGTAGGTTCCCTCTATGTCCACTTTCTGGAGAGTTTTTATCACAAATCGGTGTTGAATTTTGTCAAAAGCTTTTTCTGCATCTATTGAGATGATCCTATGGTTTTTCTTCTTCAATTTGTTAATATGGTGTATCACATTGTTTGATTTGTGTATATTGAAGAATCCTTGAATCCCTGGGATTAATCCCACTTGATCATGGTGTATGATCCTTTTACTGTGTTATTGGATTCTGTTGCTAGTATTTTGTTGAGGATTTTTGCATCTATATTCATCAGTGATATTGGTCTGTAATTTTCTTTTTTTGTAGTATCTTTGTCTGGTTTTGGTATCAGGATGATGGTGGCCTCGTAGAATGAGTTTGGGAGTGTTCCTTCCTCTGCAATATTTTGGAAGAGTTTGAGAAGGATGGGTGTTTAGCTCTTCTCTAAATGTTTGATAGAATTCACCTGTGAAGCCATCTGGTCCTGGGCTTTTGTTTGTTGAGAGATTTTTAATCACAGTTTCAATTTCATTACTTGTGATTGGTCTGTTCATATTTTCTATTTCTTCCTGGTTCAGTCTTGGAAGGTTATACCTTTCTAAGAATTTGTCCATGTCTTCCAGGTTGTCCATTTTATTGGCATATAGTTGCTTGTAATAGTCTTTTATGATGCTTTGTACTTCTGCAGTGTCTGTTGTAACTTCTCGTTTTTCATTTCTAATTTTAATGATTTGAGTCCTCTCCCTCTTTTTCTTGATGAATCTGGCTAAAGGTTTATCAATTTTGTTTATCTTCTCAAAGAACCAGCTTTTAGTTTTATTGATCTTTGTTACTGTTTTCGTTGTTCCTATTTCACTTATTTCTGCTCTGATCTTTATGATTTCTTTCCTTCTACTAACTTTGGGTTTTGTTTGTTCTTCTTTCTCTAGTTCCTGTAGGTGTAAGGTTAAATTGTTTATTTGAGATTTTTCTTGTTTCTTGAGGTAGGATTGTATTGCTATTAACTTCCCTCTTAGAATTTCTTTTGCTGCATCCCAAAGGTTTTTGATTATCGTGTTTTCATTGTCATTTGTCTCTAGGTATTTTCTGATTTCCTCAGTGATCTCTTGGTTATTTAGTAGTGTATTGTTTAGCCTCCATGTGTTTGTGTTTTTTATGGGTTTTTTTTCCCTGTAATTGATTTCTAATCTCATAACGTTGTGGTTGGAAAAGATGCTTGATATGATTTCAATTTTCTTAAATTTACCAAGGCTTGATTTGTGACCCAAAATGTGATCTATCCTGGAGAATGTTCCATGTGCACTTGAGAAGAAAGTGTAATCTACTGTTTTCAGATGGTATGTCCTGTAAATATCAATTGAATCTATCTGGTCTATTGTGTCATTTAAAGCTTGTGTTTCCTTACTTATCTTCTGTTTGGATGATCTGTCCATTGGTGTAAGTGAGGTGTTAAAGTCCCCCACTATTACTGTATTACTGTAGATTTCCTCTTTTATAGCTGTTAGCAGTTGCCTTATGTATTGAGGTGTTCCTATGTTGGATGTATATATATTTATAATTGTTATATCTTCTTCTTGGATTGATCCCTTGATCATTATGTAGTGTCCTTCCTTGTCTCTTGTAACAGTCTTTATTTTACAGTCTATTTTATCTGATATAAGTATTGCTACTCCAGCTTTCTTTTGATTTCCATTTGCATGGAATATCTTTTTCCATCTCCTCACTTGCAGTCTGTATGTGTCCCTAGGTCTGAAGTGGGTCTCTTGTAGACAGCATATATATGGGTCTTGTTTTTGTATCCATTCAGCAAGTCTGTGTCTTTTGGTTGGAGCATTTACTCTATTCACATTTAAGGTAATTATCAATATGTATGCTCGTATTACAATTTTCTTAATTGTTCTGGGTTTGCTTTTGCAGGTCCTTTTCTTCTCTTTTATTTCCCACTTAGAGAAGTTCCTTTAGCATTTGTTGTAGAGCTGGTTTGGTGGTGCTGCATTCTCATAACTTTTGCTTGTTTGTAAAGCTTTTGATTTCTCCATCAAATCTGAATAAGATCCTTGCTGGGTTGAGTAATCTTGGTTGTAGTTTCTTCCCTTTCATCACTTTAAGTATATCATGCCACTCCCTTCTGGCTTGCAGAGATTCTGCTGAGAAATCAGCTGTTAACCTTATGGGAGTTCCCTTGTATGTTATTTGTCATTTTTCCCTTGTTGCTTTTTTTTTTTTTTTTTTTTTTTTTTTGCGGTACGCGTGCCTCTCACTGCTGTGGCCTCTCCCGTTGCGGAGCACAGGCTCCAGACACGCAGGCTCAGCGGCCATGGCTCACGGGCCCAGCCGCTCCGGGGCATGTGGGACCTTCCCGGACCGGGGCACGAACCCGCGTCCCCTGCATCGGCAAGCGGACTCTCAACCACTGCGCCACCAGGGAAGCCCCCCTTGTTGCTTTTAATAATTTTTCTTTGTCTTTAATTTTTGTCAATTTCATTACAATGTCTCGGCATGTTTCTCCTTAGGTTTATCCTGCCTGGGACTCTCTGTGATTGCTGGACTTGGGTGGCTATTTCCTTTCCCATGTTAGGGAAGTTTTCGACTATAATCTCTTCAAATATTGTCTCGGGTCCTTTCTCTCTCTTCTCCTTCTGGGACCCCTACAATGCAAATGTTGTGTTTAATGTTGTCCCAGACGTCTCTTAGGCTGTCTTCATTTCTTTTCATTCTTTTTTCTTTATTCTGTTCCACAGCACTGATTTTCACCATTCTGCCTTGCAGGTCACTTATCCATTCTTCTGCCTAGTTATTCTGCTATTGATTCCTTCTAGTGTTATTTTTTATTTCAGTTATTGTATTGTTCATCTCTGTTTGTTTGTTCTTTAATTCTTCTAGGTCTTTGTTAAACATTCCTTGCATCTCCTTGATCCTTGCCTCCATTCGTTTTCCGAGGTCCTGGATCATGTTCACTATCATTATTCTGAATTTTTTTCTGGAAGGTTGCCTATCTCCACTTCATTTAGTTGTTTTTCTGGGGTTTTATCTTATTTATTCATCTGGGACATAGTCCTCTCCTTTTTTATTTTGTCTGTCTTTCTGTGATTGTGGTTTTTTGTTTCTTTGTTTGTTTTGATTTTTTTCATTGTGGAGCACAGGCTCTGGGCGTGCAGGCTCAGCGGCCATCGCTCACGGGCCCAGCCGCTCCACGGCATGTGGGATCTTCCCGGACCGGGGCACGAACCCATGTCCCCTGCATCGGCAGGCGGACTCTCAACCACTGCACCACCAGGGAAGCCCTGTGATTGTGGTTTTTGTTCTACAGGCTGCAGGATTGTAATTCTTCTTGCTTCTGCTGTCTGCCCTTTGGTGGATGAGGCTATCTCGACAGTTTCATTATCAGAAAATACCCTCAGTTTCTGATCATCTGCTATTTCTATCATATGCAGACTGGCCTTCACTGCCACCTGTCCCTACATGTTGGTCCACATCACAGGGCCAATGGGGCCGTCTCATGCCCTAGCACTCAGGCATCACCAGCCACATGGTGATAATCTGTCTCCTCCAAAAACAGTTGTGTTTTTAGTAATTCAGAGTCCAAAGGGGAAGCCCTACAATTCCATCTTCTCCTGGAAAGTGCAGAGAAATTACTCCTCAGCAGTCTGGATAAGGCCTCTCCCCTCCCTGCTACTCCATAGCTGCTGAGGGCTCACAATGTTTTGAGATGAACTTTCAAGCTCAGTCTCCTCACAGCTCTCTGGTGGTCCCCAAATCTGTAGAAATGAGGGGCTTGGGCCTAGCATGCTACCAAACTCTGTTCCCTTTCTCTTTTATGACCCTCTGTTGGGCAGCTCCCAGCAAGGCCATGCTTAGTAAACTGGGATGTGTCACCTCGCGTCTGTACCACCACACTCTGATTTTCTAATTGCCCAGGAAAGTATCAAGAGTTGATCACATAGTTGTTTTTTTTTTTTTTTTTTTTGCGGTACGCGGGGCCTCTCACTGTTGTGGCCTCTCCCGCTGTGGAGCACAGGCTCTGGACGCACAGGCTCAGTGGTCATAGCTCACGGGCCCAGCCACTCCACAGCATGTGGGATCCTCCCGGACCGGGGCACGAACCCGTGTCCCCTGCATCGGCAGGCGGACCCTCAACCACTGCGCCACCAGGGAAGCCCGATCACATAGTTTTAACTTTTGGTGTTTTTGCTTTTTTTTTTCTTATCTGAGTAATACATGAATACATCCTATTGTACAAGTTTCAAACAATTTAGAAGTCTACGGAGCAAAGCTGAAAACCGGCACCATCCTTCCCACAGCCAGTCTCCCCTCAGAGGCCACATGCCCACAGTTTGCTGCACAGTCTTCCAGCCCCCTTTCTGGACATATCCATCATAAACAGTACATGGATCCATGCACATATATCATTTTTTAAGATATAGATATTTTGCAACTTTTAAAATTTGATATATTTTTCACTTGGAAATCTTTCATGTTAGGATATGTAGATCTATCTCATTCATATACAAATACATGTATAATAAATACACATACATATAAATAATCTCATACCCCACATTTTACTTTTCTTTTTTTTTGAAGATGTTGGGGGTAGGAGTTTATTAATTAACGCTGTGTTGGGTCTTCGTTTCTGTGCGAGGGCTTTCTCTAGTTGTGACAAGCGGCGGGGGCCACTCTTCATTGCGGTGCGCAGGCCTCTCACTATCGCGGCCTCTCTTGTTGCGGAGCACAGGCTCCAGACGCACAGGCTCAGTAGTTGTGGCTCACGGGCCTAGTTGCTCCGCGGCATGTGGAATCCTCCCAGACCAGGGCTCAAACCCGTGCCCCCTGCATTAGCAGGCAGATTCTCAACCACTGCGCCACCAGGGAAGCCCCTACCCCACATTTTTATATTCATACAAAGGAGATTGTCCTATACACATGGTTCTGCACTTTGATTTTTAGACCCTAGAAACCTCAGCACATATAGATAGAGATAGAGAGATACCTTGTTATTATTAACAATTGCATCCTCTTCCATCATTTGGATGTGACCAAATTTATTAATCAGAAGCCCATTGAAGAACATTTGTCTATCTTTAATTGAACTCCATGCCTATGGAGGAATCATGAAACCTGAGAGTTGTTACATGGGGAAAGGATGCTGGGTAGAAAGAAACGAAAGGGAGGATTCCTGGGTGTGGAACAGCTAAGACACTGGTGTTTCCTCTTGATTCATCTCCTAACACTCTGGATTACCAGAGTTCAATAGTTACTGTCAGCCCAGAACTTTATTTTCCAGTTTCAGCTTCACTTAAGTTTTACCTCAAGCACTTCGGACAAGTTATTTCAAATGACAGCTCCGTATACGTGTGCCCAGCAATTGTCTCTGGGTGGGACAAGCTGTCTTTTTCCATTAAAGATGCTCTGTTCCTAAGTGACTCATTTCCTTTAGCATCTCAGCTCATGTATAAGGAATTTTTCTCAGAACGAGTTGTGCATGAATGTAGCTTCTACTTCTGTAAGAGGCAAGTGCTGTACAGCTGGTAATCTGAAGAGATTAATTTAATGTGTTGATGAACTGGTAGCTAATTGGCCTCAGTGGTTTGCTTCCCTCTAGTGTCGCCTCCCTGGTCAAACAGACCGCGTTTAGTTGTGGGGTCATTTTAGCCAAAGGAAAGTTGTGTTTCCCAAGAAAGGCTTGAAACTGCTGTTTGAAAATCGTTCATAGCTTTGTTTCAACATTTCTGACATTGCTGCTAATATTTAGTCATGCAGCCAAGCATCTACCGAGTGCACGCTTATGAGCCTGAATTTCCTGTCACTGAGCATAACTTTTAAAAAAATTATTGTTTTTTTAAATTTCTGCCACTGAATCAGTTTTCTTCTTCATTTTGACGTCAACCCCTCCTCACTCTGTTCTTTCACCATCTTTTCCTGGCTTCACTTGCCTCCTCTCCTTCCTGGAGCCCACCATTTGCTGTTTCAGCCATGTGTCAGTCTGGAGTCCCTTAGGCTTCTCACTGCCGCCACTTGGCTTGCCCATCCTCGGCCCCAGAACCACTCCCCAGGAGGCCCCCAACGCCAGCGTTCCCCTGAAGATGTGTCCCTCCTTCTGGCCAAGGTTAACCCCACTGCCTGGCCCTCAGTCCCCTTCCCTCAGCTCTGTCTCTGACCTTGCACTAGCAAGCATCCACTCTCTCACTATATTTTCCTCCCTCAACTTCCTGTAAAAAAAAAAAAAAAATACACAACGCTCCCTCCTATTAAAGATACTTTTTTCTCTGCCCTATTTCCTTAAGCTATTGCCCTATCACTTTTTCACTTCCCTTTCTCCTGGCAAAGCTCCTTTAAGGCTACTCTATACTGCTTTTCTCCATTCCCTTACTGCCCAATCACTGCTTTAAAAATTAAACATAAAAATGATACATGCATATGGCAAAGAGTCAATGAAGAAGGTATAACATGGAATAAAACGCTCCTTCTTGGGAGGAAGAAATGAATAAGCAGAGCACAGAGGATTCCTAGAGCAGTGAAACTACTCTGTAGGGTAGATACACGTCATTATACATTTGTCCAAACTTGTAAAACGCACAACAGCAAGAGAGAACCCTAATGTAAACTATGGGCTTTGTGTGATTATGATGTGTCAATGTGGGTTCATCAGTTGTAACACATGGGTGTGGGTGTTGATAATGGGGGAGGCTATGTACGTGTAGAGGCAGGAAGAATATGGGAAACCTCTGTACCTTCCTCTCAAATTTTTTGGTAAACTTAAAACTGCTCTAAAAAAACAAAGTCTATTAAAAAAAACAAAACTAAAAAGGTCCCATAACTAAAGTAGGATTCATAGTCACCCTGGGGGCAAAGGGCACATAAAACAGACTCCTTTTTTCCTTTATGGAAGGCTCAAGGGAACAACACTTATTCACATACCCACATATTGTACACACACACACACACGCCTCAAACTGCCTCACCCCTTCCCATATGTCAGCTCTGAAGACCTTTAGGCTGAAGGTTGAACATACCCTGTGTTAGCAGAAGTCCTACTCCCACCTGCAAATGGTGCTGGAGTAGTTGACTATCACGTCCCCTGTTGCATGTGGGGTGAGGCCCAGGGTGCCTAGGCCTTCCTATCAGTTCTTCATCGCAGCACAACAAATTACCTCAAAACTTATCTGCCTAAAACAACAGGCATTTATTATCTCACACAGTGTTTGAGGGTCAACAGTCCAGGGACAATTAGGTGGCTCAGGGTCTGTCAGAAGATTGCAGTCAAGCTGCTGGCTGAGGCTGCTGTCATCTAAAGCAGGGCTGGAGGACCCACTTCCAAGATGGCTCACTCAGTGGCTGTTGACTGGAGGCCTCAGTTCTTTGCCTCATGGACCTCTACATGGGGCTGCTTGAGTGTCCTCACACTGCGGCAGCTGTAAGGCAGAGTAACTGATCCAAGAAAGAGCAAGGAAGAAGCCACAGTGTCTTTTATGTCCTAACTCAAAAGTCATGCACATCATTTCACTCTATCCTGTTGGTACATACAGGTCAGCCCTATGCAGTGTGAGATGGAACTACACAGGACATGCGTTCCAGGAGGCCAGTGTCACCAGGGGCCAGCTTGGACGCCACCCTTCCACGGCGTTACCACCGCACTTCTGCCCGGGTCCGAGTGTCCCACCAGTCCTTGCTGGTTCTTGGCTGGCATCCTACTTCTTCTGGCAGGGTCAGCCTCAAACTGCCACCTGAATAGTGATCATTGTGACTTTAAATACTTTTATATTGTCTGAAACTCTTACAGGTAGAATGTGTTTTATATTTTAAAATATTTTCAAAATAAAATACTACCGACTTGATCAAGTTACCCTACCCTCCTCTGATTGCTAGTCATTTTCCTAAAGATAATTGAAGAAATTAATTAATCAATTGATTGATTAATAGGGTCCTGAGTTGCTTTTCAGAAAAACTATATTGCTTTTATATACGGTACTGTGTGTATATATATGCATATTATGCATTATATATATGATATATTTTATATACACACATCTGCACATATACATACTTTAAAATTTTATGCAAATGGAATTGCATGCTGTTCCGACCCTACTTTTTTAAAAAGTTCAGTAATATATCCTGGCACACGTATTTGGGAACAGTGGCTGCTCCTGGTGAGAGGATCTAAGCAGCTGGGAAATGGGGGTGAAGGAGCAACTTTGCTTTCACTGTCTACTAATACCATCTTGTATTATTAGAATTTTGTAATATGTCCTCATATTGCCTATTTAGATCACTTAAAATTATATATCTTGAAGACCTTTCCATATTAGGACATACATATATAACTCACGTTTTAATGACTTCAAAGTAATCGGTTATATAGGTTACCATGATTTGTCTAATTAATTCCTATTCATGAGTGTTTGGGTGGTTCTTAGGTTTTAGGGCTGTTGTTATTACCAACAATGCCACAAGGAAAATCCTCATACATACAACTTGTAATGCTTTGTTGACATTTCCTCTCTTCCTGCTTCCAGACTTCTCCTCTTGCACAGTCTGTACACACATGTCGTGATGGCTCCTTTTTGATTACTCATCCTTGCATGTTGAGTTTTTCTAGTTAAGCAGGACGGGCAGGTGGAGGGCTGTGTGCACTGCAGTCCCTCTTCTGTGCCCTGCCATTGGGACAGGCTGCTTCCAGCACGTGGCTTGTATGTGAGCGTCCAGATTCATTCTCATCTTCTGCTTCTCAGGAACAACCTGGGTGCAGAGTAGCCCCTACCATCCCCATACCCCGCTCCTGCTGGGGCAGAAAGGAATTTGGGTTTTACACCTCAGTGTGAGCCCGTTCCCTTAAAGAGGTGAACTTGGCCAAGTTTTTCTGAGATCTAAGGGTCCTGTCTCCACTTCTTCCACCATTCCTTTTCTATCTCACCGCTTTTGGCATGACTTCTGCCAATTTTGTGTCGTACACGTACATACCAACAAGCAAACAAAAAGCACCCCAAAGGTATGCAGGAAGTAGGTTTTCCTCTCATCCTTGAGATGCATTCAGTCCCCAAGTCACCCCCAAGAGTCAGTCTCTGCTCCCCATTTCTTGTGTGTCCCTCTAGAGATAGTCTATACATATTCAGATATATGAAGCTGCAAAAAACTAACCTGGGGTGTTTTTATTTTTCACTGACTGTGACTTCCTACTGTGCTCTGTCCAATCTCCCTTCTCTGCCGGGTGGGCAGAAGATGAACAGATCCCATAGCTTTCTGTTTGCCTTTAGTTATTAGGAGTCTCATCTAATCTAGTTTAAAATTCCAATCTCGGGCTTCCCTGGTGGCGCAGTGGTTGAGAGTCCGCCTGCCGATGCAAGGGACACGGGTTCGTACCCCGGTCCAGGAAGATCCCACATGCCGCGGAGCGGCTGGGCCCGTGAGCCATGGCCGCTGAGCCTGCGCGTCCGGAGCCTGTGCTCTGCAACGGGAGAGGCCGCAACAGTGATGGGCCCGCATACCGCAAAAAAAAAAAAAAAAAAAAAAAAAAATCCAATCTCATATCAGCTCAAACTCCACCCCCATTGCTGGCTGGGGGACCTGCAGCAGGCATATCTACTCCTTCACTCCTGACCCAGTCCAGCTCTTGGGGTGGACACGGGAGGGACATGATCGGCTCTATGAGATCTCTCCCCATCTTTTTTCAAGGCTGGGGACTGAGAGGGACAAGAGGGAAGGAAGGCAAATATCTCTTAGTGGCTTACATTGTGGTCCTCTCCCTGTGAATGGTCACAGCTCCCTGGCCACCACTAGCCCTTGGTGATGTGTTCTGAGTGGCTAGCATCCTAATACAGGCTCTTTGGGGCTCACAGGTAAGTTCTTCAGAGAGAGTTCCTCCCACACAGCTTCCCCAGTGTGGGAGATCCAGCTGCAGGTTAACTTCTTCCAACCTCCTCAGGTTCCTGCTGCTACAACAAGACGGCTCAGTGCTGTCACCCTTCCTGGTGTTCATTCACCCCAGGGGAAACTCACACATCTTCTTCGAGCCAGGCCCTGCCATCTCTCCCGAGGCTCTTCGCCCTCCTCGGTAGGCACCAAGGTACTGACAACCTGAGCAGCTGACCAACTGGCAAGTGAGGTACCAGTCTCCCTCGTTGCAGGTACATGCCAATCTTTAAGAATGCTTCTCCTGGAGCCCTTCTCACTTGGCCTGGAGGAGGAAAAGGAAAAACACCCAACATTCTTTTCTAGGCCCCCAGGGTCGGGGGAGGTGGTGGGGAGAGCATGCTGATCACAGGGTCAGCTCCGTCATCCTTTGGCAAGCCCTGAAAAGGAAGTCTCACCAGCTGTTGGTGGCTTTCTATAGGAGGTGCAGTATTTACCCTTCTTCATCCCCAGCTCTGGCCTTCCCAATTCTAGTGCAAAAAGAAAGTCTCACTCAACATACCATTTCTTTGTACATGATGATACATGTACTGTGATGATAGCGTACTGCTGCCATCCTGCTGCATCTTAATAAGAGACTGTCCCAAACCAGTTCACATGTGTCTGCCTCTTCATGGGACATTCCCTGGCTGTCCAGTGATTGAGACTTCGCCTTCCAATGCAGGGGGTGCGGGTTCGATCCCTGGTTGGGGAGCTAAGATCCCACATGCCTCACAGCCAAAAAACCAAAACATAAAACAGAAGCAATATTGTAACAAATTCTATAAAGATTTTAAAAATGGTCCATATCAAAAAAAAATCTTAAAAAAAAATTTCACAGTCTTCCATCATATTCCTATATTATTACTAAATTAGTGCCCACCAATGGGTATCCAAGTTGAGCACTCATCAGTGTTTTCTTTTGTACTGACATCAAGGGAATTAGCAAGAAATAAAACCAGCTTGTAGACTGTTCAGGGGAGTGGATGTGTATCAACAAGAGGTATCCAGATAAAAGTTAGACTAGAATTTACATGATAACAGGAATGTCTAATTTGCGTCATAGGGTGAGTTCACCATAGGTCCAGTTAAGCTTTCTGGGCTTTACCAGCTTTGTGGAATCAAGCTGAGCTTCAAGGAGCGAGTTGGCACTCAGGCCACCAGCTGCGGGAGAGACACGGCTAAGAGACTTCAATATGAAAGAAGAAGTGTGCTCAGGTGTGCTCTCAGAAAAGCCTGGCAATGTGATTTTATCTTCACTCCCATTTGGAACCACTATGTTCTTTGTCACAAGCAAAGCTGTGGTTGTCTCTCACATGACGTCCTTGCACACACCTGCTGCTTTCTTCCTCGTCCTGGCCCTATAATCCGCATGAAAGTATCAAATGTTCCCTCCTTCTTGAAAGCTGTGTTCGGGTGGGGCGTGGGCATTTGCTTCACAGCCAGGAGCAGGCTCCACCCTCCGTGGGAGATGCCCAGCGTTCCTTCCATTGAGTCCAGTCCCTGCCTGTTCCGCGGAGGGGCCCTAGGGCAGGCTGAACGAGCACGGCAGAAAAATGCCCTGGCGGGGATGCCAGCACGCGACAGGGCTAGTGTAGGTGGCCTTTGAGGCCCCTTCCAGACTGACGCTGGCCTTCCTCTAAGACCAGGGGCTTTGCTGGGCAGAGCAAAGCAGAGAGCGCCTGCTTTGGGCTCAGACACGCCTGGGCTTGAATCCCAAGTCTATCGCTGGAGGGCCCTGGACAGCCTCCAAACCTGCCAGGGGCTGCTTTCCTACCTGCAAACGGCAGGTATACAGAGGGGATACTTATCAGATAAATTATCATTTTGATAACCTGCCTTCGGAAAGGAGGAAGTGACAGATCTGAAACCGCTGAAAACATTTAGGCTTGGAAGGCATTGCGTCAAAAAAGTGGATACAACCATCTGTTCGACAGCGGAAGCTGTCATCCTTTATTTCAGTGTTTTCAGCTTCGTTTGACTAAACAAGATAAAGTCCCTGCTGGCGGCTCTCTGCTTCCAAGAAGTTTGTCCTGGGAGCTGGTGGTTGCCTCTCCCACGTTCGTGTTCCCCTTCCTCCTCCCAGCTTTGCCCAGGAGTTCAGTCCTCCCCAACATGGCTCCCTCCCTCAGGAGAGGCTAAACTGTCTCCACTCCAGGCATGGGCCTACTCTCTCCAAAAGTGTGGTCATTCCATGTGCTAATCTGTGTCAGGAATGAGCTTGTGAGGCAAAGCAGACCAACACCACCAGGTGAGGTTTGGGAAATCTTCAGAAGTGACCCTCTCTCACTTCCCCTGGACACTGTTGTTCACAGAGATGAGGGATTCCACCGCCAGGCTGAGGGTGAAGGCATCACGTGGACAAGGGCAGGGGAATGGAGCTGAGGCCTCTCAGCTCTGCCAGCCCCGAGGCTGCGCTACTTCAGACTTTCGTTTTTTTGAATATTATTATTTAAGCCAGTTTGAGTTGGGGTTTCTGTTCCTTACAGCCAAAGGCATCCTAGCACATACAGGAATGATGGACTAGTCCAGAAAATCCCTTCACCTCCGATGTAGCTACCTTGGGAAGGAGGCACCAGTGAAAAGCAGACCCCTGCTCTTGATGGTGAAAGGTGGGTGTTAGTCGATAAAATCAGAGTGCCACGTATGACAGAGAGTAAGGCGGGTCGATTATCCAACAGCTGTGCTGTCTCTTTGTGCTGGCCCAGAGAACTCAGGTATCAAGCACACATCAATGGGCTTAGGGGAGAGAGCCCCTAACCTTGGGGAGGGTACGTGAACCAGTTCCAGCCCAGGAAGTATAAGGGGAATGTGCTGAGGGGAAGGCATGGAGGAGAGATGCCCTACCTGTGTCACCCCCTGCCGGGGCCACCCTCTTCCTCCTACCTTTGAACACAGTTATGTGAGGACGGATGCTTGGACCAGCTGCAGCCAACCTGCAGCCATGAGGGGAGGACCACGACAATCTCAGATACCCCCACCCAGAGCCCTGGATCCCTGAGCCTCTGAGCCTGCCTCCTACCTCCAACTTCCTGATGGCCAAGAAAATCAACCCCCTAATGAAAACTGGTTTAAACTGGGTATTTTGTTTCTTTCTACCTAAAATATCCAAGCTGATAAACCCGGTTAGAGGCTGGGGCTATAAAAGCAGGAGTTATCATATTTTGCTTGTTTATACGATGCTCTGAAGTCTAAATCTATGTGCTTTCTCTCAGAGTACCCTAGAACCCCTTAGAGGGAATCCAAGTCACAGCCCAAGGGGAATCCTTCACCTTTCATCTTTCCCCAATCACAACCATCCCAAAGGAGACAGGCCAGATGCCCTGCGAAATATCCTACCTTGGCACCGAGAGTTGGGAAAAGAGAGAAACATAAAGCCACTTCCTTCCTGCTGTCCCTAATGAAGAGATTCCTAATAACCGGCTCAGTTTGGTTTGCCTGACACGATTCGGTTGAGGAGAGCTCAAGAGAAAGCCCTCCCATGAAGCCAATAGAAAGAGTAAGAGCTGCATGTGGTGAAACACTTGGAAAGGTAAAGGATACAGTCTTGAGCTCAAATGATAGCAAGAAACCTCAGTGGGTCCCAGGGACTCTCAAGGCACCAGTATCAGTGGGTGACATGCTATATCGAACTGAGCCTGGATCTTAGAAAAGGTGGCAACTTTTGGAGAGACTTCCCAAGTATATGGTGGAGCCTATTGCAAAGCAGCCTCTACTCCTGACCTCGGTTGAACTTCAAGTCCTTCAAGTCAGGGACCCTCTCCTTATTCCTCTAGTCAGTTTGGGATCCAAAGTATCTACCTTTCAAAGTCGCTGTGAGGATTAGAGATGATGTATGTAAAGCTCCTAGCACTGAGCCTGGCCCACAGTAGGTCCGAAGTACATGGGAGCTGTAGTGTTTCTGAGTTCAGCACCGAGCAGCCGCCCTCAGCGGTAGAAGGTGAGGGACCACAGTTAGAGTCAGCATCAGTGTCTCCTGAGGTCAAATTGGAGTTAGAGTCTACAGTGAGAGCCAGATTGGTGCTCTGTGGTCAAATCTAGAGAGATCCAGAGAGAGAGCATCAAACAAGATAGACTCTGAAAACGGGCACAGCCACACACCAGAATCTTCATGTGTCTGAGGCTGGAAAGGGTTGCTGGCAACGTGGTTCATTCACCTGAACTCCTGCAGGTGCACATAGACAGGGCCAAGGGCAGCCAAGATGAGTCTAGAGGTCTTGAGGGCAGCTCAGAACACCGGCAGCCCATCACCCACTGAGCTGCCCTTCTGCACATTCCAAGCCTTGTGGAAGCCAGGACCAGTCCCAGGGTGAGCCTTGAAGGACCCTAAATGTTTACCTGCTTCAAAGCATCCCTACCACTCCTTCTGTGGTCAAATTGCATTTAGCCACTCATTGTGCTAAATGGAAGATGTCACAACATGCTGAATTCATCAGACATTGAACTGCAAATCTCCTCATGCCTAAAATATATCTATTACTGCCCCTCACTGCCTATATGCAAAGTCCTTAGTCTTCAGTTTGGTAAAAGACACCCATGATCCGCCTGCTCTCCAGCTGTCTCTCTCCTCTCTCCCCACCTCGAACCCTTAATGCTCTATTCACACGTGACTACACTTAACACCAAGTGCCCTCTATGTCGTTCTTGCACTTCCTGTTCCCTCTGCCTGAAGTGCACTTCCCTACCTTGTAGACTCCAAAACATCTCCTCTCTCAAGATTCAGCCTAGCTCATCTTCGTCTACCTTTCCCTAAGCACCCTCCAGGCGGGAATGACCAGTCTCTTTTGGTCACCCTCATTCCCACACATACTTCTATTATACTACCTAGAATACTTTATAACACTGGGTTCACTTTCCATGTCTGTATCGTCTCCCCTAGACTCTAAAGTCCTAAGGGCTGGGGCTGCATGTGGTCTTTGCGTCTGGCCCAGAGGCGCTGATTCATGTTTGTAGAGTGGATGCATGGGTGGCTGGATAAGGACCAGTGCGCATCCGGCCTCTGGTAATACAGGGATGAAAGCTCTTTCCCTGCCCTCAGGGAGCTCACTGTAGATGACAGAAAGAGAGTAAAAAAGAACAATGAAATGGCATGAGTCAGAGTACAGCATGTTGTGTGAGCTCAGCTGAGGGGCACCCAACCCAGTGGGGAAAAGAGATCTGTGTTCGGGGGTACTACCTAGAGGAGTCAAGCCATGATCTGGGTCGTGTTGGACCAGCAGGAGTCCGCCACACAGAAATGGGGGCTGGGGCACCATGGACAGAGAGGGGAGCAGGTGCAAAGGCTCAGACTCGAGATAGCTGTGGGATAAAGGAGAAATGTGGGGCAAAGGCAGTGACATGGCTAAGGCAGGGAGGACCAATCACACAGGGCCATATTCCCACTAGGGAATCTGGAGTTTATCCTGGAGAAAAATGGAAGTTTCCTAAGAAAAAGAGAGAACGTGACAGGATGTACATACACAAAGATCATCCCAGCAGCCGTGTCAGGCCAGGCAATGAGGTCAAGGTGGAGATTCTAACAAGACCTAGCAAAGAACTGATGAGGGCTGGCCCAAGGCAGGGGCCGTCAGACTGGGGAGCTACTTAGGAGGCAAAATTGTTAGAGTTTGGTCACTCTGCATAAATAAAAAGCAGGGAGCAGGGGAAGAAGCAGCAGTCAAGATGCCTCCCAGGTTCCTGCCCTGGCTGATGGATAGATGACAGTACTCCCGGGAGGATAAGCCAGGAGGGAAGAGACCATTTTGGTCACGCAGAGGCTGAGACGCCTGAGGAACCCCAAGCGGGTCTTCTCAGTAGGCAATGAACTATCAATTCCTGAGGCTTAGGAAAGAGTCCTGGATGAGAAAAATAAATGTGGAGCTCATCAACAAAAAGATGACAGCCACCTATCTGGAGCCCTGTGTGCAGACAAAATCTTTCAAGGAGGGTGTACACAGAGTGAGAAGAGGACCAAGCCCCAGGATATACCCCATGTGCAGGCAAAACTGAGGAAGAGGCTGGGACAGAACACCCAGAGACACAGGAAGGAGAAAGAGATCAAGCTGCAGAGGACATTGGGAACAAGAGAGCTGGGGGGAGGAGGGGAAATGGAGAGACAGTGATCTACGGGGTCAAATCCTGCAAAGCGGGCAAGTAAGCAACAGAGCCTGAAAAATGCTCATTTGTGGCCAGATTGTCCCAGCCCTCAACAGCCTGCGGTACAAATGAGATCGCATTAATAGTAATAGCCCGTATTTCACATTTCACATGGGTCACTAGCTTGTTGCCAGCTATCTGCAGAGCAGGACCTCCGCTGCCTTGAAAAAAGTCCTTGCTTCCCAGTATTTCTGGGAGTGCCTGGGGGTGCACAAGCCCAAGAAGAGTCCTCACGTCTCTTCCACACACACCCCCTCTTGACGTCCACAGCACTCCAGGACGGCAGCCCCCATGGTGGCTGCCCACCCTGAAATACCCCCGAGATCCATGGGTTCCATCTCCTGACGTGCCAAAGCTATAAACTCATGATGTTAACGCAACAGAGTATTCTATGCTTTGAATTCTCCACTGAAGAGAAGCCACGGCATTTTCTGAAAAGTGGAGAAGACTCCCCCTCTTTGCCATCTGTTTTTGTTCCAAGTCTCATGAAAAGGCCTTCTTCAGCTGTGTCCCGTGGCCATCTGTCCTAAGGCTTCAGACACCAGTCCCTGGGCCTCAGCGGTAGGGCAGACAACAGAAGCCCTCTCCTCCTGCGCCCTGATCTCTGCCCGAGGTACCCAACCCTCCAGGGACCCTATGCAAACAGATCCTTTGGGAGTTTCACTCCACCAGTTTATCAGAAACTCCACACCCACACTTCTGGGTTAGTCTCAGGCAGGACACCTGGCTGCAACGTGATTTAGCAACGTGGTGGTCATGATTGACGTTGGCCGAAGGAGTTTCAGCAGAACGGTTGAGAAGGAGGTCAGACTGCACTGAGGTGAGGAGAGGATGGGAGGTGGGTCAAGTTCAGATGGCAAACATAACAGCAAGTCCTATGAGACTTGGCTTTTCGGGAAGGGCAGGAAAGCAGGGTCAAGGAGATGGAAGGTGGTGGTGGTGGTTTGTCACAAGGCAGAGACTTGACCAGAGTCACATGCTGAGGAAAAAGAGCCAGCAGAGCGGGAGAGGCTACGCCCAGACGCTGAGAAGAAAGCGGTTCAGAGGGAAGTGCCTGGCGCGAGGCGTGCTGCGGACCCTTGCGCGGGAGAGAAGAAGGCGGCCCTGAGGAGGCCCCGGGCTTCAGCGAGGGGCCCGGCCACAGGAGTCCGAGCGAAAGGACGAAACGAAGAGAGACGACAAGGACTCTGCCAGGAGCTTATTCGGGAGAAAATGAAGCTGCAAGTCCCAAGACTGAGTGGACCCGTCACCTCAGGCCTCCCGCCCCAGCACATTCTTTCTGGTGCCAGAGATCTCGTATCTCAGTGCCTCTCTGTGACTCAGAATCTGGGATTCTTGCTTTGCCATTTAATTTTAGTAATAATTAGAGCTGCTTCCAGGAGTCAATTTTCCTCCCTTCTCTCAATCATGCTATGCTTGGGATTCTGACGTGGCAATCAGTGAAGGTGTGCAGCTCCAGCTTGGGCCCTAGTTTCAGTGGAAAACCTCCTGGGGAAAAGGACAGTTCCCTTTTCAAGGAGGTGGTTTTCCTTTTTTCCTTGCTTTGTTTATTTAACTTACCGCACATGGAGGGGTCAGAACTGGCCCTAGAATAAAAGACTTCTCTCGCCCCACTCGGGAGCGTGGGCACCACAGGGAAGAGCATCAGGTCCTAAGCGTCTTACCACACTCAGGTGAATGTGAGAAGTGGGTTATTACACCCCTTAGACTCACAACAGTGAAAACCAAGGGTCACACACAGAGGGTCAAACAGAGAAAAAGACCTTCATTGGACCTGCAGTTTGAAATGTGGGTTTGTGTTGGAATTCACTTCCATGCTAAAGTGCAGTTCAAGGGTCACAAACTCAAATGCTTAGGGCCGCACAGCAGGTGTCTGGAAGGCGTGAGCCAGTCCGGCGGGGGGTGGGGCGGGCAGTGGCATACCTGAGCCGCTGTCTGCCCTACCCAAAGGACAACTCCTCAGCCCCGGCTGCTGCCACAAATGAAGACGACCTGACTTTTCAGAGAGAGGTCGCGGGTCTAGATTCTATTGTGAAATCTCCAGATGTTTAAAAGTGGGGAACTAATTCCACTAAACAGTGACCACAACAGACAGTGCAGGCCAAGCAAGACGGGGCACAGAGTCACCATCTGAATTTCACTCCTTCTAAAGAGATTTCAGCGCACTCTGTTTCTTGAATGATTCTGTTTGCATGTGTTTTTAGAAACTGTGTCTGAGACAACAAAGGTTTGACTCTGCCTTCTCCGCCCCCTCCCTGGGGCTGGGCTGCACACTTTCTGCTTCCCCGGAGAGTGACAAGGCTCTGTTCCCTTCCCAAGAGCAGGCGCTCCTGAAAGGGCTGAGGACAATGACACCCTGGACATAGCTACTGATGATGACATACCAGCGGGCGTTCCTCCGAAGCTCTAGCTGCTGAATCACTCCAGACTGAAACGACTTCAGGACTGGCCCTTTAAAAATCGAGCGCGCTACCGGGCAAACTCCTCCTCCAGGGAGGTTCCTTTAAATAAGAGCCAGCTGGCCAGGGCCCCGCTTTTCTCCCAAGCAATACCTGCAATCGAGGTTTCCTCCCCAGGAGATAGCAGCCTGTGAGCATGGCTCAAGCATTTGTGAACAGCAAAATCCAGCCTGGGAAGGTAGTTGTGTTCATCAAGCCCACCTGCCCCTACAGCAGTAGGGCCCAGGAGCTCCTCAGCCACTTGCCCTTCAAACAAGGACTTTTGGAATTTGTCGATGTCACAGCCCGCAGTGACACCAACGAGATTCAAGATTATTTGCAACAGCTCACCGGAGCCAGAACGGTGAGCCTGGGGTTTCCTTCTAAAAGGCTGGGGAGGAGGCTCCCAGATTCCTTTTTCTTGTCGGGGCTGTGAACGTGGTACGCCTGTGCCTTTCTCTAGGACACCGCTAAGGTTCTGTCTGTCACTCCAGGCGGCTGGAGGGCTGTGCAGGTTGGGGAGGGCGCCTGAGAGAGGACACTGCTTCCTTGAATGGACGGCTGGACTTCGGCCAACGGTGCTCAGATCAGAGGAGGGAGCACAGCTGACTGTGTTGGGCGTCAGGGGCAGCGGGCCCAGCAGCCGCCCAGGAGTCACTGAGGAACTATCTGGACTCTTTGTTTGAAGCACTGACAGTCTGCGCTTGCAGGGCTGGGGTGGAAGGAGGCATGCAGGGGCCATGTGTGATCGGTGCGTTTCTGTTGT
The DNA here is from genome assembly GCF_949774975.1 of Lagenorhynchus albirostris. Lineage (NCBI taxonomy): Eukaryota > Metazoa > Chordata > Mammalia > Artiodactyla > Delphinidae > Lagenorhynchus > Lagenorhynchus albirostris. The sequence goes on along the minus strand of NC_083097.1, from coordinate 77,057,157 downwards.
TGCACAAGAATCGCGTGCACTCTGTGTGCACAGGGCCAAGTGGGATTTGCTGTCCTTCCATCTTTTCTCTAGGCTCTCTTTAACCTTCATCTAAATCGCTCATTCTTCCCTATCTTATCTAACTCCTCCCTCTGGAAAAATCTAACGGCTCATTAGTGCTCCTTAATCTAAATTATGGGATGTTTCCAGGCCTGTTAGGGAGTCCAGAAGCCAGAGTTCCGGATGGCTCTCACAATGGTTTGCTGTGTGATCCTGGTAAGTCACCAGCTCTGTGACTCTCAGGGACCTCCTGGCTGCAGCACCAGGCTGGAGGAGGTGACCGCTACATCCCTTCTTGCTATAAGTAGACAGTGGGACCCTAAGAACCGCTGTCCTTTACATGAACAGCCTTCCTCTTCCTCAGCACCCACGGCTTCCCAGTGAGAGAGCCAGCCGACCAGATCCCCAGCATCAGTTCAGGTGTTAAGTCCTGTCCCACCAGGTCACCCAAACTCCCTTTCAGGGCGCACATTCTAAGACACGGTGCTTGCAGAAGCACATATCCTAGCTCAGGTTTAGTTTGACTTACTGTGTTCTTTCTGGCTTCTCAGTGTAAAGCCTGGGAGGCTGTTCTGTTCTTCCCACCTCTCCAGTCAGAAATCAGCCTTCTGGTGCAGAAAGAGGCAAAACACGCTACCCCCATTGCTTCCAGGGCCCCTGCTGTGAGCTGAGGACCCTCGTCTCTGGAAGGAGGGAAAGGGCAGTGTAAGGACGCCTGTGGACCCTGCTGTGAGGCGTCCCTCTGGGCCAGCGGTTCCCAAATGTTGCTGCTCATTAGAATCACCTGAAGTGCTTTAAAAAAAAAAATTCCCAATGCCCAAGTCACACCGCATGCCAATTAAATCACAATATGGGAGGCGGCAGCTAGGCATCAGTAGTTTTAAAGATCCCTAGGACATGGATACACACATTGAGTTATAAGATGAATAAGTTCTGGGGATGTAACGTCCAGCATGGTGATTATAGTTAGTAATACTGTATCGTATGCTTGCAGTTTGCTACGAGATTAGATCTCAAGTGTTCTCACCACACACACGTGCAAATGGTAGCTGTGAGGTTATGGGTATGTTAATTAACTTGATTGCGGTAATCATTTCTTAATGTAGTATATGTGTATCAGACCATGACATTGTATACCTTAAATACACACATATTTATCTGCCAGTTATACCTCAAAAAATCTGGAAGTGAAAATAGAGTTTCTCTCCTGTCAAAAAAATCAAAAGGTAATTCTAATTTGCAACCAGGTTTGGGACCTACATCTTTCAGCCCGGCAGCACCTACTCTCTAGCAGGAAAAACAAACCACTTCACGCATTCATTCAACACCTGTTTTTTCAATTCATTTGTAAAGCAACACTTTTTCTTCTAGTGGTCTTTTGTTTTTGAATTTTTCAAAATACTTTTCACAGGTTCTTGAGTCCTGAATGACATTCCTCCAAGGGGAAAAACAAACCCTTTGAAGTTGTACACTTCATGATCCCGAACAGTGAAGGGTTTCTATTAGAAGAGACTGGAAACCTTGAGAGCTGTCGCTATCTTTGCTTATCCTGGGATGCCTGTGTGCTGTGCAAATAGTAGGAGCCCAGCAAGACTTGACTGATTACAGAGACGTAGGCCTTCTATCAGGCCATGTACTGGAGAAACTGGTTCTGGTTTCGCCATAGCCACAGCTCCTAGATCAGTGCGTTCACTTATTCCTTTTCCTGATGTTCTTTCTTTATGTAAATCCAAGTTTCTGACCTCTTTCATTTTCCTTTTCTCTGAAGAACGTCTTTGAATGTTCCTTACGAGGCAGATCTTTGGGCAACAAATTCCCTCAATTTTTGTTTGTTTGAGAAAGTCTTTTTCTCCTTTGGTTTTGAAGGATAATTTTGCTAGATACAACAAATATTTTTAAGCACCTACTACACTAGGCACTTTTCTGGACATTGGAAATACTGCCATGAACAGAACAAACAAAAATGACTGCCTTTGTGGAACTTACATTCTAGTAAATGCAATTAATAAAATAGTATGTTGGAAGGTGGTAAGTGATGTGTGCTATGGAGAAAAAAACAGACAGGAAAGGCAGGTGGGCTGTAGGCAGCAAGGTACGGTTTTAAATGGAGTCATCAGGGCCTCACTGATTTTAGTAGATCTCTAAAGGGAGTGAGGGAGCAAGGCATGCAGAAATGTAGGGGTAGGGCATTTCATGCAGTGGGAACAGCAAGTGCTAAGGTCCTGGGGTAGAAGTATGCCTGGCAAGGAGGCCTCCATGGGTGGAACATTATGAGTCAGGAGGAGATGAGGTCCGAGAGATCACGCGGTATAGGTTGGCGAGGCCTTTCAAGCTATCACACGGAGTGTGCTTGTGACGGGAGATGAGATGCCACTGAAGGGTTTTGAGCAGAGGAATAACCCTATCTGACTTGATTTTGAAAGGGTCGCTCCAGTGGCTGCGGGGAAAGAGACTACAGGAAGGCCAGGGTGAGGGTTGAAGCTGGGAGACCTCTGGAGGCTAGAGCAGTAATTCAGATGAGAAAAGATGGTGGCTTGTACCAGGGAGTAGCCAAGGAGGTGCTGCAGAGTGTTGGGAGCCTCTGAGTAACACCAGAGCGCAGGAGATGCCACCTAGCTGAAGCTGGGGCTGGAGAAAGCTCCGGGAGAGGAAGGGCCCCAGAATTCCCAAGCTTGCTTTTATGGTGGCAGTTCTCTGCTTCTTGGCAGTAACAGACTCAAGTTCCTCCGAAGAGGCGGATGGGCCAGGAGGGGAGGGCACGGAGGACGAGTCTCCCTTCCTCAGCTGCATCAACAGCTTCCTGTTTTGTCACCACAGCCTCCCACACTGTCCTGCTGCCAACTGATCACACTGACCACAGCCAACTGTTGCCTAGCCTAGAGGGTGGGTGTGAGGGCAACGGGGCCTTTCAGCTCTCAGGCAAGCCAGCTTGCGTGCCAGATGGTCTGCACAGAAGTCCGCCCTGATCATGTTTCAGGGCCTGCCTCAGGTGGCTGGGGGCTGCTGCAGAGCTGTGTGTTCCCAAAGCCTCAGTTACCGCAGGAGGAATGAACCACTATCAGTGCCAACCAGCGGTTTGCAGATGTGACCACTGAGAGTCAGCATCACCTGGGAACTTGCCAAAATGCAACTTCTTGAGCCCCAGCCCGGATCTCCTGTATCAGAAATGTGTGGGGAAGGAGCAGAAACCTATGTTTTAACAAGCCCTCTGCAGTTCTGATGCAGGGTTCAAGTTTGAGAACAGCTATCTGAGGAGAAGACTCCTTACTCCTCAGGGCCTTCTCTCCAAATAACTGAACTCTAACCCCCTGGGCCAGCACCCTGGCCAAAGGTGGAGATGTGGCAAGTGGCAAGAGGAGTGACCATTGCTCAATTCTTTCTGACAATAACAGAATTGACAGAAGTTCAAGAATGAATACATCTCGTCCTTATTGAAAGCTCAGATGAGTTTTACTCATTTAGGTAATGGCTTCAACAGAAGGAGCCCTGTATTAGAATTACATTAGGATTCTGTTTTATTTACCATTGCAACTGACCACAGCCAACTGTTCCTGGGGAGATAGAAGCCAAAAGGCCCCCAGCAATTTGAGAGGTGCTTTATTTTCCCTAAAATGGCCAGATCCAGGGGGCAAGTTAGGGTTCTGGCCTCATGTTTCTGCATATTCTTCCAGCTAGTAAAAAAGCAACGCTGCCTTGGTGGCGCTTCCACTTGCAAAGCCCCCACACAGGTGGGCAGTGCAGGCGGGACGGGCGTCACCTTGTGTGACTGAGGTGGACATTACCAGGCTTTCTCGCCAGAACACAGTCCTGTGTGCTCTTCCCCACTCTTGGGACATAGGAAATAGCCATGGCAATGGAGTGTAGGAGTCTTTCAATTGGGGGCCTTAATTTTTAAAGCCTGCTTCCACCCAGACCTCCTTCTTAATAAAAATAAGGTTAAGGACTTACCTGAAATAATCCTGCCCTTTTTCTCAACTCTCACACTTAAAAAAAAAAAGTCATCTGAACATGCACCCCAATGTTCATAGCAGCATTATTGACAGTTTCCAAGATATGGAAGTCACCTAAGTGTCCATCAACAGATGAATGGATAAAGAAGATGGGGTGTATATATATATATATATATATATAATGGAATATTAATTACTCAGCCATAAAAAAGAACGAAATAATGCCATTTGCAGCAACATGGATGGACCTAGAGGGTATTATGCTAAGTGAAATAAGTCAGACAGAGAAAGACACATACTGTATAATATCACTTATATGTGGAATCTGAAAAAATACAACAAATTAGTGAATATAACAAAAAAGAAGCAGACTCACAGATATAGAGAACAAATCAGTGGTTACCAGTGGAGAGAGGGAAGGGAAGAGGGGCAATACAGGGGTAGAAGATTAAGAGGTACAAACTATTATGTATAAAATAAGCGACAAGAATATGTTGTATAACACAAATAATATAGCCAATATTTTATAATAAGTGGAATATAATTTATAAAAATTTTGAATCACTGTGTTGTACACCTGAAACTTCTATTGTACATCAACTATACCTCAATTTAAAAATGCATCTGAATTACTATGCCTTCTGAGGAAAGTCAAAAGCTTTGAAAATATTCTTGCCACCTTCTGTCTTTCACCTCTCCTGCCCCTTCTGGTATGTTCCTAGTGTTCTGGGAGAGGACCTGCTTGCTCCTGACCACTCAGGGTACCCGCATTGTGGTTGTTTCTTCACTGCCAGTCAGCCTTTCTGTGACATCCCTGGCCTGGAATTTGCCTGAGCCACAGTGAAAAGACTTCCTCCTCTCTCCTCCTTCCAAGAGCCATCTAGAAACCTGGAACACGCCTTACCTAGCAGCAGGGAGGGAGCCTGAGGTTGACTCAAGATGAACATGTTCAGCAGGCAGAATGACTGTGTCAGCCTGGCTGACCCTGGGCCACCCACCCATGCCAGGTGTGAAACCAAAGCAGATGCATGTCCTTGCTCCCAGGGCTGCAGCACTTAAACATCTTATGATGGGCCAGGTATTAGAGAAGGAGATTCAGACACCACCACCCCTTCCCCAGCTGAGGACAGAGCTCACAGATGAGACAGACGACTCTAATAAACTGTGAGTCTAAACTCAGAGACAGAGAACTGATGCAAATACTTTTCCAGCTGTACTTAGAGACAGACTCCTTCCTGGTTGCCATGGGTCAGTTTAAGGGCTCAGGTGTGGTCCCAGCTGTAGAGAAACCAGAATTCAATCAGGGTGGCCCAGCTGCGGCCAACCAAAACTCTTTCCCTGAAACATAGAGTAAAATTTTTAAATCCCTTTGACAAGTTAGACAATCTCACACACACAGAACATTCTATTTGAAAAGCATCTTGGCGTAAGAAGGTTCTTCAATGAATAATTTTATGCGTATAATGAAGTTCTGCCCTGAAAGAGTATACATGAGGAGGTTGTGAAGTGAGTTGAAAAGCTTTGGATCATGGGAAATATTTAGAGGAAGGATAAAATGTCTAATCTAATAATGATGTTCTCTAAATGTCCTGGCTTGTTTGCTTTTTTAGGTACCTCGGGTCTTCATCGGTCAAGAGTGCATAGGTGGATGCAATGATCTAGTAAATATGCATGAGAAAGGGGAGCTGCTGACAAGGCTAAAGCAAATTGGAGCTCTACAATAATTATAGGTGAGTGACAGGTGGGACGCTGGGCCAGGAACACTGGGAGATGGTGGAATTGTACCGCCACGTTTTATTACAATCTAGGAAGGCACTCTGGATACGGAACGAATGATCGGGGTGATTTGAGGAACTGTGATGTCATGTATGAGTTTCCCATTTTACAAATGGGTTAATTTCATCAATGGGAGGAAAGCTTTTCACTCAACCTTCATTTAACAAATATTTATTTAGCACTTACTATGTGCCAGACACTGTACGAGGCACTGGGAATACAGAGATGAACAAAAAGATAATATGGAACTTATATTCTAGAGAGGTAGACCGATCCAAAACAAGTAAATAATTCCTGAAACAAATGAATAATTTGATAGAACATGGCAGGGGGATGGGGAGCAAATTAAGCTAATGTAGTAAGGGAAGGCCTTTTTCAGAGGGGCTGGTTGAGCTGAGACCTGATTGACAACAGGGAGATGGCCATGTACAGATGAAGCAGAAGGGCTTTTCGGGCAGAAGGAATAATAGCAAGTACAAAGGCCCTGAGGTGACAAGTATGGAATATTCAAGGAACTGAAAGCAAGACAGATCAGACTGAGTGAAGCGCAGAAAGAAGGAAAAGTAGTAACAAATGTGGGCAAGGACCAGAGCACACAGGCCATGGGAAGCAACCTAGATTATTCTAAGTGCAATGTGAAATCAAGGTAAGTTTTGCTTTACCTGTGTTCACCCTGCAAATCCATTCAATCTAACTGGCTTCCCAAATGACAAAACAGAGTTTTCTAAAATTGTAACTTAAAGGAGATCTTTGACTGAATGGAAAACCACAGGGTGACGAATTCTTCAGAAAGGAAGCAAGATACCTTTGGGGTCTGATGGACTCTCCTCCCCGCAGCTCTTGTTAGTGCAAGCTAGCTTCTAAGCAGGCCAATTGCACTGACTCACACGTGGAAAGATTCTGTTTTAGCCAAAGGAGAAAGGGGTTCAAATTAAAATGTTCTTTGAAGAGTATTTATTGCCCACTAATTAATAAATAACCCTTGAGCAATGAGTACGTATAATTTGTGGTGGTTACTCAGAATAGCAACAGGAAGTGACAAAACAAGGTCTGAAAAATGCAACTGAATCCCTTGAAATAAAATAGTCAATGTTATAAACTTTTAATCACAATTCTACAACATCATCCCCTCAAATAAACACTGTGTCTGTTTGGGTTAGCTTTCTGGCCTCACCCCATGCACAAAGCACTCAAAACCCAATTAACTGCTGTACCAAATGTTTCCTTTTCTGGAACACTCTTCAGCAATTTAGGCTTAGATGAGAATGAGAGAAAACTTACAACTTTCCTGGGAAGGTGGGAAACACCATTTCCCCAGCTACCTCTATGTTGGCATGGGCACTAGAGTCCGCCATATTCCCCAGGTCTCTTTATCTGCATTGTCCTTCAGTATATTATACTCTCAGTATTCTACTGGCAACTTGCATCTCAAGGCCATCTGTAACCGATTATGCTTAAACAGCAAGAGTAAATGTTCTGGTAATGAAAGGGAAATGAGAGGAATTGATCTTTTCCAAGAAAATCCAATTCTTTGTATTTTTTCCTAGCAGAGCAGACCCCAGGCTGATATCCCCCTTGAGAGCTGGATGGCATTGCAGATACTGACAGCACTTCCTGATGGATGGACCTGGGGCTACGTTTACCCAGCTACAGCAACTGTTTACTTAAAAGTTTGAAATATGTTAACGCAAATAAAGTGGGTGGGGGGCATTCTGGGGGCAAAAAACAGCTTTTTCTTCTTTTGACTCAGTATTAAAAGGGGACCAACTTGCCCAAAACAACAGGTCTGAGAAGTTCGATGGGTGTCTCAGGTTTCTTGTGGATTGGCCCTTTGGTTTCCAAAAAGACAAGATATGCTTAGGATTCACTCACTGACCCAAAAGATGTTCCTTCTCTTTGGCACATGGTCCTTACTACGTGTTCTCCACATGCTGGGGCTCCTCTACCTCAACACCAGTGTTTCTCAACCAAGTATATCCCAGACCTCCTGGGTTGAATCTATAGTTGGTTTTCTGCTACTGTCCAAAGATTATTTTGTTGAGTTTGACTTTATAGAATTTGTATTATGAAATCAATAGATATTCTGAATATGCTTTATCAAAGGGTATCTCCTTAGCCACCATCCCCACCCCACCTCCTACCCCCTCCTACTGTGAGAATCACTGCCGTGAACCAGTTTTCTGAACCGTGACAACTCATAGACCTCATAGGAAATATTCAACAATTCCGTGAAGGGTCTGAGCACGCAGTCTGAGAGACGCCACTGAAAAGTTAAGCACGGTTGGTCTTCATTTTGGGCCACAGGGATCAGAGGTATAAATGCAGATGCTACGATCACGTGGCAACACTCTGTTATGTAACAGGTTATCCAGGGAATCCTGAACAAGTGTGTATTAATTTGTTTATAAGCAAAAGTAAAACATAAGGGCTTCCCTGGTGGCGCAGTGGTTGAGTCCGCCTGCCGATGCAGGGGACACGGGTTCGTGCCCCGGTCCGGGAAGATCCCACATGCCACGGAGCGGCTAGGCCCGTGAGCCAAGACCACTGAGCCTGCGCGTCCGGAGCCTGTGCTCCTCAACGGGAGAGGCCACAACAGTGAGAGGCCCGCATACAGCAAAAAAAAAAAAAAAAAAAAGTAAAATAAAAAATTTTAAATGTTACATAGACAACTTGTATACCCACCTCCAAGAATATGTCTGTGAAAGTAGCCAAATTTGGGAAACTCTGTTCTAAATGATTTTCTCTCTCTCCTTTCTTTCCCCCTCACTCTATGAAAACTTAAGAATTCCTTATTGTGAAAGTTATTCTAGAATTGCAAGCTTAAGTTAATTTCCCTCTGTAGTCTCTGGTATGAATGGTTAATTTCTTCTCTAATAAAGAAGTACCCGTGGATCACACAGTGATTTTTGTCCAATTCTTTTCTAGTTCTCAAGACCTTAAGGAATGTGATTATTGCAGAATATACCAATTTAAAGTGTTTTCATGTTCAACCCCTGCAGGCGCATGCTATTGTCCTTCACTGAGTAGAAACGGTTGGTGTAATTTTGTAAATTTCATAATTTGACTATGTCAACACTAGCCTATTGAATAATGTTTAGGATTCAGTAATAGTCTTTTTCATACCACATTCCATTTTCCTATTTCTCTCCTAATACTCTCGTAGTCTTGGCTTCCTCTCCCTTCCCTTATGCACCCTAACCACTCCCTTCAACCAGATGGCTGTGGATGATCGAGTAGGTTACACACCGCACAACACTATGAATGCCACCTCTGGAGGCTGTGCAGTGTGCAAACTGCACCGTCCCTGATCACCTCCCGACCACTTGCCTGCTCTTTCTTTCACATTTCTATGTCCTTGCTCATTGTGTTCCTTCCTCCTGAGATACCCTTTCTTATCCTTTGTTCTTCTTTCAAACCCTGCCTTCACGGCCTGATTTACAGACTCTCCCCTCTGGACCTACCCTCTCCTCTCACTGCCTCTTGACTAAAAAAAGTCATTGCTCCTTCTTCTGTAATCTTAAAACATCAGGCTGTATTGTAGTTAATCATCTGTACTGGTCTCTCACCATATTCAGAAATACTCAAAGGCAGTAGCCTCGACGTAAAAACCTTCATATGCCCAGTTTCTAGCACAGAGGTTCTATTTTATCAAAGCAATACATGCATGTGGTTTAAAATGTCAAACAACACTACAACACTACTCAAACCCCAGTCCTGGCCACACATTTATCAGTTTCGTAGGTATTTAAGCTATTTAGAAATACTGTAAAATGTATTAGACATATATAAGAATATATAGAATGCATAGTTCTATTTAAATGAACACCCATGTAATCTGCTTCCAAAGTTAAGAAGTAAAGCACCCATATAACAGTGTGCTTCCAGAGTACTGATAAAGTACCTTAGAGGCCCAGGACTTCCCTGGCGGTCCAAGATTCCACATGCCAAAAGATTAAAAAAAAAAATGTACTGTAGAGGCCCATGTGCCCCCTCCCAATGTATCCCCTTCCTCCCTTCACAGAGATGATCTCTAGTTCATTTTGTTGTAATCATTCTGATCCTTTATAGTTCTACTTCCTACAATATCCCTCAGCAATACATTTTAGTTTTGAAAAGCAATAGCAAACACCAACCTAGCTGTGTAAGGAAAGGGCAATATTCTCACCATCAGATGAAGGGCCCCAGGAGAAGATAAGCTGAACAGAGGCTCTGAGTCATAGATTAGCTTCTGTTTCCCTGGGAGTTTACCAGAGGGGTATTCCCAAATGAGTCTTTGGAAACACTAGGCAACCCATGGCTGGGGAGGTTATTGTATGAACAGGTACTGGGCCTCCCCCAGAAATATGTAATGGAAATGGGCTGCTCTGCATTTTCGGCTTCCATGGCCAGCCTCCAGCTTTCAGGAACAGGTCCAAGCACACCACGTCCATAGCAGTGTGTCAAGCCCATACCACCTCAACTAGCCAAGGTTGTGTCATGGAGAACAGAAATGTCATCAACACAAGGCAAACTAAGTTCGGATAACAATCTGCTTCAGGCTCATTTAAGCATTCTCACCTCAAGTTAAAAAAAAAGACAACAGTTGAGCTCTCAACATGGGGCATTTCACTGCTCCAATCTGGACTGTTTGCTGTCCACGTCAGAGCACAGCTCTCTTCCTGGGATCTCCCTTCACTGTCATACTGGGGATTCCATTGCTCTCTATCCTGAGTTGGATCTCCTGTTTCCCACACCCCATAAGTATCTGTTATAGCTGAAGTGCTGTAACAAAAACATAATGACAGTAGCTTATTTCTCTCATAAGAGTTCAGAAGCAAGCAGGTGGCTTTGCTCTCTGAAATCACAATCAACCCAGGGGTTGTGTGCACCTCTTCTGCTCATATCCCATTGCCCAGAAGTTAGCTGTGGGTGACACTAGGCAGTGGTGTCCCTGCTGGCAAGCCCCTTGCCCAGCTAAAACTCAGGGAGGTGTACATTGAAAGAAAATAGGAGTTTGGGATTAACAGATACACCCTACTATACATAAAACACATAAACAACAAGGACCTACTGTATAGCAGAGGGAACTATACTCAATATCTTGTAATAACCTATAATGGAAAAGAATCTGAAAAAGAACATATATATGTATATAAACGAATGATTTTGCTGTATACCTGAAACTAACACAACATTATAAATCAATTTCAATAAAAAGTTGTTTGTTTTGAATAAATAAATGCTTAAAAAAAAGAAAGAAAGAAGGGGAGAATGGCTGTCAAAGGAAAATTAGCACATTGTATCTTTCTCTTTTTAGTCTTGTTCATTTTGGAGGACCATATATCCTCCATAAGTTTTAAGGAAAAGAGAATGGGAAGTAAACTTTTTGAAACGTTGCTTTTCTAAAACTATTTTTATTTGATTGATATTTGATTGATAGTTTACCTGGACAGAGCTTCTCGTTGGAAGTCATCTTCCTCTGGAAGTCTGAAGACACTGCTTATGGTCTTTGGCTTTCACTGTTGCTGTGAAGAAGTCTGAAGCCGTTCTCATTCTTGACGACCTGTTTGGTTTTCTTGTTTGTTTTATATTCTGGAAACTTAGAAAATCTTCCCTTTGAAATATCACAGTGATGTGCCTTGGGGAGGGTCTATTTTCATACATTTTAGTGGCTACTTGGAGGTTTGAAAGGCCCACTGGAGATTTTATTGGATTATTTTATGGATACTTTCCTCCCCTCCATTTTCCTTGTGTCCTCTTTCTGGAGCTCCTAGCAATCCGATACTGGCTTTCCTGGACTTGTCCTCTAGTTTTTGCTATATTTTCTCTCCTATTTTCTTTGTTTTATTCTGAGGGATTTACTCATTTTTCCCTCCTTGTTTTTCTATCAAGTTTTAAATTTCTGATAATGTTTTTAACTTTCAATAGCTCTTCAATACTATTTGAGTGTTTCTTTTTTTTCTAGAATTGTTTTTGCTTCATAAACGCAGTACCTTACCTTGCTGAGGTTATTGAGATTTTTAAAAACATTTTTACTGAGGTTTTTTTCCAACTGTGATTTTTTTCTTATTTCCAAGAATTTTTCCTTGTTCTCAGTTGTTTCCTTTTTAATATTTTTTTGTTCTTGTTTTATGGATGCAATCTTTTCTTTTCTCTCTCAAAGGATATTAATTATAGTTGGGGCTTTTTAAAAAAGCTGTCTTCTGATTCCAGCATTATCTCTGAGTTCCTATGTTCTGTTTCTGCTTCAATTTGAAGATCTTCCAATGTTCTGCATTGAACATTTGCAATTTGGCTGTGCGTAAATATTTAAGAATGAGGCACCAAAACCTGGTTGGAAGATTTGTGTGTGCATGAGTTGGGCTTGTCAACTTGCTGGGCTTCACCATAGAGCCTTTGTTCAAACGTCACCTTCTCAGCAAGTCCTCCCACATCACCCTATTTAAAATTTCACTTGGCATTCTCTATCCCTCTTCCTTGTTTTTTCTCTATAGCATTTATCACCTAATATGTTGTATAATTTGCTTATTTACTTTATTTACTATCTGTCTTCACCACTAACCCCTTGAGACCAGGAATTTGTGTCTGTTTATTTACTGCTGTATCTGCAGCCTCAAGAAGACTGCTTGCACACAGTAGGTACTTCATAAACATCTGTTAGGTGTTTGAATGAATGAATGAGTGAATGAATGAATGATTAGCTGCAGACCACCCAGCTGTTAGCTCCTGGACGTTTTTCTTTTCAGCTGTTCAGTTTCCCAGGTGGGGGTTGAGGCATGTCACCAGGTTCTGGCTGCCAAGCAGGGGAAAGGGATTTGGCAGCCCCCTGGTCAGTGTGCAGACTCTCATGTAATCTTCTGTTTTCTGTCTGTTCCTTGCTGAGTAATTCTGTGTGATATGCAGGAATAGAAAGCACTGTCATCCAAAGACCACCAAGAAGTTGGCACACGGCGTTGGCAGAGGGAAGCAACAAGAATAACCAGGCGAAAACTTCATAGCCAAAGCTCTATTCCTTTGGTTTACTTTAAAAAGCAAGTGATTCAATCTCCTGCATGTATCTCATTTTAATAACTGCCTTCAGTCTGCCCCTTCCAGCCTGGCCCCTGGAGTGGGACACCTGACAGCCATTCTTCCCAATTCAAGGTTGTCCAAAGAGATGGCCCTTAAGGGGAAACAACAGCCAGGGGTGATCAGTGTGGCCCAGATCACACTATTCATATCCCCAGTGGGTATCATTAGGCCATTATCTTGAAATTTGGTTGTAAGAGAAAGCCATGCTCCCTCATTCACTGCGCCATAACAATTTTTAGTGGGTCCTGGGAAATATTTTAAAGAATTGGGCTGAGATATTTTAACTAAAATCCCTTTGCTATATTAATAGTGATCTTTTCTTATTAAGTACATTGGACATTTGAAGGGGAAGAATTTAATCTTCCTAATTAGTGGAAGAGAATTCTGGCCTGGTCCCTTTAAGCATAAGTGATATTTAAACACGGGTCTATATTTACACATGATTTATGTTTCCTATCTGCAGGTGACTTTTCTGGTGAGCTATGCAGAGCTGAAGAGGGCAGGGATGAAGGGGTATCGCAGAGCCAGTGAAAGAGCAGAACTTTGCGTAACCTCTCGGGGGCCTCGCCTAGTACGCCTGGGATTTTATTCCTAGTGGCTCTTCCTGCTCGTTTGGGGTCCTCCGTCCCACCCAGCAGGGCTGGAGCCTCTGGATGCCTGTAGCTGAGCTTTCTCAGGAGAGAGCAGAGCAAATGCCTTCTTAGTTTTCTGTCGTGTGCCTTGTGAAACTTGGAATAGTCTGTACATAAAATTACAAGTTGTGGGGCTTCCCTGGTGGCGCAGTGGTTGAGAGTCCGCCTGCCGATGCAGGGGACACGGGTTCGTGCCCCGGTCCGGGAGGGTCCCACATGCCGCGGAGCGGCTGGGCCCGTGAGCCATGGCCGCTGAGCCTGCGCGTCCGGAGCCTGTGCTCCGCAATGGGAGAGGCCACAACAGTGAGAGGCCCGCGTACCGCAAAAAAAAAAAAAAAAAATTACAAGTTGTCTTTAAGGTGGGAAGGTGGGGATTTTGCACTTCCTTTCTTTATGATTCTTCCAAGTCATCCTGAGGGCTGAGGATGGATGACCTTTAACCTAATCTGCCCTGGGTTCTAACTCTGGTTCGACTATGGGGACCAGAGGACTCACTCTAGGAATGGAGGACTGACAGTTCCCCGGAAGACCAAATTAGCTCAGCTGGAACCTGTGGCCACCCAGGCTGCCCCCCCAACATCTAGAATGCAACCCCCCTGTGTGGCAAGAGTGGACGTGCAAAACTGACTCTAAGTGCCCTTAGCCCACTACTTGGAATATCCCAGTCACAAGCACAGTCGCTGAATGCTTGGAGAGTGCCAGAGAGGGCAAGAGAGTGCAAGGGAAGGAAAGGATGGGTCTCAGGCTGCCTCCAGAAAGGGAAGAATGTGGGTATGTGGGTGCTCCCAGATAGATAAACCACAGGTTAACCAGAGAGGAGCCCTGGTTCTTCTCTCCATCTAGGAAGCCCCAGGCAGGTAGCACTAGTGAGGGTACAGTGTGGCTTTAAGCCACTTTCCCTTTTTTCATAGTCTGATTCCATTTATTTTGTTGACATATATTAATATTCTTTTTCATATTCTTTTCTGGTTTATCACAGGATATTGAATATAGTTCCCTTTGCTATACAGTAGGATCTTGTCATTTATCCACCCTATATATACAGTTTGCATCTGCTAATGCCAAGCTCCCAATCCTTCCCTTCCTCGCCCCTCCTCTTAGGCCACTTTTGAGGCCAATTTACCCCAAACTCTTTGCATTCAGGTGAGGTCCAATGGCTGATGGACTGTCCTTAACCTAACTGAGAAATTCCCCTTGTCCAGATGAGGGATGGATCAACGGATGCAGAGTGTTCCCTTAAACACCCCTGAGCTGGTACAAGAAGGGACATCCCCCCTTTGTAAGATTTTGAGGAGTGAGGGATAAGCGTTTCTTACTAAAAGGATGGTCTTTGGTATGAGGACCCTTTCTCCACTGATTATTCTTTGACTGCAGGAGAGTGGACTCTGTGACCTGCAACCTGGGGAGGGGGTCTCAGGGTTACTGAGAGGGTCAGAGAATATACAGATACTCTGATTTTCCACGGGTACATATAAAGAGGTGCCGCTGCATGTATCTTTCACTGCATCTATATTTTCTAATATTTTAATAAAGGTGAATAATTGATTTACCCAGTTAAAAGGATTTTGGGGGGACTTCTCTGGCAGTCCAGTGGTTAAAACTCCATGCTTCCAAGGCAGGGGGCCCGGGTTCGATCCCTGGTTGGGGAACTAGGATCCCACAGACCACGTGGCATGGCCAAAAAAATAAAATAATAAAAATAAAAGGTTTTCTTGGTCTATTTCCTTACATGGCAGCAGCAGCAGGGAATAAAACATAAATTCATTTCAAGGATCACTGCGTGTACATATAATTATCTATTTAGAACATTTACTTTTTAAAAAAGCATCCTAACATTGATAATAGCTTTTGATTATTACTGTTGTCTCAGTCGATGGTTAAAGCACAATGACTACATGTGGAGAGGCTGTGGCCTGTCCCATTTTTTAATATTGAAAAAAAAGAGGGGTGTCTACAAGTTTGGAAATATTGGAGACTAGTTCCCTGTATCAGAGAGGGCTAACACTGGTCCTCCTCCGTCTTCCTACTTATACAGATCAAAATCTAGAAAACAGCTGCAGAGTAAAGGTAGTATCAAATAATGGTTAACTCATACCAAAATCAAGGTATGGGTTTTATCCCATGTTTCCTAGGCATTTTAAAGAGGCTATATAGTGTCCCCTTTGGTTGAAACAGGTGAATGTGAGTGTCTGCAGGGTACACTGACGGAAGAAGCTTGGAAAGACCCAGCTGCACACACTGGGTGCCAAGCACTTTCTAAGTTCTGACCATGTTTTCACTCATGTGATCCTCACAGCAGCCCTATAAGCCAACTAACATGCGTCATTGTCATTTCCATTCTACAGATGGCAAAACTAAGGCGCAGAGAGGTTAAGTTGCCCAGGAGCTCTCAGCAGAGCCAGGATTCGAGCCCAGCAGGGTTCCAGGAGCACACAGCACTGCTCTGCCTTTAACCAGGGCTTTCATTGTAAAGGGGACTGTGTTTCCTGGTTTAATGGAATGACCAAAGGAGGGCCTCCCTGGGCCTCTGGGTTCTGAGCCACAACTTCAAGGAACAACTTGATACTTCTCCAGCATGGACTGTGCTCGAGCTCAGTGTTCCTCAGAGTAGGTTCTTCAGAAAACTGGTTCCATGGCATGTTGATAAATGGTACACGAGGAAAGGGGCTTCATGGTCAAATGCGTTTGGGAAATGCCGGGCTACGTGATGTGCTGGCCTGCAGGACTTGCACTCATTTTGAGAGTCCGGGCCTTTTATCTGATAAACTTTTTTTGTGTGTGGTACGCGGGCCTCTCACTGTTGTGGCCTCTCCCGTTGCGGAGCACAGGGTCCGGACGCGCAGGCTCAGCGGCCATGGCTCACGGGCCCAGCCGCTCTGCGGCATGTGGGATCTTCCCGGACCGGGGCACGAACCCGTGTCCCCTGCATCGGCAGGCGGACTCTCAACCACTGCACCACCAGGGAAGCCCTGATAAACTTTTTAAATGTATGCTACTGCGGACTTCCAGTTTCCAATTCGGCATGTAAGATGCTTGGAAGTTGCCACTCCATCCTAACAAAAAGTGAAAAGCTGAATAACTGAAAAATCAATAACTCTTCTTAGATCCATAAGAGAAGTGAGGTCATAGAGCAAACCAGTGCCCCCCAAACTGGGGAGACTGACAGGCAGATACCGAGAATCTCAACTTATATGAGAATTAGTGCTGGGGGAGGGGAACCTGAGCTGTGATCCAGGAACGGCTGGAGGCTCCATGTGGACCACGTTCAGAGCTAAAAACTCCAAGGGGACCCAGTCATCAGAGGGTCCATGCTTTTGTGAGTTTTACCACCTGGAGTTCTAATGAGGTTCTCACAGTGAATGCTGGAGGGAAAAGCCCTCATGCTTTAAGCAGGGGGAGCAGAAAAGGAACCATTTGGAAATAAACCAGAGCATTCTGTCTTTCTTAACAAGGTCTGTTTTTAAGAGTTAACTCTCTAACTACAGCCTAACGTTCTGGGGTTTTATCAGAGCCTAACTGACCTGGGGGAAGGGAAAACCCCAACTCCAGCTCCCTCTGGCCTTCCTTAAGGGAAAAGGGAAATACCCAACTCCATTCTAGCCACCCTACTCTACTTAGACAGGGCAACCCACCCCAGGGTGTGGGCACCAAGAAGCACATGTGAAGCTCACAGGCTCCCTAAAAAGACTGAGACCTAATCAAAGGGATGTAACAGGCTCCCCTCCTTCCACACATCTTACCACCCCATTACTAAACACCTACTTAACAGCAGTTACCCAGTTCATTGTCTCATGCTATAGAGAAAACATTTCTAGTATATTAAAAGGCGAAAACCACTGTTGGAAGAGAGAGAGAAGCATTAGGCAGGGCTGTTGGAATGATCAGACTGGGAATTTAAAACAGCTACGATGAACATGCTAAAGGCTATAATGGATAAAGTAAACCACATGAAAGAACAAATGGGCAATGTAAGCAAAGAGATGGAAATTCTAAGAGCCAAAAAGAAATGCTAGAGACCAAAAACACTGTGACAGAAATGAAGAATGCCTTTGATGGACTCATTAGTTCACTTGACATGTGCTATGATCTGAATGTTTGTGTCCTCCCCAAACTCATGTTAGAATCCTTATACCCCATGCAATGGTGTTAGAAGGTGGGGCCTTTGGGAAGCAATTAGGTCATGAGGGTGAATTAGTAAATGAGTGGGATTAGTGCTCTTATAAAAGAGCTCCCACAACACTCCCTTCCACCACGTGAGGAGGCAGTGAGAAGCCGCAGGCTATGAATCGGGAAGAGGGCCAACACCTTGATCTTGGATTTTCCAGACTCCAGAACTGTGAGAAATAAATTTCTGTTGTTTATAAGCTACCCAGTCTGTGGTATTTTGTTATAGCAGCCCAAACTAAGACTGAAGAAAGAATCTCTAAGCTTGAGAATGTCTCAAAAGAAACCTCCAAAACTTAAGAACAAAGAGAAAAAAATACTTGATGCAGGAAAGAGAGTGGGACACGAAAGGATGGTCACATCCCAGGTCATGTCTGAGTCCCTGGGATGGCCGCCAAGTGTGGGTTCTTGGCTTCGTGCAGGAAAGAATTTAAGAGCCAGCCACAGCAAAGTGAAAGAAAGTTTATTCAGGAAGAAACACACTCCATAGACAGAGTGTGGGCCATCTCAGAAGGTGAGAGAGGCACCAGGGTATGGAGTTGTCAGTTTTTATAGGGGTGGGTAATTTCATAGGCTAATGAGTAGGAGTAGTATGCTGGCTATTTTGGGGAAAGGGTGGGGATTTCCAGGAATTGGGCCACCACCCACTTTTTGACCTTTATGGTCGGCCTTGTAACTGTCATGACACCTGTGTGTGTGTCATTTAGCTTGCTGATGTGTTACAAAGAGCATATACTGAGGCTCAAGGTCTAGTGGAAGTCAACTCGTCCACCATCTTGGAACTAGTTGGTTCTAATCAGTCGTGTCCTCTGGCTATGTCATTCTTGTAAATGTTGTGCCCTACCCCCTTCCTGTCTCATACTGAAAAACCCAGAACAGGATATCGAATAACTATGGGACAACTACAAAAGGTGTAAGATATACATAATAGGAATACCAGAAGGAGAAGACAGACAGAAAGGAACAGAAGAAATATTTAAAGCGATAATGACTAAGAATTTCCCCAGACACCAAACCACAGATCTAGAGAGCTCAGAGAACACCAAGCAGAAAAAAAATGATGAAAAAACCCACTACACCTAGACATATCATTTTTAAACTGCAGAAAATAAAAGATAAAGAAAATATCCTGGGCTTCCCTGGTGGCGCAGTGGTTGAGAGTCCGCCTGCCGATGCAGGGGACGCGGGTTCGTGCCCCAGTCCGGGAAGATCCCACATGCCGCGGAGCGGCTGGGCCCGTGAGCCATGGCCGCTGAGCCTGCGCGTCCGAAGCCTGTGCTCCGCAACGGGAGAGGCCACAGCAGTGAGAGGCCCGTGCACCACAAAAAAAAAAAAAAAAGAAAGAAAATATCCTGACAGAAGCCAGAGGAAAAAACACTTTACTTATAGAAGAGCAAAGATAAAAATTACATGTGACTTCTCAGAAATCATGAAGGCAAGAAGAGAGTGGACTGAAATATTTTAAAGTGTTGAGAGAAAAACCCCACCAGGCTAGAATTCTGTATACTGGGAAATTACTCTTCAAAAGTGAAGAGAAATAAGGACTTTTCTTGGGCAAACAAAAATTGAAGGAATGTGTTGTCAGCATACCTACCTTTCAAGAAATGTTAACAGTTCTTCAGAGAGAAGAAAAATGATATAGGTCAGAAATTTGGAACTACATAAAGAAAGGAAGAACACTGAAGAAGGAACAAGTGAAAAATACTTTTATTTTCCTTATTCATAATTGATCTAACAGATAACAGTTTGTTCAAAATAATAATAACAACAATGTATTTGATTATGGATGCGTATGCATATATATGAGTTTATGTATGCTTATGTATGCATGAAATGAGTGACAGAAATGATACAAGGGACAGGAGGGAGGAATTACGATTATTTTGTTATTATAAGGTACTTGCACTACCTGTGAAGCAGTATATTGCTTTTTGAAAGTGGACTTGAATTAGTGGTAAATGTATATTGCAAACTCTTGGGCAACCGCTAAAATAGAGAAGGAAAAAAAAAGTATAACTGATACACTATGAAAGAGAAAAAACACAATCAAATAAAATGCTAAATTAAAGCCACAAATGGCAGGAAAAAAAATGGAAAACAAAAATTGGAACAAAGAACGTGGGCAACAAATAGAAGGCTTTAACAAATATGATAAATAATCCAAGTATATCAGTTATCACTTTGAATGTCAATGGTTTAAAGGCACCAATTAAAAGACAGAGGTTGTTAGAGTGGATCAAAAAACAAGACCCAATAAGATGTTGTCTACAAGAACCCCACTTTAAATATAAAGACACATAGAGGTTAAAAGAATGGAAAAAGACATACCATATTAACACTAATCAAGAGAAAGCAGAGCAGACTTCAAAGCAAGGAAAGTTACCAAGGATAAAGAAAGGCATTACATAAAGATAAAGGGATAAACTCTCCAGAAGACATAACAATGCTTAACATGTATGTGCTTAACAAAAGAGCATCACAATACATGGGGCAAAAATTGACAGAACTGCAACAAACAACAGATGAATCCACCATTAAAGTTGAAGACCTCAACACTTCTCTGTCACAAAAGGACAGATCCAGCTGGCAGAAAATTAGTAAGGACACAGTCGAACTCAACAACATGATCAATCAACTGGATATAATCAACATCTGTAGACTACATCCAACAACAGCAGAATACACATTCTTCTCAAGCTCACATGGAACATTCACTAAGATAGACTACATTCTGGGCCATAAAACACACCTAAAAAATTTAAAAGAACAGAAATCATACAATGTGTGCTTTTGACCACAATGGAATTAAGCTAGAAATCAACACAGAAAGATACCTGGAAAATCCTAAAATACACGGGGGTTAAGCAACACACTTCTAAATAAGACGTGGGTCTAAGAGTAAATCTCAAGAGAAATTTAAAATATTTTTGACCTCAATGAAAATGAAAAGACAACTTATCAGAATTTGTGGGGTGCAGCAAAAGCAGTCCTTAGAGGGAAAGTTACAGCATTAAACATATATTAAAAAAAAAGAAAGATCTAAAATCAGTCATCTAAGCTTCTACCTTAGGAAACTAAAAAAACAAAAGCAAATCAAACCCCAATTAAGTAGGAGAAAAAAATAATGAGAATGAGAGCAAAAATCAACAAAATTTTTTTTTTTTTTTGGTACACGGGCCTCTCACTGTTGTGGCCTCTCCCGTTGCGGAGCACAGGCTCCGGACGAGCAGGCTCAGCGGCCATGGCTCATGGGCCCAGTCGCTCCAAAGCATGTGGGATCCTCCCGGACCGGGGCACGAACCCGTGTCCCTGCATCAGCAGGTGGACTCTCAACCACTGCGCCACCAGGGAAGCCCTCAACAAAATTTTTGAAAACAGGAAATCAATAGAGAAAATCAACAAAACCAAAAAATGATTCTTTGAAAAGATCAGTAAAATCAATAAGCTTTAGTTAGGTTACTTAAAAAAGAGAGGGAGAGAGGAAAAAAGAGAGGGAGGGAGAAAGGGAGAGAGGGAGAGAGGGAAAGAGAGAGAGAAGAGACAAATTACAGATATCAGAAATGAAAGAAGGTACATCACTAAAGATCCTATAGACATTAAAAGGATAATAGGGACTTCCCTGGTGGCACAGTGGAAAAGACTCCATGCTCCCAATGCAGGGAGCCCAGGTTCAATCCATGGTCAGGGAACTAGATCCCACATGCATGCCGCAACTAAGAGTTCGCATGCCACAACTAAGGAGCCTACGTGCTGCAACTAAGACCCAGTGCAACCAAATAAATAAATATATATATTTTTTAAAAAGGATACTAAAGGAATACTAAAACAAATCTATGCCCACAAACCTAGATGAAATAGACCAAGTCCTTGAAAGACACAACTTGCCAAAACTCACCCAAGAAGAAATAGACAATCTGAATAGGACTCTATCTATTAAAGAAATTGAATCAATAATTAATGATCTTCCAAAACAGAAAGCACCAGGTCCATATGGGTTTGCTGGTGAATTCTAATCAAGCATTTAAGGATGAAATTATACCAATTCTCTACAATATTTTTCAGAGAATAGAAGCAAAAGAATTCTTCCTAACTCATTATATGAGGCCGGCATTACCCTAATACCAAAACCAGACAAAAACACTACAAGAAAACTACAGACCTATACGTCTCATGAACATAGATGCAAAATTCTTCAACAAAATATTAGCAAATCAAATCCAGCAAAGTATAAAAAAAATTATACACCTCAATCCAGCAGATTTATCCCAGGTATGCAAGACTGGCTCAATGTTTGAAAATCAATTAATGTAACCAATCACATTAACAGGCTAAACAACAGAAATTACATGATCATATCAAAAGATCTAGAAGAAGCATTTGACAAAAATCCAGCACCCATTCATGATAAAGACTCTCAGTATACTAAGAATGGAGGGAACATCATCAATCTGATAAAGAAGATCTACAAGAAACCCACAGTTAACATCACATGTAATGGCAAGAAATTTAAAGCTTCCCACTAAGATCAGGTACGAGGCAAGACTGTCCCCCTCCTTTACGACATCATACTGGAAGTTCCTGCTGATTCAATAAGACAAGAAAAGGAAACAGAAGGTATACAAATTGTGAATAAAGAAATAAACAGTCATTATTCATAGATGACATGATTGTCTATGTAGAAAATCCAAAAGAATCAACCAAAGAACTCCTAGAACTAATAGGCAGTTACAGCAAGGTTTCAGGATACAAGGGTAATAATATATGAAAGTCAATCGCTTTCCTGTTTAACATAAATGAACCTGAGGATTTTTTAAAAACTCAAAGGGAATTCCCTGATGGTCCAGTGGTTAAGACTCAGCGTTTTCACTTCCAGGGCCTGGGTTCAACCCCTCGTCGGGGAACTAAGATCCCACAAGCAGTGCAACATGGCCAAAAAAAAAAAAAAGTCAAAGAACTAAATAACTGGAGAGATATTTGATGTTCATGGATAGGAAGACTCAATATTATCAAGATGTCAGTTCTTCCCAACCTGATCTATAGATTCAATGCAACCCTAATCAAAATCCCACCAAGTTACTTTTGGATTTTACAAACCGATTCTAAAGTTTACACAGAAAGTCAAAAGACCCAGCATAGTCAACAGCAGAACAAAGTTGGAAGACTGACATTATGAGACTTCAAGACTTACTATAAAGCTACAGTTATTAAGATGATGTGGTATTAGCAAAAGAATAGACAAATAGATCAATGAAACAGAATAGAGAACCCAGAAATAAACCCACATACATACAGTCAACTGATCTTTGACAAAGAAGCAAATGCCATGCAACGGAGCAAAGAAAATCTTTTCAATATATGGCACTGGAACAACTGGGCATCCACGTACAAAACAATGAACCTAGACACAGATCTTACATCCCTCACAAAACTTAACTCAAAATGGATCAAAGACATAGATGTAAAATGCAAAACTATAAAACTAGAAAATGACATAGTAGAGAATCTAAATGACCTTGCGTATAGTGATGTCTTGAGATATAACACCAAAGGCATGACCCATGAAAGGAAGAATTGATAAGCTAGTCTTCACTAAACTTTTAAAAGTTCTGCTCTGTGAAAGTATTGGAAGGTGGAGATATTGAATAATATCCTCCAAACTGAGAAGGAACTTTGAGACCAAAAAACAAAGCAGGCAATTCCATAAAGTGTAACTATGAAGTTTATTGGGGGTAACTGACACAGACAGGATCGGGTGTTTGATGATCCAGAGGCATTAGCAGCTGTATGCCACACTGCCTAAAGGGGTACGGGGAATTTAAAGGGGCCGAAGCTAAAAATAGAATCTGACTAGTAGGGAAAATCACATCCTCACTGACAGGAACCAGGGGTCTCATTACCACCTGGTTCAGCAAAAGGCATTCTTCCAGTTTTCATATCAGATGAAGGAAAGGGTAAAAGTTGATAGGGAACCTAGCTGGCTTGGGTGCATTCCTTGTGAGTAGACTAAAGCTCAGTCCTGCAGAGAGGAGGGCAATCCAACTGTGGGCTTAAGGCGGAGCTGACAAAGTGGAGTCAGTGGAGTTCAGCCACACCCAAAACACTGTGAAGGGAATGAAACAACAAGCCAGAGACTGAGAGAAAATATTTGCAAAAGACATAGCTGATAAAAGACTGAAATGCAAATTAAAACAACAGGGAGATATCTCTGCACACCTATTAGAATGGCCAAAATCCAGAACACTGACAGCAGCAAATGCCGATGAGGTTATGGAACAACGGGAACGCATTCATTGCTGGTGGGAATGCAAAATGGCATACCCACTTTGCAAGACAGTTTGGTGGGTTCTTACAAAACTAAACATACTCTTACCATGTGACCCAGCAATGCACTCCTGTAATCACACAAAGGAGCTGAAAACTGATGTCCACACAAAAACCTGCGCATGGATGTTTACCGCAGCTTCATTCATAAGTACCAGAACTTAGAAGCAACCAAGATATCCTTCAGTAGAAGGTACTGAAAACAGACTGTGGTACATCTAGACAATGGAATATTATTCAGTACTAAGAAGAAATGAGGTATTAAGCCCTGAGAAGACATGGAGGAAACTTCAAAGCATATTACTAAGTGAAAGAAGCCCATCTGAAAAGGCTACATACTGTATGATTCCAACTATATGACATTCCAGAAAAAGCAAACCTATGGAGACAGTAAAGATATCAGTGGTTGCCAGAAGTTGGGGGTAGGAGCGATGAATAGGCAGAGCACAGAGGATTTTTAGGGCAGTGAAACTATTCTGTATGATACATGTTGTTACACCTTTATCCAAACCCACAGAATGTACGACACCAAGAGTGAACCCTAATGTAAACTACTGACTGTGGGTGACTATGATGTATCCATGTAGGTTCATCAATTGTAACCAATGTATCACTCTGGGGCGGGGTGGGAGGGGATGTTGATAATGGGGGAGGCTATGTACGTGTGGAGGCAGGATGAATATGGGAAACCTCTGTACCTTCCTCTCAATTTTGCTGTGAAGCTAAAACTGCTCTAAAAAAAGTCTATTAAGTACTTCCCTGGTGGCGCAGTGGTTGACAGTCCGCCTGCCGATGCAGGGGACACGGGTTCATGCCCCGGTCCAGGAAGATCCCACATGCCGCGGAGCGGCTAGGCCCGTGAGCCATGGCTGCTGAGCCTGCGCGTCCGGAGCCTGTGCTCCGCAACAGGAGAGGCCACAACAGTGAGAGGCCCGCGTACAGCAAAAAAAAAAAAAAGTCTATTAAAACAACAACTATGCTCTTAAACTCACCAAACCCCACACATATACACACTTTCATCTCTCTCCCTTTGCTGAGATACAGGAAGAGGACAACAAAGGATAGATGGCAGGGAAACAGCCTCCCTGAGGGGCACCTCCAACTTGAAGGGATAATGTGGGAATGGGTCACAAAGGGTCATAAGCAGGTGAGCCTAACCAGGCCCTAAATCCAGTCTAACTCTTTAGCCCTTCCAGATGTACGAAATCAGCATCTGGGATGTGTTCGTAAGCAACACAGTCCTAAGCATCAGCAACTGTATAAATGGCATCCTTAACACAAAACTCTTTCAGTCAGTCTGAGATCCTAGGACTCTGTGGATTGCAGCAAGCATGCCTTTACCAAAAGCAAACATACGCACAAGAAGGTGTTTATACTTGCTCTTCATGGAGTGTAGAATTCTCTTGTCCCAAGGCTGTACTGTGGGTGTGATATGCAGTGGGGAAGGGGGAGGGGGGAAGGCGGTGGGGGGCGGGGAGGGGGGAGATAAATTCGCAAGAAGTTCACAAGGGCATATGCAAAGCGTTTACCCAGAAACAAAGTTTTCCAGTGTTTATCCAGTTCTGTGGGGCTTCACTGAACCCAGGCCACTGGTTTACAGTAGTTATTAAACCAGTAAGAAAATATTTTTCTAGCTACTCATATTTTTC
Organism: Lagenorhynchus albirostris; assembly: GCF_949774975.1. NCBI lineage: Eukaryota > Metazoa > Chordata > Mammalia > Artiodactyla > Delphinidae > Lagenorhynchus > Lagenorhynchus albirostris. The sequence goes on along the minus strand of NC_083097.1, from coordinate 77,031,576 downwards.
CTTCCTCCTTCCCTCCCTCCCTTCTTTTATTCCTTTTTTCCTTTCTCTTTCCTCCTTTCTTTTTAAAATAATTTTATTCAGGCATACTTTATAGCTTATGTAATTCATCCATTTCAGTCGTACTATTTAACAAGAGAATGTTCATGTTAAGCTGCACATTTCCTAGAGGAACTGGCCCAAGAACCCAAAATTGCTGCTCCAGGTATATTCTCCTGGAACAGAAGCCACATGGACATTATTCAAATCCTGGTTAGACCATTTCTTAGCTGTGTGCCTGTGGCTAAGCAAATCTCTCCAGCTTGGGTTCTTCCTATGAGAATTAAAAGTAACTAAGTTAACTAATTAAATTAAAATTGATTAAAAGGAAAGAGGACTAACAGAGAAACCTCATTCCCTGGCTGTTCGTGCCCTGAAACCAGCTGCCTTCCTCTCTGACACTTCATACCAGGATATGCTGTTTGTTTTCCAGTCATCAGTCTCCGGTTACTTAACTTCAAATATTAACCACAGGGTGGTGTGCTAACCCATCATAACATTTGAAGAATCATGATCAGATCAGACCTTGGAATAGCATCCTGGGAGGAGGGTGGGGATGAAGGTGGGAGAGGAGTGATGACCTGGATGACTCCTTGACCTTGGAGCCAGGACATGTCCAGACTCCATTTGTTTTCCCACATTGCACAAAGCCAGCGGTGTTACACCACCTTCAAAGGGAGCATCAATTCCCGCCTAAGCTGGATGATTTTACATTTTTCTTAGGATGCTTATGAAGGCTGTTTGCTAGTTGCTAGAGCATGTGGGCTTTGCAGTCGGGTATGAGTTCTGCCAGCTCTGCCACTTACTGACTACGTGGCCTTAGGCCGTCACTCACTGCTCACGCTAGAATGGAGATACTGAGAGCACCTTGCTCACATGATTGCTGGGACAACGTGATCATACTAATCCTTACAGAGCACTAACTTTGCGCGAGACACTGGTTTCAGCCCTTTACGTGTATGATCTCATTTACTCCTCCTAGTGAATCTACGAGTTTGCTACGTCCATTAGCTCCATTTTATAAATGAGCAAAGTCCAGAGAGAGCCTACCTCACCTATCCGCCGTCACACGGTAAGAGATGGAGCTGGGATCTGAGTCAATCCGGGCAATCTGGCTTCGTCACTGGTGTTTAATCACCTCACCAGATGACTTTTCTGTGCTATATATTATCTTTTTGAAGAGGAAATAACATATGCAAAATGCCTGGCACTTAGTAAAAGGGCAATAAATAGTAATGTTGAAATAATAAATAGTACTTCAATTTCCCCAAGCCTCGCCAGCTTATGGAGTTCCTATAAAGAGTAGTAACAGAAATTTCACTCGATTACATCTCTGCCTGCAGGAGACGAGCCCCAAAGTCTCCTGAAGTTATCCCTCGGGTGTCTCCTGTCCTTCCACACTCACCCCTCCCTGAAGGCCCTGCCATTGAAGTCCCTTGAGAGTGGGGCCTCACTCTGCTTCTGTTTTGAGGGGCTTCTCTGCCCCTCCCTGGGGCCAAACCTCTGGTCAAGTTCCTTGGTCCCTAAGCAGAAATGGGGCCCCTGGGCCACAGCAGTCAACACTGTCAACTTGGAGGCCAGTAACTCTGCTGGGTTCTCCATCAACTGTGCCCCATTACATTCAACAGACATTTCTGAAGCAACTATTATGTTTTGGAAATGGTGATAAAAGACACATAAAAATGAAGTAAAATACAAGTAATCAGATGCCTACTAATACTAAGGTCCCATACAAGATCAGCCTTTCTTACCATATCCATGAAAACTAGTGAGGGATATTAAAGAGGAAGTGTTGTTTTTGTTGTTGTTGGTGGTGGTGGTGGGTACCTACTTTAAGTGATCATCTTCACGTCTGAATTCTTGCAAAGGAAGTTATCCTAACTTCTTCTTTCTAAGTCAAGGAAAGCATGTGAACCGTACCTGGACATTGCAGCACTGTAATCTGCCTTTCTACCCTATTACCAGGGGTTTTACCCATAGCCTCTCAAGGACTTTGGTATGTAGTTACTCTAGACTAAAATGTCCTAATTTACTCTGAGGCAATTCATTCCTCAGAGAAACTCACTATACATTTAAAAAAAACCACCCTACTCCTCTTCCAACAAAGGGGCCATAAGACCCAAGAACCGTGACGTGTCCAGTTATCCAGGTGACCCTGGGGAGAGAATTAGACAAGAGATTTCTAGGAAAATATAGTCTACATAAATTTTAATTCTATGAAAACTGCAACTGAGGAGTTTGTAGTTATTTTTCAATAGCCTTAAACTTACTAAAGTACAGGCAAAAGCAAGATACTTCCATTCAAGAGGAGGAAGAGAAAAGCACTCAGAAGTTGGAAGCAAGCCTGTGTGAGGGGACAGTGGTCACCTGCTGCCTATAAAAAGAATTCCCAGGACTCACAAAACTGGTTTAACCAAACTTTGTCCTATGAGGCCCTCTAGAGTAAAAAACATGATTTATTTATGATTGTGCTCCAATATTGTTTCTAATTCTTACAGGGAAGTTGAATATATATTTTTTTAATTAGAAGATAATAAAAAGGTAGACAATTTTCAGGAAAAAAGTAGATTCTGAGATAGTAGTAAAATTTGTCATTATAAACAGAAAAGATTGATGGACTCAGATTTCCTGTTTAAAAGTGCATATAGGGGGCTTCCCTGGTGGCTCAGTGGTTGAGAGTCCGCCTGCCAATGCGGGGGACATGGGTTCGTGCCCTGGTCCGGGAAGATCCCATATGCCGTGGAGCGGCTGGGCCTGTGAGCCATGGCCGCTGAGCCTGTGCGTCCGGAGCCTGTGCTCCGCAATGGGAGAGGCCACAACAGTGAGAGGCCCGCGTACCGCAAAAAAAAAAAAAAAAAAAAAAAAAAGTGCATATAGGGCTGCTTCTAAGTCCTTTCAGAATTTAATTTTACATTAATTCACTGAGAATTCCCAGCCCTATATCATTGTTGGATAACAGGGTAAAAGGCCCAGTACTCAGCATAAGCCTAAAGAAAGCCCAAGCTCGACAGAAGATTGGAAGGTCAACGGCAGTGCGAGGTGAGGCCTGCAGGCCTAGTGTGTGATTCTGAGAGTGTCTGAGTCGAGACCCCACCTCCTGAAACCTCCCTCATGGCTTCCCCAACCAGCAGAAATCATCCTGGGATGCTCTGCTCTGCCTGACTGCTCCACAGGCCCAGGCCTCAGGGGGAAACTCTGGTCTTTGGGTCAAACCCTTATGAAGCAGAATTAGCAAAATGAAGGGAAGGTGAAAGAGCCAGAAGAACTTTCAAGAAGACAGACAGGAACATGGGTCTAGAAGTCAAGTTAAACTGATGGAGGAGGGAGCCCTGGAGTAGTCGGGTGCTTCAGACCCAAGAGACATGGAATTGTTTAGTGGGTTCTCAAGGCCCAACCAAGACTGACAAAATCAGAACTCTGGGGCTGGAGTCCAGGGTTCTGTTTTTATTCTATTTAAACTTTTTAAAAAATGTGGATCGTCTTTATTGAATTTGTTACAATATTGCTTCTGTATTATGTCTTGGGTTCTTGGCCATGAGGCATGTGGGATCTTGGCTCCCCGACAAGGGATCGAACCCACACCCCCTGCACTGGAAGTCGAAGTCTTAACCACTGGACCACCAGGGAAGTTGCGGGTTGTTTTTAAAAGGCCTTCAGGTGATTTGATGATGGCTACAGTTTGAGAACAACCAGTTTAATGAATTACTAATGTTCAAGGTATTGAGACCCACCCAATCCTCCTTAAAGAGAACAAAGGATATAATTCATGTCATTTTTATATAAGAAAAGAGGTATATTTGTTTCCTTTTGCTGCTTTAACAAATGATCATAAACTTAATGGCTTTAAAACAATACAGATTGAAGCTCAAAATCAGTCTGACTGGGCTAAAGTCAGGATGTCAACAGAGTTGGTTCCTTCTGTAGGCTCTGAAGGGAGAATTCTGAAACCAAGCAGGACCGAATGGGGCTCCAGGGGATGAAAGTCTTTCTACATCCCCTACTTCCTGTTTGTAGGAAATAGGCTTCATTCAGCCTCTATGACCTTCCCTGAGTTCTAAAGGGCAGCTTCAAACAGTTGCTAAAATCAGGGAAGTGAGAGAATGCAGAGACAAGGGAGGAGCAGTCAAGAAACAACAGTGTAGCCTTGGGGCAGGGTCCTGGTTCCCCCTCAAGGGATGTACGTAACAATATCTTTGAGCTCTTCTGCAGAACTAAAACCCCCAACAAATGGAAGATGTTAACTACTGGATGAAGCATTCTTCATTCCAGAAAGCAGGTCACAGTTCAATATTCTGAGAACCACCACAGATCACGGGATCACCGGATGCCAGATGATCTCTAGATTGAAGGGATGCAGGCCCTGCATGCACCCTGATCCTTATCAGAAATCCCGCCCCTTGACTATAAGACTCCTCACAACCCTCACCCTCACCACCACCCCCACCCCGGTACGGGATACACTGTTTTGAGGATATTAGCCCGCTGTGGCCCCCTTTGCCTGGCAAAGCAATAAAGCTATTCTCTTCTACTTCACCCAGAACTCTCTCTCCGAGATTCAATTTGGTGCCGGTGCACAGAGGCCAGGGTTCGGCATCAGTTCGTTGCCTTTTCCAGCTTTAGAGGCAGTCCTTCGCCCTTGACTCATGACCCCTTCCTCTATCTTCAAATGGTAGCGTCTTTAAATCTCTCATCCCCACGTTGCCTCCTCTCCTCTTGCTCTACTGCCTTCCTCTTTTAAGGGCCCTTGGGATCAAAATGGACCACTCGGGATAATCGTCCCTTATCCAGAGTCTTAACGTAATCATGCCTGCGAAATCCCTTTTGCCGTGAAAGGTTAACATTCACAGGTTTGGGGGATTAGGATGTGGATGTTGGAGGGAGGGCATTATTCTGTTGACCATAGGGAGAAAGATGAGACTATGCATTTTCCTTTGCCTGTACTCCCATAAATAAACACTGTAATGATGCATAAAAAACAAAGTAAGGTGATCACCTATGGGAATGTGGGAAATGGGGTGATGAGGGACAGAGATGGGAGCAAGAACTCTCTTCCCAAAGTATACTTTTTGTAGTATTTTGAGCCAGGTAAATATATCACCTATCACAAAATGACAACACTAAAATATAAAAAGAATGAGAAACCTTTTAAATAATGTTTGGCTGTTCTGCTTGAACACGACACATCAGAGACTAAACCACTAGGAACTCTGGAGTAAGAGGAGTTATAGGTATTAAGAGAAAAGTATTTTAGTGGTGATGCAGTTACTAGGGGAAGAAGAAACAAGATAAAAGGATGCACCATTTGGCTTGGATGTGAACAAAACAAGATAAGCACTAAGTCCTGGATGAAGGACTAAGCTCAGCCTTTAAGGAAAAGTTACTGGTTCAGTTTTGGTTAGTTTGTTTTGAGTTAAAGAGTTCTGCGGACTCTCCAGTCCAAGTTGCCAACAGAGGAAGAGGGGCTGAGATCCCATCTCCTTTTCACTTAATTTTTTAAAATAAGTAATATATTGTGTCTACTAAACTGTATTTTCTTAAATAGGAGTAAATAAAAGAGCTCTTTGCTCTGAACATGTAAGAGAATCTCAGATACTCTCATAATAATCTGATCATTACTGAACATTAAGTTGTGATAGTAGGAGAGGACAATTAAGATTTTGAGAACACAGCCAGCGCATGCCAGGGAAATTATTTGTATGCCGTTAAACATTAGGTGTAACATTGGAGTGGTTTCCCCTTCATTACGCACAACAGAAACTTTTCTGTCCGCCACAGCCCATCTCACTGCTAACTGTCGTGGTCCAAACGCGGGTTGGAAAAGAATTTCCAGATACAAGGCAGAATGTAAAGAAGATAGAATTTATTAGAGGGAAGGGTCACTGCCAGAACAGCGGGCCAACTTCCTAGCAGTCTGCGAGAGTCGAGCCCGAACATGTGCTATTAACCAGTTTTTATAGCCAGAAAACAAAAGAATGGTCTGAGGTGAAAATTTCGTTCACTGATTTGTCGAGGCACATATACCTTCCTTCTATAGGGTGGGAGAGGGACAGGCCAGATGCCTTTCCTTATTTGGGACAGGTCCCGTTGCCCAGGTGGGCTCAGGAATTTTGTAACCATCGCAACATGGTGGGGAGGGCGATTAAGAGTCCGGTAGAGGGTGTAACTCAGACACTTTTTCAGGCAGGGTCGTCCTTTGTCCTTGAAGCATCATTGTCCTTGGAGCACCACACTAACCTCCAGTGGAGACTCCCAGGCAGAAGTGTCCCCAAGGATCATTTTGTACGTGTTCTGCATCCCCTCAATGACCTACCACTCTTCCAGTCTATCTGTTCATCAACTCCCCATTCAGCCAACCACGTGGGTCACAAAGATAAATCAAGACATGATACCTGCGCTCAAGTTATTACCATAGAGAGCCCAACAATACGTAAATACCTAAAACGCAATAACTGCCGTAAGAAAGGTATGAATAAAGAGCTAAGGAAAGACACAAGCAGAAGCAACTAATTCTTCCTGGGAGAGTCACGGAAAGCAAAAGAGATACGATAATATAAGTGGCACTCTACAGCATATGCTGGAGTTTGCAAAGTAGACAGGAAACGGCAACACAACCCAAGCCATGGGAAGAGCATGAAGTGTGCACGTACACAGACATCTGGATGGACAGTTCTACCTGTCAAGGCAGAAAAGATGGGGCTAGGTTAGGAAAGGCCTTGCTGGCAGTGAGGACTGTGGAGGTTCTCTAATAAGCAATGGGAGTTTTCTAGAAGGGTACGTTCCCAGGTCAGATTTGTGTTAGGAACAGAATTCCAATGGAACTGTGGAGGCCTTTATGGGTTTAGGAGACTTAACTGACAATTCAGGAAACTTCTAGGGAGGAGTTGTATTATATAGCACACATTCCATCCTCATGTTATGGCTGCCTGATCTCTCTCCCCCTCCTACCTGGGCTCCTCCACCCTGGAAAGGTCTAATTTTTTAAAATTGAGATATAATTGACATATAACATTATATTAGTTTCAGGCGTACAACATAATGATATTTGCATATCCTGCAAAATGATCACCACAAAAAGTCTAGTTAACATCCATTGCCGGACTTGAGGACATGGGGAGGGGGAAGGGTAAGCTGGGACAAAGTGGGAGAGTGGCATGGACATATATACACTGCCAAATGTAAAAGAGATAGCTAGTGGGAAGCAGTCGCATAGCACAGGGAGATCAGCTCGGTGCTTTGTGACCACCTAGAGGGATGGGATAGGGAGGGTGGGAGGGAGATGCAAGAGGGAGGCGATATTGGGATATATGTATAGCTGATTCACTTTGTTATAAAGCAGAAACTAACACACCACTGTAAAGCAATTATACTCCAATAAAGATGTTAAAAAAAAATCTATTGCCATACATAGTTACAAATTTTTTTCCTTGTGATGAGAACTTTTAAACTCTATTCTCTTAGCTTCCAAATATACAGTATAGTAATATTAACTATAGTCACCATGCTGTACATTATATCCTCATGACCAATTTTGTAAGTGGAAATTTGCATCTTTTGATCCCCTTCATCCATTTCACACTTCCCCCATCCCTTGCCTTAGAGAACCAATATGTTCTCTAAACCTATGAGCTTAGTTTTTTGGGGGGTTTTAGTTTGTTTAAGATTCCATATATATGTGAGATCATATGGTATGTGTCTTTCTCTGTCTTTTTTCACTCAGCATAATATTCTCAAGGGCCATCCATGTTGTCACAAATAGCAAGATTTTATACTTTATGGCCGAGTAATATTCCATTGTGTGTGTATATATATATACCATATTTTCTTTATCCATTCATCCATTGATGGATACTTAGGTTGTTCGCATATCTTGGCTATTGTAAATAATGCTGCAATGAACACAGGAGTACAGATATCTTTTTGAGTTAGTATTTTCATCTTCTTCAGATAAACACCCAGAAGTGGAAATGCTGGATCATATGGTAGTTCTATTTTTAAGTTTTTGAGAAACCTCCATAGTGGTTGCACCAATTTACCTTTCCATCTACAGTGCACAATGGTTCCCTTTTCTCCACATCCTCGCTAACACCTGTTATTTCTTGTCTTTTTGATGACAGCCATTCTGACAGGTGGGAGGTGATACCTCATTGTGATTTTGATTTTCATTTCTCTGAAAATTTATGGTCTTGAGAATCTCTTCATGTACCTCTTGGCCATCTGTATGTCTTCTTTGGAAAAATGTCTATTCAGAACCTCTGCATATTTTTATTTGGATTATTTGGGTTTTTTGCTATTGAGTTGTATGAGTTCTTTACATATTTTGGATCTAACACTTTACCAGACATATGACTTGGAAATACTTTCCCATTCAATAGGTTGCCTTTTCATTTTGTTGGAAAGATCCAAATTCTCAACCCTCTATTATGTGAAGTTGCTTCTCCATTTCTCAGAAGTCTTGCCCCCAGCCAACACTAAAGCCTATAAGGGCTCATTTCTAGGCTACATAATTATCAAAGCATTTTTCTAAATAATTGCAGTTATTTTTGTTAAGAGAAATTCTGCTATCAGCTGTTAAAGGTAATATAAATTTCTTTATCTCATCACACACATCTAGCATATCAACAACATTCTAAATATTTTACGCATAGTGGTTTTCATGAAGCACAATTACGCTTGAGAAATACAAGGCAGAATTCCCAAAGTTACTTCAGCAATTCAACAAGGTGAAAATAACTACATGACACTGTGTTGAACTTGTTTTAAAAAAAGGTTTATTTGTTACAAAAATGTTAAATACTAAAACTAAAAACATATAAATTCAGGTCAGGCTATATTAAAATACACACATACCCTTCTTTGCAAAATTATTAAAGATTGAATTAAACAGATGCCTTAAATTAAATAAAATACTCTTGAGGATGTTTTTGTCTAATTAGCTATATCAGTGTAGTGTAGTTTTTAAAACTACAGTTGAAAAGTTCAGCTGTCTTGGAAGTCAAATTTATCCAATTCTTCAGTTTTCTGCTTCTGCCCAATATGAAGCCACCATGCTGGCTTAGAAAGGGTGAATTTCAGCTATGTTACTGAACCTTCTATATTATAAGCCTACTCTCTACAATATGAACACAGAGTAGTCAGAATTATACAAGGGTTATATAAGGTGAAAACCTGGCCCAGAAAGAAAAAGCCTTAGTTCTACCATACAGTATCTTCTCTAATTAAAATGATTGGTAAATATATTGAAGCACAGATCAGCACAAAGCATACATTCATCTAGAAATAATCTTTCAATTAGAAAAACTCAAAAAGAGCACTCATTTCTCCAAGACAGTCTGTAAGGTTTTTTCTAAAAAAAAAATTCTTGTTATTTTAAATTGAGTTAATTCAAAGGTACTGAAGAGTCTAGTCTAATTTGACTACTGTTCTGACTAGCCCAGGAGAGCTGTGACATCGGGGTGTTTGAGTTACTCACAGGTGGCAAAGAACTTTCATAATAAAAACTACATGCACAGCACCAGCAGAGCACCAGCTCCCAAACCCAACTTCCACTTTTGTCCAACAACCTAGAAACTATCTATGGTCTACTGAAATGCTAAATAGTATTTTCAAGAAAATATTTTGCTTTAGAACTTATATTTTTTAATTTCCTAGATTAAAAGTTAAGATTGACTTAGAATTTTAAGTGTTGTAATTAATGCACGGGTAAGAAAATGCTTATGAAAAGCAAAAGGCTATCACTGTATTTTAAAAGGCCTTAAATGTGAATGAATTTCTAAAAATCTACTACAGTATCTACTCTTTCCAATGCTAATCTTTGTCAAATGAAATTTGTCAATAGTTGATTAGCTCAAGTGAGTTAAATACAAAAAATAAATGCATTCCAGTAATATTTATCAACACAATCCAATTAAAATCAGGTTTCTTGTAAGATATTTGTAGGGGACTTTTACTGTTTTACTCTGACGGTGTTGGTATACATCCAAGGACTAACTGTATAGTATTGTGTCTATACTATGGTATAAAACTGTTTAATCAAACCTTTGAACAGCTGGAAAAACTATGTGTATTCTAAAGTCACTGGCAATTAAAAGAAAAATATATTCCAATACTGAATTACAGATGAAAATGATGCTAACAACAAACAGTAATCTGGTTTTCCATCTCTCAGCTTGTGAGCTTCTGATGTAACTATTTCTGTTGACATGTGATACAAGAGAAACTATAATTTTGTCCTCTATCTTAGTACCATTTTCTCTACATGTAACAAGTCTTGATTTATATCCTTTCTCTGAACTTATTAGATAATCTTGAAGGACAAGGTTCATGCTATTCCTCATCAAATACCCTTTCAGTCCTCAGAAAGAATTCACAAAATTCAAGCCACTGACATCCTAATCTTAGTAAATACACTGAAAGAAGAAAAACTCTTGAGCCTTTGATTGCAAATTCTCTAGAAAGCATCTTTTCCTATGAGCATTTTTATAAGTGCATATTAAAGTCACACTGGTCAGTCACTTTTACCAACATCCTGGTCTTAAGAGAATGATCAAGAAAGTACTCCTCTGTGTAGTGCCAGAATTATGAGTGTTACAAGGTGAAACCAACATGATGCATTTCTCACTTGCCAGCGGAGGTGGCAGAGGAGGGAGGCCATGGGTGGTACAGACTTTCCCATGGGGGGAACCCCATATGATCTCTTCCCTCAGCAAGCTTCCTTCTCTTTCCTTGATGTCAGTGCCTCTTTTCTGCTTTCAGAGATAATAACGTTTGAGCAAGAAAACATACCCTGCTAGGAGATATGCATAATCTGGGGGGCCCAGTACAGAGTGAAAATGCAGGGCCCTTCTTCAAATTTTAAGATGGCGATCGCAGGGCACTGAACTGAGCATGGGGCCCTTCTAAGCAGGAGGCCTTGTGTAAGCACACGGGTTACATGGCCACAAAGCCAGTCCTCTATAGATTTCTTGCCTAATCAGAATCCCAGGGGAGAGACAAGGTAGCTCATTGTTCAGATAAAAACCAGATTTTTTTTTCCATTATGGTTCAAACACTGTCATTGATTTGGAATGAAGTGGCATTTCACTTTCAAAATCCTAGGCAAATTTCTATTCCTAAGACCTCAGCCTCATCAGTCTTCTCCTAGATTTCTCACTATAGAAACAGTCATACTGGGTCTTTAAAAGGCCCTTATTTTAATAGAGCAATTAATCAGACATGATGAAATTTCTGTATTAATCCTACATAATTTTTTAAAAATTTAAACATTTCTTAAATGGAAGGGGTATTAATATCACTAAACCAATAGGGCATCTTAAAGGGAAAAATAGCTGTACACAGCCTTATATACTCGGGTGAAGTCTTAATTTCAGCCTATGGTATATTTTGTTCCCTTTTAAGATCATAATAGTAGTTTTTTTCAATAAGAACTAATAAGCATATTAAGCTGTATGGTGATTTTTTTTTTTAACTCCCATACCGGTTGCAGTCACAAGAATTTTCCTAGAACCCAGAAGTACCCCATTCTTCATAATAACAAGAAAAAGTGTGTGTATATAAAAACTCCAGGGTTACATTACTAAGCAACGACATTTCCGGGAGTGAATATACTTCCTGTATTCCGCAAGCTGCTTCAAGTACATATTTGATGGCCATCTGTGCTTTTCAACAAAACTGCGTTCTTCCACTAAAAGTTTCAGAAAAAGAATATTAATTGAATATATTTTATTTGGGATCAAGTTTCGATATTAACTATTGGTTTCCTATGTAATAGGTGAGATCCAAGCTCTGCTGTATACTTCCTCCCCTCCCCTCAATCAGTCATCAGTATTTATGTTATTCTGTGATTCACAATTATATACTGTTTTAGTTTTTTTCCTTTAATTAGTTTTCTTTGTAGCTAACTCAACCTTCCAAACTCTTTGAAGTCCTCTCAATTCTGTTTTCCACGGGGCCACAGTTATCAGAGGATCTAGCCATTCCTATGGGGGTGGTGGTGGTGTTCCCCTGGAGACCCCTCTCTTCACAGCCCTGCACCCTCTTGCCTTCTATGCCTGCTTCATGCTTTTGCATTGGATCCCTCCACTCCTGGACTCCAGATTCTTCACTCTGTTTTCTCTAGTTTTGGTGAAGCACAACTTTTATTAGCTTCCTGAAGCAGAGTATGCATAAGAAGTATTTTTGAGACCTTGCTTGTGATGAAACGTCTTTAATCTGTCCTTACACCCAACAGATCATTTGGTTTGGTATGGAATTCTAGGTTGAAAATTTTCCCTCAGTATGTTGAAGACAGTACTCCACTGCTTTCTAGTTTCCAAGGCTGTTAAGAACTCTACTACCATTCAGATTCATGGTCGCTGATAAGTGATCTGTGGGTTTTTTTATTCTGTAAACGTTTAGATTTTTCTATTTATAGTCGGTGTTCCTGCACGTCCCAGTGATAGACCTTGTTATTCGTTAAGCTGAGCACTTAGCAGAGCCTTTTAATCTGTTGACTCAGTTCCTCAGTACTGGGATAACTTCTTGTATTATTTCTTTGATAATTTCCTCCTCAGCATTGTTTTTCTTTTTTCTTCCTGTATTAACTTCTATTACTGAGATACTTCACCTCCTGCATTGAGCCTCCAACTTTTTAAAAAAACCTTTTTCTGTCTCTTCATCCTTTTTGTCCTACTTTCTAGATTTCCTTACCTTTATCTTTCTACTCTTTTATTTATTTAGTTGTTTGTTTTTTTTGTTATGGTTTCATTTTTGCTACCCTAATTTTCAAGAGCAACTTCTTGTTCTTTTATTGTTTTTTTAAAATTATGGTAAAATACACATAATATAAAATTTACCATCTTAACTATTGTTTTTTGTTTTTCCATCTTAACTATGTTTTTTTTCACTTAACTATTTTTTTTTTTTTTTTGCGGTACGCGGGCCTCTCACTGCTGTGGCCTCTTCCGCTGCAGAGCACAGGCTCCGGACGCGCAGGCCCAGCGGTCATGGCTCACGGGCCCAGCCGCTCCGTGGCATGTGGGATCTTCCCGGACCGGGGCACGAACCCGTGTCCCCTGCATCAGCAGGCAGACTCTCAACCATTGCGCCACCAGGGAAGCCCCCATCTTAACTATTGTTAAGTGTCTAGTTCAGTAGTATTAAGTACATTCACACTGTTGTCAACCAATCTCCAGAACTCTTTTCATCCTGCAAAACTAAAACTCTATACCCATCAAACAACTCCGTTTCCCCTTTCCCCAAGTCCCAGCAACCACCATTCTATATACTCTGTCTCTATGAATATTGTTTCTTTTTTATAACATTCTATCCCTGTTTTATGAATGTATATCTCTTATTCTTTGAAGATATTAATTACAGGGTTTTTTTTAAAGGTTTTCTTCTACTCTTTGTTCTTGTAAGTTCCTTCTCTTCTGTTTTTATTCATTTTGTTTTGTTTTTGGTATTCATCCTGCACATTGGACACTGCCTCAAATATCTGTTGACCCTCAGTTGGCCTCTTTATATTTAAGAGTGAGATGCTAGAAAGCTGTTTGGGAATCTTTTGGGCATGGGCAGGACTTGCTGACTGGTGGAATACACTGTAGCACAACTGAACAGATATCCACTGGGTTAACTGAGAGAATTCTCAAATGACTGCACCTACAGTTTTTTATGTGAGGTCAGGGAAGGATGCTTCAATTTCATGCCCAGAGTATGAGTGTCAAAGTGGTAGTCGAGGTGGGAGTCAAATACCCGGCTGCCAGAATTCCGGAACCTGGATATGGGAAGAAGGCTGGAGGGTTACTATATAATGTGACACTTTCACATGATCTCTATGTTTTCAGTCCAGCTCCTTGCCCCAATCTCCTCTATACTCTGAGGTCATGATTCTATAACTTTTTTGGTTTAACTTATCCAGGAATAAACCTCCAAACTCCTGTGATGAGGAGGGAGAAGCACTTGCCTGCCTGGGTGGGATGGAGTGTAGCAAAAGCATTCAACTAATCCTATGGCTTTCAGTCCCAAGCCTCATCCTGCTTTCTGAAGTACCAGGTACCTCAAATTTCTAAGGCTTTACAGTATTCTGCTGGGTGAATCAGTTTGCCTCTCATCGGTATTCCCTTCTGTGGGCACTTAGGTTTGCTTCTGCTAAGTCAGTTTTCACTTCTCCATCTACCGTTTGACCCCGCCTATTATAATTTGTATTAACAAGGTCTTGATCCAGGCTGCAGGGCCTGGATCAGAAGAAACAACCTAGCTGCCCCGGGGAAATTAGTTGTAGGTTTCATTAGGGAGCAAAGGTGACATAAGGCTGCTCCCTTAGTTAAGATTAAAGAAACAAAAGCAAAAAAACAGAGAAAACTTGTCAGAGATGAGCTCTGGTAGCCGGCAAAACTCAAAATGAGACAAAAAACTCCATAATAATATATAACATAATACTGAGATAAATTAAACTGTGAGAGTAACGAATCCATAAATGCCAAGGGTAACATGTTCCTGTGCATTGCTGTTTGTTTTCGTATGAGTCCAGTATATAAAATATGCCTAGTATTTAATGAACTATTTCACTGAGTTCTGATGTATTGGTGCCAGCATTAACCTGAGAGCTTTTCCAGTCTCACTTTTAAATTGCTAAACACCCTCTAAAGAAGAAAACCCCCCAGTTAAGGGAAAACATGTCACAGAATTCCAATAATAATTTGATGATTTTTGAAGTTGAAAATGAGCAATTCTTTAAGGAAACTGTAAAGAGACTGTGACAAGAACCCTTTTCAATTTCAAGTGACCATGTGAGGTAGGCCAAGAGTCAGGCAACAGGGAGGAGAGGGGACTATGGCACCATGGAGAGGACACGAGCCTTTAAATGAGTAGCCACTGCTCAGTTCCAGGTTGTTGCCATGTGGGAAGATGGGCCCAGAGAAGCCAGATCTTCCAACTTTGTCAAAAGAAGCCAGAAATTTGGGTTTTCAAATGTGACGTGTTACAATTTTTAATACTGACACTAAAAAAATTATAATACCATGTGGTCCAAATAAAATCCCTTAGCAAGTTACATTCAACCCATAGACTGACGGTTTATGACTGCCGATATAGACTATCAAATTCTCCCTTATCCACAGGGGCTTTCTTTTGCTCTGCCCAAAAGGACACATCACAGCAGGTCCTGGACATGAACAAGGACCGCTAAATCAGAGCACTCAGGATACTGTTTTAATTCCCATCAAAGGAACATAAGACCATCACTGACACAGCCTCATTTTCTTACCCTGCCTTCTCAACTTACACCCTGGAGTCCTGCTTCTCACTGTGCCAGGTGGCGGTCATAACATACTTTATAGGCAATTGTATAAGTATCAGAATAAAATAAAGATTAATAACTCATAGGATTTAGAGAGCATCCTTCCCCCAAGGCTGTAATAGTACTCTACGTATATCACATATCTACACAAAATAGTAAGTAGAAAATCATCTGACTAGTCTTTTACAAATGAAGGTGACCTCAGGTGGCATAATAAAGGGGGTCCTAAAATCACAATGTTCATTTATTTCATTTTTAATTGCCTCCTTAAAGAATAACTGTGGAAGAATGCCCCTACTAACTAACAGCAAGGGGAAGTATGCCTTATGTTTATGAATGAACTTTGTTTCTTGCACAAAGTAAATGGTTAGTAAATATCTATTGTCCTGCTATGATTTATTATGTTACTCTTCCACACTAATAGTTATGTAAACAGCCTCCCAATAGGCATACAATGTTTGTTGACTGGCTGAATACATCTGCCCAAAACTGACTGTCTGTTTCTTGGTTTCCTTAAATATGCAATGTACAGCTGAATGAAACCAGAGATGCTCACCTCTTCTAGCAGCAGATTCTCTTTTACAAGCAAAATTTTACATAGAATTCTAAGATCTCAGCAGGTCAAAGTGAAACCACTCTGGATGAAGGTGGGAGGGAGGAGTCCAAGAACAGCGAGTGCTAGCCTCTCCTCCCCTCTCCCTCTTCTGCGCCACCCACCTCGCTCTCTGCTCCCACCTCACAAGAACTGCGGGCATCATCGTCAAGGAGGTTTCTCCACTTAGAGTTTGAAACTACTTGACTAGGAAATCTTTCATTTCCTTCTCCCCTTACCTTGATTATTCCTTGGGTCTATTCTAGGCAATAACATGAGCAAACCATTGTATCTAAACTGTCTACTTCGATGACTATTCTATTTTCATTTTCTTTCATCTTATGCAGCACTCAGAAGCTCACCCTTTGATTGGTTTTAATCTTTATAATTTACCTTAAAAAATCACATTAAGTATACTCTCTGCTCAGTAAATTTTGCACCACTCTTTGATCAATAAAAAATTGTTATTGTCGAATGATATAATGGACTCCTGTAGAGACAGGAGATACCAGTACAACAGAACTATATACTAGGGATAATTTTTTCTTTTTAAAAAGAAAATTTAAAAAGCTGTACTATTTAAATTTTGCTTCTGACTTAGGTGGTTAAAACCAAATCCCATTTATCACAACCAAATGTCATGTGAGGCCCCCTTCTCTCTCTGCTTCAGAAGAAAAGGCACTTAAAAATGGATGGGAGCTATGAAACAATCATTAGGAAACTTCTTGTGTAACACAGGTCAAGCTTCTTATGAAACACCGGTTACTATAAGTATCCTCAATTACAACACTGCATACTTAAAAGGAATGTCTTACACTGCCTTTTTATTTTTAAAAACTACTATTCCTACAAATTATGTCTCAAATCTAAGAACAAAGAACATAAAGGTTTTTCATTCCAAAAACATTAATTAGCAATCTACCTGAAAGATCCTGAAATTCAGGCTTCTGACTGAAGATGAGGTAGTTAGTGGCAATGAAATGAAGCAGCCAGGTTGAGAGGCAATCAGAGTGGTGAAACTGCAAGAAAAATGGAAAGTGAAACAATATTGTACATAATGACCATCAACATGATGATTAGATCGAGAGAATGGTTCAGGAAAACTCACGGAGGGCCCAATTCCTCGTTTAATGTGTCTGTATATGATTCAGCCTTCAGTCTACTCAGACAGCAGAAAGGAAAAGGGAGCATTATTAACAAGTAATAATAAAAGCACATCAATGAAGAAACCAAATCAAATGAAGAACAAGCTACGGCTGCTATAGTGGCTAAATGTCTTTAAGCAGATGCATGGTTGCATCTGTGGGTAACAAAGACTACTAGAGGTTCTTGAGGACTTTCATTTAAGCTTTTCATCTAAGGTCATGGCCTTCACTAACTGCACTTATATCTGTGTAGCAGAGAGAAGATTATGGTTAGCAAAGGTATACATCTGGCCATATCTCAACAAATTCACCTGCAGAGAAAACCAAAGAATATTTTGAGGAGGAAATGTCATCAATCTAAGGGTATGGGTTTCCACATGTAATTATTTCTATGAGAAGGTTATGTCTGAATAATTGCTTTTAACTGGGATGTACTGTTACACTGAGCAGGATTTCCAGCACATTTATCATCCATCCTGAATTCCAATAGCTCATGGAAGGGAAACTCAGAAACTTGGCCATGACATCATTACCTTGGTGCCAACCCAGTGACACTCACTAATCCACCTAACCACACAATTCAGATTACAGTAGCATGCTGCCAGGTAACTTAGGAACATGAGTATAGTTCTTTTATTATTACTGTGGTAAAATACACATAACATAAAACTTACCATTTTAACCATCTTTACGTGTACAGTTAAACAATAACTCCCCTTTCCTCCTACTCCCAGGTTCTGGTAACCACTATTCTATTTTCTATGAATTTGGCTATTCCAGGTACCTTGTATAAGTTATACAAGTTATACAAAATTATACAATGTTTGTCCTTTTTCTGACTGGTTTATTTTACTTAGCATAAGGTTCATTCATGTTGCACCATGCATTAAAATTCCATTCCTTTTTAAGGCCAAGTAATATTCCATCGTGTATATATACCACATTTTGTTTATTCATTCATCTGTTGATGGACATTTAGGTTGTTTCCACCTTTAGGCTAAATATAGCTCTTTTAAGGACACTCAAAAATAGTATGTAAGCAATAAGTAATGCTAAATTGAAGACAGATTTGTAATCTCAAATCTTAAGAATGAAACTCAAGCATCACTCTTTTTAAAAGTTATAATGTGTGAGTATTTTACATATAAATTCACAGGTCCCTCTGATTTTAATTATATAGACACTCAATTTTTGAATTGTAAGAGACTTCATGGTTCATCTAATACCACATCACATATTAACAATCTTTCTTCACTTAATGTTTTAGCAGATGAATATGAGTGATCTCAAGGGAATACAGCAAGAATGTGGAGCTATTTTAACAGAAGCCACCAGCACTACTAGATGGTTAACCCAGAGGAGAAAACCTACCAACAGACGTTCAGAACACTGCCTAAGGACTGTGACTTTGAAAGAGAGGGAGACCACAGAAATGAACAGCTGGCTATAAAAACATGGTTCAAATGCAGAATTTTATTTTTGAATAAGACTTAAGATTTCATAATTGTGGGCTCTTGGCAAGAGATGGAATGCATCCCACTGGAAAGACTACATTTTTGGAAGAGTATCTGCTGACTTGAGAAGACAGTTTAAACTGAAATAAACAACAGAATTTTAAAAAGAAAATTTAAAATATACCATAAACCAAATGCTACAGCATTTAACAGCCCTGTGAAGAATAATAATGGTGGAAAAAGTACCCCAAAACTCACAAGGAAAAGGTCAGAAACAAAACTGGTGGCCTGAAGAAGCCAAATATTAAATGCACAGATTATAAGCAAGAATTTGAGTTTAAAACTTTAATATGAGAGTAAACAGGACTTCATAGGAATCACCAAAGTTTGCCAAGATAAGGTTTAAAGGGGAGGAGGAATAAGGAAATCTCTACCTCAATCCAAAGGAACTGATCCGATTAAGGGAAAAAAGCCTCTGTTGCGTGTTAAGATTTCAACGTCATGGAAACATATGAACCTGAAGGTAGAATCATAGTAAAGAACTGAGAGAGGTTAAAGGAGAGTTCCAGCTCATCTGTATCAAAACTGCTTATTTGTATCAAAAGTATGAATGATGCTTTCCTGATACACAATACAAAACTGGCAGAGATGATAGAGGGATTGGAAATTTCAATTATTCAGAGAGCTACTGGAAAGCTAATTCTGCCAAAAGACAATTTCACCTCCTAGAAGTCAGAGAAGCAATGAGGGAAAGGTTAACTGAAGTCTGACCAACAGATGAACTGGTTGGCGAAGTTGAACCTCAACCTAAGAACTTCAAACAGGAAGAAAATTATCCTGTTTCTGTGATTCATAATTGGCAAATTAGGGACCACCAGGAATAGACTAAAGGAAAACCGGTAAAGGTAGGCTTAATCTTAGCAAACAGAAAAGTCTTCAGAAACAAACAGTAAAATTCAAGAAAAGTTGGTATCTTACACTTTTAAAATTCAAAGGGAAAAAGGATAATCACATAGTCAGAAACCACACATTCAGGGAACACGGGTCAGGAAGAATTTCTGACAATACAATCATAAATGATGCTAATGAGGAACTGTGTGTATGTGTGTGTGTGTGTATGTGTCTGTGTGTGTGTGTTTGGGGGGGCACTTAAAGAAATCAGTGCAACCAAGTAGGAAGTTCTCTTATGCGTGAACTATATAAAAGGATATTACAAGATAAGGAAAGAAAAGCTTGTGCCCATTTTTTAAAAGTATGACAGACTTGTTAGAACGTACGAAAATGATACATCAAAAATGCAGGAGGGACTTCCCTGGTGGTGCCGTGGTTAAGAAGCCACCTGCCAATGCAGGGGACACAGGTTCAATCCCTGGTCCAGGAAGATTCCACATGCCATGGAGCAAGCCCATGCACGACAACTACTGAGCCTGTGCTCTAGAGCCCACAAGCCACAACTACTGAAGCCCGCGTGCTGCAACTACTGAGCCCATGTGCTGCAACTACTGAAGCCCACGCACCTAGAGCCCATGCTCCACAAGAGAAGCCTGCGTACTGCAACAAAGACCCAACGCAGCCAAAAAAAAAAAAGGAGGTTGTAAAAATGCGAGAAACAATAAAAAGAATTTTTAAATCTAGAGAATAGCTATTAATCCCAAGCTCAATGTAATTATATTACAAAGAGAGATGAAGGTTACTCATTTTTTGAAATTTTTTTCCCTAATATTCAATATGTATGATCTGAAGACTTGATTATGAGAGAAATGAACTCCAAAATAGTTATGGAGATAATAAGAGAAGACCTAGGTGCTTTAAATGAATTCCCTTCCATTCTGAGCAATAGACATATTGATTAATAAATTCATCTCAGCGTGGAGGCAAGCTTTTAGCTGTCACAGAGTCAGTCCTTTGCCCCATTACGTGGCTCTATTTTAGAAACTTGGGTGAAGACAAATTTGTCATATTTTCCTAATTCTGGATGTCAAAGTTCATAGGGACAGTCAATATGTTGTACACCAGATAATATTTTACAAAGTCCTGATCGTCTGTAACAATGGATCAAATATATTCCTATGAAAAAGACTTAGAAGATTCAGCTTAATGCAAGTTCAGTACCCATCACTGTGCCATGACTGCTGCAACCCTACAACTGTCTTAGGGCAGGCGATGGAATGGTAGGATAACTCCTCGAACAATGACACATTTCAACAAAAGGTGTTTGAAAGAATTCATGAAGTACACCAATACCTCCTACAAACAACCAGAACTTTAAAACATGCTCGTGAAGTGAATGAATGAACGAATGAATGAACGAACGAACAAATAAATGAGTTCTGCGTAACCATCTCTATCAGTATGTACTGTCATTTTCCATTCAGGAACCCTAAGATGTGATCATTTGAGGGAAATTCAATGTAAATTCTGTTTTCTATAATGCCTATACAAAATAATACAGCACCACACTCAACTGACACTAATAAGGGCCACCATTCAATTGAAAAAATTCTGTATTGATAAATCCTACCTCCTTAGAAAGGGATTGCTCAAAAACACTATGCTTCAAAATTATCTAGCTGCAGAAATGGTTGTGAGGGCACATTTACTTCATTTAGCCAAATTTCCAAAGTACGACAAGCCCTAATATATCTCTTAATGAACAGAAAAAATGAGTGAATAAAATTTTTGTAGTATTTTTTAAAAAATCAAACCACCAGATACATAGGGCCAATTACCTTGGCTTTTTTGAGCAGGTCAACTATATCGAGGTTCATAGATGCCAGTTCCCGGCTTGGCATGCTTTGCAGCTGTGTAATGATGAACAGCTCACAGATGTGCTGCAGCCTGGACACTTGGTACATCTCTGCACAGATCAGGAGACACATAGCCTGGAAAATGCCAGCTGATGCAAGAAGGGAAATAAGAGAAAATGGACCATAAAACCATTTCTTTTATGACCTAAAAACAAAACAACAACAAAAAAACAAAAAATGCTGACTATATCATCCAATGTAGAATAGAATGCCTAAAAAAGCCTTGAAGGGGTAAGTCAGCAATCTAAACTATTACTCCATTTTAAAAGGAATTCATTCAAGCCTTCACACACAGAAGTGAATCCGTTGCTATTGTTTTTAATTCTCCAGAGAAAGAGATTCTACAATTGCCCTTAATAATCAACTCCAGGGCTACCGGGTAATTCTGTCTGCTAGCTATACTAAATCCTTGCAATTTTTCTTCTTCTCGCTTTAGTCCCCAGGTTTGTTTGTTTTGTTTTTATTGTGGTAAAATAAACATAACATAAAATTTACCATTAATCGTTTTTTTGTCTTGTTTTTGTTTTTGTTTTTTAAATTTATTTTTTGGCTGCATCGGGTCTTTGTTGCAGCATGCAGGATCTTTTGCTGTGGTGCGCAGGCTTCTCTCTAGTGGTAGTGTGTGGGTTCTCTCTCTCTAGTTGTGGCGCACAGGCTCCAGGGCACGTGGGCCCTGTAGTTTGCGGCACGCAGGCTCTCTAGTTGAGGTGCGGGGTTTAGTTGCCCCGCGGCATGTGGGATCTTAGCTCCCCGACCAGGGATCCAAGCTGCGTCCCCTGCATTGGAAGGTGGATTCTTTACCAGTGGACCACCAGGGAAGTCCCTAGCATTAATCAGTTTTAAGTGTAAAGTTTAGTGGCATTAAGTACATTCATGTTGTTGTATAACCATCACCACTACCTTCTCCAAAACGTTTTCCTTCTTTCCCAACTGAAACTCTGCACTCATTAAGCACTAACTCCCCACTTCCCCTTTCCCTCAACCCCTGGCAGTCACCAAGGTTTTTTTGTTTGTTTTTTTAACACTTTTCTGTAATTCTTTCTTGTCCCTCTTTAAACGCCTTATATTCTTTGTAGCTAGGAACCAAGAAGAGCGTGTATGATAACTATTTATCATAATGAATAGATTATTTTTCTTTCTGCAATTTTCCCAATGCAAATTTTCCAGTATCCAGCTTAATTTTTTGATTATTCATTTTGACTCATTTCCCCCCACACACACCCCTTCACCTTTTACCAATTTTTAAAGTGTTTTGTCTTATAGTTATTATTGCTTTTCTGAGCATTTTTTCTAATTAGTAAGATAAAACTTAAAATCCAAAGCTTCAATTACTCTAGTGAGAGGATGATTAAGAAACCAAATTTCCTTATTATTTCAAAACTGGTCAAATTTTTAAATTTAATATATAAATTTGCCCATAGTGAAATAATAAAATACACAATAACACACGTTCTGATGAGAATCAATGATGTCTTTTTTTTTTTTTTTTTGGCTGCATTGGGTCTTCGTCGCTGCGCGTGGGCTTTCTCTAGTTGCGGCGAGCGGGGGCTACCCTTCGCTGTGGTGCGCGGTCTTCTCATTGCGGCGGCTTCTCTTGTTGCGGAGCACAGGCTCTAGGCGCATGGACTTCAGCAGTTGAAGCATGCGGGCTCAGTAGTTGTGACACGTGGGCCCTAGAGCACGCAGACTTCAGTAGTTGTGGCGCACGGGCTCTAGGGTGCGTTGGCTCAGTAGCTGTGGCTCGCGGGCTCTAGGGCGCAGGCTCAGTAGTTGTGGCGCACAGGCTTAGCTGCTCTGCGGCATGTGGGATCTTCCCGGACCAGGGCTCGAATCTGTGTCCCCCGCATTGGCAGGCGGATTCTTAACCACCACGCCACCAGGGAAGTCCAATGGTTTCATTTTTATTAAACAGAAATGATAAGCCAGTCTTTAACACTGATTTTGTAACTGGCTCCAAAATACTCTACAGAAAGCTGCAAGACCATAATTAATTCAATTAAAAGAATGTTCTGTTCTGGAACTTCTAAAACTTTTCACTAGAGGGCTCATGACTTGTTTAAAACTTAGGAGATTTCAATAACGAACATTGGAAGTCTTCCAAATCTAAAATTAAAGCAGTAAACCTGAAGAGAGGTATGGTCTGAAATGTGTATTTTCTTGGCCAGGTTCTGTAACCAAGGTCTCAGGCTCCTGGACTAAGCCACCACGGGCTTATTCTAGTTGTGTTTGTGGTGGGAGCCATCTGTTGGCCAAAAGACAAAGACTAATGAAAATGGGCTTCCATGCCTGCATCCCAAGGCTCCAGGCCTGTTGAAAGGATTCTGCAATTTCTCCAAAGTGCCTCCAGCTACAGGAAACCTGCAAGATCTGTTCCAACCTGAAGCTGCCATAGACAGTTCCCAGTTAATGGTGAGTAGGAAAATAAATCCCACAGTCCACTGGGCATTCTAAACCATTTAGGAAAAGTTTTTGGATAAGTCAGCTTTAGGAGAGTCTGACTCTAGGAGAAGTCAGGAAAAGTCAGACTTTTTCGTTTTTAAATAAGTCAGAAAAAGGCCATCCTCTGGGCCAGAGAGATGACCAAAGGAGTCTCAGAATATTGAAATTCCTTGAAGTGCCTCAAACAGAGGTCAGAGCCATAAGAGCAGCTGCCCAGCCCTTTTCTCCTCATGAAAGGGACAGTGTTCTAAGGAGCTCTTTGCTCCAGTGTGTAGAAGTGAAGTAGCCACTGGGTACCACGAGACACCTCCGTTTCCAGGGTGCCTACAGCGATCAGCATGCTGTTGGTGCTGGCTGGGACATGTGAGCTTATCCCAGGGTCTGAGCACCCAGAAGAGGTACCCAGTCGCTGCTCATCCACGTGAATTGACTGAAAGTTCATTGCTGTCCCCAAGTCACCTCCACCTGCTTATTAGCACATTCCATGACGTCAACTCTCATACACCTTAAACAAAAAGAGATTTCATAGAAAGCAATTTCTCAAAATGGGTTATCAGGAAAGAAAGAGTTATGAGATTCTGTCTAACATTTATAATGGCTCACCTGGGCAACAGGAGTCTGTGTATAGGTATTCCAAGAATGACAAGAAAGTCTCTTTGGAAACACCATAAACTGGAATCAGAACACTCTTTGCTTCCATGTAATTCCCATTAAACATGGCCGCCATCACTTCACACCGGGCCACCAGGACGGCCCTGTGGGCTGGCACCGTCGTACCTGTAAGGTTCGACAGGGAAACAAAGCTAAGGGAGATAAACTTGCAGAGTTATTGTCCTAGCAATTTTCCTTCTAATTAGAATGGTATTGCATTAGGCACAGCTAAGCTGATATTCAGAAACCAGATGTGGGTGTGATAACCTGTATTAAACTTTGGAGACTTCGTAGTTTTAAAATAAATTGAAAAATTAAGAGTTCAGAAGTGGACTCTGAAACCAACGATTTGCAAGTCAGGCAATTATTTGTTACTTAGTTTTTATTTCCTAAAGATAGAAACACTGAAATGCAATATTTTGCTTCATGTCTTTTTATCATGAAACATCTATTCTTTGCAATTGGCTTGAGACACCACCACCCTCCCCTGCCCATGTGTCTCACAAGAAAACACAACCATTACTCACAGTACAGTCCTGGCTGGGCTTCCCTGTATCAGAAACAGTAAACCATCCTTAGCCTAAGTAGTCCATAGATCACAGCAGGAATGGCAAGGGGATCTCTTCTGGGGCCAAGGGGAGCATTGCAGACTTTATGGGTGATGTGGATGGGGATGACGTAGTCCCCTGCTTCCTCCCTGTCATATTACCTCCACAGGGAAACTCTTTCCTAAATGAACAATGCCTGCCTGCTTGTGGGAGCGCCAGAGCGGCTTTCAATTTTTTTATTTTTATTTTTTGCGGTACGCGGGCCTCACTGTTGTGGCCTCTCCCATTGCAGAGCACAGGCTCCAGACACGCAGGCTCAGCGGCCATGGCTCACGGGCCCAGCTGCTCCGCGGCATGTGGGATCTTCCCAGACGGGGGCACGAACCCACGTCCCCTGCATCGGCAGGCAGACTCTTAACCGCTGCGCCACCAGGGAAGCCCGGCTTTCAATTTTAAAGGCCCCTCAGTGCACACCCCTCACTGAAGCTCATTACACTAAACTGACTCTCCAGTGAAAGCTTGCTAAGCTCTCCAGCTACTGAGCCACCGCACCAAGGCAATGCCAGATGGGATGCATGTGGCCCAGGGCTCACAGGTGGAGAAGCAGTTCTTACCACTCCCACCACCTTAGGAAACCACGAACCCATAGTGAGCCCTCAGTTCAGTCTAGGTCAGATCAGCAGACCATCACCAAGCATCCACCATGTGCCAATCACCATGTTTGGTACAAAGATGAGAAACATGGAGCTACCCTGCTTTGGAGCAGCCAAGCTTTTAGTTTGGTGGAAGACACCACAGCCAGTGTAAGTGACAAAACTGTGGCTTTCCAGAAAGTAACACCATTAAGCCAGACCACTCTGCTCCGCCCAAGGGTCTTCACGCGGCAGCCCCTAAATCTCATACTTCTCAGGGACATATATTCTTCTCCCAAATATTTACAATTACTGTTCTTCATCCTCTTGAAATCAACGCAAAACATCTTCTGGCTCAGAAAAAGAAGAAAAAAGTTCTACGTAAACCTAGTGACCTCCTCCAAAGCCAATAATCCCCTCAGGATCCATACGCAATGCCTGACAGTGCCAGTTCTGAGCTCACTCCTTGGCACTGTCACCCACACAGGCGCACCTCCCCCAGGAGGGCGCAGGGAGAAGCCACAGGAGCTCTCTTCCCAGGTCCTCACACCTATGAGCAGGCAGCCTCCCCTCTCAGCCCCTTCCCCTTCCTCTCTGCCTCTTTGCCTTTAGGTCACCTGCCCTCAAGGTTACAGTGTCCATCTCTGGGGGATAACCAGTTTCCATAACTAAAGCATGCTGGATATATTTGTACACGGTAATTAAAAAGGAATACAGGGCTTCCCTGGTGGCGCAGTGGTTGAGAGTCCGCCTGACGAGGCAGGGGACACGGGTTCGGGCCCCGGTCCAGGAGGATCCCACATGCCACGGAGCGGCTGGGCCCGTGAGCCATGGTCGCTGAGCCTGCGCGTCCGGAGCCTGTGCTTCGCAACGGGAGAGGCCACAACAGTGAGAGGCCCAAGTACCGCAAAAAAAAAAAAAAAAAAAAAAAAAAAGGAATTCAAACAGGCAATGTTATTTGACTTGCAACTTTAGTCTCAAAATCTTAAATAGGGAACCATGAAAAAAAGAAAAAGAAAATTAGAAGTATGGCTTAAACAAACTAGATAACCTATCATTTGGATTAAGCAGAGGGATTTAAAATTGGCAAGAAAATACATAGTAGATAGTAGCAGATGGGAACGAAGCTTGATGGGTAACCTTAAAATTTTAACAGAAATTTTCCGTTGATAATGTAGTTACAACAGAGTTACAAAACCAGGAACGAAACACTCAGTACCTTAAAGCATTTTCAAAGCCCATTTCAAGCTTTGAATTTAGTTTGAAAAAACATTATAACTCCAAGAAAACATCCATTTCTGTTTCTCACCTTTTCAAACTACTGTTTTGGTGTTATAAATTGTTCTATTTGAAACTGTAATACAAAACCTCAGTATAGTCACATTTTTAAACATTGTATATAAACTGTATAAATGTATAAGCACTGTATAAAACATGCTGAATGAAAATAATGCAATGATTATTTATGCAACAGCAACAGGATAGAGCTGAAGAATTACTGGGGGGAAAAGGACATCAATTTTCAAGCTAAGAGATAAACATGTCCTTTCAAAATGTCAAGGCCTAAAGTAACTTTCCTTTGGAGTATTTAATTGTTGTTATTGTTTTTTAAGAATTTTTTTTAAGGAAAAGAGTTTTAAGAGTGAAACAAAATTTAAAAGCCCAAGTTTCTAGTAACTTTGCACAGATTATCAAACATCTTTGTTTTTATTATATACTAAAATAAAACACTTCATTTGTCATACCTTCTTCACACTACTTGCCAAGTTTCAAAAATGAAACTTTTAGAATCATTTTTTGTTTTATTCTGAAAACAGGAAACCTGCCTAGCTCGAGAGATTTAGAATATGTACTAAGTAAACAAGACAGAATATAACTCTGTAAAAGTATTTTTCACAAGGCACAGATTCAAATGTCAAAAGGAAACACATCTTTCTACATCAGATCCAAAAGTTTACCATGACTAGTTTTAGAGCTGCTTTTTTAAAAAGTATTTAATGGAAAAAGATACAAACTCAAACAACAAATTGTGGGTGGTACTTTTATATATATACATACATGTACACATATATTTGTGTACATATATATATATTTGTATATGTATATATTTGATGACTATTTATTTCAGAGATAGTAAATAGGTTTTATATCCCATGTCAACTCCAGCCAGTTGTCAGTGATGCCTGGAACATTTTTTAAAAAGGATTTACTGCAGCCCTTGGTTCAGAACACAAAAAAAGCAGTGATCCACCAGTGCTGGATGCCACTGTAGGGGAAGAGTAGTGGAGTCTGCCCATCAGGCCTCTAAACACACCTTTATATGCACCATCTCCATCTCCATGACCACTCACCACTCTCCCAGGTAGAAACTAGTATCCCCATTTTATAGGTGAGGAAACAGAGGATCAGAAATGTAAAGTAACACAACAAAACCTATTATATATAGTATTATATATAAATAATTATATATTATATATATATTATATATATATAAACCTATTATATATAGTAAATATGCATCCAAGCAAGACCCTGACCTGGTCTGTTACTATCATCTCATCAAGCTTAACACTAAAAAGGACCTTTTAGAATCTACATGGTTCACTTTCTCCACTACAAATGAGAAGACTCAAGGCCAGACATATGAAGGACTTGCCCAAGGACACACACTGGTTGGAATGCAAAGCCAAGGCTAGAGCTAGGGCTCCAGACCCTCCTCCAGAGCAGACAACACTGCTGCTTCTACACACTGGAAGCTGCCCTCCCCACACTCCTCAGAGCGCAGTTTGCCTCTCCTCCAGCTTCTGGCAGAGAAGCTGTTGCTGGACCCTGCTTCCACCCATTCCTGCTTCACTCTGCTCCTGATTCCCTTGGAGGCCTTGGTTGTTGAGCTGAGGAGGCTACAAAGGGCACTAGAGCAGCTGCCGTTCAGCATCAGCACAGGCATTACAAGGAACCCTTGCAGATCCAGCGTCTGCAAAGGTGGGGTGTGAGCAGGTGCCTGCAAAGGGTCGGTAGGTGGAATCATGGAAGAAAAGCAAAAGACTATGAGAAAGGATTCTCCACATCACTGCTGTTTCTTTTCTCTTAATACAACATATATTTTCATGCATTAAATATTCCCCATGAAAATCTTTTCAGTAGGTTACATTAACAATGTTTGGTGTCAGTGCTTCTTATGCAAATTATAAGCAAATTTAGTCCCTTGTTAGCTTTCTTTTTTCCAAATCATTTTTTATATAATTTCAAGGTCACTCACTGTCCCATTCTCAGTGGCCCACGCTCACACTGCAGCTACGAACAGTAGCTTAGCCAAAGGCACCTTGGAAAGTTTCCAATTCACTGTTTGTCTTGGCAAGTGACCAGAGTTACAAGTAAAACGATCTTTCTGGGGAAAATTTTTAAAAAGTAAATTACTGTTAGCTGCCATACATTTCTACCATAAAATTAAATTATATCTTCCTTTTGGTAATAGCCCACCTGAAGTGCTACCTAAGTCATCTGAAACAACTCCTTCTAGCCTTCTTGCATAATTGAAGGTATTTCACAATTCATTTTTAATACTATGCTTTCAATCTACTAAAGTGACCAAAGTATCCAAGCGAATAATCAATAATGGGCATTAACACAGTTCATGTTTATTAAAATTAGGTAGCATTACTTTCCTACAGAGATAAAAAGCAGCTCTCCGTTGCTCTGGTGATAATTCTGAGTGCCATAAGGAGAAAATGTAGCAATATCTAAGGATGCCTGATGTGAGCCAGGCATGACCCTCAACCAGAGTAGTTCCTTTTGCTCAATTAAGAGAGCTGAAAAAGTAAACTACAGTTAATATAATGTTAAGGGGGCTGGTTTCAGATGATTCAAAAACTAGGACCTTAAAGAAACACACAAACAAAAATATACAAGGGGGTGATATTACAGATCACCCCATCCCTTGCTGGTGCCTAAAAGTTAATGAAACATTGGGTAAGGAAATAAAAAGAAGGAAACAAATATATCCATTTCTTTTCTTATTTTAATAAAATATCTCATTTCCCTAGAAAATTTTTGGAGAAATTCAAGCCATGTTAATCTACATCCTACAATAGAGGACAGTCATTCCTTCACCCAAAATATTCGAAGCTGAAATAGAAAGTTAGGTAAGAAAACAAGAAATAAAAATGAATAATGAACTTTGTAAAAATTGAACTATACCTTGTATTTCGAAGACAACATCAGCAAGCATTGGTTTATTAAGGAAAAACTTGAGGGAAGTGTTATAAAACCATAGAGGTTTTCTGGCTTGATAGGTTTTGCAGTTCCTCAGGCAATTAAACTATAAGGAAAAGTAAAAATACAAGGGGAAATGTTATACAATATGCTTTGGTAATTTGCCTAGAGAATTTGGAAAACTGTGCTAAATGTCTAAAGAAGTAATGATTATCTACTCTATGGCATCTCTGATCACAGCTTTCACGGAAACTTACCCTCAAGAACTACATCTGCTATCTGTCAATGAGCAACACTGCCCTATGCGGCACTCACGGCGGTGAAGGAATTGGCTAAGTGAAAACTCGACTCTACAGCTGAGAAGCTGTGGGGTCCTGAACCCCCACGGGCTTTTGTTAGCTGGGAAACAGACAACAGTAGTGCAATCTCATATGAACACCCAGTAAAATATGTTGGCATATACAACCTGCTTGTTTATTCACTAATTAAGAAAATATATACACAAAACTTAATTTGTAATTAAGAAAACATATGTTTCACCTATCACACCATGTCCCACTGCTCACTAGATCCAACATTAAAACACCTGAGAGTGATGGATTAATTCGTCTCCGTCTTAATCTGCAAACTTATAATCCTGAATATCTTTCCTGCCCACAGTCGTCATTGCTGGAATCTTGATTATCAAAGGTTGCCTGCATCTATAACCTGGAGCTCTAAAGAACCTGTCCCATGACCACACCTATCTGTCCTCTCACAACTGCTAACTGGCAGGCTCCCCGAACACCATGTCTGACCTTGGGGTTTCCAGCCTTCCTCTGCTCCCCACTCAGGATTTGGTGCTTTGTTTATCCTTTCTGTGATCCTTCAGACAATCCTTTCTGCCAACCCCAGAAACTGAGGGCCAGCTGCTCTTCCCTCACCCATCACCCATGTCCCTGGCTGACGCTCAGAACCTCAGCCTGGGTCAGACTCTGACCCTCTGCTTGGCTAGGCAGGGAATTCAGAAAGCTTTATCCCTAAGAAATAACCAAGCATACAACTTTAGCAATAAGAATAAACGGCACCTACTCCCCGCTCTGGGTTAATCTACTATGGTGGGAAGTTAAAATATCTGGAGAGAAGGAAAAAATGTTATCCTTCCTCCCAAAGAAGAACATACACTCCAGAATGACATCCATGAGCTAAACAGACGACCAAAACAGGATCATACAAATCCTGCTCTTATAGTCTCAGGTCCTACACACAATATACTTTAATACACATTGAAGGAACTCGTGGAGAGGGTTTGGGTGACTGCCACACATAAAGGAGAGGAACAGTGAAAAAGCGTCACCAGAACCTGAGAGCTAGCAGGGGCTTTAGAAATCAGCCAGTTTATCCCTCATTTTATAAAAAGCCCTGAGAAGACTTACTCAAAGCCACAGGTTATTTGTGGCAGACTCACAGGTTAAATGTTTACTTCCTGATTCCCAATACTCAATGAAGGAGAGAGTCCTTTACCCCAAGAAAGCACAGGAAGAAACCACAGAAGAACTCTTCTGTCCTCCTCTGCAAAGGAGGGAATTTAGTTCAATTTCATGGAATAATATAGTCCCCAGCTTTCCCTTCCCCCAGAAGAATTTGTTTTATTCTTGGTACCCAAAGGAATGACTGTGTTCAGAATCCAACCCAAGGAAAGGCTCAGGTTTAGAACAAAAGGCAACACTTCCATCCTAACCATTTATATAAAGCTTATGAATTTGTACATCATGAGTATGTGTAGATTTATTTCAGGTATGGATATATACAGATTCTGAATCTGTATAACAGATTTCCTTGTCACCTATGCCTTGAATTTTTTTTTTTTTTTTTTTGGCTGTATCACGTGGCTTGTTGGATCTCAGTTCCCCGACCAGGAATTGAATCCAGGCCATGGCAGTGAAAGCCCAAACCCTAACCACTGGGCCACCAGGGAACTCTCACCTACGTCTTGAATTTGAAAAAAAATGGGAGGGCAGAAGTCTGCAGAGAATACAGATGTACATTTTCACTGGTCCATGAACAAGTTAATCTAGGGAACTTATGAAAAGCAGAATGCAAGCTTATGTGCACGTTTCTACAAAAGAATTATTTAGTTGAATTAAATTGTAAGAGAGCTACCACCCAGCCATACACCTGTACAACTGGACAGCTTCTGTGTACCTACTTCAATGTGTTAGTAAAACAAGAAAAGAAAGGTCTTGCCCCTTAATTCCATGTTACTTTGTTTAAAAAAAAAAAAAGAGAGATCATTTTCTCAATTAAAAAATAGTTGGGAGTCTTTATAAAAGTTGATGCAGTTTTAAAATATTACCTTAAATTGTTAATAAACTTAGGTTGTAGAATTGACAGTCATCTGTACAAAAATTAAAGAAATAAATCTTTTTTTTACAGTTAATATAAACCTATATTCTGCTAAGCATTGCACACAACTTACCTTTTTTATCTACTGTAGCCAATTTGTTTATCACAGAATCTGAAATAAGAATACACTGGCTAAACTGTATAATGCAGTCATCTTAAAATTTAACAAACCTACTTTTAAGGCCCTTATAGACTCTGCACAATCTCAGTTACTAGAGCTTTCATGTGTACAAGTTTATGACCATATACGAAGTCTACATTTTTATAATCTTTGAACCTAATGTATAATTTTAAATCTATACTAGGTGAGAAACAAATCCTTAACTGTCTACCTAGTCAAACAGATTTCTCAGAACTCTTGAAAAAGACACACACAGAAACTGGCTTACCCCTGAAAGCTTTTTGGAGTGAAATCATGAGCAGTGAGAAGGCATCCCCCCACAGCAAGCTTAACTGTAACTGGACAAATTCAACAGCCCTTCATTCTTGACATAGATTGCATATTCCCAGAGCCCCAGGGGAATGTCTCAGAGAATGGAATTCACAAACCAACATTTTAAAGACATGACTCACACATATTTGAATTCTTACATGAATTAAAATCACAGATAGCAAGAAATCATGTTTATATTTAAAATATTTAAATGGAAAAATATACTTAAAGGAAAACTATATATTATTAACACTCCTCACGACTCAGTATATTCATCCATAGTATATCAGTTATAATTCAGAGAAAGTCAAAGTAATCTAACTTACAATAAACTAATTTACCTTTCCTGGTGTTTTTAAAATACATTTAACTTTCTCAATTACATTTGAAACATCCCCAGAATCTTTCAACTTCTTCCTGATATCTTCTTCCAATTCTTCCCACTGGAAGGCGCCTGTGAACAAATTAATATACATTGGATTTTCTGTTAGAGCAGGAATAAAAATAAATCTTTTATTAGGTATCAATGTTCCTTTTTTTTTAGTATTTTCTTTTAGTTTTTATTTATAAAATATATATCCATGTAATTACACTAAAACATTTAAACAGCTCTCACATTAAAAAAAAAAGTTTGGGGCTTCCCTGGTGGCGCAGTGGTTGAGTCTGCCTGCCGATGCAGGGGACACGGGTTCGTGCCCCGGTCCGGGAAGATCCCACATGACGCGGAGCGGCTGGGCCCATGAGCCATGGCCGCTGAGCCTGCGCGTCTGGAGCCTGTGCTCCGCAACGGGAGAGGCCACAACAGTGAGAGGCCCACGTACCGCAAAAAAAAAA
Organism: Lagenorhynchus albirostris; assembly: GCF_949774975.1. Classification (NCBI taxonomy): domain Eukaryota; kingdom Metazoa; phylum Chordata; class Mammalia; order Artiodactyla; family Delphinidae; genus Lagenorhynchus; species Lagenorhynchus albirostris. Next base: position 76,998,134 of record NC_083097.1, on the reverse strand, counting down.
AAAAAAGTTTGCCTTCACCTAAATTATTTCTCAAAACCTGGAGTCCTTCTTCCTGAACAGCTACTATCTCTTTATAGTAGGTGATCAGCTAGTGATAACAGCAGTGGCTAGTATATGAGTTCCCGTCACAAGTGGTCCAAACCCAAATTATTTACTTGCCCTGAGTAAGAGATAGTTGTGGTCCTTTCTAAGGTTGAATTAAATCATACTCATCATGGAGAGTAGTGACTGCCACCAGGCAAAGGAGCAGAATGTATTCAGAAGGTCTCATGCATTGTCAGGGTCAGAGTAGGATGTTCCATAGCCAAGTCTACAGAACCAACCTGAAGAAGGGAGCTCGATAATTTTCTGATGAGCTACACAACCATGACATTAGAAAAAAATCACCCCACCTGGTCCCTTCCTTCCTTGTTTTCACCCCAACCCACTTTCAAGCCATCTCTTTCTAGGCTCACTTCAATTCTGTCAGCCCCTTTTCCTCCGTGTCTTACAAAACACAGGGTCAACAAAAGCTCCCCTTTTCCCCAAACACTCCTCTCACTTGGCCTACAGCAGCCTCCTACCCAGCCTCCCTGCTCCTGGGTGGCCTTTTCCCCATCAAATGTATCTTGTTATCAATGCTGATAAATTTCCAAAAGTGTATTTTGAGATTATTCCTATCCATCCCATGGCTTATAGAAAGTCCTAACTCCTAAAAATATAACTCAAAAAGGTGTAGACACAACTGGTAGACCCAGTTTCTAGTTTTATCTCTGCCAGTAGTGACTGGTGTTAATTTAGGCAAGTCGCCTCACCTCCCTGGGTAACTCGAGATCCTTTCCTATCTACTCTCAATCTAGCTCTTCTGATGTTTCCCTTCATGTACCCAGAACTTTGCCAGATGCCTTCATGAATACTGGGGAGTGGAGAGGGCACAGAATAAACATTTATTGAACCAATGAGATCAGGCAATTGCAGCTAGGCTGTACCAAGGAGATCCAAAGCTCATCGGAAGAGTCAAATTGACAGTCCACTTGCTCTCAGGCCTCATTACAGCTGAGCCCTGCAGTACTTAGCATGTTTGCCTAACTTCTCCTTACCTGACAAGAATGCTGACAGAAGCGAAGTGTAGTAGTTTTCCTCTTCCTCGACTAATAATTTTCAACTTAAAGTCACGTACTCTTTTCACAATCTGATAAATTTTTGGCTCACCACTCCCGAAAATTTCCAATGCACATACAGACATTGCAGTCTGTATAAAAATGTTAGGAGTATAGGTGATTCACTTTGTTACAAAGCAGAAACTAACACACCATTGTAAAGCAATTATACTCCAAAAAAGATGTTAAAAAATAATAAAAAAGGTAATTAAAAATATTTTTAAACATGTTAGGAGTAGAAGAACCCCTTAGAAGCAAAGGGACCCCAAATCAAGAAAATTCACTCTATGCCAGTGATTCTCACCTCTAGCTGTGCATTACATTTAACTGGAGATCTTTTATAAAATACCATTGGAGGAGGTTTTATCCACAGACCAGTTAGATTAGAATTTCTCAGGCTGAGGCCCGGACATCAATTTTAAAAGCCTCCCAGGTGATTCTAATGTGTATTGAGAGCTGACAACTATTGCTCTTCCTTTAGACATTTCATCCACTATCAAAACCCAGGGTCAGGGCTTCCCTGGTGGTGCAGTGGTTGAGAGTCCGCCTGCCGATGCAGGGGACGCGGGTTCGTGCCCCGGTCCGGGAAAATCCCACATGCCGCGGAGCGGCTGGGCCCGTGAGCCATGGCCGCTGAGCCTGCGCGTCCGGAGCCTGTGCTCCGCAATGGGAGAGGCCACAACATTGAGAGGCCCACGTACCGCAAAAAAAAAAAAAAAAAAAAAAAAAAAAAAAACAGGGTCAGTGGCATGCAACAGTGTATGTATGTAGTTTTGACTGTCTACACTCATGCATGTTAAAGGACAGCACAGATATTGTTTCTTAAAAGTAAAATTATATTAACTAAAGAACATCTACACAATATATCTCCATTCAGAAGAGTATCTGAAAGAAAGTAAGCATCAAATCTAAATATATGGGATTAGTAGCAGGTAAATCTCTACAGTCCACCAATCTGTTTGAGAACAGACACAGAAAGATCCAATAACTGAAAAGGAAAGTAAGACTAGTTCATAAGGGCACTCTAATGATTGGGCTGTTTTCATAATTAGAAATGCTAATCAAACCATCTTTGACACTTAGGTCCTAATAAAGCAATAGTCAGACTAAGATTTTCTTTTCTTTTTTTGTGTGTGTGTGGTAATAACATTTAACATGAGATCTATCCTCCTAACGTCATTTTAAGTACACAATACATTATGTTAACAATAGGCATAATGTTGTATGTACAGCAGAGCTCTAGAACTTGTCTTGCATAACTGACTGTGATTTTCTTTAGTTAACTTCTCAGAGCACTTATTTACTTAGACCCTTAGAGAGCATGGTCTACCCGTGTGCATTCAGCTGTGTTTTCATGCAGTGCAGAAAAATTTCAGGAGCTGGAGAATACTATGCTCATTTTCACAGATTCATTTACTCTGGCAGCATTTCATTAAGTGATGTGAAATTCTAAGGGCCATCTGTGGCAGGAAGAGCTCAAAGCTAAATTCTTGAGGCTCTTACAAAGACTTCAATTCCTCACCATCTGAGATCGCGTGACTCAGGAATTTGCCAGCATAAAGACTGGGTAGTATATTGTAAGAATGTTACAATTGTACACCATTTAAGGATTACTCCTCAAGACCAGGAAACCACTGGCCTCACTTTTCAGATTATTCTTCCCTCAGTGTTAGTCATTAAGTACTCAGACATTATGCAGTGTTAGCAGTTTCCAAGAGGAAATTAACATATGCAAAACATACACACTTTCACTGTATCTGTTTGCTCAGAAATTTGAATAGGAAAATAAACAGCAGCCTTTATTATATGGGTAAAGTGTTAACCAGAGGATTAAACAGGCCCTTCCTAAATACAGGACCCAAACATCCATGGTGACACAGTACCTACAAAATTTCAAATTCCTAAAGGTTAGAAAAAAAGAAACATGTTATTTAAAATGAATTAAGACAGTCTTTGTAATTTGGTTCATTTTTTTAAATATAAAGCAGGAGATAGGTTTAATAGGGTTTTCCAGCCCGTGTTTTTGCTCAGGGCAAATATTCCCAAGCACGCCCTGTCATGGAGTTCTGCCTGTGTATCCCAGCCCAACTGACGTGAGTACAACTGGCTCCTGTCCTCCGCGGTTCCCTACATAACCCGCGGGCAGGCCTGGGCTGCTGTGAGGAAACCAGTGTGTAATTGGGTCTTAAGACTTGTGCTCTGTTCAAAAGTTTTTAAATGTTCAACAACAATAAGACAGACAAACAAACAAAACACATAAGCCTGGCCTCTTTATTTAAGTCTCTAAGAAAAAAAAAATTAGGTTTAATATTTTAGTTTGCTTTGATTAAAAAAAAAATTTTTTTTTTTTTAAAGTAACCTATTCAGGGCTTCCCTGGTGGCGCAGTGGTTGAGAGTCCGCCTGCCGATGCAGGGGACACAGGTTCGTGCCCCGGTCTGGGAGGATCCCACATGCCGCGGAGCGACTGCGCCCGTGAACCATGGCTGCTGAGCCTGCGCGTCCAGAGCCTGTGCTCCGCAACGGGAGAGGCCACAACAGTGAGAGGCCCGCGTACCGCAAAAAAATAAAAAAATAAAGTAACCTATTCAGAAAGACTAAAAGGGTAAAACAAAACATCAATAAACGCTTAGACATTTGAGAATGGGAATCTGGTTGATTTTTCTTCTCTTAACAAATTTTCTGCATTTTTCAAAATTGTCTTTACTGTGCAAATATAGCTTTAATGTCTTTTAAACACAGCAAACAATATCATTTTTGCTTGAGTCTAAGGTTATACTTTGTAAATAATTAAAGAATAATTAACAGGTACCTGCTGAAGCATTTATTTTCCCGTTTCCTCAACCCACATCCGGGTCTCCCTGTAGCCCCAGGTCAATGGCCTGTGGCCCTGGTCATACCTGACACCACCTCTTGACTGGGTCACGTACAAGCAGAGTTCAAAGCAGAAACGTTAATAGCTCAGTATCAGACTACAAAGCCTGAGCTCTGAACTGGTCAAGGGCTTGTAGCTCAGGAACTCCTCCCTGCCATCATGCCCCTCTGCCCTCTAATCACTATTCCCAGGCTCACTTAGTTTCCACCCAACTGCTAAGCATTCACTTTCCCCAACTTCAGGCAGGGGCTACAAGAAGGCACAGATAGCCCCAGTTCCAGAGAGCTCCGCATCAGTCAGCCTTGCAGCTGACTCCATTCTGACCCTGTGCCCTGAGACTAATAACTGGGTTCCTCTCCTGGGCCTCTGGGCTGAATTCCAGGCCCTTATCCGCTGTGGCTGGTCCCAGTTCTTTCAAGAGCAGGTGCTGCAGCTACTTGTGATCCATGGCATCAGCACTGCCTGGAGACTGTTGGAAATGCAGAACCTCATGCCCCACCCCAGTCCCACTGAATCAGAACCTGTACATTAACAAGATCGCCAGGTGACTTGTATGCACTTTAAGGTTTGAAAAGCACCGGTCCAGATGATGGACAAGCCGCAAGACCAACCAACTACCTATTGTCAGAATGTTGGCCTTCCTAAGGCTGAGCTCCAGAATAACAGGGCCTTCTGACTGGACTCCTGTCTTCCCACCATCACCAGAGATGATCTTTCTAAAGCCCAGTCTGATCATGCATAAAATTCTAGATCAGCTTCTAAGGACAGCAGGAAGAGCTCCCACTGGCCTTGCCAGCCTCAGCTCCTTCCAGCCATCACCTCCCACTCTGTGCTCCAGCCATGGAAACTACCTGTGGTTCCCAGAAAACAGCACTCACCAAAAATTACATTTTCATTAATGCAAGTTTCTCAATATATTAATTTCTTTCAAAATGCATCAGAGTGAACACATGAAAAAGTTATAATGGACTCTGGGGAAGGGGATTGGGGGATGAGGATAACTTTTTCTTTTCTTTCCCTCTTTTTTCCATCTGCAAGTATTAATTTTACAATTAAAAAAAATTACCCCCTAGGAGAAAGACAAGCAGGTTCTGTCACTGGAAAGACATCTAGCTATTTTATTGCTACCATATTAAAGAGGATAAAACTGACCTCAAAGTGTTTGTGTGCCTTTGAAAGTATTTAATGGATACTGTGGTAAACTTGCTAAATAATTTATAATTTCAACAGCAAACTCATTGAAAAGAAAAGCCAAACACTTCCTTCATGGTTCTCTGACATATCATTAAAGACTTTTTTTTCTTTAACATGTAAACATTTTGGTTTTTCAAAATTAGTCTTAAATTCTGAACTGTGAGATTCTAAGTTTAAACAAAAATCCATAGTACTAAATGAAGTCTCTAACTTATCTGGTTTATTCATATGATTCACAGCTATTAGAGTCTACTCACTAGTTCAACCAGCACTTACAGAGAAGCCTCCATGCTGAAGGCACTGTGCTGGTATGCTCTCTAGGAGTGGTTATTTATGCCTTTTCCAAGCCAATATTCACTGAACCATGGATTTAATACCTACCATCACATTCTACTCCAATATGTATATTTTTAATCCACTTAAATCTGCATGCTGCAACTGTATTTTTCACAACCATTAATTTTTATTTTAACTTTTAAAACTAAAAACAACCCAAATGAAAAAAAGGGAAATCTTAACATCAATCATTTCAACTGAAGGCTACCCAAATCTTTGATGCTAAATAATACTTTTTTCTTTATTTGCAAACTTTTATAAACTTGTCATCAATCTCCAATTCTGAAGTCTAAAAACAGATCATAAATGTTTCTCCCGACACATTGCAGAGAAGGATCTACTTCAACCTAATAATTCATCAGCACATGATTCCAAGTAGAAAAAGAAAACTAAAGAAGAGAGAAATCTGGGACTTCCCTGGTGGCGCCATGGTTAAGAATCCGCCTGCCAATGCAGGGGACACAGGTTCAAGCCCTGATCCGGGAAGATCCCACATGCCGCAGAGCAACTAAGCCCGTGCACCACAACTACTGAGCCTGCACTCTGGAGCCCGCGAGCCACAACTACTGAGCCCACGTGCCACAACTACTGAAGCCCACGCGCCTAGAGCCCGTGCTCCGCGACAAGTGAAGCCCATGCACTGCAACGAAGAGTAGCCCCCGCTCACCGCAACTAGAGAAAGCCCGCGCGCAACAACAAAGACCCAACGCAGCCATAAATAAATAAATAATATATTTTTTTTAAAAGAGAGGGATTCCCTGCTGGCGCAGTGGTTGAGAGTCCGCCTGCCGATGCAGGGGACGCGGGTTCGTGTCCCGGTCCAGGAGGATCCCACATGCCGCGGAGCGGCTGGGCCTGGGAGCCATGGCCGCTGAGCCTGCACGTCTGGAGCCTGTGCTCCGCAGCGGGAGAGGCCACAGCAGTGAGAGGCCCACATATTGCAGAAAAAAAAAAAAAAAGAAAGAAATCTTCAGAAAATGTATATTTAGATGCTTACTTTAAAAATCACTTTACATCCATGCTTTTCCATTCCTATATAGGACACTTAGATGTGAGACCTTTAGTTCATCTGCTAAAATAACTCATAAAGAGTCTAATTTTTAGAATATACATGCTACTCAGTTTTTTAAAGGACAAGAAGAAAAACAATTGATAAGCTGAATATTACAAAGAGCACAGTAAATAAAAGAAGTAAAGTCTAAAATAATCATAGTCAAAGTTGATCAGATCTCAGCTTGAACTAACTTTAGACTAACTTTAGCAACTGTTTCTAGTTGCTAAACTGAATGCAATGACCATGCTAACTTCTCTCCTCAATTCCCTCCAAAATCTGGGTCAAACAAACAAAACAAATGAATAAGTAGCTAAAGACACTTATTTTCATATATACTTGAAGTATTTTATTTCTTTAAAGTTAAACTGGACAATAAATTCTTGTATTTTCACATTTTGGAGTTTTTTAAAAATGAAGTACTAACATAGCTGTTCAATAGGAAAAGAGATTATTGTTTTTACAAGTAGATTTAAAACCAAGGCAAGGAAACTTGTAAAGAGACAGGAAGCTTGGACCAATTCCTACCGATAAAGCAAATTACTACTTCATGTATAATCGTCACCTCAGATGGTAGGAAGAAAAGAAACGTGAAACCAACCAGTATACCTGAGACCACAGGCCATACTTCATTTCAAAAGCTTACGAGAATGTGCCAGAACCATTTGACAAGATACCTGAATAAATGAAGCGCAGAATGTCCGATAAACAAGAACAGAAGAGGGCATCTTTAACAATGACTCGTAAGGGTGGGTTGCCTGGAGACTCCTGGCTAGCACCTGGAAACGCAGGATCTCTGTTTATAGCAAAGAGATCCTGGGTAGTTCGGATGATACTGGAATCCTGAATGTCAGCAGGACTCTTCACATTGAAAAGCAGCATGAAAACATGGCTGACGGCACAGAGAACGATCTTGTGGGCCTCAGCCACTTCCTTTAAATCTGGGTTGTAAAATACCACGTCCACGCACTGGCAGCAGAACAGCAAGTTATTTAGGTCAGCATTATAATGTGATGCTTCAGCCTTCAAGACAGGCATTTTTTCTGTTTCAAAGAAGAAAAAAAATAATAAATTATTCTTTAGGTCTATGGGCCCCCATCATTTCCGGTTTATTTTAAACACAACAAAACAATATTTTTTAGTATTATTAGGTTGAACTATATGAAGTTGCCAATATTTGGCCATTTTTGACCTATAAAACAGCACTTTCTGTATAGCTTAATCTAATTATGAACACATATAAACTATCCAGGGATTAAAACAGACACACAGAAATACTGTATTTACTTTGTGTAGTGCAAATGAAAAATGTACTAATGCCATAAAGAGCATTTCTCACTATGTGTGTCCCAAAATAAAATTTTTCTCCAAATACTGAATTTTAGTATGTTGGTTGCCATCATCCTTTACTTTCACCTGATGAAAAAACTCAAAGAAATTACTGAATAAATTCTGAAGAACCCAACCTCACATCTGAAGTTGTTTTCTTTCTGGGACTAGAAATGGATGTGGAGGGATAAACTGTTAAAACTGCAGCCGTTCAAAGCTAGGGCTCAGAGTCTTAGACGCTACTGTTTGAAACCATCGTGAACATTTTATTCTGATGCTAAAATTTTTTTTTCCTCCTAGTAAAACACTATACTTCCCGAGAACCAGCTCCTTCCCCTCAGCACACCTCAGGGAGATTGCTGTTAGGCTCCCTGAGTTCCAAGAGGGGATGTTACCTTCCATTTCCTAGCGTGATTGCTAACAAAATTAGATTAGCCTCCATCAATGCAGGACCTCCACACAGAGGACCACACTCTAGGCCCTCATCATAGGTCCTAATTGTGAACTCTCTGCAACAGCTGCGCTGAGGACAGTGTGATCTGTGAAGGGTTGCTTGAAGGTTATGCAACCATCTAAACAAGTGCAATTCAAACTTCTTCAGGAATAAAAATTCTTTATTCTAAAGCAAAACTCCTGTCTACAAAATGGACAACAACAAGGTAGGTTGGGAGGCAGACTCTTTCTGCACTGTACCCTACCCAGCCTCCTCTCCACTGCCAGAGGCACCTTACAGACCCTTAAAGTCTGAGAACAGTTTGAAAACCATGTGCCCCAGAGCCCAGGATCTGTCCTTAGAACAAGTCAGCACCAGAACAAATGTGTACCCAGACTGGGTTATGTTCAGTGTGAACCCAGACTGGACCCTGGGTTACAATCAGTGCAATTCCACATCTCTCCCATTGGAAGGGGTACAAGAGACAGCCTTGTGGAAGCTGAGGCTGTACTGCTGACAGGACACTCCTGAAGGCCCTGCCCACTATCCCACCTAGCGTTCCCAAATGAAGACCCACAGGAGAAACTCCTTTTAGTGCTAAATGACATGAAATGCTTTGCTTTCTCTGAGGAACTGGTATGTTTTCTCTTCTTGATTAATAAGAACTAAGAAATTATCTGTCAGTATTATTTATTTGGCTATTCCCCACTCCTCTTCTCATCCAGAAGGTACTTAAGGCTCCAGTGTTTGCTACATAACAGACAATGTGGCCCCTTTCACTGTGCACACCACAAAGTGCAAAGTCAATTTAACGGTCTATGTATTCACATTTTTTAAAACTTGGAATTGACTTCCTGTACAAATCTATACTTTCCTGGTTTGTTAACTTACATTCATTCATTCAACAAATATTTATCAAGTACCTTTTAAAAATAATATCCATAATTAATTGACCTGAATAGAGTACTAGTCTACCATTGCTATCACAAAATTATGCAATAAATTCTGATAACAGGGCTTCCCTGGTGGCGCAGTGGTTGAGAGTCCACCTGCCGATGCAGGGGATTCGGGTTCGAGCCCCAGTCTGGGAGGATCCCACATGCCGCGGAGCGGCTGGGCCCGTGAGCCATGGCCGCTGAGCCTGCGCCGTCCGGCGCCTGTGCTCCGCAGCGGGAGAGGCCACAGCAGTGAGAGGCCCGCGTACCGCAAAAAAAAAAAAAAATTCTGCTAACAGTTGACGTAATTTTATTTATTTTTAACTATTGTCTTCTAACCTTGTATTATGAACATTTTCAAACACACAAAAAAGTTGAAAGAATGATACAATGAGCACACATATATCTTGCCCTTAAATTCTATAATTATTAATATTTTGTCATTTTTGGCTTTATCTCTAGATTTTCTCTCTCCCTCTCTCACTCACGAACCATTTAAAAGTAAGTTGTAATCATCAGGATAGTTCAGTTCTAAATACTTTCACATTTATCTCCTAAAAATAAGGACATTCTTCTATTAACCACAATACTATTATCGTACATAAGAAAATTAACAGTAATTCCATAATATCATCTAATTTCCTGTCCATATTGAAATTTTACCCAACTGTCCCAAGAACATCTTTTAGATGTTTTTATTGAACCAGGATCCACTCAAGTTTCATGCATTACATTTGGTTATTTCTCATTAGACTATAATCTAGAACAGCTCTCTACCATACACACTATTTTTAAGAATACATAGGCTCAAGTTTTCAAGACAACAGTCCTCAAAATGTGGTCCAGGTACCACCTGCTTCTGAATCATCTGGGAAGCTTATTTAAAAATCAGATTCAGGCTCCATCCCAGATTTACTGAATCAAAATGCCAAACGAGTCCCGAACACACTCAAAATTGAGAACAACTGCTATGACTTGTGAAATGATCTACAATAAATATCAACCGAATGTCTAGACATTGGCTAATAAATGCACCTGGTTGTTCAAGCTGAGGTGGTCTAATTCCGTGAAACGAGTTGCTCATTTTCCTTTTCTTCATTTTTTCACTTGTCTTCTGATTTAAAGCTTGAATCATAAAATACTCCAACTAAAACATGAATCAAATTTTAATTAAAGCTCCAACGAAATGATGTATCTGACATGATTATTTGTACCCCAAACCACATCTGCCGTGTTTTTAATGCCAGTACCGACTACATGTACGCTTTAGCAAACACTTTTAAACAATTTGTTTTATTAAAAAAAAGACAAAAATCTTTCAAGTAGAACAGATTGTGCCTTGTCTAAACATAAATAAACTATCAATCAAGCAGGAACTGTATTTTCTCTTGAATAATCAAGAAAGCCAAGCAGTACAACTGTGTGACTGCCAATAACCATCTTGTGGGCAACCACAGCAACTAATACTAGAGAAATTCAAGGCAAGAACAGATCTGGCTCTATGCTGCATATACCCATATCAACTAGGAAAGTTCACACGCACTCTACTTTTTTTCCTGAGTAAGTTACTTTGAAATACATCATTTATTTTATAAATTAAATATCTTAACCACATGCACTTACATAGCTCTAGGCGTACGAGGCCTGGGGCAAAAGTACAAATGGAAGTCCACATACCACATACCTAAATATTTAAGCATTGTAAATCAAGAAAATAAACTGTTACGTAAAATATATTCTATCCTCCTGCTTTGACCAGTATGTCATCATTAAAGCCTGGAAAGCCAGGCTCAGATTTAAATTCTTAGAGTCCTCGGAGTTTCATGCAGCATAGGGAGAGCTGGCCCCTAACTCCTGGAACCGAAAACCATTCCTCCTCTTCTCTCCCCATCCTCCAACACACACCTGCTCACCTGAGGAGGCTGGTGCATACAGGCGGACATCCACACCTACACAAGCAAGCTCCATCCACTGTCCCCTCCCCAACTCCTCATATGCAGTCACTCCTCAGCCACCACTCAGGACTAGGGGTGCAAACACCAGCCATGCAGTCCACCTTCAAGAGGACAGACCCAGGAAAGAGGCTTGTACAGACCTGGGAAATAGATTCAGAGCCAGCTGGTCAGAGAATTCTGGGGTCCTGGGTTTGGGAGCATGGTTACAGCACTGTTCCACAGAACTCTCTGCTTTGTTTTGATGGAAATGTCCTATAACATTGGTGCTAATCATCGGAACAGTAGCCACTAGCTACATGTAGCTATAGAGTACCTGAAATGTAGATAGTTCACCTGAGGAACTGAATTATTTTTTAATTAATTTAAATATAAACAGCCACGTGTGGCTAGTGGCTACCACATGGATGATGCAGGTCAGGAAGGGAGCTACTAGCTGTAGTGGGCACATCCCCATGGCTCCATCAACTCGTGCCCTATGGGAAGGGGTGCAACTGGAGGAGGACCAGATAAGGCTTTCTAGAGCTCCACAGCACATGCCACCCTTGCCCAGGTCTGAGGGTAACATTGCACAGCTCTTCCTCCCTGACTATTAAACACAAGATAGTAAAATGCTCCTTTCACTCTGACATTATCACTCCATCCATATTCCTGCAAACACCATTGTCTCTTACACTCAAGATCCCAGCTGTACTTTACTATTTATGTGACTGGAATTTCCACTTACCACTCCTCCAAAATATTTTCCTATGTAGAAGTCATCAAGGCTGTGTAGTTCCAGATAGGTGGCTCCTAGTTCTTTAGCAAGTTGGATCCCTTCCGTCGTACTGACACAGCTCCCTCTGTCTGAGGTACACAGTGGGCATGTGCAAGGTAACTCTTCTGAGAAAATGAATATGAGGAACAAAGACTTTTGAAATTAAACATGAAAAGATGTACCTAGACAACCTGGACATTAAACAGCAAATTAAGAGCTCATGCCAGAATCACACTTCAGGGCCATTTAATATACCCACTATTCACTAGACTCTGAATGAGAAGTGTCAGTGATAACAGCAAGGTCCCTAAAATAAACAAGCTTTAAATGCAAGAAGAATGAATAGGACCTTAGAAAACAGAAGAATTTTTAAATAGGTGAATGAATATTACCAAGGCTATTATAGTAATTAGACCAATCAGACGGTAATGCCAGGTCTGCTTCCTTTTATACAACCTTGACATCCGGAATATCAATACAAAATCAACAACCTGACTGCCCACAGAAACCATGGATTGGAGCTTTTTTTTTTTTTTGTAATAAACTTTAAATATATTCACTAAGTTTGAATAGATCTTATACTTTTATTTTAATAGAATCCTCAACTTGACCTCAACCTCTAAGGCTGCAAAATTGCCAGTCTTTGTAAATTGCATATGAAGTACGTTCTTATTCATCCACACATTTCAATTATTGAACTCTAAAGCATTCGACTGCAGAGACCAAATCCAGTCACTTTTTATCTTCTGCTTCAAAATTAAAAAATTAAAAACTGAAGGAATAAAAAGTAATTACTCAAAATGTGAACTGTCCCAAGAGTCATGGCTGTACCACGTACAGATCTATGGCTGGGAAGGTTGTACATCAACGCATCTCTAAGGACACACCTTCATAACGCTGAAAATGTATGTTCAACTCCATATCCGTCAGCCAGCTTTGTTTTGTTTCATGCTACATTATCAGATATGTCATTGGTCAAAAGGCAGCCAAGTTAAAAGGGGGTAAATCCGTTTCTAAAAGAGCATTTTGTTGTAGGCTGGCTTCCCTGAGAAGCAGACTCTGAGATGGAGACTGATGTGCTGGAGGTTTACTGGGGGGTAATCTTCAGAACGTCTCTTCTCAAGGGTGTAGGAAGCAGGTCTGGGCAGAGGAAGAATTTGAACTGCAATGCTGTCGCAACAGAGACCTGAGCCATTTGACAGGGGCCTCTGGAGCTTTGATGGCCCTTTAGAGTGGTTCTCCATACAAAGCTGGGCCTTTGTATCCCTACATCAGACAGTAATTAAAGGAGGGCTGCCCTGTGGAGGGAGCAAAGCCTTGGGCAAGCGGCTTCTATCAGCACAGGGATAATGCCTGGAAAGGGACTCAGCTGTTCACCATCAGCGGCCTAAAGACCAGGTAACTGAGGGAGTAAGTACAGTGGTCCTGAAAGGGCATTTAGGCTACTCCCCACCACAGCATACACAACAAATGTCCTACCAATGAACTGCATAGAGATGGAGCAAATGTATGTACACATGGCGTGCACGCTAAGGATATTCAGTGCACGTGCATACTATATGTGTAACACGCACGTGTGCACATACACATACGACTTAGATAATTTAGCTTCACTGAAAGCATTTTGAGCTCAGAAACCATGTATTCACATCCTCATTTTGCAGAGGAGGAAGCTGAAGCTCAGAGAGGTTAACTGACTTGTCCAACTCTCCTTGTGTGTTAGAGATGGAGAAACAATACAACTGTTACTTGCTCTACCTGATAAGGAGCCATCAAAAGATAAGATAAAAATTTAGTTTGAGTAAAAAATTATTAATTCCAAAGATGTGGTGATTTAAAAATGAAGCCTTGGTTTCTCTAAATTATACAACAAATCCTAATCTGAGTTCTTGCATTTACTTTTTCTAAGATCATTTTTGGTTCAGAACAAATAAAGTTACCAACACAATTTAGCCTATCTTGAAAAATAACACATTGGTATTTCACATTCTTTACAAAGCCTTCATAAACAGCGCCTTTGATTTTCTGAAGACAGAGATCTTATTATGACTACAAAGCTCTCCTTATGCTGATGGAATGGGGTGGGTAGGCAGATCATCTTATTAAACTTTATTTCTGGACAAAAATAAAGTCAGCAGTGTGTTGAGTGAAAAATTAAGAGAGCATAATGTAAAATAATGGCTAGGAAATAAACTTGGTTTCAGGGAAAATCCCGCTAGTGTCAGGTTTAACCCAGCTGAGCGGGGTTTTCCATTGTGTGTAGCCACAAGCATCTTACCAACCTAGAAAGTGCCTCCTTATATCCAATCATTATGTCTCCTCTATGTCACAGAAGACTTTTTTTGTTGTTGTTCACTTGCACCCAAAAGGAAAAATGCCTAGTCATTACATATTAGGTAGGAGAATCAATAAAACATTATGGATTAAATAAACCTACATTTAGCATTTCATCAGGAACAATGAGAAGACCCAATATAATCTTAAATTGTGGTGCTTTCTTCAGGACTCGCTCCTATGAGCCTACCTCAGAGTCCTGGAACTTCAGAATCAGTGTTATTCTTCTAGTTAACACTGTAGTCTTTTATTTTTTTTCCTTATATATTATCTTTCAAGGTGTTACCACAAAATGTCTATTATTTTTAAAAGCAAACACAATGTAACTCTTGAATTAAAATGAATGGCATCTCTTTCAAAGCAACGGACTTGAGAACATATAGGGTGATTCTTACAATCTTGCCAGTGCTTGAGATTCTTAGAAATCCTTTGAGGAATTCCAGCCTTGCAATGTACTAGGCATTGTCAGAGCTCCAAAAAGAAAAGATAGGATGCCCGCTTTCAGGAACTTAAGGCTATGAATACACCTTTGTCAAGTCTGGAGAAAAATTTCTACTCTAAAGATAGATTCAATATTTAGTAAAAGCCAAAAATTTATTCAGAGCCAAGTATTATGAAGACACACACACAGTCAAGCTTGTCAAAACATGTATAACAAAGGAAAGAGATGAGACTGATTGTGTTTGCTGAAGTTGTTCTTAAAGGAGCTGGAGAGAGGAGTTACCAGAACACCTAGCACAGTTCCACAGACTGCAAGGGATTGGAGGAGGGAGGAGCAATACGTGTCCTTGAGTTGAAGAGACAGATTTAGCTTTGTAATCACATCTTACAAGGTCAATTAATTTCATCCTGTTAGTGAAAATGATCTTTTCACTTCTGTATATCATTCATAAAGCCATTCATTCACTCACTGAACAAACTGAGCACCTACCACACCTCAAATAGCAGGGATATAAAGATACACAGATAAATGAAACTCATGGTCAACTGAGCCAAGACAGATACGACTGCAGATAATTATAAGTACTGGGGCTTGCTTGGTGGTGCAGTGGTTAAGAATCTGCCTGCCAATGCAGGGGACACGGGTTCGAGCCCTGGTCCGGGAAGATCCTACAAGCCGCGGAGCAACTAAGCCCGTGCGCCACAACTACTGAGCCTGCCCTCTAGAGCCCACGAGCCGCAACTACTGAGCCCACGTGCCACAACTACTAAAGCCCACGCACCTAGAGCCTGAGCTCCGCAACAAGAGAAGGCACCGAATGCAAAGTCCGAGCACCACAACGAAGAGTAGCCCCCGCTCGCCACAACTAGAGCCCATGTGAAGCAACGAAGACCCAACGCAGCCAAAAAAAAAAAAAAAAAAAAACTAAAATAAAGGTGTACAAAATCACCATAGGAACAGAGGAGAAGAAATTAACTCTGCCTGGGGGATTGTGAAAGGCTTCACAGAAGAGGCAACGATTTAAAGGGTAAGGATGAATTCGCTATGCAGATATGACAGGGGTTGTGCTGAGGGCCAGTCCACTCAGAGCATGACACAGTATAGCACATGCTGAGGCCTGAAGGTGAGAAAAAAGGGAAGACATCGCTTCCACTTTCAAGAGAGCAAGCTAAGCCCACACTGCAATCTCCTCTCCCTGCCAAATCACAGAAATCATGAAATAATGAGGGGGAGGGGGAAGAGGTGGGAAGGAGAAAGGAAGGAAGGAAGCAAGGGATGGGGGAGGGAGAAAGAGAGAGGAGGAAGGGAGGTGTGCACATGCAGCAACATTCAAACATTAGGAGAGACTCTCGTCAGCCCAGAAACTAGGAACACCTGAGGGGCTGCAGGCAGTACGCACAGGATGACCAAAGAGGGATGCTGAGGCTTGGAGGACAGGTGGGACCTCATGCACTGCAGCAACATGTAAGTGCTCATTGCCTCATGAAGGGGGTCGAGGAGGAGACCAAGGGCAAATGAGGGGAGGTTAGCTGGAGGACCCCAGCAGAAGTAGAGAGGCCCATGGGTCCTAGAGCAGCCCAAGCCTAAGATGAGCCTGGAACATCTGTGCCAGAAAGCAAGGAAGGACTCAAATTAATTGGAGACAGCATGAAGAGGCTCCCTCTAGGCAAATTTGGGGTAACTGGAGTATCAGAAAGAATAATGAGAAGAATAGATTATAAAATACTGAATTTAAAAAACAAACCCATGGGGGCTTCCCTGGTGGTGCAGTGGTTGAGAGTCCGCCTGCCGATGCAGGGGACACGGGTTCGTGCCCCGGTCCGGGAAGATCCCACATGCCGCGGAGCGGCTGGGCCCGTAAGCCATGGCCGCTGAGCCTGCGCGTCCGGAGCCTGTGCTCCGCAATGGGAGAGGCCACAACAGTGAGAGGCCCGCATACCGCAAAAAAAAAAACAACCATGAATCATAGTGACTCAAAGAAAGATGTGGGAGCAGAGAAAAGGGAAAGCCCTATTTACAGAAGAATGCCAACTAATAAGTGTAGAAGGAATGATAAGAAATCACTATTTTGTAACCACAGCTATCACAACTGAAGGAATCATGCAAAATAATGGGCTTGGATTCTTTAAAAATGTCATGAAAGATACCCCACCCCCCAAAAAAAGGCTGGGTGATTGGGAACTGTTTTGAATTAAAAGAGACCAGGGAGACTTGACAACTAAATGCAATGCATAGTTCTTAATTTCATCCTGGATTAAAAGAACAAAAAACAATAAAACCAGCTTTGGAATACGTGGAAAAATGTGAATATGGGTTATATTTTAAATAATAGTATAACAGGTAATAGTATATTTCTTGAGTGATGATTGCATTACGGTTAATAGGAAAATGGCTCTGTTCTTAGATGAGACATGCTTAATTAATCAGGATTGAAGAAATCCCATAATGTTTACAATATACTCTTAAATGGTTCAAACAAAACAAAGTGTGTGTGTGTGTGTGTGTGTGTGTGTGTGTGTGTGTGTGTGTGTGTTTGTATTTGTAATTTCTGGAGTTCACTGTCCTATTCTTATCAAGTTTCTTAGATTTGAAATTTTGCAAATAAAAGTTAGAAAAAAAAAAAGAAGACAGTTTCTCAAGATTTTAAAGAATTGAGTACCATGATCTGACATATTCTAGAATGATTATTCTGAGAGGATTCATTTCAGAAAGAAGCCAAGCAGGAAAAGGAGGCCAGAGGCTGATTTACCAGGAAGCCTAAGTTTCAAGGCCCTTCCTTGTGGGCTGTTTCCAAGCCTTGGGAGAAACCTAGGCATTAGATTCTTTCACATGACGTATGCTTTTGTAAAATCTGCAAAATAAGATATTCTGACTATGTCTGGTTAAGACATAAGTCTCTCTCCAGTCCAGCTCACTTCACCTTGCATCAGGCAGCTCTGGAGTAGCCACGGACATTTTTAGGATCCTGCTAAGGGGAATTTAAATTTAGGTTTAGCGAGATATTATTTGTGGTTTGTAGTCACTTCCTTGTAAGTGTTTGCGAGCTGTCTTGGTACATGAATGGCCTTCAGGAATGCTTCTTCCACCCACTGTGCCGACTAATTTGGCGTCACGACACAAAGAGGCAGAGCTGAAAAACAAACACAACAAAAACCGAAGTGCCCAGCATCACAAAGATGTGGAGAGTGAAGAAATACGCTGGAAGAAAAACTATCATTCTCTTCTCCCTATAGAAAATCTCAAAAAGCGGTTATCATGTGAAGAACTGCAAAGACTGTGAGCACAAAAAACATAAGAAAAGTTAAAGAAGTGTCAGGTTTTTTTTGTTCTTTTAATTATTTGATTTATTTATTTATCTTTGGCTGCATTGGGTCTTAGTTGCTGCGTGTGGGCTTTCTCTAGTTGTGGCAAGCGGGGGCTACTCTTCATTGCGGTGCACGGGCTTCTCATTGCCGTGGCTTCTCTTGTTGCAGAGCACGGGCTCTAGGTGCGCAGGCTTCAGTAGTTGTCGTTTGTGTCCTCAGTAGCTGTGGCTCATGGGCTCTAGAGCGCAGGCTCAGTAGTTGTGGCCCACGGGCTTAGTTGCTCCATGGTGTGTGGGATCTTCCCAGACCAGGGCTCAAATCCGTGTCCCCTGCATTGGCAGGTGGATGCTTAACCACTGTGCCACCAGGGAGGCCCAGGTTTTTAACAATAGAAACTTTTTTTAATGTCTGTGGTATTTGACAGCTTTTTCGCAGTTGTAATTTCTTGTGCTTTCTTTTCACATTCTAAATAAATATTCATTTGTATACATATATGTATCTGTAATTTTGTAGTTTTTTTTCTTACAAAGGACCTCTAAAATTGTGTAAGTTTCAGATCCTGCAAATCTGGAACTGCCTCTTTAGACCAAAATGAAGGTCATTATGAGAGATAATTAAATGACTAGGAACTGAAATCCAGTGAAGATGATGAGAAAGCAATGAATTTTTTTTTTGAATTTTTGAATTTTATTTATTTTTTATACAGCAGGCTCTTATTAGTTATCTATTTTATACATATTACTGTTTATATGTCTAGGGGTATGATTCTTGGTTTGAGTCCAAGAAAGCAATGAATTTGAGGTTAATTTAAAATATAAAATCAAAAGAGCATCTTAGTCAACTGGATATGGGGAATAGGAACGGAAGTTGGGTTGGATGATTCTAGTTTGGGTGAATGGATAGGTTTGGCATCATTCACCAAGACAGGGAACTCAGCAGAAAGAGGAAGATGTCTGTGGAGACATGGGTCAGGAGAGAGACTGGAGCCAGAAAAACAGTCTGGGTAATCACCAGTGTCTATACAGGGGAAGCTAGGGCAACAGATTAGCAGGTCCATGGTCACTATAAATAGCAAGAGGTGAAGCTGAAGGATGGGACCCTGGGCAACAACTACTGGATGTATTGATTTGGTATATGTGTGTAAGGGAGGATGAGGGTGCCAGGAAAGAAGAAAGAGAATTAGAACAAACAGGAAAGAAAGAGTAGCTTTATTAAGTGGAGGGAGAGGTGTATTTGAATAATTTCGAAGAGAGGATTGTTATTAAAATGTAAATTAAATTTGGCAATAGGCATATAACTGGCAGCCCTGAGTGAAAACCAACCCAGTGTAATTGTGAAAGTCAGTCAGACTAGTGGACTGAAGAATGAATGGGAAGTCAAGAAGTGCACTCAGGAAGTGTGGATGACTTGTTCAAGAATCATGACCAGCAATAAAAAGAAAGTTAGGGAAGTAGAGGGGACATACGGTCAAAGAAGGGTCAGGCCTGCTTTATTCATATCTACTAACACTAGACACATACCTACCACATGACCCAACAATCCTACTCCTAGGAAACTACCTAAGCATCACTAAAAGGAGAATACAGAAATAAATCATGGGGGACTTCCCTGGTGGCACAGTAATTAAGAATCTGCCTGCCAATGCAGGGGACACGGGTTCGAGCCCTGGTCCAGAAATATCCCACATGCCATGGAGCAACTAAGCCCACGCACCACAACTACTGAGCCTGTGCTCTAGAGCTCACGAGCCACAAACTACTGAAGCCCTCATGTCACAACTACTGAAGCCCATGCACCTAGAGCCTGTGCTCCACAACAAGAGAAGCCACCGTAATGAGAAGCCCACACACCACAATGAAGAGTGGCCCCCACTCTCCACAACTAGAGAAAGCCCACGCACAGCAACAAAGACCCAATGCAGCCAAAAATAAAAATAAATAAATTAATTAAAGGAAAGAAAGAAAGAAAGAAATCATGGCGTATTCATACAATGGAATAATACACAGCAATAAAAAGAATGTATTACAGATAAGTTCAGCATGGATGAATCTCAAAAGTATCAAGCTAACTGAAATTAGGCCAACACAAGACACTACATACTGTATAATTCCATCTGTATGAAGGTCAAGAATAGATAAAACTAATCTATGTTGTCAGAATCTAATCTATGAAGTCAGAATAGCAATTATCTCTGCGGAGGGGTGTTATCAACTGGGAAGAGGCATGAGAAGCTTCTGGAGTGAGGCAAATGTTCTAGATCTTGAGATATGTGATGGTTGCATAGCTGTATATATGTGCAAAAATGCATTAAACTGTGCTCTAAAATTAGTGAAGTCTAATGTCCTTTATTTTGCTATACTTCAATAAAAATGAAAAAATGAGTAAAAATGAAATTTTAAGACACATTTACTGAGGAAATAACCACTAAGACCTATAAAACACCACCAATTCAAAGTGGACTCTGAGTTGACCCTGAGATATCTGCCAACAGTATGCACAGAAGCAACTACTGAAATTGACTGAACCAAATTAACCCATCAGCTACGGAGTCAACAATCCTCTCTTAGGTGGTGGTGTCAGTGTATTCAGCTCACTCATTGCTACCTACCTAAAAATGCTGCTCCCAATCCCACATCCTTATGGGAACAATCTGTCCTTCCCAACTGAATAGTCCCTTAGATTGTCAAAAAGAGTTTTCCAGGGCTCAGGGTCAGCCTAACACCTCTCCTATATCAAAAAGAACACAATTACTGACTTCCTTCACTTCTATAGAACAGCAGTTTAAAAGACAAACTTGTACCCATCAGAATCACAGCAGTAGTTTGTGATACTTTCCTGTGATGTCCCATTATCATATCCAATGATGAAGAGATAACAGATGGCATTTAAACCCAGTCATTTTGCTTTCAAAAAAAAAAAAAACTGTACTAATCATTAATAAGCTTAATGCTATTCAAAATTAATATGGTACCTGCACTCTCATATAAAAGAAAAATTAAATACTTACCATTTTGTCTTGTACCAACAGCAGCAATGATTACTGGAACTGAATTTAATGCTCTTTTTATCACTGGAATATAATTATCCTTCACTTCGTGAAATGAAAACTTGTCATTTACGTTGTATTTGATCACAATGATGTCAGCACCTCCAATTAGATTTCGAGAGGTGTACCAATCACTGTCAAAAATGTCCTAAACCAAAATGTAAAGAGCAATCTTTAGTCTGCTTATATTCAAATCCATCATGAAATAAACTGTAACATATTAGATTAACTTTTTTACTATATTTTAATTTTTGGAATTCATTTTTAAAAAAGTATGTAAAATTTAAAACGTTTGAAGTCTATCAAGTCTTTAAATTTTTTAATTTATTCATTTAGCCTGGACAACTATGTAGTGATAAAATAGAATCTAGAGAATTCCTGAGACTCTGATGGAATAAGCAACCTCTTTAAACACCTGTACTTAAAAATGAACACTTTGTTTTAAAATTATGCCACAAAACATTAGCCAGACTCATCAAGAAAAAATGGGAGAAGACTCAAATCAATACAATTAGAAATGAAAAAGTAACAACTGACACTGCAGAAAAACAAAGGATCATGAAAGATTACAACAAGCAGCTATATGCCAATAAAATGGACACCCTGTAAGAAACGGACAGGGGCTTCCCTGGTGGCGCAGTGGTTGAGAGTCCGCCTGCCGATGCAGGGGACTGGGAGGATCCCACATGCCGCGGAGCGGCTGGGCCCATGAGCCATGGCCACTGAGCCTGCGCATCCAGAGCCTATGCTCCGCAACGGGAGAGGCCACAACAGTGAAAGGCCCACATATTGAAAAAAAAAAAAAAAAGAAATGGACAAATTCTTAGAAAAGCACAACCTTCCAAGACTGAACCAAGAAGAAATAGAAAATATAAACGGGTCAATCACAAGCACTGAAATTGAGACTGTGATTAAAAATCTTCCAACAAACAAAAGCCCTGGACCAGATGGCTTCACAGGCGAATTCTATCAAACATTTAGAGAAGAGCTAACACCTATCCTTCTCAAACTCTTCCAAAATATAGCAGAGGGAGGAACACTCCCAAACTCATTCTATGAGGCCACCATCACCCTGATACCAAAACCAGACAAAGATGTCACAAAAAAAGAAAACTACAGGCCAATATCACTGATAAACATACATGCAAAAATACTAGCAAACAGAATCCAACAGCACATTAAAAGGATCATACACCATGATCAAGTGGGGTTTTTATCCCAGGAATGCAAGGATTATTCAATATATGCAAATCAATCAATGTGATAAACCATATTAACAAATTAAAGGATAAAAACCATATGATCATCTCAATAGATGCAGAAAAAACTTTCAACAAAATTCAACACCAATTTATGATAAAAACCCTCCAGAAAGTAGGCATAGAGGGAACTTGCCTCAACATAATACAGGCCATATGTGACAAATCCACAGCCAACACTGTTCTCAGAGGTGAGAAACTGAAACCATTTCCTCTAAGATCAGGAACAAGACAAGGTTGTCCACTCTCACCACTATTATTCAACACAGTTTTGGAAGTTTTAGCCACAGCAATCAGAGAAGAAAAGAAATAAAAGGAATCCATATTGGAAAAGAAGAAGGAAAGCTGTCACTGTCTGCAGATGACATGATACTATATGTAAAGAATCCCAAAGATGCTACCAGAAAACTATTAGAGCTAATCAATGAATTTTGTAAAGTAGCAGGACACAAAACTAATGCACAGAATTCTCTTGCGTTCCTATACACTAAGGATGAAAAATCTGAAAGAGAAATTAAGGAAATACTCCCATTTACCACTGCAACAAAAAGAATAAAATACCTAGGAATAAACCTACCTAAGGAGACAAAAGACCTGTATGCAGAAAATTATAAGACACTGATGAAAGAAATTAAAGATGATACAAACAGATCAAGAGATATACCATGTTCTTGGATTGGAAGAATCAACACTGTGAAAATGACTATACTACCCAAAGCAATCTACAGATTCAATGCAATCCCTATCAAACTACCAAAGGCATTTTTCACAGAACTAGAACAAAAAATTACACAATTGTATGGAAACACAAAAGACCCCAAATAGCCAAAGCAATCTTGAGAAAGAAAACTGGAGCTGGAGGAATCAGGCTCCCGGGCTTCAGACTATGCTACAAAGCTACAGTAATCAAGACAGTGTGGTACTGGCATAAAAACAGAAATATAGATCAATGGAACAGGATAGAAAGCCCAGAGATAAACCAACGCACATATGGTCACCTTATCTTTGATAAAGGAGGCAAGAATATACAATGGAGAAAAGACAGCCTCTTCAATAAGTGGTGCTGGGAAAACTGGACAGCTACGTGTAAAAGAATGAAATTAGAACACTCCCTAACATCATACACAAAAATAAACTTAAAATGGATTAAAGACCTAAATGTAAGGTCAGACACTATAAAACTCTTAGAGGAAAACATAGGCAGAACACTCTATGACATTAAATCACAACCAGATCCTTTTTGACCCACCTCCTAGAGAAATGGAAATAAAAACAAAAATAAACAAATGGGACCTAATGAAACTTAAAAGCTTTTACACAGTAAAGAAAAACATAAACAAGATGAAAAGACAACCCTCTGAATGGGAGAAAATATTTGCAAATGAAGCAACTGACAAAGGATAAAAAATTCTCCAAAATTTACAAGCAGCTCATGCAGCTCAATATCAAAAAAACAAACAACCCAATCCAAAAATGGGTAGAAGACCTAAATAGACATTTCTCCAAAGAAGATATACAGATTGCCAACAAACACATGAAAGAATGCTCAACATCACTAATCATTAGAGAAATGCAAATCAAAAATATCACCTCGCACCAGTCAGAATGGCCATCGTCAAAAACTCTACAAACAGTAAATGCTGGAGAGGGTGTGGAGAAAAGGGAACCCTCTTGCACTGTTGGTGGAAATGTAAACTGATACAGCCACTATGAAGAACAGTATGAAGGTTCCTTAAAAAACTAAAAATAGAACTACCATATGACCCAGCAATCCCACTACTGGGCATTTTTTTACTGAGAAAACCATAATTCAAAAAGAGTCATGTATCACAATGTTCATTGCAGAGCTATTTACAACAGCCAGGACGTGGAAGCAACCTAAGTGTTCATGGACAGATGAATGAATAAAGATGTGGCACAGATATACAATGGAATATTACTCAGCCATAAAAAGAAACGAAATTGAGCTATCTGTAATGAGGTGGATGGACCTAGAGTCTGTCATACAGAGTGAAGTAAGTCAGAAAGAGAGAAACAAGTACTGTATGCTAACACATATATATGGAATCTAAAAAAAAAAAGAAGAACTTAGGGGCAGGACAAAAATAAAGACACAGATGTAGAGAATGGACTTGACATGGGGAGGGGGAAGGGTAAGCTGGGACAAAGTGAGAGAGTGGCATGGACTTATATATACTACCAAATGTAAAACAGATAGCTAATGGGAAGCAGCCCCGTAGCACAGGGAGATCAGCTCGGTGCTTTGTGACCACCTAGAGGGGTGGGATAGGGAGGGCAGGAGGGAGACGCGAGAGGGAGGAGATATGGGGATATATGTGTATGTATAGCTGATTCACTTTGTTATAAAGCAGAAACTAACACACCATTGTTAAGCAATTATACTCCAATAAAGACATCTAAAAAGAAATAACAATCCACTAGGACTAAGTACAAAAAATCAGAATGCTAGATTTATGCACATGAAGTAAAACATAAATAAAATACCATATACAATAAAATAAAATAAAATTATGCCATAGCTTTATCACCTAATAGTTTCAAAACTTAACACTATGCATTAGATGCAAGAGCATCAATGTGAGTAAGGAAGCTTCAGAGGATTTTCTGTGACCCAGTTAGATAATGCAGGATTGTTCAGTCATTTAGATTGTATTGATAATACCCTGTGAATTCTGTGGAGTTCCATATATTTTATCCATATCTCAAAATTCATACATATTTTTCAACTTTATCCATTCTTTGGACAGTACTGCATATATATAGTGTGCATGTGAGGGGAACAAGGGGCGCGGAGGGGTATGCCTCCACAAAAAGATAGTGTGTATTATAAGATGATGTTAACATGGTAAGGAGTATATGTGCAATTCATGTATTTTGTTCATATCAATTAAAAATTCAGGATAAACCTTTCCAATTTTGAAATGTTTACTTTTGGACTACAGCTAATAATATTTATATTTAGAATTAGGGCCAAAAGTAATTTATTATGGACGCTACTCCTTAAAACTTTGCACCTTGATATTTTAAAAATAATTTTTCAAAGTTACTGTGTGAATAGTGGTATAAGAAAAATATCGTTATGTACCTTAATACCATTGCTAAATATGCATAAGTGGCTTCCTTCTCACATTCTGGTTAACTATTAATCATTATTTGTCCTTTCATGTGGCCTTTGGTATGTATTCCTAGGATGTAATAAAGCTAGATTAAGAAAATAGACAGCTAGATATGGCTAACAAGTCCAAAACTGTTGGGCTATGAAAGTCTGCACTTTGAAATATGAGTCCAAACCAGGGTTTGAATCAATCAGTTGTGACAGAGCTTTTATCCTGTTAGCAAATTCTGGAGAAGTGTCACAGCAATGCCCTTTTGCAGAGAGCTTCTTCTCACCAGTACACCGCCATGCCCCAGCAAAGCCTCTCCCAATTCCCTACACCCCCACAACCTGCCCATTTCCTACAAGTATATTCTGCGTAACAAGAATTGAAGAATTTTTAGATATGAATACTTTACTGAGAGTGGGAATGGACAGAGCCTTTTTAGAGGAAGATTTAAAAACCAAAAAAAAACAAAAAACAAAAAAACGCAAACTATGGGGATATAAACAGCAAAGGCAAAATTCTTGAACTTAGTGGAGGATGTAAGAGGAGGGAGAAGTGAATTGGGACACAGATCAAGAAATGTGAAAGCTTCCCAGCAGAGCTCTATGCTAATTTCCAAATCCCAAACCACAAAACCCATTCAGTTCCAGCTGTATCTGTTACAGTATTCAAGCTCAAAGTATATACGTACAACAGGGTATATAAATACAATAAAGAAAGAGGACAAAGTTAGATGAATGGGATGAAAAACTAAACTTAAGTGGGACCAATATCAAGCAGCCATTTAACTCTGAGAGAACAAATCAAAAGTAACTGCTCTCTGCATTCCAAATAGTTCAAAATTCCAGAGTTACTGGAGACGTGTAGAAAGAAAAAGGAGACATTTAAGGGAAAATGTCACGAGGAAATGGGTTTTGGCTTCATTAACTCTGTGGTACTGAGGATATAAATCTATAAATAATTTTATTTTTAATACAAATCAGAGCTTCAAACCCTGCCCAAGAAAAGTGTGCATATATTATCTCATTGCTTTTTATGGAATATTTTTGGTAAACAGGAAAAGATCTAGAAATGAAATAATAATATAACAAAAAAGGGTGGGTTTCAGAGACATACTAAACAATAAGCTACATGTAATGAATTTGAAGCACATTTATTTAAAAAGTGCCAAGTATACATGGCAAAGATCCAGAGTGAGGCTGCGGATATACAGAAGAAAACTAGGGAAGAGAAGCACAACTATCTCACTCTAACTCCAAGAAAACAATGCTACATTTCTTTTCAAACTGTCTCAAAGAGAAAATGCTCCACTGGTTTCTAGAAATATGAAGGAAATCAAATTCTCCCACCCCTTGTAAATCAGTTCCAGGATTTCCTCTAGGCAGTTATGCAACACGAGGCTTGGAGCCACATTTGAGGAATGGAACTCATCTGTTGAAAAATAATCTTAATTTTTACAGCAAAACAACAATTTTATTCTACTTGGTTGTGAGGCTGCAATACAGCATCTACTAAGTACTAACACGGCTGCCTCTATGTACTTTATTTGTGTGGAGATCTTGAATGATGTGTGGGAAAACTTGACTTTTGCTTCATTTAAGCAATACACGGATATACTAAAGTTGTGATAAACACTTTATTATTATCGTAGCTACCGCTTATTGATTACTTACTACATGCCCGTCTAGATGTTAAGAACTTTACACATACTAACTCATTTATTCTACAGCACAGCTCTGGGAGGCAGGGATTATTATGTTTATTTTACACACAGAGTAAATAAAGCTAGGAGAGGATGAGTGACTTTACCCAGGAACACAGCCACTAACTCGCCAGGTGAGGATCTGAAATCAGGTCCTTTTGATATCAAAACCTGTGCTCTATCTGCTCTGCCATGTTTCATATTCTGATTCAGTACATGGCAAATACCAGCTGATGAATACAATCAACTTTCATATCTCTGACGGGATTTTACTTACCACCAAGAGAAGAAAAGCACCTCATAAAGAGTAGCTCTACAAATGTATGCTACTATGTCTGAAGACCACTACAACCCAGAAAACTGTGCCTGGTTACAAACTCAATGTCTTAAAAAAGGCCAGAGTCTAACCAAACAAAAGGTGATTAACATAATAAAACATAACAATAAACTTAAGACCAAAAAAATCCAGACTGTGAAGGCTTATTTCAATCGATTTGGAAGATTTCCTTTACTACAATCCATGGGATCACAAGTATTTGCTTTTGCTAAACTAACAACATAAAAAGGAAAGAGTTCACTGCTCAAAGAAAAAGCAAGAAAGGTTAACCTAACATCCTAATTCAGCTTATTTTATTTTCCTTACATTTATTTACTCTATTCACTCAACATTTGTTCAACTGAGTGTAGAACCAATTAGTTTTTAGACTGTAAGATTTTTCACAATGAAATGACCAAAGTAAAAGAAGGGTTTCCTTTGCTTGCATGGACTCCAGCCAGTAAGTTCTCTACCAATGCTTCCATGATCAGCATCATCACTGTCATAATTAGGAATTTAATAGCATCCCTGTTATTGAAAAAGCCCATTTTTCATTTATTTTAGCCTATTAAATTTACTTTAGCTGAAAATTTATTTGGGCAAGTGATCTTTTCTTTCAGTAATATGGAAATTTGCCTAAGAAATGTTTTTATGTACATTCTATACATTTCTTTGGAAAGGTGTATTAGTTCCCGATAGTCCCTAATTCGGTTTTCTTAAAGTGCAGTTTAAATGTAAATCTCACATAATGATATCTGTATTTTTTTAGACATTAAACTTTCTTCTGTTATAAAATATAATACTTAGCTGCAACATAAGTTTTATACTAGTAAAGAATCAGAAACTTTTGAGTAAGATTACATGAAAACATTCAAAACATGATGCTATTGTGTACTGAAAACATTTATACATGTCAGAGAGTAGATTTCTTCTTTTATCACTCAAGAATTAGACTAGCATTTATCAACTTCATTACGATTTCTTTTAATTATAGCAAATTTTAAAGCTTTTTCAAGTCCCAAAACAGTATCAGCAATATTTCTGATTTACAGGTCACTAAAAAGAAATGGCTAAATATATCAAGAATATCTGCATTATTAAAATTAAAAACACCAATTAAATTTTTTCAAAGGTGGATAGTGCTATAAAAGAATCGTTTAAAATTAATTCTCAGTCCCTGTCTTTCCCGCCCCCTTTCCAGGGGTCCTATTTCTGAGCCGCCCCAGTGAAATGTATTTTTGCTGTGTTGAGCTTTCAGAGATCTTTATTTTTAGAACACTAATATTTTATATCACCCACAGGGTAGGCATGAAAAAACATTGCTGTCTGCTGGTGAAACTTAGTGACCTCGTCCCTTGGGGTTGGGACATTCAGTCAGCTGTCTAACAAGGGACAACCCAGAGTCGTGAAGTGTACGCGTTAAGTGCTTCACATTCCCACTGGGGCTTTTTCCCTTCTAAGAGTGTTCTCTGACTAGGCTGGCCCCTGCCCAATAAAACGAAGGACCAAAGATTTTCCCCAAAATGTTTAAAAACTCTCCCCAGGTGACCCAGACGTCCACATTCATGAAAGGCGAAAAAGGGGGAGGAGAAAAAAAAAGAGAGAAAGAAAGAAAAGGAAAGCTCCATCAGCCTCTGCACAGAGCAGCTGCGGGCCCTTACCCAGACGGGACAGTCGTGGACCACTAGCTTGACATTCCCAAACGCGCTGGCCTGATACTCGGTGAACACGGGACGCGCGACCGTACTGGTCGCGTTCAGCAACAAGCTGCTTTCGTCCCCTGAGACCAGCGGGCTTCTCCCCAGGTAAGTGCGGATGAGCCCCGACGGCCGATTGTCCTGGTGAAACGCGTCCCCCTCGTTCCCCAGCGCCACGATGTGAATGGACCTACACGGCAGAGACGGGGGCGAGGGGGAGAAAAGGCGCGTGGTCAGCGCGAGGCTCCCTTTCATCCCAACAGGAAGTGCGGGGGGCAGCGCGCGGCGGGGGTGGGCACGAGCCCCTCGCCCAGGGGCGCACGGCACGCGCTGGGGTAGAGACAATGGCAGGACCGCGACGCGTACATACATGATCTCAAATCCAAGGGCAGGGCGGCGACTCGGAGAAAAGCGGCTCCTCACGGCTTCTAGGAGCCCGTCCGCGGCGTATCCACCCGCAATCAGCTCATGCCGGGCCGCGTCCCCCCTAGCGCACCTCCCCCGCTGCGCGGCCGACGCAGAGCGGGCCCGCGCGAGCCAGCGAGCGAGCGAGCCACGGGGGCCGAGGGCGTGCGAGTCTGGCCGTGTGCGCGCGGCCAGCCAGTCAGGAAGTGCCAGGGAACATCCCGGCCGGCTGCGCCGCTCCCGCCTCCCCGGCGGCCGCCGAGCGTTGCCGGACGCCGTAACCCCGCTCCGCCGCGCTCCCTCGGCCGGGCAGTAGTCGCCTCCTCCGGCTGCTGCTGCTGCTGCCGCCGCCGCTCCTCCTCCTTCTGGCCCAGAGAGGGTAGGAGAAAAGCCGGGCCTCCGCCCCCTTGGCGGGCCGGGCGGGCCGGGCGGGCGGGCGGGCGCAGCACGTGCCGGCCTTGGGGGTCGGGAGGACGAGGGGGCCGCGTTCCTCGCTGAGGCCCCGGAGCCCGGGCGGCGGCAGCCGGGTACAAAGGAGCGGCCCGCGCGCGGGGCGCCGCGGAATATAAATTAATAAATACGACGCCCCAGCCCGAGAGCTCCCGATCGCCAATCCGCCTGCAGCAAGTTTGTTCAACTCGACAGGCTGTAACCAGAGCCGGGGAAAGGGGAGGGTGGGTCGGTGAGGCCCCTGCTCCCTAAAGACTGGAAAAAAAAGAGGTGAGGGAAGCCAGCTTCCCTGGGAGTCCAGCTCGCTGGCCGCTCCAGCAGCCCCAATTTTTTTTTTCCCCCTCTTGGCCTTGACCAAAAAGTGTTTTAGCAAGTCTGCTGCTTTGTCATTTGTCAACATGTAGTACAGCTGTTTTCTAGAATCATACTTGTGAGGAAAAAAATAAAGGCAACATTCATCCTGGTGCAGAAAGGGTTCTTTGTTCACGCAGCAACTAATTCGCTAATATCGCTTCAGAAGGATTATTTACTACTTCAAGCTATATTCGGCATCTTTTACCAAAAACTTAAGGGTTTTTTGCTTTTTTTTTTAAGTGTTGAGGTTCTTATTATGATAGTTTTAGAAACCAGTTACGAGTGAGGTGTTTGTGTTTACATGCTAAATGCTAGTATACGTGGAGATTTTTCTGTACACATTATGGCCACATGTTTAATAATACCTCCTCAGACCAGCTGAAAAAATAACGATCATGCTAATGCAAGGATACTTTAGATTCTTTCATGATAACGCCCTGAAGTAAAGGCTATGAATGTCCCCAAAGGGCCTCAAACTGCCTCAATGCAAATGAAGACTGGAATCCACTAATTCCAAGAAGGGCCAGAGTTTACTCTGGGGCTCTGCTTCTCCATAAACATGAAAATTCTTACAAGTGCTCTGTGTTGAAAGAGTTCTTGTTTATCCTTTTATTTATTTATGTATTTAGCCCGACTTTAAAATGTTGCTGTTTCTTTTCTCAACCGAGCTATTTTGAGGGTATGAAACAGGAGGTGCTGAGTAGGACAGTGAAAAGCCTAGGGTAAGAGCCCTTTGGAATGTGAACAACTTTTTATTATGGGCCCTTGGTTGCTCAACTGAAGGTAGTTTAATAGTTTCTCATGCTCAAATAGGGTATAATGGGGGGCATTCTTTATGTTGTCACTGATTTTTTAAAAATCTTATTTCCTTTGCACTCAGTATAGTTTCTCTTTTAGTCTCTAGAACCTAAAACATCCTGAAATCTTTGAGAGTACAGGATCACCTTTTCTCTGGGGTCATCAATCCCCTCCAGTAACCACAAGTCAAAAACAAAGACACTAGAATGGGTGAATGAATAAAGAAAAATGTAGTATATACATACAATGAAATATTATTCAGCCTTAAAAAAGGGGGAAATCTTGTCATATGTTACAACATGAATGAATCTCCAGGGCAATAAGCTAGTCATAGAAAGACAAAGACTGCTTATTCCACTTACATGAGGTATCTAAGGCAGTCAAACTCTTAGAAACAGAAAGCAGAATGCTGGTTTTAAGGGGCTGAGGGGAGAGGAAAATGGGGAATTCTGTGAGTATAAAGTTCCCATTTTGTAAGATGAAAAAGTTAAAAGATCTGTTGCAAACAAGGTGCATGTAGTAACGTATACTTTTAAACGGTGAAGATGGTAAATTTTGTGTTTCACCACTATATATATATATATATATATATATATGAGAGAGAGAGAGAGAGAGTTAAGAGTTAGAGTTGCTGGGAAGTGGAAGGAAGGGAGACAGTGTTCATTTTTTCCTCAGTTATTGAGTATGTGAGCCAGGTCTGTGCTGGTAGGCATGGGAGATACTAAGATACATAAGACTCTGTCCTCACCCTTGAGAAGCTAAATCTATTCAATATTGTTAATGGTCACCGTGTTGTGAATATTACTGCATCCAATCCTTTTGAAAACATACTTGTTCCGTAAAAATTATAATACAGGCTTATGCATTCAGTAATAGAGGTAGGAACAAAGTACATGGATAAAGTTCAGTGAACGTTAAGAAGAGATATGTGCCTTGTGTGTCATCAGAGAGACGTTCATGGAGGAAGTAACCATTGTGTTAGGTCTTAGAAGATGAAGAGAAGCTTGCTAGATTTGGAGGAATCGGTGGTTAGAAGTATTGGTGGAAAGAATGGACAGACGTCATATACAAATCACATGCAGAGGTAGAGATGTGGAAGATCGTGGCTGATTCAGGGAACAGCAAGAGCTAAAATTAGTGCTGGTGTTCTGATTCCTTTATTACAGCAGGCAGAAAAGAGAGTGGTAGAGGCTTCCCAAGGGATTTCCAAAGTCAGACCTGGTGATACTCAAGTTATAGCTTTGGAATCCCTAGACCAACCTCTGTTTATATGACAAAAGCCTGTCTAGATGCTCACCAAACCCATTTCCTCTTCCGGAACCCATAGATAAAGTACATTTCCCAAAGTTTTTGCATGTAGATAGGGCCATGTGATTAGTTCTCACTAGTGAAATATCCCTGCTGAGCAGTTAAGAGAAGGTGGACCTTTCCATTTTTTTTCATCCATCCATCTACCAACTGGATGAAGCCGGGTCAACCTTGAAGCCATGTGTTGATCTGCAGCTTAGAAGAAGCCTGAGTCTCTGAATGACTAGTTATAGCAGAGCCTTCTCACAGCATGCTTTGTACTGTGATATGGGTGAGAAAATAGATCTTTATTGAGTTAAGCCAGACATTCTGGGGTCAATTATTACAGCAGCTAGTATTACTTATCTTGTCCAATACAGTGTCACAGATGGTCCATTTCCTGATATCTTAAAGATTCTTTTCATAATTATCTTAAGACTACTTTTTAAATAATTAATTCTCTTTTATGTACAATTTTTATTTGGTTTATATATTTATAGTTTCCCTCATTAGTAGCATTAAGTGTTTGTTTGTCTGTTTGTTTGCACTTTTACCAGGGTGTAACAAATTGGATTATCATATGTCCTCCAACTTCAGGGTCACTGCAGAACACACAAGGAAGGTCCTCCAGCCCAAACAGTATGTTTTTCTATTTTCCTGGCTTGAATGCCACTGTTTCATATTCATTCTGATAGATGTTCTTATCCCCAGATAAAATGTAGCCACATATGAGTGTAAGATACAGAAGTTGACCCCTGAAATTCCAGAAAAGATATTTGAACTTTTATCTTCAAACACATATATTCCCCCCCCCAAAAAAAAGAGGGAAAGAAATTAAGCCCTACTAATATTTAATGTGAGGATTGGTAGTGGCACCCCAAACTTGATCCATTAAGTGGGCAGGCACTCAGGGTGCTCTGGGGAGAGGGTGGTAGCACAGCTGCTCACTGTGTGGGGAGGGGAGGACTCTCCTGTGTTCACTTTTAACATATTGCCACATGTTGCAGTTTCTGTATCTAACTAAATGGATTTATAGATCATATTTAAGTAAACTATTATAGCATGGATCAGTGGAGACAGTGTTAATAATGCAAGAACAGGCAAACACAATGGGCTGAGCTGACATTTCTGGCACCCCTTTTTGGAGCCACACTGCAAGATGAAAAACTAATGACTAATTAGATCTGACAAGAAGTTGGCAATGCTAGTTAAAATTATTTCTAAAACTGTTTTAAGTATGAATTTATATCTACTTTTACTAACATCTTCACCCAAATTATGTATTACAGATAATGATGTTCTGAACTGTTAGCTAACCACTTAAAAAGTAGACATCCAAACTCATAAAGCTCAACAATATTTCTAAAATATTTAAGGAGTGTATGATTCAAGCCAATACTTTAAAGAAAATTCACCAATTATAAATGCTATGAAGCCTTTTCTGAGCTTCCTTAAAAATAAAAAGTCAAAAAGCAACATACCATTGGGAAAATAGTTTTCTTCTTGTGAAGATAAAAATGTTTGAAATAACACATGGAACACAGATGGAAAAAAGAAACTGCATTCCTTTGACAGCAAATACCTTGAGAATACGCATATAAAACATTGCTAAAGACCTAATGACACAAGTATTGGAACATGTTACACAATGTGGGAAGTTTACTATAATGTTAAATGGAAAGCACAGATGTTTTTAATATGTCTCACATTATGGTATTGGATAGATTCTGTTTCAGTGCGGTGTTTACTAGATTGTGTTTCAATAATGAGATGCATTTTAAAGTGACAATTCTGTGAGCCGCCAAAGGAAAGCTATAGTAGAGAAGGTATTTTTTCTCTAATACATCTTTGAATGGTATTTTCAACAATTGACTTAAAAAAATAAAAACTGTGTTTTATGCAAAACTTGTGTAAGTGTAACCACCGATGGATGAGTTACTTAGACTTAAAAAAATTTTTTTAAAGAAAGGAAGGATTCCAAGTTAAGATTACAGGGAGAGCAACCACATGAAATTCATTTGAGGTATATCTCATAAGCAGTTATTCCAGCAAAGAAGCTGGAGCCAGAAACTGAGGTTAATTTTGTGGAAAGAAAACTTGTATAACAGTTTTAAGATTTTTCTTCACTGTGAAATATAATACATACAGAAAAGTGCATAATACCTATGCACGTAGTTAATAAATAATTATAAAATAAACATTCCTAAGCAATCTCCTAGGCCAGAAGATAGAACATTATCACCACTCATGCAAGGGTGCACACACCCAAACACTGCCCCCCACACACACACAGGTGCCCCTCCTCAGTTACAGTTTTCTTCTTTTTCTTAAAGATAATCATGAGCCTGACTTTTGTGATGATTATTTATTTATTTTTCCTTACAGTTTTGCTACCTATATGTGCATTCCTAAGCTAATATTTTGTTTTTTCCTCTCTTTGAACTTTATATAAGTGGCATCACACTATACAGACTCTTTTGCATCTTGTTTCTTGTACTCATCATCATTTGTAAGATTCATTTATGTTGATGTAGCCGTGGTTTGCTCCTTTCATTCCTTTGTATTGCTGAATAGCATCCAGTGGCTACATAAATTATCATTTTCTTATCCATCCCATTTTATTTTATTTATTAAAAAAAATTTTTTTTTATTTATTTATTTGGTTGTGTCAGGTCTTAGTTGCGGCATGCGGTCTTCTCTCTAGTTGTGGTGCATGGGCTCTCTAGTTGTGGCACATGTGGGCTGTAGAGCACGCAGGCTTAGTTGCCCCTCGGCATGTGAGACCTTAGTTCCCCGACAAGGGATGGAACCCACTTCTCCTGTGTTGGAAGGCGGACTCTTAACCACTGGACCACCAGAGGAATCCTTATCCATCCCATTTTAGATGCACATGTGGATTATTTCTAGTTTTTGCCTATTACAAACAAAGCCACTAGGACCACTCTCGTTTTAAAATATAATATCTTGGTGGGTATGCTGGATCACAGGGCATGTGTATTTCCAACTTTGGTAGATAGTACCCAACTGATTTCAAAAGTGGTTTTAAGTATTACACTCCCAATAGCAGGGCATGAGAAGTCTCCCTATATTTCTTAACATACTTAAATAATACTTAGTATATGCCAGATATCATATTAACTGCTTTATAAATGTTGACTTTTTAAATTCTTAAATTATCCTATTGAGTTGGTTCTATTACTATCCTAATTTACAGGAGAGAAAATTTTGGCACAGAGAGGCTAAGTAATTTGCCCACAGCTATACAAGTAGTAAGAATCCAGGAGCTGGGATTCTTAGACAATTGGCTCCAGGGTCTATGTCCTTACCGACTATGCTATGTTTGTTTGTTTAAAATTTATTTATTTATTTATTTATTTTTGGCTGTGTTGGGTCTTCATTGCTGTGTGCGGGCTTTCTCTAGTTGTGGTGAGCGGGGGGCTACTCTTCATTGCCCTGTGAAGACTTGTCACTGTGGTGGTTTCTCTTTTTTGTGGAGCATGGGCTCTAGGTGCACGGGCTTCAGTAGTTGTGGCGCATGGGCTCAGTAGTTGTGACTCACAGGCTTAGTTGCTCCGCGGCATGTGGGATCTTCCTGGACCAGGGCTCGAACCCATGTCCCCCACATTGGTAGGCGGATTCTTAACCACTGCGCCACCAGGGAAGTCCCCACTATGCTATGTTGATGTTTGAAAATTTTCCCTTTATATGTAATTTTTGCGATTGAAAATGCATGTAACCTATAAAAACTCTGATATCTTATAGGATTTTTTAATCCACTTGAGTAACATTAGGTAAAATGGAAATGCATCCATCAGCTTTAACCAAAATCTTTGCATAATGAGTGATGAGACTGAAAAATAGGTATGATTTAGCAACCCAGCTAATGAAGCAGTTCTTCCATTTAAATACCCGTATCTTTGTGAATTCTTTTCAGAGAGCCTTTAAATAAACTGAACATAAAAGCAGACATCTGTGTTGCTGTATCACAAAATGTTGACCCAAGATCTAAAGAATAATGAGGCATATTCAATTATTGTTCCCCTAAAAGGCTTTGTTAACAATAACATGCTAGAGAAAAGTATATTTTGTATTATTAGTAATACATTTTGAAATTATTTAAAATATGATTTACTTCATCTTTATCTCATCTATTGAAAATTTTCAATTTCAGTATGTTTTATTGTATTCATAATATATTAACAGTAATACATGCATGTCATTTATAAAGATATTGGGGGTATGCTCAAAATTCTTTCCAATAGGGGACTCAGTCAGAAAAGTTTGGAGACTACTGGTCTGGTGTCTAATGCTGTGTCTTAGAGAGCAGGCTTAGAAGGAAACCACAGTGGAGTCTTGGACTGCCAGGAAGCAGAACAGGGCATTGGGGTGGGGACTGCTGAAGGAAAGCTGTGGGAGAGGAAGTAAAGGGAAGATAGGAGAAGGTAACACAGATAAACTGCACACCTACTTGCCTAGAAATCAGCCCAGTGAAAAATGTATTTGTATTGTATTAAGTAATCTAATGAGAGATAAAGTTTGCAAATTTACACAAAAATCACAAAATTCAAGATTAGCTTTTTTTTTTTTTTAAACAACTATAGCTTGCAGTACTTCACATAGAGTAACCTAAGCAAAGTCATGTACCAGGGTCAGTAACCATACAGTCATAAGAAAAGTTGTTACTCATTTTATTACTTGGATAAATCTTCCCAGAGAAATAGCCAACAGCTTTCTTCTAAATTGTGGATTTCTTCTAAACCACAAGGCTGCAATATCATTAATTCTGTTTGGAGAAGCTAAAGTGAGAATCCGGAATGTTATGTATGTGCAAAATCCAACTACCCTAAGCTCTTTCGGAAAAGGTCTAAAATGTTCGTTTGAACTTATATTATCCACCCACCTCTATTATTGTGCCCAATCATGTTTTTCAAACAATTGTTCTGTTTTTCAGTTAAAATGTTACTTTAAAATGCCAGAAAATTTGTTCCTTGGAATCAGGATTGCCCATTTCTTACCAGCATTTTTCAAAGGTTTGAACTTCAAAGAAACCTGGTTGTTTGGCCTTTAATAGGCCTGCTCTGTTATTCAGCCCTGGAAAAATATATATGCGAGTATCATAATCAAGCACTATTGATTGTGTCATTTATTTATGCATAATATTTTGTGAAATGTTCCATTTGTAGCCATACAGAAATATAGGGTATTAGATTTAAATGGTATAATACTTTGCTGATAGACCTCCTTTTGGAAGAATTCGAATACATTAAAAAATAGATTGTTATCATCTGGCTCTAGTTTTAACTGTAATAAAAGTTATGCAATTTCCAACGGCAAATCCCTTTCAAGTCTTCCCCATCTCTTGTACTCCTTTTACTTGTTCAGGTACATGCATCTCTGCCATGGCCATCCATTGGGCATTACCCCAACTGGAGCATTTCACAAGCATGCTTTCAAACGTTCTCCTTTTTCATTCAACAGCTATCACTAGCTGCGTAATGTGACTTCTGCCCTCAGACAATACTGCTGATTCTATTTTTCTAGACTTGCTTTTTACTTTTCACTTCTGAGTCTTTAATCCTGTCTGCAGTTAAACTCTTTTTACAGTGAACAACAATTGACATTTTCTTAGCAATCTTTTTTTTTTTTTTGCGGTACGCGGTCCTCTCACTGCAGCGGCCCCTCCCGCCGCAGAGCACAGGCTCCGGACGCGCAGGCCCAGCGGCCATGGCTCACGGGCCAGCCGCTCCGCGGCACGTGGGATCCTCCCAGACCGGGGCAGGAACCCGTGTCCCCTGCATCGGCAGGCGGACTCTCAACCACTGCGCCACCAGGGAATCCCTTAGCGATCTTTTTTTCTGAGGAAAGCCCTACTGATACCATTAAATATTACGTTGGCAGCTTGTAACCTTGGGGAATAGTCCTTCTGATGTTCTAACAGCTCATCTAGCTTATCTGAAGGATGTTGTTTTGTCTTCCCTTTTTCCTGCTTCTCACTTTCTCTAGAGATCCCCTGGGGCACATTTTTACTGACATTGCTCTCTACACTCCTTTCTAGAGCCCATTCAATTTTAAAAATCTAAATCTGGGACTTGAGAACTATTTTTGGTGGGTACTGTCTCCTCTCACCTTCAAACTAAAATGTCTGGACTTGTGTGATTATTATCACCTCTCCAGCGATATTACAGTTTCTCCCTCCCCCCTGACCCCCACCCCCTCTGTAGCCAGATCCAACACCTTTTCACCCAATAACTGCCCTACTCCTACAGGGCCAATGCAGTTTCTGCTAATGAAGGGGCTTGTTCCATGTCCTTCCTCAAGATGTTCTAGTACTAGTTACAAACTCCTTCCGGAGTTAGGACTAGGGTGAGACCAGGCAATTCAGTCTACATTAAACGACCTTCCTCCATGAAGCGATAAATAGGGAAAACTAAAAGCAAAGGCACTTCTGAACTAATCCCAGTGGCAAGCACAGCCTCTCAAATTTTCCACTGAATATCCCCCAAATGAGAGGTACTTGAGCAAAGCCCCTAACATTCCCATCCCTAACCTACCACCCAGGTAGCAGCATAAGTTCCCCACCACAAGCCCAGATTTTTTTTTTTGTCTTCTCAAGTTTTGTCATTAAGTCATAGTATCATTGTTGATTTAATATAAAAATAATAGTTAAACTACTTGACACCAGGTAAAATTAAAGGATGGGCCTTGTTTACCTTATGACTTAAAGAGAATTTATGAAATCTTAAAGAGAATTTATGAAGTTCTGAGGGGCAAGAAAACTCTTTCCTTCTGGAAAGAAACCACATTTTGTTGAACTGGTTAGTTAGAAACTATCTTTTTGTGGGTGAACAGAAACAGTAGGATAATCAGTAATTGTTACTGGAACGTTTGCCATGTAGGAAAAAATCTTGTTTTTATGGGTCATTATGTCTAACTCTTCAGAATTCTGGGAAAGATCTATGATTCCATGAACAAAAAGAATGAAACTCAGAAATGTGCAACCCTGGCATAATGCAGGAAGCAGTGAAGTATAACATAATACAAAAAATACAAAACCGACAAGAAAAGCAGAGTTTCCTTTGTTTTGTTTTGTTTTGTTACAAGAGTTTTAGTACTCATTAGCTGTAGCCTTAAAATGGAACAGTCTGTTACTAGGTTGCTACCCATGAACAGTCACAAATTGTACACAATTAGTAACTCCCCATGCTGGACTCTAGAATTAGGAGTCATTTTCAGCCAGTGTATTTTATTAACTCACTATGGTTTCTAATAATTTAGTCAGTCGTCTCACATTAATGATGATTACAACAGTGTTTTGCTAATAACTTCATCATGGTCTCAAAGATTTTTATTGCAGGAGGTCAAATTGATTTAAATAGAGTCACTGTTCTGAACAACCATGCCAGAAATGTCACAGGGAGAGGCCAGCTGGGCTGCTCAGGCTAGCCTCAGGATGACATTGCCTCAGTCAAGTCACATTTTCCAGGGCTCATTCCTTGGTTTTACAAGTCCAGAAACTTTATTTTGTCAAGGTGTCCAGAGCTGATCATACTCAAGAGATGAAGCTTGTGCTAACCCAATGCACAAAGGGGCTGTGCAGAAACTAGAATACCAAGTTGTTCATTTATAATGACAAGGTTAACTATCAAAGGGCCTAGAAATCTAGGATACGTGACTACCTTCTTTTTCCTTGAGGAAAGTCTACATGGGAAGCCCTTTATTACCTTTTCAGTTCAACAAACATTTATTAAGCACTTAAGGTACAGGTCATTTTGATCCCAAAGATGTTTTGCATATATAAACACTTTAATTACAGTTATGGCAGCATTAAATTGTTATAGAGACATTATTTTCCAGAGCAAACTGCATTAAGTCAATTTATGCCTTGATCAGTTTTCTCAAGTTTTCTCTTCTGATTGGCAGGTTCAGTCTTTTAGAAGAGGCTAATATCTGTCTGCATGATGGAATTAGCAACAAATTTTATCCAATAGCCACATTCACAAATCCACCTTCTAAATATGGTTCTTAACAAAGACTTCAAAGGAATCTGATAACCTGCTGAACTGGTATGCAAACAACTGTGTATAATGCACATGTGTGTTTTACTACTACATTCTCATAGCAAGGAGTGACCTAAAAACTTGGAGCCTTCCAGAGCCAACCTGGCATCTAGGCCACCAATACTACCCACTACTCAATATCAGGGCATTTCTAGGGCAAATTCTTCTTGAAAACTTTATAGCCCGTTTAACCTAACATGTTCCATTCCCTGATATCCTTATTACAGGCCCAACTATACGTTATCCTGATCTTCTAGGTTTGCCCATACTTTCCTTTCTGCCAAAACTTTCCAGTTTACCTTCTGGAATTCCAATCAGAGTAGAAAGGGAGAACCAGTCCATTACTCCTCCATCCTCCTGAAGAACTTCTGAGAGAGAACTTGGGTTCTCTGAGATCCAAGAGAAACTATACTCCCCTCTCTCTCTCCTGTTGCTGAGCAAACTTCCAGTCAACCCCCCTACCTCACCCCCTTACACGTAGACTGTTCACTGTTCGTCTCTCCACCCCAAGAAGTCCATGGTCCTCCATGATGTCAGTATCCACATGAATTCTCTTATCAACATCTTAGCCTCTTCATCTTCAGTGACCTTCACTTCTACTCCACTTCAACCCACCTTTCCCGTGGTCAGATCCTAGGTGTTCTCACTATCTGCAACTGCTTCACACTTAAACAATGCATTCCAACATTCTACAGCCTGGACATACAACATTCTGTGATTTTTTTTCCATCACTCGGTTGCTCCCTGCTCATGCTCGCAAAGAACCTCCAAACTGTTGACCCTTCCACTTTCTCCCTCCCTGCTAGCCCTCTTCTCTCTTCATTTCTTTCCCTATACATTTGAGGTCTCGTGGTACATCTCCTGTCTTTATCCTCACATGCCTTGTTCTATTGTCCTTCAGTCCGAAACCCCAACAACCCTGGATCAGTCCAGGTGTCTGATTTTTCTGTGCATATCTGGGTTGCTACATTTTACTGTAGAAATCCACAAAACTCTGCACATTAATGGTGCTACAAATTCATGGTCTCCATCTTCAATCAGGCATTCGTACTGCCTGGCAAACCTAGTTAATGCTCTTGTTTTCCAAAGTGGTCCAAGCCTTCTCACTGTCTGCCATCTCTGACTTCGGCATCTTTTTCTTCCTTCACCTCCCTTATGTTTTCTGTCACAGAGGAAAAAGGAAGCATCAGATGGGGAACTCTCCTCAACTTCCCACTGCTAAGCTGACAAATTGATATGCAGTCACATACATCCTTTTCTTTTTCCTTCAGTCACAGTGCAGTAAATATCCTTCATTTTATTCAAGGCTAGTCCCTCTGGTGGTGTTGTGTGTGCTTCCCCTTTTGACATTGGAGGGACTGCGCTCCATCTATTTCCCCTTTCTTCTGTGCCTTCAACATTTACCTCTCTACTGTTTTTTACTATCAGCATTTAAACACATCCAAGTCTCCAGCTACTATTCTTTCTTCCCCCTCTGGCTGGAAGGAACTTTTTACAAGTTTTGAGTTCTGAGTTATTTAGTTCTTTCACTTGTCAGGACTTGTATGCTTGTCTATAATAATTTCTCTAGTGTTTTAGACAGACTTAAGTGCTACAAACTTGCTCACCTGGAAAATTATTATGACTCTTAGAACTCATATATTATACAGGTTCTTATTGTTGAATGTTGTTTTCTTCTTTAAACTTTTAAATTATGAAATACAGAAAAAGCACAAAACATAAATGTATAGTTTAATGAATAATTGTAAGACAAACACTCATTGACCCACCCTGCTGATCAAGGAAATACACCCAACCCATGGGTCCCTTCTGTATCCTTACCTTCTCACCCCTCTGTAGGTGACCACCTTCCTGAATTTTATGGTAATAATTTCCAAGCTTTTCTTTATGAGTTTAACTCTTTGCCTGTCAAGGCCTGCTCTTCTCTCTTCTCCACCCTGCTCTGTATACTAGGAAGCTAACTTGTATGAACTATATCAACAGACTTCTTTTCCTTTCTGGCTTTCAGTTTCATTTAGTCAATGGGGAGATCAGAGGGAGAAGAATGAGACAGGATATTTCCCTCCTCTGGCTGCTGTGCTACGGCGTCTCTCCAAGGGCTAACTAGGCTGGTTTTATTCATCGGGGTTAGCCAGAGAAATAGAAAAAATAGGATATGTGAGTGTGTGTGTGTGTGTGTGTGTGTGTGTGTGTGTGTATACATATAAAAAACACTGTTTTTCATATATATATATATATATTTATACGAGAGAGATTTATTTTAAGGAATTGGATCATGTAATTGTGGATGCTTGGTAAATCCAAAATCTGCAAGTTAGGCTAGCAGGCTGGAGACCTGAGGAAGAGTACAGATCAAGTCTCAAGGCAGTCTGCCAGCAGACTTCCTTCTTAATTGGGGAAGTCAGTCTTTGTTCTATTAAGGCCTTCAGCCCATTGGATGAGGCCCACCAATATTATGGAGGGTAATCTGTTTCACTTGAAACCCACTGATTTAAGTGTTAATTTCATATTTAGAAAAAAAAATCTTATCAAATCCAGAAAGAGTTTGACCAAATATCTGGGCACCGTGGCCCAACCAAGTTGACAAATAAAATTACCCATCACACCAACCAAAGGCCACAGTTCCTGTGAGGCTTACCTCTTCATGCAACTCTCTCCTTCTGGGTTCCCTCTGCTTACCCCTTCCTGCCTAGGGATCGTTATGGCTCCTGCTGTTATGAGCCCTAACACTGCACTGTTTCCTATAGCTTCTCTTAAAACCTTCCCACACCTTTTATTAAACAATCCTCAATTACCTGGCTTGAGTATACCAAAACACTACCCACGTATGCAATCTTAGAGAATGTAGTTGCCTGCTTTTGAACTTAATATAAGTGGAGTCATGGTGTATGTATTCTGTTGTGTCATGCTTCCCTTGTCAGTGTTATTTACAGAAGTTTCATCCATGCTGTTATATGTAACAACAGGTCATTCATTTTCATTGCTGTATATAATTCTGGTACATGAAGGTACCATGGCTCATATGTCGATTCTAGTATTGATGAATATGTGTGTTGATTACAGTTTCTGGCTATCATAAATAATACTTATGAACATTTTTGTACATGCACCTATGTACACTATTTTTTATACAGCATATACATAGGACTGAGATTACTATATTATAAAATATGCATACATTTAATTTTAGGAGATAATGCCAGACAATTTTCCAAAGTGGTAGCTCCAATTTACACTATACTACATAAGTGAGTCTGTTACTCTATTTATTCACCAAAGTAACCATCTTGTTATTTTCAGACCTTTGAATTTTTGCCAGTTCTAGTGGGAAGTCATTGTGATTTTAACTGGCATTTCCCTGACAAATAATAAGGTTGATTTTATTGGCCATTTGGATTTATTCTTTTGAGATATCTGTTGAAGTCTTTTGTCCATTTTTACATTGGGTAGTCTTTTCCCCTTGATATGAATTTCTGTATTCTAGATTATAGTCCTTTGTTGGCTATATCTGTTGTAAAT
Source organism: Lagenorhynchus albirostris (assembly GCF_949774975.1). Lineage (NCBI taxonomy): Eukaryota > Metazoa > Chordata > Mammalia > Artiodactyla > Delphinidae > Lagenorhynchus > Lagenorhynchus albirostris. The sequence goes on along the minus strand of NC_083097.1, from coordinate 76,954,042 downwards.
GTGTCTTCTCATTCTTGTATCTTCTCACTTTCTTCATTTTTCTGAAGTTCTTCAATTTAACGAAGTCAATTTTATCAGTATTTCCTTTTTAGTTAGGACTTTCTCTGTCTTGTTTAAGAAACTTCTCCCTAACCTGAGATCATAATTTTCTTTTCTGTATTATTTCAGAAGTTTTATATTTCACCTTTCACAGGTAGGTCTTTAATCTACCTTGGAAATGACTTTTGTATATGATGCAAAGTGGATGTACAATTTTCTTTTCCTCCATATGAATATCCAATTGTTCAAACATCATGTATTGAAAGAGTATCCTTTCCCTATTGCTCTGTAGTGCCACATATTTCCTATGTTGAGTCTATAAATGCATGGGTCTGTGCTTTACATTGGTCTTTTGGCTATCCTGCCAATACCATGCTGCCTTGATTATCATAGTGTTAGGACAGCTCTTACATCCAATTCTAATTTTTCAAGTGTCCCTTGCTGTTTTGACCTTTTGCAGTCCTATCTTTAGAATCTTTAGAATCCGATTGTCAAGTTCCATGAAAAAAATCAGTTGAGATTTTAATTGGGATTGCATTAAGTCTGTAAGTCAATTTGGGATTTAGTCTTCCAGTTTATGACAATAGTATATCTATCCATTTATGTAGGTCTTCTTTAACATTTTTCAATTAGTTTTATAATTTTCTCCATGGAGGTATTACATGACTCTTTAAAGTTTATTCCTAGATACTTGATATCTTATACTTCATTATATAGGGAAACTTTTCCCTGTTTCATCTTTTACCTGTTTGTTGTTGGTGTATAAAAATACAGTTGATTTTTTTATATAGATTTTTGCCTTCAGGAACTTTTGCTAACTCCCATTATTAATTCTAATAATTAAACCAAACTTATTCAAAGAGTTGTTTACATATAAGTCTCTCTTGCTCATGTGCTACTCATTTCTCAACTCACTACAGTCTAGTTTTCATCCCCACCATTCCAGTCAAACTGCTTTTTCCAAGGTCACCAATGGCCTCCATATTGCCCAATCCAGAAGCCTCTCCTCAGGTTTCTCAAGACCTTGCAGATGTTTTCCCCATTCTTGAAATGCCATCTTTTTTCCTTTGTTACAAAGCACTCTCCTTGTTTTTTCCTACTTCTCTGTGGTCACTCTCAGGGTTACCTTGTTCTGCCAATCTTTTACATACTGGCATTTCTTAGGGTTCTGTCCTAGCCTTTCTTTCTTCTCATGCTATACACTTTTCCTCCTGGAGCCCTTTCATCTGTTCTCATGGCTTCGACTATTGTCTATACATTGATGATTCTCAAATTTCAAACTCTCAAACCCCAGTTTTCTCTCCTGAGCATCAGAACTGTATATACAATTGGCAAGCCATCTTCACTTGGTAGTTCCTCAGGAAACTTACTCATAAAAGAAAAGTTTGATAACTTTAACCACTTAAAAATAAATTTATGTAAACTCAGCATGTATAAAGCATAATTTACCTAAGACAAATAGAAAATAAAGAGAAAATAGAAACATAAGAAATTGGAAAAAGGAATAAAATCATTTTCAGATGTTATGATTGTATGCCTGGACGTCCCAAGAGAATCAATAGGAAAATCATTAAAACAATAAGAAAATCAAGTAAGTTGGTTGGGAACAAATGAATACATATAATCCATATATATATAAACAACATCTAGTTAGAAAATATAAGAAAATATTCCACTTATAATAGCAACAAATAGGCTAAAATGTTTTGGAATGCAATTAACAAGAAATGTATGAGATCCATATGAAGAAAACTAAACATTAGTAGGAAAAACAATAAAAGAACTGAACCAATGGAAAGGCATTCCCTATTCCTCTAGTTACTATTTCTAGGATAACAAAATTATCCTGAAAATAGTGGCTTCAAACAGCCATCTAATGCTCACCACTTCTGTGGAGCAGAGATTCAGACAGGACGCAGTAGGAATGGTTTGTCTCTGCTCCATGATGTCTGGGGCCTCAGGTGGGTAGACTGTAATGGCTTGCAGTAGTGCATCTGCTTTGAGTGGTCCGATGATTTGGGGCTGGAATCATCTGGAGGCATCTTCACTTACATGTCTGGCAGTTGATGCTTGTAGTGACTGGGACTTCAGCTGGGGGACAACAGGATGGCCTACACGTGCCCTTCCCTTGTGGCTTCCTCACAACCTAGAGACCTTACGATAGTTGGATTTCTTGCATGGTGGTTCAGGAATACAGAAGTGAGTATCTCACTGAACAAGGAGGAAACTGCATCACCTTTCATAACCTAGTCTTAGAATCCATACAGTGTCACCTCAGCTGTATTATGTTGCTTACAAATGTGTGACAATTAAAGGGAAGAGGACATAGACCCCCATCTCTTGATGAGAGGAATGCTAAGGCCACATTGTAGCAGGCATGTGGGTTGGGAGATATTGTTAGAGCATCTTTAGAAAATGTAATCTAGCACACACCACACACGTTCCTGGATAGAACAATTTAACATTATGTGAATGTCAAGTCTTTATCAGTTAATGTGTAAACTTAATGTATAATGTCCCCACCCCACCCCAACTTACATGTAATTTGTGTCCAGTATTTTAGCTTGTGTATTTTAACTGCTAAACTTAGTCCTTGTTATTATTACTTTAAAGGTTAATATTTGTTTAGTTTTATCCATGTGCTAATAGATCTTTTATTAATATTACTTCTCACATCCATCCTTCCTTCAGAATTTTCTTCTTTTAAAATTCTTCAGCTAAGCTGTCATTCAAAAATAAAATGAACAGGCCCTCTCTGTGGTAAATCCTTCTGATTTTTGTCTGAAAAAAAGTTATTTCACTGTTATTGTTGAATGGTAATTTAGCTGACTACAAAATTCCAATATTCATTAATGTTTGTTTCTGATATTATTTTTATTAAAAAATGCTTTTGTGTGAAAACACCCTCAGTTCAAAAACAGTAGGGTCAACATGGCAAGAACAAACCCTCTATTGCCCCATTGTATCATACAAGTAACTTGATGAGTCTTGTTCTTATTAGCAAGGAGCTTGTTATCTCTTTAATATAAAGCAGAAATATTAAGCAAAAAAAGAATAAAGATATACTTAACCTACAGATTTTATATGATATATATTTTTAAATATATATATCAAACAAAATAAATATTGTTTAAAGTTTGGATGATGTACTCAGAGTTTCCGTTTAGATAAGATTGAGAAGGGGAGAAATTGCCCTCTTTTCTAGTTACTGAAAGAAATGTTAGAATTTAAGAATTTATGTAGGGGCTTCCCTGGTGGTGCAGTGGTTGGGAGTCCGCCTGTTGATGCAGGGGACGCGGGTTCGTGCCCCGGTCCGGGAGGATCCCACATGCTGCGGAGCGGCTGGGCCCGTGAGCCGTGGCCGCTGGGCCTGCACGTCCGGAGCCTGTGCTCCACAACGGGAGAGGCCACAGCAGTGAGAGGCCCGCGTACCACAAAAAAAAAAAAAAAAAAAAAAAAGAATTTATGTAAATGATTAAAGGAGTGAGCCAGGGAAGGAAACATCTAATTTACCTTTTGGATGTCAAGCAGAGGATCTGCCTGAGATCTACCTGAGACAGAACTGTTGTGCAGTTCCTCTGGGAAGTAACTGAGTCCTCTCTTGATACCGAAAGACTTCCTAGTCTCAAGGAATCAAATGAATCATCAAAGGATTTGTTACTGGGACTTCCCTGGTGGCGCAGTGGCTAAGAATCCACCTGCCAATGCAGGGGACACAGGTTCGAGCCCTGGTCTGGGAAGATCCCACACGCCGCGGAGCAATGAAGCCTGTGCGCCATAACTACTGAGCCTGCGCTCTAGAGCCCACGAGCCACAACTATTGAAGCCTGCGCGCCTACAGCCCGTGCTCCGCAACAAGAGAAGCCACCGCAATGAGAAACCCACGCACCGCAAGGAACAGTAGCCCCCGCTCGCCGCAACTAGAGAAAGTCCGCGCGCAGCAACAAAGACTCAACGCAGCCAATAAATAAATAAATAAATTTATAAAAATAAAAGAAGGTCTGGGGAATTTTTTTTTTGTTTTTCATTGAGGGTGAGAAGAGGTCAAATTGCTGTGCTTTGGGAATCGGTGACCCCCCCCACCCCAAACACTGTAGGAAACATTTTGTCTTTCATCCCTTTCTCACTGTGTGCCTCCCTTACTTTCCTTACAGAAATACAAAAGTAAGGAGATAGATGACTCCCTCTGGAATATCAAAAAGGAAAATCTGGGAAAGTTTCTGAGTAATAGAAACCTTGGATTATTTATGTTTGAATAGAAACCATGGACAAACACTAGAAATATAGTACCCTTGAGATAGGTTTTGACTAACTCCTGTGTTGTTTGAGATTTCAGTTAATATTCGTGTGCTTCCTGACAGTTATTAGCTATAAAAATCATTTAAAATGAAAAGGCTTCTAGATAAACAAAAATCAAACAAAAAAATGAAAAGCCTACTTACATGACATAAAAAATTGGGTAGCTATTAGAGTATAGTGAAATTCAATCTAGTCTATAGTCATTCGAATAAATGTATAGTGTTAGGCTTAAAGCAGATTCTCCACAAATACTCAGTTAATTTTCTTTTTACAAAACTGTATTAGGGCAATGTAATACTTCATAAACATTATTACCAGCTGATATTTATTGGACTTTTAAAGAAAATTTTAATCACTAGCTCTGTACATAATTATAAAACTGAAAAAGTTGAGAATCAGAAAACTTTTCATTGTGACTAAATCATTAAGTGAAAAAATTACTGTCTCCTATCAACTGTTCCATATTAATCTGTTTCGATTCCCCAAAGCCATTTGCCATTTCCTTAGACTACCAGCTGCTACAGCCATGTATCTGTCACATGTCCCAAGATAGTCTAATACCCAAAACAAATAGATGGAACAGACGATTTAGGCACAAAAACCAAAACCCAAAAGGGGGTCAATCAGAGAGCTATCATTATACATTTTGTAATATGCAAGCATGAAAAATATTGCATTCAAGGGTTTCAAATGAAAAATAAAGAGAAATTTAGAGAATAATGAAAGCTATTTCCGAGATTAAAACCATCAGATCTCGGCCAACTCTTTCTCTTACACTAAAGTAAGTTTTCATGAGACTGTGTATCTCTGTGTGTGTTTCTGTGTGATGTGGTGTGGTGTGGTGTAGCTTGGTGTGGTGTGTGTCTACTGTGTAGGAGACTGTCTTATATCCATGTATTTGTATCTCTGAGTGCATGTCTGTATGTCAGTGTTGGTGTATCTGTTGTGTCTTGGGGCAGGATCCAGGAAGTGGGATTTATAGTGGTATAAAAGAAAGAAAGGAATCCATTTCTACTGGAATCCATCTTCCATTGGATAAGAAAAGAGAGGTATATATTTATTACCAAACCCCCCACCCCAGACATTAGGTGAAATAACTGAATAATTTTATGCCTATAAGTTTTATACTTTTTAATAAAAATTTATTAAAAAGAAATACATGTTCATTATTTTGTTTCAAATAAACACCCATTGATAACCACTATATATATGTCCTTCCAGATTTTTTATGTATATATACATTTTTTCAAGGTGGAATTATCCTAAATAAACCATTTTTTAGCAATATGGCATGAAGTCAATAAATACTTACTCATTCTATCCCCAACACATAGCAAAATGTAGGGTATATGGAAGGCATTCAGAAAATAGCTGTTAAGTAAATGGAGGACTCCTTTGTGATTGTCTTTGCCAATATTTTTTCTTTTGGCACGTATATATTTATTTATGAATTCGATATGAATTGAAGATTTTAGCCCTTTGTTATATATGTTACAAATGCTGTTTTCCCCTATTTTACTTAATTTTAATTTTCTTTTTCCAAAAAGTAGAAAATAACGTTCAGTTGAATTTAATTGAATAAAAAAGTCATCTGATTTAATACAACTGGTGCTTTATTGAGACTTTTAAGTAAATAAATAAATGCAATATACAGGAGCAAAATGCTGAATGCTCCCTAACAGAAATTCTGTTGTTTATATAAGTAAAGATATGGGAATGATTTATAGATATTAGCATAGAATATGCCTGAAAGCAGTAAATGTTTGCGTCAGACAGACTTGGTCCTTATCTCATTTCTGCCTCTCAGCAGCTGTGTGGTAGGGGAAAATCACTTAAGGCCGCTGAGCATCTGTAAATTGGGAATATTCAGGCCTCCCTCCCTGAGTTAGTAGCATTCCTCCCTTGATGGGTATTTCCAAAATGGATACTTATTCTTAAATATGAGAGTAAACTAGATCTACAGCCCAAATTGGATTCAGGTTCTCTGCCAAAAATTTATATGTGCAGTAAAAAAGTAAAACTTTACACTTATTGGAGAGAAGTTTTTTGTTTTTTTTTTCCTCTACCAACTCTGTTGATTAAAAGCAAACACTTTGTGTTCGTAAGTTTTCCCTTGAGAGAATCCTGGTACCATGAAATTGGAACTACTAGTACAGTTTTAAATGGAACAAGCTACTGAACAATTCTTTAAGAATTTAAATTACTCCATTAACTTTAGTCCAGTGAAAGTAACATCATGAAGTGCTTTAGTTCACTGTTTTCTTCTAGAACATTACTGAATTAGAAATCTAACTTGACTACTGCTGTGTTTTGCCATCAATACGTAAAACATAGGAAGTCTGTCAAGCTTTCTAATGTGACCACTGTACAAAGTCTAAATCTCATGGCAATTTTACAAAGTGGTGTTTACTCAGCCTACAAATATTTACTTTAACCCTGAGCTTCCTTACATGGATCTTCTACTAACACTTTTGTCTAAGCACAAAATCTTTTACTATTTTTGTGAAATCAATTTCAGATCTTTTTGGGAGGGATAAAGGGGATCCAGTTTACAGATATTAATTTTCTTGGTAGTTGGTCTAATACTATTGTCTTCCTAAACAGAGGAGGCCTCCCACTTGTCTGGCCCAGGTCAGAGTATCACAAATTTTGATGATGTTTTAGTTAAATTATTATTAAAAATAAGCAGGTAACAAATATTTTTATTCAAAAATATGTTTTTGAACAATTATTAGTTTATTCTCCCATTACCTAATATATGCAAGCCCTTCTGAGGCATCAGCCACATGTGGAAGCTATGTAAACTCTTTCAAGCTAATAGGGTCTTATTTACAATAAGACAACGATGAACTGCCCCACTGGTCACCTGTCTGATAAGGTGTGAGAGTGACCCTGACTCAAAAGAATTAATGCAGTAATCACAAGTTTCTGCTTTATGTCATGAGAACAAGTGATCTTAGAATTTTAAAATTGTAGAACTGCAGGGTTATAAAGGACTTCAGAAATCATAACTCACATTTTACTGATAAAGAACTTGGGGAACAGTGAGTGACTGGCTAAAGGTCTCAGAAGAATCTGGTTCAATATATTCAACAGTGTGAAACATTTACAAGTTCCTTGCTAATTAAATGTTTTAAAAATCTTTATGATCTTTGCTATCCTTGGCTGTTTGAACATTAGGGAATATCAGTAAACTACCAAAAAATGCTTTAAAAAAATTTCTGTGGTGTGGATTCTTCAAGTTACATAAGTAACTGGAATGAGGAAAAAGAAAAAAAATTTAACAATCGATGAAATACGACATGAATCCATACATGGTGTAATAACATGGCGTAGAATTATACACATATAGACACAGAAATGAGTGCATGTAAACCTGGTGAGATCTGAATAAAGTCAGTGGATTATACTGACTCCACTTTACTGGTTTTCATATTGTACTATAGCTATGTAAGACGTAGTCATTAGGGGAAACTGGGTGAAGGGCAAATGGAACCTTTCTACTATTTTTGCAAATTCCTGTGAATCTATGATTACTCCAAGATAAAGCGTTTAAAAAATATGAACAGCTACTATAGAACTCCTTTTTTTTGGTCATAATTAAATATAAACTGTAGATGGTTAAAATTTAATATAAAAATAATTACAACATGTGATCCTGATTATTTCTCACCCATAGGCCATTTCTTGTGTCTCCTTAACTGTGAATATACCCAGAAATTATCTCCTCTTGACACACTCCATTAGAAAATTGACTAATATTCATGGTTTCAGGGAACAGCTTTATGATAAAGGCCCCCAAGTCTGTCTGTCTGGCCCAGATGTCCCATTTAAACTCCAACTCTTTACCAGGTTGTTCTCCTTAGAGCCTAGCATGGTGTCTGAATCTAAGTAGCCTCTCAAGACAGATGAATAAATAAATAAATGACTTTCCAAATATCTATAGGATATTTGCACTTGGAAGTCCCACTGCCACCTAAATTTGAAATGTAACAAAACAAATATTTTCTTCCTACCACTCTTACTCACCTAATCATGCTCATTGTGCCATGGCTCTATTGCTTCCATTCTATTATTCTCCCATCTAACCAAGCTTTAAAAATTTAAGCTGCTTTTGACTCTTCCTTCTCCTTTATTTACCATATTATATCTAAGCAGGTACTTCTTACATTCATTTTCCTCTCAAATATGCCTTATATTTGTCTATTCACCTCTTTTTCATCCCTATGTTTACCACTCTAGCCTCATTTTATTATACAATGTTCCTAATTTTTCTCCCGGGTTCTAATCTTGACTCACTTTCAATCTATCTCACATGCTAATAGCTGGTAAATTTTTCTAAAATAATATTTTTGGTCACTACACTGACTAAGATCATGATGATCGATTCACTTTGTTATAAAGCAGAAACTAACACACCACTGTAAAGCAATTATACTCTAATAAAGATGTTTAAAAACAATTTAGTGATAAAAGACTCTGGCTTCTGTGTTGCTTGCTCTGGTGGAAGCCACCTGTCACATTGTGAGCTACCCTATGGAGAGGCCCACATGGCAAGGAACTGAGGGCCACCTTTGACCAACAGAGAGCAAAGAACTGAGGATCTCAATCCAACAGCCCATCAGGAACTGAAGTCTGCTACAAGAAGTGAGCTTGGAAGGAGATCCTTTCTCAATCAAGCTTTGAGCTGAAGCAGCCTAAGCTCACATCTTTATGTAATCTCATGAGGGACTGTGAGCCAGGGGACCCAGAGATGCCACCCCTAGATTCCTCACCCATAGACACTGTGATACTAAATGTTGTTGTTTAAAGCCGCAAAGTTTGGGCGTAACTTGTTACACAGTAGTAGATCACTATACACATAGCCGAAAAGGGGGGAATTTTTTTGGCTCACTTAACTGAAAAGTCCGGGAGTAGAGTTTGTTTCAGGTCGGGCTGGATCCAAATGCTCAAAGGTCAACAGGAGATAGGGATTGACATATATACACTAATATGTATAAAAGAGATAACTAATAAGAGCCTGCTGTGTAGCACAGGGAACTCTACTTCACTTTGCTGTACAGTAGAAACTAACACAACGTTGTAAAACAACTATACTCCAATTAAAAGAAAAGATCATAATCATTGCTACCATTTATTGAGGGCTCACTATGTACCAGGCGCTGTGTTATGGCACCTATATTATCTCCTTCGCTCTTCACCACAACCCTGTGAGGTAGGCATTACTTATTTTCATTTTGTAGATGAAGAAACTGAGAGTTCAAGAGATTAACAATGTCACATTTTTTAAGTAGCAGAGCTAGGATGTGAACTCTGGGTAGCCTGGTTCCAATCACTCTGAAAACACCATTCTCCTAAACATAAATCCATCTTGGCCATTCATTGAAACATGGCCAGCAGAACCTCAGCCCGCAAAAATAAGTGCTCAATAAATAGTTATTGTAACCACTTCGTTACAGGAGGTGAACTTAGTAGGGTGCAAGCTGAAAGCAACTGTCTTTTTGTCCACGGTCCTTCAAACTTGCCCTGTCAACTTGTACCAGCTCACTGTGCTCCACCTCCACCCCCTTGAATTCTCAGGTAGATTTTTAGTTTTGTGTTTGCTCTCAGGTAGTAATAGTCTCTTTTTAGTAATTAGAGTCCGGTCCAGGGTAAGAATCCAAACTCTAATCTCATTCCATTTAAAACTTCTTCCCTTTCGTACCTGTTGTGTGCCAGGCTTGGAAATCGACAGTGGAGAAAGGAGGCAGCTGTGGTAAGCTGCGCTTCCTCTTCTCAGTACCCCTTTTCTCTCATCGGTTGCTGGTTTTGGCCCTTTCAAAAATGCAAGAGGGAAGGAGAAAAGATAAGATGGGGAAAAGCTCTTATTTAACTGTATGGTTTTGACTAGCATTGGTGCCCTCAGGAGTGGGAAATAGAATAGTCAAAGGTGATTCTGTGTCTCATGGAAGCCTGCTGGGACCCTCCCGCTGCATTTCCCGGTAGTTAACAATCCTGAGCAGCCCTTGGACTTCCAGTAGTCCTCCTCTCACACTGCCCCTTCAGGTGGGGTCTATTTTATGAGGCTATCAGGCTGTTTCCCTTCACAGGTGCCTGTATCAAGTCCACAGCTTGCTCGCAAATTAGCCTTCTTTCCCTTCATTCTTGAACGTAACATGCTCATCTCATTCCAGTCCCACTGTTTTGCTTATTTTCCTCTCCCACCTTTCTTCCCCGCTGCCAGTCTTAAAGTAGCTCCCACCCAATGTCAATATACACCTTTTTCCTTGAAGCTTTTCTTGATTTACCTGCTCCTACAATGATTTTCCTAGTCAGAAGTTCTGAGTAGTCTAGTCTGTACCCCCCAAAAGTCAGTTTTACCTAAGATGAAGCAATAAAAATGATTAATTTTATTAAATATTTACCCTTGAGTATACATCATTTTAATATTTTGTGTGATTTAATAGGAAGTATGCATAAAGCTTTTCTGTGCATACTGAAATGTATGATTGCCCCAAGGAAAAGCAATAGTATACTTGCTGGAGTCGTGAGCTAAAGTTGCTGCTTTCTCACAGAAGATCATTTTCACTTGAAAGAATGACTGACAGAAAAACTATGGTTATATAGAGTTGAGTGTTTGGCAAGATATTTTCTCAAAAATGAAAGAAGCCTGTCATTTCGAGAAAAACAACTGACAGTGTTTGTTGCCAATGATAAGCTTGAGCTTTAAAGGAAAAATTATAATTTGGGAGGAACTTGCATCCGGCATCATGAGTTTGACAACTTGTGGTGGTTTTGTAGCTATGTCTCCACATTCTTTGATCCAGCTCCCCTCAAGAGGTGGAGCTTAGCTTCCCTCCCGTTGAGTTTGGCCTGGACCATTTCTAGTGAACAGAACATGGCTGAAATGATGAGCTATCATATTGACACTAGTTTATGAAATGACTGTGACTTCTGTCTTGGGTTGGCTCTCTTATTCTCTCTCTCTCCCTGTGTGTGTGTGTGTGTGTGTGTGTGTGTGTGTGTGTGTGTGTCTTTTATCCCTGGGAAAGGGAAGCCAGCTGCCCTGTCATAAGGAGACTCAAGCAGACCATGGAAAGGCCCACATGGCAAGGAACTGAGGCTTGCAAGTAACCATGTGAATGAACTTGGAAGTAGATCTTCTGAAGCCTGCCAAGCAGCATGTTGAATGAGTTTGTAAGTAGATTGTCTCTCAGTTGCACTTTCAAATGACTGCAGCCCAGCCAACAGCTTGACTGCAACCTCTTGAAAGACTTGGAGGCAAACCACCCAGCTATGCCACTCCTAGATTCCTGACCCACTGAAACTGTGAAATAATAAAAGTTTGTTGTTTTAAGTTGCTAACTTGGGATAATTTGCTATGCAATAGTAGATAACTAATACAACAAGCCCCCCAAACTTAAAGGCTTTTCTGGTAAGAATGGTGGTGATATTAACAAAGTTTTTTTTTCTTTTTTTAGTGGGAGGCAGGGAGGTTGTTGTATAATGAAACTAATGCAACGTATCAATGGAAGATTTGCATAACTCAGAGAACCAATATTACTAAAATGATCAATACATGATGTTACAAAGTCATGCATTAGTAAATGATTGATTCAAAGTGCAAGACAGACCAATAAATTTTAATGTAACAAGAGTATATGGTTTCTACATTGAAACTCACCTTTAGGAAATTATCACTTGCTGAATGCTGGTATAAGACTAAAGAAGAATATCCACAGTTATCAGGAAAGACTATTAAAATACTCCCTCCACAACTACATGTCTGGGTAAGGCTGGGTTTTCTTCATGTATGTCAACCAAAACAATGTACTGCAACAGGTTAAATTCAGAAGCAGATATGAGAAATCAGATGTCTTCTATGAAACTAGACATTAGGGAGATTTGCAAACATTGAAAACAATACCACTCATGTCACTACATTTTTCTTTTTGGGAAATAGTTATTTTTCATAGAATATGTTATTATTGTTATTTTAAGATGAATTGTATTAGTTATATGTTGCTGTGTAACAAATTGCCCCCAAATTTAGCAGCTTAAAACAATAAATATTATCTCAGCATATCTTGGGTCAGGAATCCAGGTGTGGCTTAGTTGGGTACCTCTGGCTTAGGGTCTCTCACAAAGCTATAATCAGGATGTCAGCAGGGCTGCAGTAATCTTAAGGCTTGACTGGGAGGGGGATCTTCTCAGCTCGCCTATGTAGCTATTGACAGAACCCAGTTCCTCACTGCTGTTGGCCAAAGATATCAATTCCTTGCCACATGGATCTCTTCATAGGACAACTTACAACATGGCAGCTGGCTTCCCTCAGAGAGATTGAGAGAAAGAGAGAGAGAGAGAGAGAACAAGCAAGGCAGAAGCCACAGTCCTTTTGTAACCTAATCCTGGAAGTGACATCCCATCATTTCAGCTGAACTCTGTGTTTTGAAAGGAGTCAATAAATCCAGGCTGCAAAGCAAAGGGAGGGGATTTCACAAGGGCATGACTTTTCACAAGGGCATGACTATCAGGAGGTAGGGATCATTGTGGGCCATCTTAGAGGCTGCCTACCATATGAATTAATAAATATTTTATAAACGTATCAGTATTAATTTCTAGTAAAGTATTATCAGTAGGTACAACTCACATAAACAAAAGCTATCTGGGGTCTTCAATAATTTGTAAGAGTGTAAACAGGTTTTTAATAATTTGTTAGAGTGTAAACAGGTGTGTGTTACTACTGTTCTAGTAGTACAAACATTGGCTTCCCACGTGGTAAAGATTCAGGGCATTATTCAGGAGTTGATGATACATGTCTTATTTTTATTATTATGCATAGCTATAAACTCTTTTCCCCCAAACAATAGTATTTATAATAGCATTACAAGATACACAAATGCATATTGAAATATAGTAGCCTTTGTCACATGTATCTACACACTGGGTGTGATAAGACTAAAAAGTACTCAATATACTGTATATTAATCACATATCTGTGAATACTTCATTTTTGAAAATTTAATAATATTTATTCAATATGCTAAGTGCTTAGATTTGTCAGCATTCAATAATTGGTGATTTTATTATTATTTTGTTCAGTAGGTATTTTGAAAACTCTGAACAGAGAATAGTATCAGAGTTAGGGATTTGTGAAGTTTCTACCAAGAAATAGTAATTTAAGCCAATGTTCAGATGTGATTGCCATGGAAAAGAGTTTAATGAAAAAAGGATAAAGTAGGAGACTTTGGAGTATGGAGAAAAAGGGAGAGGAAGAAGGGAGAGAAGACACAGAGAATATCCAGGTAAATAAAATAGGAAATTACCTCATGAAGGAAAAAGGCTATCTTAGGAATTATGGGCGATCAACAGCATCAGCTAGTATAAAGCTTGAAAAGGGTGAAGACTGAGAAAAGGCTTAGAGGTGGTGAGGAGACTTTATAAAGAAAATCCCCCACAGGGCCAGAATGCAAAGGATTAATCTAAAGAGGAAGTAAGAAAGCTGAGAAAGTAAAGGGAAGAGAAAACTTTGGCTAGTAACAAAAGAAAGTTGCAAGATCTAAGGAACAGGGAGATCTAAATATCTGTCTTCTTCCTGTTTTCTACTTTAAGCATTGAAGAATTTTAGCAAGAGCCTGCTTTCTGTATACAAACCAAGAATGGCCGGTTTCGAAATGTATTCGTTTTTATATTTTTAAAACCGTATGGTTTAATGAACTAAACTTTAGAGATTTTGCTTTGACTGAGAATTGTTTTTTTTTTTTCTTGCCAATATTTTATAGGTACGTCCTTATTTTCCCTGCACTGTGCCCTAATTTTTGGTTTTCATTCTGGAGAAATTACAGCTACAAAAACATGTAGTCATTATCTGTGATAATGTATCAGAGTTGCTAAGGTCAGACACTCAAAATTTTGAAGACCTCTATTTCAGCTCCCTCACTTTACTGATTAATAAGTTTGAGCTGAGGGATTAAGTGACTGGTAGTTCCTACAGGTAGTCAGATCAAGCCTGACACTAATATCCCAGGGTCTCTTGACTTCTAATCCTGGGGTCCCTTATTCACATCACATCATACTACATTATTTTTTTAATGACTTTTCCAAAATTATTACTGGTGTAATTTAACAAAAACTTGATACTTTAGGTTAGGGAGTGGATTGAGGGTGAAGAAACCTCTGAAAAATAAAGGTTATTGGGTTGACAAAAATTAGTGTTAAGTCTTGGATTTAAATCTTTGTGCTGATACTATTCTGGGGCTTTCTCCCTAAAACTATCATCCATTTTCTTCAAAATGATGTATGGCAGGACCCCTATCACTAGAGCCCGCGTTTTCATCGCAAATGAATCAACCGCAGTCAGCACCATTTGCTCTTCTCCACAGGCAGTTCCAAACCCCTGGGGCCTAACTGTCTCTGATTTTAGGCAGAAGTGCAGTTCTCTGGGTTGGCATTTCAGTCTCCAAGGGCATGCAAAGTTCGGGGAGGGGTGAAGTGGAGGAGAAGCCAAGACAACCGATCGGTGCCTGCGCCATAACCGGCCCTGGGGGTACGTTTGGACAGGCGCAGAGTACGGCAACACCGAGGCCAGCGATTCACGAACCTCCGGGGTCCGGCGCCTGAAATCTATCCCTGGCTTCCTCACCCTATGCCCGGCTTTGCTACGCCCTGTGTGTGACGCGTTGACGTCACAGGGCACGTGCCGCGGGGCCTATGAGAACAGGCCCAAAGTTCTCCGTCACAGATAAGTGGTAGTAGTCAGGGGTGAGTGTGCCCATTTGCAGATGGGTGAGAGAGGCTGCGGTGGAGGCGAAGGCTGAAACCCCGAGGCCAGCGAGGGCCCCGGGGAGATGCAGCAGTAGTGGCTGAACGCCAGTGTGAGTTGGTGGCCTTCGCCTGCCAACCTGCCCACTTGCCCGTGCTTGAGGTGCACTGGGAGCACAGCAGCCTCATCGGAACCTGCACTTCCCGGAGAGCTGGCCAAGGTGAGGACAGCCCTCAGTGCAGTGAGCACCAGGCCGCTGCTGGGGCCAGCCTAGCTGAGAGCAGCCCTGTTGATTGGGAAAAAAACGAGATTTTTCTTCTTTTTTATACTGGGGAAGGATGAAAATTGAATCAAGAGATTTTGAGCTACGGAGAAGTTATGCTATTAGGCTGAAGGTAAACTGTGTAGAATAAAGGTGCTGAGTTTTATTTTATTTTATTAATTTATTTTTAAATTTTATTTATTTGTTTTTTGGCTGCGTTGTGTCTTCGTTGCTGCGCACGGGCTGTCTCTAGTTGTGCCAGCGGGGGCAACTCTTCGTTGCAGTGAACGGGCTTGTTATTGCCGTGGCTTCTCTTGTTGCAGAGCATGGGCTCTAGGCACGCGGGCTCAGTAGTTGTGGCTCGCGGGCTCTAGAGTGCAGGCTAAGTAGTTGTGGCACACGGGCTTAGTTGCTCAGCAGCATGTGGGATCTTCCCGAACCAGGGCAAACCCGTGTCCCCTGCCTTGCCAGGTGGATTCTTTTTTGCATTCTCTCATTTGCTTTATTTACTTATTAACATATTTATTGGAGTATAATTGCTTTACAATGGTGTGTTAGTTGCTGCTGTATAACAAAGTGAATCAGCTATACATATACATATATCCCCATATCTCCTCCCTCTTGAGTCTCCCTCCTACCCTCCCTATCCCACCCCTCTAGGTGGACACAAAGCACCGAGCTGATCTCCCTGTGCTATGTGGCTGCTTCCCACTACCTATCTATTCTACATTTGGTAGCGTATATATATCCATGCCACTCTCCCACTTCGTCCCAGTTTACGCTTCCCCCTCCCTGTGTCCTCAAGTCCATTCCCTACGTCTGCATCTTTATTCTTGTCCCACCCCTAGGTTCTTCAGAAGCATTTTTTTTTTTAGATTCCATATATATGTGTTAGCATACGGTATTTGTTTTTCTCTTTCTGACTTGCTTCACTCTGTATAACAGTCTGTAAGTCCATCTACCTCACTTTAAAAACTCAAGTTCATTTCTTTTTATGGCTGAATAATATTCCATTGTATATATGTGCCACATCTTCTTTAGCCATTCATCTGTTGATGGACACTTAGGTTGCTTCCTTGTCCTGCCTATTGTAAATAGAGCTGCAGTGAACATTGTGGTACATGACTCTTTTTGAATTATGGTTTTCTTAGGGTATATGCCCAGTAATGGGATTGCTGGGTCCTACAATAGTTCTATTTTTAGTTTTATAAGGAACCTCCATACTGTTCTCCATAGTGGCTGTATCAGTTTACATCCCCACCAACAGTGCAAGAGGGTTCCCTTTTCTCCACACCCTCTCCAGCATTTATTGTTTGTAGTTCTTTTTTCTTCTCTTGTATGAATACTTTCTTGACTAGCAGCCATATGTAACTCTTTACTGCCTCCCCGATCAGTTTTAGAAATGTTGATTTTTAAAAATTTTTTTTATTTTTTTATACAGCAGGTTCTTATTAGTCATCAATTTTATACACATCAGTGTATACATGTCAATCCCAATCACCCAATTCATCACACCACCATCCCCACCCCCCACCCCCCCGCAGTTTTCCCCCCTTGGTGTACATACGTTTAATCTCTACATCTGTGTCTCAGTTTCTGCTCTGCAAACCGGTTCATCTGTACCATTTTTCTAGGTTCCACATATATATGTTAATATACGATGTTTTTCCCTTTCTAACTTACTTCATTCTGTATCACAGTCTCTAGATCCATCGACGTCTCAACAAATGACCCAATTTCGTTCCTTTTTATGTCTGAGTAGTATTCCATTGTATATATGTACCACACCTTCTTTATCCATTCGTCTGTGGATGGGCATTTAGGTTGCTTCCATGACCTGGCTATTGTAAATAGTGCTGCAATGAACATTGGGGTGCATGGGTTTTTTTTTTCTGATATGTTTATTGCAGTATAATTGCTTTACAATGGTGTGTTAGTTTCTGCTTTATAAAAAAGTGAATCAGTTATACATATACATATGTTCCCATATCTCTTCTCTCTTGCATCTCCCTCCCTCCCACCCTCCCTATCGCACCCCTCTAGGTGGTCACAAAGCACCGAGTTGATCTGCCTGTGCTATAAGGTTGCTTCCCACTAGCTGTCTATTTTACGTTTGGTAGCGTATATATGTCCATGCCACTCTCTCACTTTGTCACAGCTTACCTTTCCCCCTCCCCATATCCTCAAGTCCATTCTCTAGTAGGTCTGTGTCTTTATTCCCGTCTTACCCCTAGGTTCCTCATGACATTTTTTTTCTTAGATTCCATATATATGTGTTAGCATACGGTATTTGTCTTTCTCTTTCTGACTTACTTCACTCTGTATGACAGACTCTAGGTCCATCCACCTCACTACAAATAACTCAATTTCGTTTCTTTTTATGGCTGAGTAATATTCCATTGTATATATGTGCCACATCTTCTTTATCCATTCATCCAACGATGGACACTTAGGTTGTTTCCATCTCCTGGCTATTGTAAATAGAGCTGCAATGAACATTTTGGTACATGACTCTTTTTGAATTATGGTTTTCTCAGGGTATATGCCCAGTAGTGGGATTGCTGGGTCATATGGTAGTTCTATTTGTAGTTTTTTAAGGAAACTCCATACTGTTCTCCATAGTGGCTGTACCAATTCACATTCCCACTAGCAGTGCAAGAGTGTTCCCTTTTCTCCACACCCTCTCCAGCATTTATTTTTTCTAGATTTTTTGATGATGGCCATTCTGACCGGTGTGAGATGATATCTCATTGTAGTTTTGATTTGCATTTCTCTAATGATTAAAGATGTTGAGCATTCTTTCATGTGTTTGTTGGCAGTCTGTATATCTTCTTTGGAGAAATGTCTGTTTAGGTCTTCTGCCCATTTTTGGATTGGGTTGTTTGTTTTTTTGATATTGAGCTGCATGAGCTGCTTGTAAATTTTGGAGATTAATCCTTTGTCAGTTGCTTCATTTGCAAATATTTTCTCCCATTCTGAGGGTTGTCTTTTGGTCTTGTTTATGGTTTCCTTTTCTGTGCAAAAGCTTTGAAATTTCATTAGGTCCCATTTGTTTATTTTTGTTTTTATTTCCATTTCTCTAGGAGGTGGGTCAAAAAGGATCTTACTGTGATTTATGTCATAGAGTGTTCTGCCTATGTTTTCCTCTAAGAGTTTGATAGTTTCTGGCCTCATATTTAGGTCTTTAATCCATTTTGAGCTTATTTTTGTGTATGGTGTTAGAGAGTGTTCTAATCTCATACTTTTACATGTACCTGTCCAGTTTTCCCAGCACCACTTATTGAAGAGGCTATCCTTTCTCCACTGTACTTTCCTGCCTCCTTTATCAAAGATAAGGTGACCATATGTGTGTGGGTTTATCTCTGGGCTCTCTGTCCTGTTCCATTGATCTATCTTTCTGTTTTTGTGCCAGTACCATACTGTCTTGATTACTGTAGATTTGTAGTATAGTCCGAAGTCAGGGAGCCTGATTCCTCCAGCTCTGTTTTTTGTTCTCAATATTGCTTTAGCTATTCGGGGTCTTTTGTGTTTCCATACAAATTGTGTAATTTTTTGTTCTAGTTCTGTGAAAAATGCCAGTGGTACTTTGATAGGGATTGCATTGAATCTGTAGATTGCTTTGGGTAGTAGAGTCATTTTCACAATGTTGATTCTTCCAATCCAAGAACATGGTATATCTCTCCATCTATTTGTATCATCTTTAATTTCTTTCATCAGTGTCTTGTAATATTCTGCATACAGGTCTTTTGTCTCCTTAGGTAGGTTTATTCCTAGGTATTTTATTTTTTGGTTGCAATGGTAAATGGGAGTGTTTTCTTGATTTCACTTTCAGATTTTTCATCATTAGTGTATAGGAATGCCAGAGATTTCTGTGCATTAATTTTGTATCCTGCTGCTTTACCAAATTCATTGATTAGCTCTAGTAGTTTTCTGTTGGCATCTTTAGGATTCTCTATGTATAGTATCATGTCATCTGCAAACAGTGACAGTTTTACTTCTTCTTTTCCGATTTGGATTCCTTTTATTTCCTTTTCTTCTCTGATTGCTGTAGCTAAAACTTCCAAAACTATGTTGAATAAAAGTGGTGAGAGTGGGCAACCTTGTCTTGTTCCTGATCTTAGTGGAAATGCTTTCAGTTTTTCACCATTGAGGATGATATTGGCTGTGGGTTTGTCATATATGGCTTTTATTATGTTGAGGAAATTTACCTCTGTGCCTACTTTCTGCAGGGTTTTTGCTATAAATGGGTGTTGAATTTTGTCAAAAGCTTTCTCTACATCTATTGAGATGACCATATGGTTTTTCTCCTTCAATTTGTTAATATGGTATATCACATTGATTGATTTGCGTATATTGAAGAATCCTTGCATTCCTGGAATAAACCCCATTTGATCATGGCGTATGATCCTCTTTATGTGCTGTTGGATTGTGTTTGCTAGTGTTTTGTTGAGGATTTTTGCATCTATGTTCATCAGTGATATCGGCCTGTAGTTTTCTTTCTTTGTGACATCCATGTCTGGTTTTGGTATCAGGGTGATGGTGGCCTCCTAGAATGAGTTTGGGAGTGTTCCTCCCTCTGCTATATTTTGGAAGAGTTTGAGAAGGATAGGTGTTATCTCTTCTCTAAATGTTTGAAAGAATTCGCCTGTGAAGCCATCTGGTCCTGGGCTTTTGTTTGTTGGAAGATTTTTAATCACAGTTTCAATTTCAGTGCTTGTGATTGGTCTGTTCATATTTTCTATTTCTTCCTGATTCAGTCTTGGCAGGTTGTGCATTTCTAAGAATTTGTCCATTTTTTCCAGGTTGTCCACTTTATTGGCATAGAGTTGCTTATAGTAATCTCTCATGATCTTTTTTATTTCTGCAGTGTCAGTTGTTACTTCTCCTTTTTCATTTCTAATTCTATTGATTTGAGTCTTCTCCCTTTTTTTCTCGATGAGTCTGGCTAATGGTTAATCAACTTTGTTTATCTTCTCAAAGAACCAGCTTTTAGTTTTATTGATCTTTGCTATCGTTTCCTTCATTTCTTTTTCATTTATTTCTGATCTGATCTTTATGATTTCTTTCCTTCTGCTAACTTTGGGGTTTTTTTGTTCTTCTTTCTCTAATTGCTTTAGGTGCAAGTTTAGATTGTTTATTCGAGATGTTTCCTGTTTCTTAAGGTAGGATTGTTTTGCTATACACTTCCCTCTTAGAACTTCTTTTGATGCATCCCATAGGTTTTGGGTCGTCGTGTCTCCATTGTCATTTGTTTCTAGGTATTTTTTGATTTCCTCTTTGATTTCTTCAGTGATCCCTTGGTTATTTAGTAACGTAGTGTTTAGCCTCCATGTGTTTGTGTTTTTTACGTTTTTTTCCCTGTAATTGATTTCTAATCTCATAGTGTTGTGGTCAGAAAAGATGCTTGATATGATTTCAATTTTTTAAATTTACTGAGGCTTGATTTGTGACCCAAGATGCAGTCTATCCTGGAGAATGTTCCGTGTGCACTTGAGAAGAAAGTGTAATCTGCTGTTTTTGGATGGAATGTTCTATAAATATCAATTAAATCTATACGCTCTATTGTGGCATTTAAAGCTTGTGTTTCATTATTAATTTTCTGTTTGGATGATCTGTCCATTGGTGTAAGTGAGGTGTTAACGTCCCCCACTATTATTGTGTTACTGTCGATTTCCTCTTTTTTAGCTGTTAGCAGTTGCCTTATGTATTGAGGTGCTCCTATGTATGGTGCATATATGTTTATAATTGTTATATCTTCTTCTCGGGTTGATCCCTTGATCATTATGTAGTGTCCTTCCTTGTCTCTTGTAGCATTCTTTATCTGAAAGTCTATTTTATCTGATATGAGTATTGCTACTCCAGCTTTTTTTTGATTATCATTTGCATGGAATATCTTTTTCCATCCCTTCACTTTCAGTCTGTATGTGTCCCTTGGTCTGAAGTGGGTATGGGTCTTGTCTTTGTATCCATTCAGCAAGCCTGTGTCTTTTGGTTGGAGCATTTAATCCATTCATGTTCAAGGTAATTATCGATATATATGTTCCTATTACCATTTTCTTAATTGTTTTGGGTTTGTTTTTGTATGACCTTTTGTTCTCTTGTATTTCCCACTTAGAGAAGTTCCTTTAGCATTTGTTGTAGAGCTGGTTTGGTGGTGCTGAATTCTCTTAGCTTTTGCTTGTCTGTAAAGCTTTTGATTTCTCCATGGAATCTGAATGAGATCCTTGCCGGGTGGAGAAATCTTGGTTGTACGTTCTTCCCTTTCATCACTTTAAGTATATCATGGCACTCTGTTTGGCTTGTAGCGTTTCTGCTGAGAAATCAGCTGTTAACCTTATGAGAGTTCCCTTGTATGTTATTTGTCATTTTTCCCTTGCTGCTTTCAATAATTTTTCTTTGTCTTTAATTTTTGCCAGCTTGATTACTATGTGTCTCGGCATGTTTCTCCTTGGGTTTATCCTGTATGGGACTCTCTGCGCTTTCTGGACTTGGGTGGCTATTTCCTTTCCCATATTAGGGAAGTTTTCAACTATAATCTCCTCAAATATTTTCTCGGGTCCTTTCTCTCTCTCTTCTCCTTCTGGGACCCCTATAATGCGAATGTTGTTGCATTTAATGTTGTCCCAGAGGTCTTTTAGGCTGTCTTCATTTCTTTTCATTCTTTTTTCTTTATTCTGTTCCACAGCAGTGAATTCCACCATTCTGTCTTCCAGGTCACCTATCTGTTCTTCTGCCTCAGTTATTCTGCTATTGATTCCTTCTAGTGTAGTTTTCATTTCAGTTATTGTATTGTTCATCTCTGTTTGTTTGTTCTTTAATTCCTCTAGGTCTTTGTTAAACATTTCTTGCATCTTCTCGATCTTTGCCTCCATTCATTTTCCGAGGTCCTGGATCATCTTCACTATCATTTTTCTGAATTCTTTTTCTAGAAGGTTGCCTATCTCCACTTCATTTAGTTGTTTTTCTGGGGTTTTATCTTATTTCTTCATCTGGTACATAGCCCTCTGCCTTTTCATCTTGACTATCTTTCTGTGAATGTGGGTTTTTTTCCACAGGCTGCAGGATTGTAGTTCTTGCTTCTGCTGTCTGCCCTCTGGTGGATGAGGCTATCTAAGAGGCTTGTGCAAGTTTTCTGATGGGAGGGACTGGTGGTGGGTAGAGCTGGCTGTTGCTCTGGTGGCCAGGGCTCAGTAAAACTTTAATGTACTTGACTGCTGATGGGTGCGGCTGGGTTCCCTCCCTGTTGGTTGTTTGGCCTGAGGCAACCCAACACTGGAGCCTACCCGCGCTCTTTGATGGGGCTAATGGCAGACTCTGGAGGGCTCACACCAAGGAGTACTTCCCAGAACTTCTGCTGCCAGTGTTCTTGTCGTCAGGGTGAGACAGAGCCATCCTCCACCTCTGCAGTAGACCTTCCTACACTAGCAGGTAATTCTGGTTCAGTTTCCTGTGGGGTCACTGCTCCTTCCCCTGGGTTCCGACGCGCAGACTACTTTGTGTGTGCCCTCCAAGAGTGGAGTCTCTGTTTCCACCAGTCCTGTCAAAGTCCTGCAATCAAATCCTGCTAGCCTTCAAGGTCTGATTCTCTAGGAATTCCTCCTCCTGTTGCTGGATCCCCAGGTTCGGTAGCCTGACGTGGGGCTCAGAACCTTTGCTCCAGTGGGTGGGCTTCTGTGGTATAAGTGTTCTCCAGTTTGTGAGTTACCCGCCCAGCAGTTATGGGATTTGATTTTATTGTGATTGCGCCCCTCCTGCCACCTCACTGTGGCTTCTCCTTTGTCTTTGGGTGTGGGGTATCTTTTTTGGTGAGTTCCAGTGTCTTCCTGTTGATGATTGTTCAGCAGTTAGTTGTGATTCTGTTGTTCTTCCAAGAGGGAGTGAGAGCACGTCCTTCTACCAAAACCACATGGGCAGGCAGATTCTTAACCACTGCGCCACCAGGGAAGTCCCGGTGCTGATTTTTTAAAAACTTAATGATTTTGCCCCAGAGGTTAAGTGATAACGATTGGTAGCAGCACACACCCCTGACTTCTCAGGTGTTTCTCGTTGTCTCAAATGTTCTTCCTTGACATTCCAACTGAAAGTTGTGGCCCAGTTGTCTCTATATGTTGCTCAGTTTAATTTCCATTATGGCATTTATTACTACACGGGATGACCTCATTTATTTGCTGTCTGTTCTCCTACTGTAATGCAAGCTCCACGAGAATGACAATACCATCTGTTTTATTTATCACTGTCCCCAGTTTCTTGCACAGTGTCTGACGTGTTTCTCAAATAAAATCTTTTCAGACTTTGGCCACCCAAAGTTGGCACCCTTTCTCTTGCTTGCATAGAGCACTTTGTGTTACTGCTTTTATAATATTTTATTGTAATTTTCTTTGAAAGTGTTTGTTTTATATTGCCTGGTCCTTTATTTCGATCAAGGACTTTTTCTGTTCGTTTTTGTGTCCAGGTCCCTGGTATACAGTGGACACTCAGATTTTGATTGAGAAGGTGAAAGCCTTCCATAATAGAATTTCTGATCATCTGAACCTTTTTCTAAATTTCTTAGACCATTTTAGAGTATTTCACCTGTTGTTATTCTCTCATTTTTCTTTCTGCTCTTGAAAGTCACTCACTCCATCTAAGAGAGGCCATATGCTGGTAAGGAGAATTCAAAATTTTTAAAGGGAATCTAGACAAGAGTCCTTGCTCTGCCACTTCCTGGTTTGGGGATACTTTCTAAATTCCTCAGAGCCTGGTTCATCATTTGTAGAGAGATAGTAATACTCATGTACGGTCCACAAAACCATCCAGTTTTCTTAACATAAATAGAATCTGAAAAAATAATCTGGCTTTACTACATCCGTTAAAAGAAAAACAAAGCTTGATTTCCCAATCTTCTAATTGCCTAGATAACGCATATTAGACATGTTTAGTTTTGGGCTTTATCGACTTGTTTGTGTGAAAATTGAATACTAACTACAGATTAGGCATAGGCAATGTAAATCGTTGGTCAAGAGGACTTCATTTTAAAATAAAGGGCATTGTTATTATAATTGTATAATTTGTCACACTTTTAACTTGTAAGAATATTTTTGTACAAATACCTTAGAAATACTTAAGAGGATTGGTTGGTACTGGCTGAATATAAATGTAGTCTCATGGTAAGTTTACATAAATGTGCACGTGGTGAATTATATCTTGTCTGGGCTCAGCTTTAAAGACGTGTCATCAACTTGCTGTCAAAGTGTTGGGTGAAAGAAAGAGTGGACTGCATCCTTCAGTGTTTTCATTTTTTGCTCCTTTGAGTGAACATAACAATTTTCTTTTTTATAATTATATAGAATTATTTGGAATTCACTGGTTTTCTTTTTCATTATGTTTGAATATTATTGGTTTGACCAGGGAGAGCTGCTTAAGTATCTAGGAAGTTAAGCTATACACTCTATGTCTATAAGGGAAAGGACCGAAGTACAAAATCCATATTTTTAGTCACTCCTGGCAGAGGTTACAGCATAAAGTAGATAAGTCTGAGACTCTAACCAAAGGCCATAAAAATATGTGGACTATGGATACTTAAATGTGTTTAATATTGCTTTTCTTGAAAGGCTTCACTTATAGATTGCCTGTTTCCAAAGTGGAGATGTCTATCAGAAGATATGTAGCTGCTCAAAAACTCTTATTTCTGGTTATGACTACAGATTTGATGAGGGAGATGTAAGAAAAGAAAGATTTTCATCTAAAACATAGATTTGTAACATAAACTTTTCTAAGGCTAAAATAAGATCTTTTCAATCAGAAGAATGTTTTATATCAATATATAGTTTTTTACACATTATGTAGAATATAGTTGTGAAACACTCACCTCAAAATCTGAGCAAGTTACTAATGAAAGAAATGGCTTTTCTAGGTCCATAGAAAATAGCAAATAGTTTGATTCTGTTCCACTGGATATAAGTTCCAGTAGAGCAAGGGTTTTTGTCTATTTTATTCAGTACCCTATTCCCAGTGCTGAACAGTGATGACACATAGTAGGTGCTCAGTAAATATCAAATAAATGAAAAAAGTCCCTTTACCATTATTACTGGAATAGATTTTAATGACAATTTTTTACCAAAGTTTTTACAGCAATTTGTTCATCAGGTTATTTCCTTTCATTGTTTTTATTAAATATTGAGAAGATATATTTATATATTGTTGTAAGGGATAAAGATTATAGTCCTTCGATACCCATACACATGATTAAGTTTTAGAAAAATTACACTACCATTACCTTCAAAATCCTTATGTGGCCTTGTCCAACCCCACCTCTTCATTCTTCTCTCAGAAGTAGGAACCACTATCCTGAATTTTATGTTTGTGGTTCCCTTGGTTTTTTTCTCTATTTTGCCACATATATGTGTACTCCTAATATATTGCTTAGTTTTGAGTGTTTTTGAACTTCATATAAATGAAATCATGCTCTGCTTTTTTTTCTGTATCTTGCTTTTTCTCATTCAAAATTATTATATTACTGAGATTTATTCACGATGTTGCATGTAGCTATAATTCGTTCATGTTTACTGCTGTAGAGTAACCATTATGGGTATACTATAACTGATTTATTAATTCTGTAGTTGAAGAATGGATGTTTGGGTTGCTTACAATTTCTTGATATTACGATTAGTGCAGCAGTGAACATTCACATGGCCTGAGTCTTCCATTGTAAAGCAGGCCTTTGTAGTTCCTTCCAGCTGCCTTCTGTGTCCTCCTAATAGGACCCCATTAACCTTCAAAAAGCTTTCTTCCTTTCTGGCCTGAAATCTCCCTGCTTCATCTTGTATTTCTGCTGCTGCAGACTGATGTCAACTATTTCTTCAAGAAGTCCTGGCTCATGGTAGGGGAGAATTATATTAAAGCCCAAAGGGACTTCCCTGGTGGTGCAGTAGTTAAGAATCCAAATGCCAATGCAGGGGACATGGGTTTGAGCCCTGGTCCGGGAAGATCCCATATGCCGTGGAGCAACTAAGCCCGTGTGCCACAACTACTGAGCCTGTGCTCTAGAGCCTACAACTAATGAAGCCCATGTGCCTAGAGCCCATGCTCCACAACAAGAGAAGCCATCGCAATGAGAAGCCTGCACACCACAACGAAGAGTAGCCCCTGCTCACCGCAACTAGAGAAAGCCTGCATGCAGCAACAAAGACCCAACACAGCCATAAATAAATTAATTAATTAATTAATTTTAAAAAAAGAGCCCCAGAATCTGGGTGCTAGGGGTGCTCATTTCTACTGAGTTGGCAATGTTTCTAGTTATTTCATTCTGTACAGCAAAAAAAAATGTATTTTTGAAAATCGTGAGTTTATGATGATATAGTCAATTCTGTTTAACATTACAGTGTTTTACTCTGTTCTTTGATTTTATAATTAGGTGTTTTTTTCTCTTATCCTGAAATTCTTGATGCCTAACATTATTAACCCCAAAATGTGTTTACACTGCATTATGAGGAAAATAATTCCAAATAACAAAACCAATATCAATACTTCCAAGGAAATGACTGAATGAAATCTAAAATGGCTTTTCTAGTTCTTTTTGTCTTTGGAATGTTCTGAACTGTGTTCTAAAGTCACTCAAAAAACTTCTAATTCGAAAAGATACCTGCACCCCAATGTTCATAGCAGTACTATTTACAGTAGCCAAGACATGGAAACAACATAAATGCCCATCGACAGATGACTAGATTAGGAAGACGTGCTATATACATACAATAGAATATTACTCAGCCATATGAACGAACGAGTATTGAGTTCCCTGTGCCATACAGTAGGTCCTTATGAGTTATCTATTTTATATATAGTAGTGTGTATTACAGGTATATTCTTTTGATATCTACTGCATCATATATTTTCATTTACTCATGTTTTTATCAGTACTAAATCCATGAACTTGCTACACTTTTATTTTCTATCCTCAAATATATAGAATAATAGGCTGCAATTAATCTACTCAGTATTATCTAGCTAAAAAAGTGTAAAGAAAAATCAAAGACATGTTCTCTATTTGTGTATCTACTTGCTAGTTCTTACTGAGCTCATCTTGAATTAATTGAGTTAATTATTTAGGTTATGTCACTGTCATGGGTAAAATAAATTAAAATGTAGTGCTTTGTGTGTGGGGAAAAAAAGTTTTCTTCCCATAGTGTTTGATAAACATTATGTGTGTGTATGTATATGTAATGTGTCTTGTTTTGCATTTACATATCATTTAATTGATTCCACGATGAATTTGTTAATGATAAAAATTTTCATCCTGCCTAAGACATAAGTAACAAATACGATTATATTCTTCCAGGAAATATTTTTGTAAAATTGTAAAAGCATTATCTACATATTGGGAATATAGCCTTGAGCCAACCAAAGACCCTGAGCTCATGAAGTTTATATTGTGATACAGGAAACAGACAACAACAAATCTGCTTCCCAGCTTCCTACCATCTAATGAACCTCAGCAGTTCCCAAAGTTCAGTAGCAATGCCAATGTTGTTAATTGTGTTCCCTGTGTGGCCTGTCATTTTACTGTAACTATTTGAGGACTTCCATCAGTCTTTTCATCAATTAATATGGTTGGGTACCATACTAATGGTACCCAACTGGAATTGTAGAATATAGTTATTAAATAATTTTTAAGGAGAAGCAAAATGTTATATCTATTTTGAAACATCTTTGAAAATCTGTATTTACAAGATACATAGCAGGTATTTATTTTTCGTGGGATAAAGATGGTTATTTACCTTATAGAAGAATTTATCGAGGGTTAGTTACTTTTAAAGAATAAGTTCCCTTAGTACATTTCAAATGATTCAATTTTCAAACATCCTACATACAAACTGCCTCAGATTCTTATTAGAATTTATTTTGTAAGTATGGAGCACTCAATTATGAGTTGTAAAGAATAACAATTAAAGATAGCCATTGACATTATTTCATCTAACTTTATCTGTAATAGTGTAAGATGTGTAAGGATATAGGTATAAGATATGATTAAATAAAAACCAAAACATTATCAGATATGGTCAAAAATGTTAAGTGTGGCAAGGTGGAATTTTTTTTTTTTTTTTTTTGCGGTACGCGGGCCTCTCACTGTTGTGGCCTCTCCCGCTGCGGAGCACAGGCTCCGGACGCGCAGGCTCAGCGGTCATGGCTCACCGGCCCAGCCGCTCCGTGGCATGTGGGATCTTCCCAGACCAGGGCACGAACCCGTGTCCCCTGCATCGGCAAGCAGACTCTCAACCACTGCGCCACTAGGGAAGCCCAAGGTGGAATTTTTTTACTTATCACCCCCTGCCTTTTTCTACCATTCCGCATCCTGAGAGGGGGTCATTAAGAAAGAAAAGACAAAAAGAATTTTGTTAGAATAATTAACAAAGAGTCAGTTAAGCTTGAAGTGTGGGAAATATTAACATGATATGTTTTTCTTGTAGATTTGTTAGTTTTATAGGATGCCTAGGAGGGTGAGAATGGATGAAAAGAAAACTGAGTGAAACAACTGGGAGCTAGGACATTGAGGGTGGGCAGATGGAAAAAAGAATTAGGGAGTTGATGGGAGTGGAGAACATAGAATAAGACCAGAGAGAGCAGGTCCTAACAGGTGTTACTCTGGTAGACTCTGATAGCCAAGTTATCTTAATAGGACAAATAAAGTTTTCATTTTCTTATAGGCTCCCAGTTTGTGTGTTCATCATTGTCTAATAATTCTTTCTGGCAATAGATTTCACTTTCCAAATGTTAGGGGTATAATTATCTTAAGCATTAGATTTATGATGGAGGAAAGCAGGATCTGTTAAGGTTCAGAGAGGTGGTTGTGCTGTGATGGAGAGTATTCTCAGGCAGATAAGGACTAAGGACAAAGTGAAAGCTGGGGATCTGGCAGGCTTCACAATCTAGAGGAATCCTTTGATGAACATTTCTCTTTCCTGGACAGTTCCCTAAATAGACCTCCAGCAGCCAGTTTTATGCTTGCCGAAGAAATCCATCTAGCTGCAGTTAAATATAAAGGCTTCAAATTAAAATGGGATTTGAGGGCTTCCCTGGTGGTGCAGTGGTTAAGAATCTGCCTACCAATGCAGGGGACACGGGTTCGAGCCCTGACCCAGGAAGATCCCACATGCCGCGGAGCAACTAAGCCCATGCGCCACAACTACTGAGCCTGCACTCTAGAGCCCGCGAGCCACAACTACTGAGCCTGTGTGCCACAACTACTGTAGCCCATGTGCCTAGAGCCCGTGCTCCCCAACAGTAGAAGCCACCGCAATGAGAAGCCCGCGCACTGCACCGAAGTATAGCCCCTGCTTGCTGCAACTAGAGAAAGCCGCACACAGCAACAAAGACCCAATGCAGCCAAAAATAAATAAAATAAATAAATTTATTTTTAAAAAATAATAAATAAATAAATAAAATGGGATTTGAGTTAACCAACTCAGCTCATCCACACTAAAATATAACCAGGTAGTCAATCAAGTCTGCATAATATGCAGTTCTTCCCATGTTTGATAAGAGGAAAATAATGGTCATCTGAGGTGGGAGAGTGCTAGAAGAGACAAAGATGAAGAAGAAAAAAAGGTTAAGATTTTAAAGAAGGCAAACCAAAGACTTCACGATTTTGCCTGGGTCTGACCTAGTGATCCTCATTTGGGTGAAGGAAAAACAACCTGTTCAGAAGTCTTTCTGAGTTAACTGCTGGTGTTTCTTTTCCACGTGACATCAAGTGTGAAGCATTTCTTTTAAAGCGTATGCCAGCTTTTTTCAAAGGGAGCTTTGTTCTCAGGTGATCCAGTAATTGAAGTATCACTGCAGAAATTGGGGCAAAATTTAATTCATATTGCAGAACTCCTTAGTGTGCTTCACTTTCCAATCCCATTTCTCCTCCCCTTGTGCCTCCAAACACACTCTTCCTGCTCACTGCCAGAGTGATTTCAGAGGATTCTGTAACAAGTTCTCAGAGGCCCATTGTGAAGTAACAAAGAATCCCTGCAGTGAGCTGCAGGTTCTGTCCTTGCCTGCGTTCCTAAGTGGAAGGCTGCCATCATCCCTCACTAATGGTAGAGTAGGACAAGCAGTGCCCAGGCCTGTAAGCTTGCCTCGAACTAGGAACCCAAGCAAGAACTCAACGTGCCAGTCAAACCTGTTGGGCGGATATGTGGGCAGATGCTGAAGAACTTCTCTGGAAGAAGTATGCACAGTCTTCCTGTAAAGGGGATATGGGTGTGGAAACTGGGAATTAAATCCCCAAGGTGGACCCAGTGTTCCATGAGCTTTTAAATTATGTTTAGGGGATTTTTAGTTAAGCTTTTTTTTTTAACCCCCTAACTTCTTTTTGTCTTAGTCGAGGGGATCCAGAAAGCAATCATGGTCCTTAAAGATAAGTTTAAAGATGAATTCCCTACCGTCCTAAGATTATCACAGTCTAATCAGGTAATGTGATTTTATAACTTTGAAAGGATTATAAAAAGTATATTGTATTTTTAGTACCAATTATTTAATTTGTGATTTTGAGATCAGTATTTTAAGCTTAGGAAAACATTACTTTCACCTCAGAAAAACACCATTTCAACTCTTACTCATTGCGAGGGGTATATGGAAAACAGAAGGACTGTGGACAAGGAAGTGAGGTAGAAAGATAAATAAAGCTTAAGGACAGTCACTCTACCATTAGATTGGAAATCTAGAACTTTCTCATAGATACAATTGCAATGTAGTTTACTTAAGATTTGCTTAATATAAAGTCAGAAAAATATCTAGATGTACTTTAAAACCTGTGGCAATTAAGTCAGTGAAAAAACATAATTGATATGTTATAACAATGGAAAGATAAATATGGCATGGGTGTGTGTTTTAATATGGAAAGAAAATAGTGATATCAATTTAAACAAAGTACATATGCATATGTTTTAAACATCTGTTGCAAAAAGGTTTTAGATATAATATTGGGAGTGGAAGGAGATAGGTAGAGAATCATAAAGACATTTAGTTAGGAAAAAGTAACATCTTGTTTAGGGGACACAGGTAACCTGATTTACTCAAAAGTACACAACTCGTTTTTTTAAAATATTTATTTGGCTAAACCGGGTCTTAGTTGGGGCATGTGGGATCTTTGTTGTGGCATGCAGGATCTTCGTTGTGGCATGCGAGATCTTCATTGTGGCACGTGGGATCTTTAGTTGCAGCATGCAAACTCTTAGTTGTGGCATGTGGGGTCTAGTTTCCTGACCAGGGATCGAACCCGGGCCCCCTTGCATTGGAAGCACAGAGTCTTAGCCACTGGACCACCATGGAAGTCCTAAAAGTACGCAATTCTTAATGGGAAAGTGCTGTTTTAGTCATTTTGGCCACGGTTGGAATAGAATATGTTGTAAAGTTATATGGTACAGTAACAACTTACTTATCCAGAAATCAGACTTTTGGCAATGTCAACATGAGGAACATAGCTAAAACCTGGAAGTAAACAAAAAAGCTCTGTGAGTAACATAGTAATCACAAAGTCTGTATATTTTATTCCAAAGGAGAGGTATTAGAGCTACCTTTAACCATTCATCCAGATAACCAGGCATTAGACACTTAATAAATACTTTGCCTGGAACTGGGAAGAAGGAATACAGAGATTAAACAAGGCAGGGTTCCTTCAGTCAGTGAGCTTAATCTCATGGAGACACAGTCATAAACAAGTAATTGCCATGGAATATGGTAAGAGGCATATACAATTTAGAGGAAGGAATGACTCTACATAGGGTAGTCAGAGAAGACTTCATGGAGGAAAGATGCTTAGACTGGGTCTCAGAGGATGAATAGGGAAAAATATTCCAAAGGAAGCAGTGTCATGCCAAAAAAGTATGAAACATCATAGCACGTTTCCAGAATGTTAAGTAAATTTGAATAAATGGCGTCAGTCTTGGGTCTAGACTTTAGGAATGGGCGATACTGAAATGTAAGTATCTGGATGCACAGTGGTAAGGTGGCATCTAGATGGTGGCTGGCTAAGTAGGAGAGGATAAGCCTTAAAAGCTCTAGAGGGCAAAATGGATTTTGTCATTCCATATCTTAACCTTGGTGTCTAGTTGCTTCCTCTTTTTGTATCCCCCTAGTCTTGGTATAAATTCTTTTGAAACATGAGAGATTTTTCTTGGCTATGCTCTGGGGTATTAAGGAAAGAGATGCTTGGTCTAGGATGTAAAATGGTTAAGGCCAGCACAGTAGTGTCAGTAATTATTGAGAAAACCTCAAGGTAAAGCCAAGGAAGCCTAGGCCTGGAAAGCCCTGTTGTCCTTCCAAGTTGTGATTCTCCCACCATTGCCAACATTAGAGAAACTGGGTTTTATTTAATCGAAGTTGCAACTTTCTTTACAACTTCCTTCATCTCTTCCTACCCTCTGCATAGCCTCGTTATCACTAGAGCCATAAGTATGCTTTATGTGAAATAGATTGATATTCTGATCCCCAAAGAAATCTAAGTTCCTATTTCCAAATCCCTGAAGTCGTTCACTTATAAGAACTATACCCCACCCAAGTGAAGAATATAAACATAAAGTTACTTTATTTCTCATTTTCAAAACACTTACATTGTTCTTTTTCCACCATTTACTTTGAAGAAAGTGTTGCTGAGATTGGCAGGAAACCTGAGTAGTTAGGGGATATTATAACACATTGAAGTTATTTGCTCTTCAAAAATAAATTATCCAGAAAACAATGCTAATACTCTGTTCTTAACTAGATTATTTTTAAGGGTCAGATTAGAAATGTTGCAGATTTTATTATTTCTAGTGTGGTCCATAGTTCCCAATTTTGTATACTACAAAATTGAGGATTGTAGACAGAGCATAATAGAATCCATGGAAAATTTTGGCCTTTACATATGTAGATACATTTTTCTGAATTCTCTATGCTTTCTTTTTTTCTTTTTAAACATGTGGGACAAAAACTGCTGGTGTTACCAAACCAGGTTTCTTTGTCCGACATGCAGAAAGGCTAATGCTGAGACGCTGAGGTTTGCAGCAGAGAAAGGGTTTATTCAAGAGGCAGCCAAGTGAGGAAACAGGAGAGCAAATCTCTGATCCACCTCCCCAAAGGCAAGGGGCTTGGATTGTTTGTGCATGAAGAGTATAGCGTAGTCAGAGAGGCCCGTGAAGGTGTTTGGAGGCGGGAAAAAGGTGAGGTAATGTCTGCTCTTTGCAGGCATATCTGAGTTACATGCTTCTTCACAGGATGTATGTTCAGAAAATGTGGGTGTTAGCATGATCTGGGGGTGGAACTTTTGGCCCTCAGATGTCAAAAGGTCACCCATTGCACACTTGAGCAGGCTCAGTTGAATGGTCAAGTGGTCTTGACCAGTTTGAACTGGGCAAGATTAGCTCCATGTTTCTGAAGCAGCCATTACTGTAGCGACCCATATGTCAGAGGTGTTATCTGTAGGGGGTGGTTAAAGGAGTCTTGTGATATACAGTATTTGTCTAAGGTATGTGAAGCTTGGAAGGTACGAAATTTGCAGGAACAATTAAGGCAAGTTTGATCAGTGGAGGCAGATTACAAGCATAGGGATTTTTAACAAGACTCTCCCTTATCTGCTGTTCTGTAAGACAAGCTAAAGAATTGCTGTCAGTCGCCAGTTTCTGTTAACCCTATGGGGAACAGGTTCAGAATGAGCTTTTTAACCTTGTGGGGCACGGTTTCACTAGGGATGCACCAGTGATGTCTGGAAATTACTTGTATTGGCATTGGGGTTTCTAAATATAATGAGAGTAGAACTGTAACTAGAGTGTTCTATAATTCAGTTGTATATTTGTCTTTGGTGAGTTGTTTCTTGTGGGACACTATCATTGTGAAAATTCGCAGAGCACGTTGTGCACTGAAATCTTTCTGGGTAGTTTCTAATTTAATATTTGTTATATTTTTCCAATATATATCTATACTAACTTGTTATATTTTTCTGATATTTTTCATTCATTCACTGAAATGAATATATTTATAGAGCACCCATTATGTACCAGACACTATTCTAGGCCCTGGGGAAAGATCAGTGAGCCAGATGGATATAGAACACTGCTGCCGTAAAACTTATGTCCTAAAAAACCCCAAACTTATATCCTAGTCAAATAGAAAACCAATAAACAAGGAAAATAAACTACAGATTATATTAATGGTAGGTCTTAAGGGGAAGAAAGCACATAGCAGAGAAAGGATATGAAGTAGGGGTAGGGATAAGGAGAACAATTGATGGGAAAGGTAAGACCAAGAGAGTCTTAGTGAGAAGGTGATTCTTGAATTAAGACTTAAAGGAAGTATCCACCTCCTAGAGTAATGAAAATAAAAACAAAAATAAACAAATGGGATCTAATTAACACATTATTGACCCAGGGGATTTTTGCAGAAACTAACGCCTGTGGCCGTAATACGTCTCCCGTCAAAAATGTGTTAAACTTAAAAACTTTTGCACAGCAAAGGAAACCATAAACAAAACAAAACCCTCAGACTGGGAGAAAATATTTGCAAATGAAGCAACCGACAAGGGATTAATCTCCAAAATATACAAATAGCTCATGTAGCTCAATATCAAAAAAACAAATAACCCAATCAAAAAAGGGGGGAAGATCTAAATAGACATTTCTCCAAAGATGACATACAGATGGCCAAGAAGCACATGGAAAGATGTTCAGCATCGCTAATTATTAGAAAAACACAAGTGAAAACTACAATGAGGTATCACCTCATACCAGTCAAAAAAATCTACAAACAACAAATGCTGGAGAGGGTGTGGAGAAAAGGGAACCCTCCTACAGTGTTGGTGGGAATGTAAACTGGTGCAGCCACTATGGAGAACAGTATGGAGGTTCCTTTAAAAACAAAAAATAGAACTACCATATGACCCAGCAATCCCACTCCTGGGCATATACACAGAGAAAATCATAATACAAAAAGATACATGCACCCCAGTGTTCATTGCAGCACTATCTACAATAGCCAGGACATGAAAGCAACCTATGTCCATCAACAGAGGAATGGATAAAGAAGATGTGATACATATATACCACATGGAATATTACTTAGCAATAAAAAAGAACAAAATAATGCCATCTGCAGCAACATGGATGGACGTAGAGATTGTCATACTGAGTGAAGTAAGTCAGACACAGAAAGACAAATATATGATATTGCTTATATGTGGAATCTAAAATAAAGGGGGAGTACAATTGAACTTACTTACAAAAATAGAAGTAGAGTCATGGATATAGAAAACAAACTTATGGTTACCAGGGGATAAGGGAGGGAGGAGGGATAAATTGTGAGATTGGGACTGACATATACACACTACTAAATATAAAATAGATAACTAATAGGAGCCTACTGTATAGCACAGGGAACTCTACTCAATACTTTGTAATGGCCTATATGGAACAAGAATCTAAAAAAAAAAAAAAGAGTGGATATATGTATATGTATAACTGATTCACTTTGTACACCTGAAACTAATACATTATAAATCAACTATATTCCAATAAAAATTTAAAAAAGAAAAAGACTTGAAGGAAGTGAGGGAGCAAACCTTGGCGTCCTTGAGAATCAAATGGCATAGTTAGTTCAAAGTCCCTGAGATGGGAGTATACCTAACAAGTTCAATAAATAATGAAGGAGGAAAAGGGAGAGAAAAAGACTGTGAGGCCAGGGAGGTAAAGAAGAGGCAGCCTTTGTAGGACCTTGTAGACCATTGTATGTACTTTGGCTTTTACACTGAGTGCACCAGGAGGCCACTGAAGTGGTTGAGCAGAAAAGCAAGATCTGATGTGATCTAATTTTTAATTGTGTCTCTTTGGCTGATGTGTTGAGGAACAGAATGAAAGTAGGGAAGGGTGGAAGCAGGGAGGCCATTGATGAGGCTAATTTTCAAGTCTGGAGACGAGATGACAGTGGTATATAAATAAAGTGGACTGAGTGTTGGTACTGGGGCTAGTGAGGAGTGGTCAAATTCTGGGACTATTCAGAGAAAGAACTGAATAAGATTTGCTGACAGGCTGGTTTTATAGATGTACAGTAGTAAAAAGCTGATGTTACTAGAAATTGGAGTTCAGCATTAAAACTGCTGATGATAGAAAAATGGGCATGGCTCTGGAAAAAAGAAAAGTAATGGGGAAAGCAGGATATATATTCAAAGAATGGAGCTCAAATAGAGAATATGGAGCAGGATTCTTGAATAAATCTGATTAAATGATGCTAAGTTTGTTTTGGCAAATGGTCTTTAAGTACCTTTGTTTATCTCTGAGGTGTTGGTGGTGGCTGGGAGTTGGACTTTCTTTTCTGACATTTGCTGATATGCTCAGATTATGAACATATGACAAAAAATATCATCTGAATTTGCACACTTTGCCACTGACTCCAGGATGTTTAGGCCAAGGGTCAAAAAATTAAAAAGGGAAAAAGAAGGAAATAAGGACTTCTTAATTTCAGTTCAACATTTAAATTTACACATATGGTTTGGTAGGAAAATACATAGCATAGAGAGTAGACAAAAAGGAAAAGCTGGTACCTCAGAGGGGAAAAACCTTTTATTTAAAAATTTTCTGTTAGAGCTAATTTAAAAAAATAACTCATTGAAAGTAAGAGTGAATTGGAACCATCCTCATAAACTGGTGACTGTTTATTTAAAAAAGAAGAACGTCTCCTTCTGCATCTTAAGGAATGTGAGTAGCCTTTCCCTGCTGTCACCTTTGTATTCCCAGAGTCACGAAGAACCATTGACCATGCACCCCCAAGCCCAGATTTGGTTTCTAATACACTATTCTTCTTAAAAGCAATAATGGTCTTCTTGGGAACAAATTTATTTCATGTTTTGTGGCAGGGAAAATAAAAGGGTCAGAAACATATTTTGTTGTTAGAAATAATTCTTTCGGTTATCTAGGAAAGTATCAAAAAAGGCAGGCATTTTAAAAGGGAAATGCAGTTGTCATATTGTAACCATTTAAGCATTAAAGGGAAACAAAAATATTAATTAGGAACAAGTTAAGTCTGTTGGAAAAAGCCATAAACTCACGAGGATACTAAAATGAGAAAGATAACACAAAATGCGCTAAAGCATTATTATAATGCACTCGAATTTTTAAAAATATTGTCTATAATAAATGCTGTATTTTGGTGAACACATTATATGAACCTTGCAGGAGAATTTTTATTAATAGATTATTTATTACAAATAGGCTTATTTTTCTACAGAGATAAAAATTTAGAATTTCTGAAAGAGAGGAAAGTTGAATGGATCAATCTAGTATAATGTTTGGGGGAATGCATCAATACTGGTTAATAGAAATACATGTGTAAAGTCAGTGAATCCAGGCCAACACGTACAGATCACTAAGATTTTGTGAAGGAACTCACAAAATCAGAAGAGGGAAACTACAGAATGTTGTTTTGCAACTGAAGAAATGAAGGGTCCCTAAAACACTGAAAGACCACATAGACAAGGTTTCACTAAAGGTGGAACTGCACATATCCAACTCCTGTTTGCCCTGGCAATGTGGTCCTCACCTCTGGTTACAAATTATAATGAGAGAAAACACAGTACTGTCGGCCCTTGGTATCCAGGGATTCAACCAACCTGTGATTGAAAAAAATTCCAGAAAGTTCCAAAAAGCAAAACTTAAGTTTGTTGATTTACATAGCACTTACATTGTATGAGAGTTTATAAGTAATCTAGAGATGATTTAAAGTATAAAGGAGGATATGCATAGGCTATATGCAAATACTATGCCATTTTATATAAAGAACTTAAGCATCCACGGATTTTGGTATCTTCAGGGGTTCTGGAACTAACTAATCCACATGGGATGCCTAGGGACAACTGTAAATTGTAATCAGAGGTAAAACCAAACTTATTCCAGCTGCTCCACCTTGAGGAGGAGTTAGGAGGAAGAGTCAGTGCAGCAAAGCATAACGTCACAAGAGAAATTGAATCTGTATGTGCAGGAACTTTGGATACTGCAGACAATGTGGTTTCTCTTCAAGGTGTGCATGCAACCAGCTTAGATAATATCAAGTGATTGCACCTGTGTGTTCTTTTCACTTGTTCTACCTACCATGTAACTGCTTGTAAGGATTGCTGTGCTCTAAAGTGGCTTGAAATTATAGCAACTGTAGCAGCCCACAACTTAGTCCATCCTCTACTGTTCTACTGACGAGGAGGGTTGAGACCACAGGTGGACTACTGGGACTTTTTTGCTAAAGTTAATAGATTAAGCCACGGTAGGACACCAGGTGTTGCAGAAGTACATCTTCATTGACAGGCTAGAACAGCTTTTGGTTATCTCCACTGACAAATGCTGAAGAGTAAGAGAAGTACTGAACTTTGATGACAAAAACAGCACTAATAAAATTATGACTTCAGGATAAAAGTTGAGGCATTTAAAATAAATATACAGCATGTTAGCTCTTAACCAAATATATGATGCTTATTGTAGACAAAAAAATCCAAAATATGTTTTGCACTTATATATTTGTACTCAATAATTAAATGAGATTCAAAGTTGTTTCTTTGTGTTATTAACCAACTCTTTCCCCCAAGTTATGTACTGAAAAGCCAGAATAGCTCATAAAATTACTTAAATGAATAATGGAAATTATACTTGTCTGTTGCCTGGAATGCAGTCTAACCTGTGGTTCACTTTCTGCTAGAACAGAGAAAGAACTACATGTCCTGTGTTTTAGAAATGCCAGAAATTTTTCCTGTCAGAGTGCTCATAGAAGATTTGAAGTTTTCAGAACTACAAGTTTTGTAAGCTTGTGGATTAGTATGTAGGGTTTTTGTTTCATTTTTCTTTAAACAGTACAATGCAGTGTGTATATATGCTATATTTTAACATTAAAAAATTTAAAGTAAATTGTACATTATGATTATGTATATATGCTATATTTTATATACGAGGCTGTCCACTCTCACCACTTTTATTCAATGTAGTTTTGGAAGTCCTAGCCACAGCTACCAGAGAAGGAAAAAAATCAAAGGAATCCAAATTGGAAAGGAAGAACTAAAACTGTCACTGTTTGCAGATGACATGATACTGTACATAGAAAATCCTAAAGACGCCACCAGAAAACTACTAGAGCTCATCAATGAATTTGGTAAAGTTGCAGGATACAAAAGTAATATTTAAAAATCTGTTGCATTTCTATACACTAACAACAGACTATCAGAAAGAGAAGTTAAGGAAACAATCCCATTTACTATTGCATCAAAAAGAATAAAATACCTAGGAATAAACCTACCTGTGGAGGCAAAAGACCTGTACTTGGAAAACTATAAGACACTAATGAAAGAAATTGAAGACACACAAACAGATGGAGAGATATACCATATTCCTGGATTGGAAGAATTAGTATTGTTAAAATGACCATACCACCCAAGGCAATCTGCAGATTCAGTGCAATGCATATCAAAGTATCAATGGCATTTTTCACAGAACTAGAACAAATAATTTTAAAATTTATATGGGAACACAGAAGACCCCAAATAGCCAAAGCAATCTTGAGAAAGACGAACAGACTGGAGGAATCAGGCTCCTGGACTTCAGATTATACTACAAAGCTATACTAATCAAAACAGTATGGTACTGGCACAAAAACAGACACATTGATCAATGGAATGGAATAGAGAGCCCAGAAATAAACCCACACACTTATGGTTAATTAATCTGTGACAAAGGAGGCAAGAATATACAATGGAGAAAAGACAGTCTCTTCAATAAGCTGTGCTGGGAAAACTGAACAGCTACTTGTAAAAGAATTAAATTAGAATGTTCTCTAGCACCACATACAAAAATAAACTCAGAATGGATTAAAGACCTAAATGTAAGACTGGATACTATAAAATTCCTGGAGGAAAACATAGGCAGAACACTCTTTGACATAAATAGCAGCAATATTTTTTTTTGATCCATCTCCTAAAAAGCAAAAATAAACAAATGGGACCTAATTAAACTTAAAATCTTTTGCACAGCAAAGGAAACCATTGACTAAACAAAAAGACAACCTACTGAATGGGAGAAGATATTTGCAAATGATATGACTGGTAAGGGGTAATGTCCAACATATATAAACAGCTCATACAACTCAACATTTAAAAATCCAACAACCTGCTTAAAAAATTGGCAGAAGAACTGAACAGACATTTTTCTAAAGAGGAAATGCAGATTGCCAACAGGCACATGAAAAGATGCTCAACATTGCTAATCATCAGGGAAATGCAAATCAGAACCACAATGAGATATCATATCACACCTGTCAGAATGGCTATCATCAAAAAGAACACAAATAAATGTTAGTGAGGGTGTGGAGAAAAAGGAACCCTCCTACACTGTGGTTGGGAATGTAAATTGGTGTAGCCACTATGGAAAACAGTATGGAGATTTCTCAAAGAAAACTAAAAATAAAACTATCATATGACCCAGCAATCAGACTCCTGTGTATATATCCAAAAAATCAAAAACACCAATTCAAAAAGATACATGCACCCCAATGTTCATAGCAACATTATTTACAATTTCCAAGATATGGAAGCAACCTAAGTGTCCATCAACAGATAAATGGATAAAGAAGATGTGGTGTATATATACAATGGAATATTAGCCATAAAAAAGAATGAAATTTTGCAATTTGCAGCAAAATGGGTGGACTTGGAGGGCATTAAAATGAAATAAGTCAGACAGAGAAAGACAAATACTGTATGTTATCACTTATATGTGTAATCTAAAAAATACAACAAACTAGTGAATAAAACAAAAAAGAAGCAGACTCACAGATATAGAGAACGACCTAGTGGTTACCAGTGGGGAGAGGGAAGGGGGGTAACATAAGGTTAGGGGATTGGAAAAGGGTTATTATGGGATTATATGAAATCATGTATGTTAAACTTCTGAAAATTGTAAAGCACTGTAGAATTTAAAGAACTTTTCATTCAATTAAAAAAAAACAGATGTCTCAAGTTAATGAATTTAGCACTTTTCTGTGTATGGGAAGAAGCAAGAGTCTGGGATCGTTAAAATCATTCCTTTGATATGCACCTTAACTAATAAAAATTTTTTTAAGTAAATTGTACATTATGTATTATGTATATATGCTATATTTTATCATTTAAAAATTTTAAAGTAAGCTGGGAAACTATTTGTAACAGTTTTGAATAAGAATTATTATTTGAACAATTCAAACACTGAATGATATTTGAATACGAATTGTTTACTTTTGGGACTTCCCTGGTGGTGCAGTGGTTAAGGCTCTGAGCTCCCAGTGCAGGGGGCCAGGGTTTGATCCCTGGTCAGGGAACTAGATCCCACATTCATGCTGCAGCTAAGAGTTCGCATGCCACAACTAAGGAGCCCATGTGCCTCAACTGAGGAGCCAGAGAGCTGCAACTAAGGAGCCTGTGAGCCACAGAGCCCATGTGCCACAACTAAGGAGCCCACCTGCACAACTAAGATCCAGTGCAACCAAATAAATAAATATTTTTTTAAAAGATTGTTTACTTTTGAAAGAGCTCTTTTAAAAAAAATCAATGCAAAAAACATAAATCCAGAGAGAAAAATGAAAAATTTATATCTTTAGGCTACTAACTTAACTCTGGATATTTATCCTAAGGAAAAAATCGTATATTCATATAAATATTTAAATACCTGGGGTGGGGCCAATGAACTGTAAGGAGGGTGGGAGATAATTATTGGACACTTAGTATCAGGCACAGTGTACAGTTATGTGGTACTTGTCTCTGCCTGAAGTAGATTTTAAAAATGCACTGGAAACAAATGGGTGGTTGCTGGTAGGGTGAGGGGGAATGGAGGGAGGGAGCAGTGTGAGTGAAACAGGTGAAGGGGATTAAGAGGTACAAATCTCCAGTTCTATAATAAGTAATGGGAATGCAATATACAGCATAAGGAAGATGATCAATAATATTGTAATAACTTTGTATGGAGACAGATGGTTACTAGACTTGTGATATTCATTTCATACTGTTTGCAAATGTCAAATTATATAGTATACCTGAGACTAACAATACTGTACATCAACTATATTTCAAATAAAAAATTTTTAATAAATAAATACTGCACTGGAGAATCACACATCAGTCACTTTTCAAAGGCTTATTTTCCAGAAAAGAGAACCCGTGCAAAAAACATCCAAAATCAGAATGGCTGTTGCTTTAGCCAAGATCAACCGAGGAACATTAATTTGAGGATTAAACAGCATATCCAGATCCTCCAAATCAGTTGCCAGACTTCTGCAGCCTCAGCTTGCTTGCAGACTTTTAGAGTTAAGGGACGTATCTCATCGTCTGCTCAAGGAAGTTAATGCACCAAAGCAACCCCTATATAACATGCAGGTAAGTAAATATTGCATTTGCACAGGCTATGGATCTTTTTTTAGGAAGTATTTTGAAATTGTAAGATTTGGAAAATGAAAATGTAGCACATTTGGTTGTCCTAGATGTAAAACAAGAATGGTTGGATAAGAGAAATAAATAGATGGGCCTTTTTTCAGTATAGTATATTCTCTTGTTTAAATAAATGTGAAGAAGGAAGTAATGCAGACTTTTTTCTCCCTTGTTATTTGATTGAACTAAATGAAACTATCAATTTCAAATGGTTCAACCTAAATATAAGCATGCAAATTACCACCTATGTCAAATCTGAAAGAAATTCTACAACAAGCCTTAAAAATGATTGTGCTTTGTGTCCTTTTCCCCATAACCTTGTTATGTTTCCAAGATAATCTTTGGCATAACATATTGAGTATATTTAGCTATAAACTCATTTCGATAGACCTGTCAGTGTCCAGGTCTATTTCAAATATGTCTGCTATGTTGTTTTATTGAGGTCCTATTATATTTTGTCAAAGTTTTTCAGGACCAGTTTCTTTTTTTCTGAACTTTATGGCACAGAACTCTGGGTTTTTCAATCTGGGCATTATTCAAAGCATTCCTTTGTTGAAGGGAGAGTTAAGCCAGAAAGGAGATGTATTAGTTCTTGTACTCGAACAAACCAGAGTTGAGAACGTTTCAGGCATAGCTGGATATAGGTACTCAAATGATACCTTCAGGATCCTGTTTCTCTCTTTTACTGATCTCTTGGCTCTGCTATCTCTGTGTTGACTCCATTCATAGACTGACTTTCCCCTCGTGGTCACAAGATGATTTGCAATTGTTCCCAGGCTACATCCTTCCAGGTTCAATTACAGCGGAAAAGAATGAGTCCTTGACCCAGCATTCCTGGCCAAGTCCTGAGGTTCACTCTAAGAGAATGGCTTACCTCTAAACCAGGGAAATGGGGGTGCATTGATTGGCCTAGGACTTGATTACCTGCTTCATTTCTAGAGTAGGGGTTGGAGCCCCATCCAGACAACATGACTTAAGAATGGGGAAAGGATGAGTCCTCAAACAAAAATCTGTGTTGTTTTAAGAATATGAGAAAATAGATGATGGGTCGCTAAAATAAATGAAATATTCAGTATATAGGAATCTGTTTTTAATGAAAGATTTTGACATTTCCAGAAATCATCAGATATTTCAATTATGAGTTGCCTGAGACAACATTTGTAAAAGGCACCTTTATAATACCTGATGTTTGAGAAAGTAAAAAATGGTTTCTGTTTGTTAACCATTGGATTTCTGAGCACTATTAAGGCTTATTCCTGTATCTTTAGATCATCAAAAAGAAACATAGATGAACTGTATTATTTTTAAATTCCCAATGAAATGTCTTTCTGAATCTAATGTTTTGCCTTGCTGTTTCTTTCCTTGCATTGTTAGACCCATAGTTTTCATAGAGAGTTGATGTAAGAAGTGTCCTTTGAAGAATATTTCTGTATTTATTATGAACTTATGTTTAAAGACACTGTCCATTATTGTTATTCAGAGTCTTTCTTTTTTCTCCTCTTTGCTAAGTTGAAACTGTGAAGGAGCTGAGATTTTACACTATTTATGAGCTAACAAGTTAGTTTGCCACAGTTATAGAAATACACAGGCACACACACTGACAGAAGAGACAAGCAAAAGCAGCAGCCAGAGCAGTAGCTTGTGTCAGTTCCCACAGGGCAATGTGGTGACAGCCAGATGTTAACTATGTGTGTAGTAAGTTGCATTGCAGGAGAGGAACCTTGAAATCAGGAGACTCATCTTTTTATAGGGATCCTGGCACATCTGCCCAGCATCCGAGAGAGAAGCTGGGGGGGGGGAGGGAGAGGGGGGGAGAGAGAGAGAGAGAGAGAGAGAGGAGAGAGAGAGAGAAACAAATGTTTCTGGAGGGTAAGGAGGTTTTATCTTTAGTGCCCTGTGACATATCTTGGGAAGTACATCTCTAGATCTCTCCAAAGGAATATACTTTCTCTAGCTTACAAAGCTGTTTGCTATTCATCCATATCAGAAGGCCCAATCTGCACAGCTGGGGGTCCCCAGCCCAGTTGGGAACTGGACTGCACAGCAGGAGGTGAGCGGCGGGTGAGCAAGCGAAGCCTCATCTGTATTTACAGCCGCTCCCCATCGCTCGCATTACCACCTGAGCTCTGCCTCCTGTCAGATCAGTGGCGGCATTAGATTCTCATAGGAGCGTGAACCCTACTGTGGACTGCGCATACGAGGGATTTAAGTT
Organism: Lagenorhynchus albirostris; assembly: GCF_949774975.1. Taxonomy (NCBI): domain Eukaryota; kingdom Metazoa; phylum Chordata; class Mammalia; order Artiodactyla; family Delphinidae; genus Lagenorhynchus; species Lagenorhynchus albirostris. The sequence goes on along the minus strand of NC_083097.1, from coordinate 76,909,077 downwards.
GCGTGCTCCTTATGAGAATCTAATGCCTGATGATCTGAGGTGGAGCTGAGGAGGTGTTGCCAGTGCTGGCAGTGGCTGCAAATAACAGATTATCATTAGCAGAGAGGTTTGACTGCACAGAGACCATAATAAATCAGTTGCTTGTTGACTCATTTCAAAACCCTATCAATGGGGCTTCCCTGGTGGCGCAGTGGTTAAGAATCTGCCTGCCAATGCAGGGGCACAGGTTCGAGCCCTGGTCCAGGAAGATGCCACATGCCGCGGAGCAACTAAGTCCGCGAGCCACAACTACGGAAGCCTGTGCACCTAGAGCCTGTGCTCCACAGCAAGAAAAGCCACCACAGTGAGAAGCCTGCACACTGCAATGAAGAGTAGCCCCTGCTCACCACAACTAGAGAAAGCCCGAGTGCAGCAATGAAGACGCAACGCAGCAAAAAATAAAATAAATAAATTAAACAAACCAAAAACCCTATCAGTGAGTGGCAAGTGAAAACAAGCTCAGGGCTCCCACTGATTCTGCATTGTGGTGAGTTGTATAATTATTTCATTATATATTACAATGTAATAATAATAGAAATAAAGTGCACAATAAATGTAATGCACTTGAATCATCCGGAAACCATCGGCACCCACCCCTGGTCCATGGAAAAACTGACTTCCACGAAACCAGTCCCTGGTGCCAAAAAGGTTGGGGACTGCTGCTGTACAGGAATGAGAGATATCTATGGAGAATTGTCTCACAATACTCATGAAAGTTCAGTGGCAGGAAGATAATCTCCCTTTCCAGTGGAGTCTGTTTCCTTCTATCCAATAATGAGAACTAAAAAACACAATGTGCTTGCCTTTTGCCTTGCCTGACAGTGAGTTTCCACAGGTGAAATTAGAGCTCATTTGTGATAACTTATTCCAGGAAATGAGATGAAGGAACCAGGTTGAGGGACTAAGTGATTTGTCCAGGCTCCATATACTGTCTCTTTTGACATCAATACAGAATCAACACCTATGAAATATCTTCTCCTTTGCTCTTGTTCTAATTGTCTTAGGAGCTAGCTTTAATTTTTTAAATTCTTATCAATAAAATATTTCAAAATATATAAAAAATAGTTTATCAGAAGTCCCACCCAAATTTAAACTGGTAGTAATATTTTGCCATATTGCCTTTAGATATCTGTTTTATAAAAAGAAATATAATTAACCATGCTCCGATCCCTTCCTTTTTTTGTCTACCAAAGGTAATCATTATCCTGAAGTTGATGTAAGCATTTTCATGCATGTTTTATATTTTAACTACATTTGTATACATCTATCATCCTATGCATATTTAAAATTTATATAAATGATATGATACTGTACTTACTCTTCTGAAACTTCCTTTTTCACTCAACATTTTTGATATATATAGCTATGGTTCTATGGTTTATTACTTTAACTTCTTTGTGGTATTCCATTATAAGAAAAAGTAATCCACAGTTTATCTGTTACTGAACAGATGGACAATTTAGTTTCCAAAATTTTTGTATTACAAACAGTGCTTCACTGAACACTCTTGTAAATGACTCCTCGTCCATATGTATGAGACATTTCTCCAGGTATATATCTACAAGGGGGATTGCTGGGTCATGAGGGATACACATCTTCAGTTTGGTTTTTTTTGCGGTACGCGGGCCTCTCACTGTGTGGCCTCTCTTGTTGCAGAGCACAGGCTCCAGACGCGCAGGCTCAGCGGCCATGGCTCACGGGCCTAGCCGCTCCGCAGCATGTGGGATCTTCCCGGTCTGGGGCACGAACCTGTGTCCTCTGCATCGGCAGGCGGACTCTCAACCACTGCGCCATCAGGGAAGCCCCACATCTTCGGTTTTATTAGCTGTTGTCAAAATGCTTTTTGGAATGGGTACATATTCTTGGGAGCCTTTGCGATTTTTGAATTTGAGGATAATTTCAATTCTGGAAAACTCTTAGCCATTATTTCTTCAAGTATTGCCTCTTTCTCATTTTATCTAATCTCATCTGCTGGAATGCCTACTAAACATACTTTGGACCTTCTCATTTTATTCTTTATGTCCATTACCTTCTTCATATTTTCCTTTTCTTTATCTCTTTTTGATACATCCTGAATAACTTCCTCTGATCTGTCTTCCAGTTAACCAACTCTCTCCAGCTGTATCTAATATGCTCTTTTACTTATTAAATGTATTTTAAATTTCAAACATTATATTATCTCTAGAAATTCTATTTGGTGTTTTCCCCCAAATTTCCACTTCTTTCAAAGTGTCCTTTCATAGGTTTATTTCTTTTTAAAAATCTATTTTAAAAATACTTATTTATGGTCTTTTAAAATATTATTCTTTGAGATTTTGGGGGGATGCTAATCTTTCTGACTCTTGTGATCTATATTGTGTCTCCTCATCATTTCTTTGTTTTTGTTTTGTTTTAAAGTTTTTCTCCAATAAGGATTTTTAAAAAATAGAAATCCCTTCTGGCCTTGGTAGTAGAACTGTTCCTCTAGAGGATTTTGCTTGTGCTCTGGAGATATCAGTCCCTGGTGGAGACCAGCTTCCTCACCTTCTTTTTGGACTGGTGGGTGCAGTTTTTCTATTCCCCCTTTCACTGAGATTGCAGCTCTGCAAAGGCCTGATCCTCACCTCATGTGCATCCAAGTATCATCTCCAGGATCTTTATTAAAACTCAAGCCCCCAGCCATTATTTCAGGATCCAGTAGCAACCCCAGTGTTCCTGGGACATAATCTCACACGCTTACTGCTTGGCTTTTAGTTCCCTCTTCTTTCCTGGCATAGGAGGACTTCTTCCTTCCTTCCTCTCCCCTCCCTCCCTCCCTCCCTTCTTTCTTTCCTTCCACTTTTTGTGAACTCAGTCTTGTATTAAATTTTTGGAGTTTGATTTTATATAGAATTTCTAGATTTTTTTATGTGAGAGGTTCCCCACTAGCTCAGTCTGCCACGTTACTGGAACTAGATGTCCTTCAGCTTTACTTCTTAATATCTTTTACAAGTTATAAGATGGTTAAATTTCTTCTTGGAAGTAAATGAGGTGTAATTCTACTTTTTCATTCACTTGGTAAACATTATTTTTATTGAAAACCTGACATATAAAATCAAGAGTTTAGGTACTAGGGATTCATAGATGTCCCATGGACTCTAGGGATGATAGGCAAGTAAGCAATGTCAGTAGAGTGTACTGAGTGCATGATTAAAGTGTGCAAAGTGTACTATGGAAGCATCAACAAGGAGCGTATAATTCCTAAGTGTAATCAATGTAGTGTTTCTAGAAGATGATACTGGATCTGAGACTTGAAGGAAGGGAAATTAGCCCAGTGAAGAAGTAGGAGAATCATTCAAGGAAGCGAACAGTGTATATTAAGAAGCTGAGGCAAGAGAGAGCATGACTTATGTAGGAAATGTAAGTAGTTCCATATGGCTGAAGTGTGATAAGTGGGAACAGTCCCAAGTCAGAGCTTCTGGGGTCCTTGAGGGTTAGGAGTGAGGAAGAAGCTTTTCTTGGGTAATATGTATTAGCTGGTTGGAGATTCAGGATTGCCACTGAAAGGAACCTAAGTTGTAGCAAGGAAGAAAACAAAATAGCTCAAATGTAAGTCTCAGTGAGGAAAGATACAGAAGTATGAATAGTGAAGATAATGGCCTGGAGAATTAAAAGAACAACAGAGTAATATATGAGGTGTGGTGGAGGTCAGTGAATTGGTCTGTGAATGGAATGTATCCATGGTGCCAGAGTGTGCTGAGAGGTAAGTGGCACAGCACAGAGTTCAGCTTACCTGGAGTAGATTCCAGCATGAATTACTTCAAGAATTGTCAAGCTGGGGCTTCCCTGGTGGTGCAGTGGTTGAGAATCCGCCTGCCAATGCAGGGGACACCGGTTCAATCCCTGGTCCGGGAAGATCCCACATGCCGCAGAGCAACTAAGCCCGTGTGCCACAACTACTGAGCCTGCGTGCCACAATTACTGAAGCCTGCGTGCCTAGAGTCCGTGCTCTTCAACGAGAGAAGCTACCGCGATGAGAAGCCTGCGCACCGCAAAGAAGAGTAGCCCCCGCTCACTGCAACTAGAGAAAGCCTGCGCACAGCAACAAAGACCCAGCACAGCCAAAAATAAATAAATAAAATTTAAAAATTAAAAAAGAATTGTCAGGCTGCCTGTGTCAAGATGGAACTTTGTGGCGTGTAGAAATACAAGGAGTGAAATATGGAATTACTATGCCAGGGGATATGCTTTGTGGCTGCATGGAGGGCATCACTTTAGAAAGGTAAGCGGCCTAGTTAACCTATCAGAAGCAAAGTTTTAAAGATCCTCTTCATGTGCTCTGTCTCATCACTGATCTGAGGATGATGAATGATGGAAAGATGCATTTCTACCTTAAACGGTTCTACCAGAACTCTGCTGGCTATCATGTAGCTTGGAATGCCAGTCAGGCAGATTACTTCCCTCAAGAACTCGAAATAGAGGAGCATTGTCATTACTGCCTGTAACTAGGTAGTGTTTCAGCTTTTTGGTGTGGTCTGAGATGTAGCATATGGTGATGGTCTCGTCAAGATAATTAGAGTATAGACGCTGTCACAGGAGCTCTCTTGACAATCTATCCAGGCCTTTTGGTTGCATGCTCAGCTGTAGAGCATGTACTGTGTATCTTAGCATATTTAATGATATTGTGCCAAATATGAACTACCCAAAGACCCAACCAATATAAGTGACCTGAAGAGATTCCAGTGGCTTGTGACATGAGCACAGAGAGTTGGGGTCAGGGCTGTCCAACTGGCCGTCTTGTTAAAAGAGGCTTTCTTTGCACCTGGCTATATGGGTGCTGAGTCAGGTTGCTCCTCAAACCTTTCCCCATTCTGCTGGGCTGAGATTATAGTAGTATACCTGCCTCTTCTACAAGGGGCCTTAGAAATGGAAAACTGAGAAGTTCCTGGTGATTTTTAAGATCCCCAGCAGCAGTACTTACAGAATGCTGCATCTGCTTAGCCTTGTAAGCTGCCTGGCTGAGCGAAGCTTGCAGCCTAGGCTTCAGTGACCTAGATAATTGCTTTGAATGCTGACTTCAGCCAAGACACGTCAGCTCCCAGACATAGTCGTTGACTTTGGCAGCCCAACGCAGGGCCACAGGACCAGGAGCTCTTTCTGTGATAGAATCTTCCTTATAGTGGCATTAGAGATGTCTATTTCTACTTTGTACAGACCCTGTGGAGTGGCATAGGCAAGAGATGGGCAAAGTAAAGAAAACTCTTAGCCTCAACAGTGCGTGTGCCGTAAGTGGATCCCAGTGAACTTGTGCTCCCTTTTTCAGGATGAAGGTCAGAGGCTTATCTAAGTAAAGTTTCTTCCTCACCCCCACCCTCCAAGGTAGACTCCAGTTTGGGGTTTAAACTGGAAACCTCACAAATATCAGGAACTTCTGTAGCTCCTTGATGGGCTTGCCATGAGGCTATCTTGGGTGGTATAATTCAAGACCTGGGAACAAAGGACAATTCCTAGAAAGTAGAAGTCTTGGAATCTTGAAGACGTACTTTTGCAGGTTGGCCAAGAGGTTGGGACATTTGAGCTTTTATAGGACCACTTGATTAAGAGCTCATTCAACAGCACTGCTCCACAGGATGTTAATACTGGGGTAAATAAAGTCAGATAGCTTTCTTTTCTGTGGACTGCTAGGAGTATTTCCTGTCTTCACAAGTATTGTGGGTTGCTAAGCAAAGACATGATCATGTAGCTCTCCCAAACCAAAGGAAACACTATTTTCTGAACCTATAAAAGCAGTCAGTGCTTCTTCCAACACTTATTTGTGAATCACTGTTAGAGTTTTTTCCCCTATTAACTCCCTTGATATCTCTCATCAAGATGGTTTTGGACAACATAAATTAAGTTGGACCTGGTAATTCTCCAACCTGCAGGTTATCTGTAAGTGGGTCTCTATTTTCTAAACAGCTTATAGTTTTCTTTTTTGTGATTTATCTCATTATTAGTGAAAATAAGATGAATATAGATATTTCTTTTATGAGACAAGGCAGTCAGAATTTTGTGGGAGAAGTGGAACATGAGATAATGTGGGAGAAATTTAGTTAAAGATTGAAATATCCATGTATCTTATATGTTAATATTTCCAAATTCAAAAAAGAAATATATGGGTATAATGATATCAAGATACTTTTAACTTAAAATGCAAATAAAATTCATGTAATTATGAGGTTAAGATAAAAATTTTTGAAATAGACCAAGACAATCTAGACAAAGCCTTCCATTTTCCAAATTTCTCCTGTTTATCTCAGTTTTACCATACACTGTTCCTGCTCATAGCAAACCAAAATGAAACAGTGTGGTTTATAATGTGAAAAACATGTATTGCAAGTGAGTCATAAAATGGAAAAATGGCTACTTAGCCAGTAGCCACATAAATTTTGGAGGAAATATATTTTCTACAGGGCTGATTTATTACAGGAATAGCAAGTATTTATTAAAAGCATTAAAATGGTGAAAAAGTGACCCTTAGGCAACATACAGGTTCATCGCTGAGAAGCATAACATATATAAAATACATATTTATTTTGAAACTCATCAATTTTAATTACTTTTAGGTGAAGGACAAAAATCTGAAAAAGAAAGATGCAGTGAAACAGAAACAGAGTAATTTTCCCTGCATGCAGACTTTCATTTTTTATTGTTTATGGCCTACCAATTATTGACTATGGACCTTCCACTTAAACATTCATATATTCACAAACTCATGAATCTTTTACTCTACTAGGAGGCATTCTGTTGGAGTATATCTGATTTCCTTCCTGACCTCTGCTCCCTATTTATATGTTTGTCTCCTTATAGCCCAATAGTGGGATTCAATGTCAGGCTATCATTTTGATTCTTTCAGCAAGAGGGAAAGAGCAGCAGCTGCTTCATTTCATGGAAACTCTTTCCAGAAGCCAGGAACTTCTGGGAAATTTTCCAGACTCACTTATGGAAAGAGTGGGCTGAAACTGCCCCCACTTATACCTATGTGTAGGAGTTGGTATGGCCTGAAACGTAGGGAATAAAAAGGGAAACTCCCCTTCCCCCTCCCTCCTTACCCCACCATCTCTTAGCTACTAGGCTAGATAGTATTCTTGGCTTCGGCATCCCATAAATCACTTGAGAGAAGAAAATTGTGATGGGCAGTTTTGTTCTTCATCAGTAGTGACAGCAGTAAGCAAAAACTGAGTATAGTACAACAACAAGCACTTCGAACAGGACCTGGTACACAGTGCCATATAAATGTCTGTTCAATAAAATATTATCACGTGTTCTTCAGAAGCACCTTTTAAAAGGCTGCAATATACCATTGGATGGATATAGCATAATTTACCGAGCCATTCTGCTATCATTGTTTCAGTTTTTCAGTGTTATAAATAACTTTTTAATGAACACATACATACTCTTCTTTCTAATTTGTGTGCATTTTTACTATGCATCTACATGATTTTAGGATACAGCCTGTACCTTTGGGGAGTTATTGAAGCCTCTGAGTGGCTTGGCTCTTACTGCAGAGGAGCATGGCTAACTGCCACTTCACTGCTGAATGGGAAGGGAGTGTTTTTCCTAATGTCATCATTTCATATCCTTATAGCTCAAGGCAACAGAGGTAGCCTATAAGAGAGTATAGGTCCCTTAATCTGAATATATTATACTAGTCCCTTAAACTGAATATATTATACTGTTATGTTGAGGCAGGGACACCTTCTAGAAGGTAGAAACATCTGAGAGACAAATTCTTTATTGGTGTAAACGTCTGCATTCCAAAAAGCATATGCTGAATATGAACACAGAGTATTTCTTGAAGCTTAATGATCATCTAAGATTAATGCCTGGCCTTCAGCATTCTCATGATTAACATTTCCAAGCAGGTCATTAATCTCCAGGAAACGCTCGGTATTTTGATTGCTGTCTGCTTAATTGAAGAGGTGAAGAATTTAGTAAAGGATGACTACATTAATTTGGACAAAGACTGTTTTTCTAACAGGCACAGCGGCACCCCCTAGTGAGCACACTTGGTAAATGTAAGAAAGTTAAAGTAATTCAGATTTTGGAAATGCAAGGTTTTTTATAGATTTGTCATAGATTTAAATTAGCAAAAGAAAGTATCTTTTTGTAAAGGAGAAAAATAATATATTTTCAGGATGTGAGAAAACTCAGAACTAAAGTAGATGACTTTATAAATATTTGAATTCTCATTTTACAATAACATTGTAAAATTTAACATTGTAACGTTGAAAATTTTTTGTTTTAATAAGAAAACTCTTTCGTTTTTTCAGGTCAGAAACGGATCTTTGTTTGAAATCATTTCTTTCCCAGCAAAGACTGCTTTAACTAGCATAATGTATGCTTCATACGCAGCACTCATTTATTTGGTAAGTTAATAAAATTATTAGAATCTAGAAATAAATATACTTATTTTATGTAAAGATATACTGTATAAACTGTATAAACCAAGGTATTTAAATTCTCTTGTTACACAGAATAATTTTACATTAAAAAATTACATTTCTAAGGAGCCAAATCAATCCACCAAAAACTAAGTTGCTTAGATAACTAAACTTATTTTATTTTTATAAAACGTATTACTATTTGCTCAAAACATTTTGGTTTTGCTTTCATTTAGCTACAGTTGTTTTGTTCCAGCCATTGTGCCATGGTTGGTTAAAGTTCACTATTCTGTCTTTTGAATTCCAAAAGTGTTCATTAAAAAGCATGACAAAAATATAAAGAATATTATAAATTATAAGGGTTATTTTCTTTTAATCCACTGCCATTTATACTTATCTTTATTTTTTTTTAAATGTACAACATACAAAGAGAAAAGTACACACCTTGGTGAATTATCAGAAAATTTATTAATCTATGTATCACACAGGTCAAGAAACAAAACATTATACCATCATGTTAGAAGACTCTTTCTTGCACCCCTCACAATCACTAACCTCTTTTTTTAAAAAACTAATTAATTTTATTTATTTATTTTTGGTTGTGTTGGGTCTTTGTTGCTGCGTGCAGGCTTTCTCTAGTTGCAGTGAACAGGGGCTACTCTTCGTTGTGGTGTGCAGGCTTCTCATTGTGGTGGCTTCTTGTTGTGGTGCACAGGCTCTAGGCACGCGGGCTTCAGTAGTTGCAGCACACAGGCTCAGTAGTTGTGGCTCACGGGCTCTAGAGCGCAGGCTCAGTAGTTGTGGCGCACGGGCTTATGTGGGATCTTCCTGGACCAGGGCTCAAACCCATGTCCCCTGCATTGGCAGGCGGATTCTCAACCACTGCACCACCAGGGAAGCCCCAGTAACCTCTTCTGTAAAGGCAACCACTATTTTGACTTCTAATACCATAGTCAGTTTTGAGTTGTATATAAATGAAATCATATACTATATTTTCTTTTGTATTTGTCGTTTTGCTTAACATTATCATTGTGAGATTTGTTGCCTGTAACAGTAGTTTGTTGATTGCCATTGCTGTGTAGTATTCCATTGATTGAATATATAGCTATTTATCCATTCTATTTTTGAATATTTAGATTATTTACAACTTTGTCTATTGTGAATAATGTTGCTATGAATATTCTTGTACATATGTTTTGGTGAAATTGCTGGACTGTAGAATTTGCATATGTTCATCTCTAGCAGATATTGCCAAAGTTTTCCAAAATGGTTTTAACAATTCATCCTGGCAGATTATTAATCCTAGTTGCCCTGTATCATCACTGACACTTGGTATTGTCAATCTTTTCCAGTATAGCCGTTCTTGTGGGTATGTAGTACTATCACATTGTGGTTTCAATCTGCATTTTCTTGATTGTTAATGAGATTGAATACTTTTATACAGTAATTGGACATTTGGATATCCTCTTTTGTTAATTTCTGTTAGTCTCTTCTCATTTTCCTCCTTGGGGTTGTCCATCGTTTTATTATCAAATTGTACTTTTAACTATATTACTAGAACAAGCCCTTTTTTGGCTGAATATGGGCAGAGTTATTTTGTGACTGGCCTTTCACTTTCAGCAATGTCTTTTAAAACAGAAGTTCTTAATTTTAATGTAGTCCAATTTATTAATCTTTATGTTAAGTGCTTTTTATGTCTTAATTAGGGAATCTTGACGTACATCCTAGGTCCTGAAACTACTCCCTCTGATATATCCTGGGAGCTTTGTTATTTTGCCTTTCACTTTTAGATTACATCTGGAATTGGTATGAGGAAAGGGTAAAATTTTTCCTCCATTGGTATCCAGTTGATCCAACTCAATTTATTGGGGGAAAAAACCCTTTTCCTATTGCCCCAGAACACCTCTTTTTTAATAAATCAAATGTCCTTAGATATGTAGGTCTGTTTATATTCTCTCTGTTCTAGTCAGTTGATCTGTTTGTCTTCTTGCACCAATTCAACACTGTATTATTTACAGGAGTTTTACAATGAGTCTTGATAACTGGTAGAATTTCTTTTTCCAATCTATGAACATGGTGTATTCCTCTATTTATTTAGATCTTCTTTAATTTCTCTTAATAATTTTATGGCTTTTTTTGTTAGAGGTCTTTTACATATTTGTTAATATTTTTGATCATATTGAAACACACAATAATAAAGATTAAAATTTCCCCGTAATCCATAGATTCAGTGCAGTCCCAATTAAAATCTGAACAGGTGTATATGTGTACATTGACTAGTTTATTCTAAAATTTATAGGGAAATGCAAATGGTAAAGAATAGCCAAGACATCCTTGAAAAAAAAACAAAGTAAAAGAACTTTTTAAACATATTTACAGTTTCAAAAACTCTGAATTTATCGAATAAAAAATGTTGCAAGTCTTTTGAATTTTTGAGAAATGCTCAGTATCTTAAATGTGAATCTCATACAGAATTGATGCAAATACATTGCAGAAAATGGGTGGGGTGAAACAGCTATGGTGAAACTAAAACAAACTAGATTAAAAACCAAAATTTCTCTAATTTTTCAAAGGCTTTTGAGATCATCCTACATGATTTGTCATGCTATAAACTTTCTAAGTAGGTAATAGAAACCATTTGTTGGTGACCTCTGATAATTGGTCATATATGCATCCAAGACGTAGGAAAGGTCAGGGCTAGAATTACGGTTTTGAAGGCAAATAACATATATGTTGGAAGTTAGTGCCCTGTGAGTGGAACCATGCCAAGTGAAAAGAGTAGAAAGTCGACAGAAATGTGAAGAACAGCTTACATTTAAGGTGAGCTAAGAAGAAATCCATGAAGGAGACAAAGGACCAATAATTAGAAAAGTAGGAAGTGAATCAGGAGAAACACTGGCAAGGAAGTAGAGACTTAGGAAGTTGTGAGTGGTTAAGTGTCACATACAAGCAGAAAAAGTCAAGTAAAGTGCAGATCTGAAAAGTGTCCATTAGATCTAGTAGTAAAGATGTTGGAATTAACCATCTTGAGAACTATTTCAGTGGTGTGATGGGATAAGGAAGACAGAAATAAGCAGGAAGAGTGAAGAGATGATAAAATGGAAATCATGAATGTCGGCCCTGGTGTGATGAAGAAAAGAGTGTGTGTAGCAGTCAAAGAGGGACACAGAGCCAGAGTGATTTTTAATTTTTAAATTTTAGGATAGAAGATACTTCAGCATGTTACAGGTTGCAGGGGAGGAGCTAGTCAAGAATGAGAGGTTGAAGAAGCAGGGAATAATTGATAGACAAAATGGTAGAGTATAGGTTAAAAGCAAAGATAGAGAGATGCTGACCTTGGTCAAGACCCTTCATTTTCTGAGACTTGGACAGAATTGGTTAGAATGGGCACAGATAAAATGTTGTAAGTGAGGGAAGAAGAAATGTATCAAATAGGATAGGGCTTCCCAACCTTTTTTCACAGCATGGCATACATAGAAAATGATCATATTTGTGATAAATGGCTAAAGCTGTTTGCATCTGGAAGTGATGGACCTCAAGGTTTATAGCTCTAGATTTGGGTATACTCAGATACAAGTAACAAAAAATACCTGAGAATACCTTAATCAATACAGACATTTAAATATCTCTCTTAATTAGAAGTCTGGAGTTAGGCAGTTCCCGGGTTTGTACAGTGGAGCTACAATGTCATCATGAACCCAGGGCCCTTCCATCTTTCTCTTTGGCTATCCTGTTTGTTGTTTTTGGTCCTTAGGTTTATTGCCTCATGCTCAGGCCTTATATCCATATCAGTGTCCAAAGCAAGAGGGAGGAGATAGTAGAGGCAAAAGACAGAGTCTTTTTTATATAAAAGGAGGAAGAACTCTTCCAAAAATCCTATCTTCCTCCACAGCAGACATTTTTTTTAGTTGGCCAGAACAGGGTCACATTGCCATACAGTAACACAGGGAAGTGAAGGAAAGCATCTGGTGTCCGCCCATTCTATAGTGGGAGACAGGCAAGAAAAGAGGAGGAAGGAGGTCAGGAAGAAAAAGGCTATCCAAGCCAAGGCCCTGAATCCTTTCTCTGTTACCCTCTTCAGAAAAACCTTCTAAGCATTTATAGCCTATTATGTCACCTGGGAGGCATCTCTTTGGTAAAATAAGCTAGTTTAGGTGTTTTCATATTTTATATATTTTATTATTCTTGTTGCTTGCCTTAAATACTTGGCATCATCATCTTCATCAGTAAACTTATAGGTTTAACAGATACAGCTCTTAGTGAGTCTCAGTTTTTGAAGTTTTTTTTCTCTGTGTGCTTTGTTTTGACACACTAAGTACCGAATGGCATTTTTTGAGGGAAAATGGAAAACAAGTTTGCTTATAAATCACTGATCCATTAACTTACTAAATTCTTACCAAAATGTTTATGCCCTTCCAATTGCATACAATTGGTATAAGCAAAGTCTAGGGGGGAAAAAGTAAAAACAAAAAACCTACTTTGAGATATTAACATGTTTGAGGACAAATGCCATCTCTCAGAAAATGTTTCAGAAAAGTTTCATTTAATTAAATCAGAGAATAAAGATGTAAAACATCTAATGAATTGGGGAAAATATAAAGCATGTCTTTATTAAAGCATACTATGTTTTAATTTTCTTTCTAGATTATGGCGTATTTATAATAAGGAATCAATCTCCTCATGTTTATCATGTGTCAGGGGTACCTGGAAGAAAGTGCTTAGATGTTTTAAAAAATATTTATTTATTTATTTGAGTGCACCAGGTTTTAGTTGCAGCATGCAGGATCTTCGTTGCAGCACGTGGGATCTTTAGTTGCAGCATGCGGGATCTACTTCCTTGACCAGGGATGGAACCTGGGTCCCCTGCATTGGGAGCACAGAGTCTTAACCTCTGGACCACCAGGGAAGTCCCAAAAGTGCTTCTTTCTTAGAATATACAGATTGATGACTTTATGTTAAATGTTTTATTGGATTTTTATCTGTAAGTTTAGTAGCTTAAAAAGAAACCTTACTTAAAATTTTTTATTATTATTAGACAGTCTGTGTTAATGCTGTGCTGGAGAAGGTAATGACAATTTTCCAAGAAGAAGAATCCATACGGCAAAACAGAGGGGAGAGTGAAAATCTTAGAAAAGCCTTTTCTGAGCCTGTGCTTTCTGAGCCTCTGTTTCCTGAAGGTGAAATCAAAGCAAAACCTTACAGGTCATTACCGGAGAAGCTGGAGAATATTTCAGATCGCCCCAGACTTCCTGCTAATAAGTTGAGGAATAAGATCCAGGTTTTACATTCTATGTTTGACTCATCAACTGAAATGAATGAATGAGCAAATCTGAACTGAAATATCACTGAACAGAGCTTAAGAGTTATCTAATGACATTGCATCTGACAAAACTAGGAAACTAGTTTTCATATTCTAACTGCTCTGCTTTGAAAAAATAAAAACGGTCGGGGGGACTACTGCTAAAATGTCATTCTCAAGTATTTATATGGTAGAGAAAATAAAATGAATCGATGTAGTATATATGACTATGGTTATTTTTTAATGAACCAGAAAATTGGTGGGTTAGACTCTATGCTATGGTTTATAATATGGGCATGTTTATAATACATTTATGTTTTTATTAGAGACTCATTTAGAGTATCTCTCCAATTACTTATCTGGGAGGGGAAAAAACCCTCCCTGTTAAAATGCTACATATCTTTTTCAGAGATAATAAAAGGATATATATATTTTCTATCTACAGGCTGTATGGTTTCAGTCTGCCTATTATCAGTTATTTTAAAACTCATCTGTAAAGTTATGAAGAACTTGTAATTCATAGACGTAAATTTATAAAACAAAATATTGTTTACAAATCTGATGAGGTCTGTATATGAGAGCAGGACATGACATGACATTTTTAATTTCCACATCTAGAGGAACAAATTAAGAACCAGAAGCCAAGTCCATATTACTCATTGTTGCCACTGGATCCTGAGAAAAATGCTTGTGATTGGCCCTGCATACCAGGGTCCTGGTGTTGCCTGCAGGAGGTACTTTGGTTTCCTCCATGCATTTTAAAATCTGGACACATGTTAAGTCACTGGAGGATTAGCACCTGATATAATAGGCTGGGATGTACCCATCCCAGAGATGGCACATTTTCTGTACCTGATGAGTAGCTGCTGCCAAAAATAGTATTTATAAAAAGCCCACCCCTGGCTCATTAGTCGTCTAATGAATAGCAAGTGTTGGAATATGGGTAGCATGTAGCAATACATCAGAAAGAAAATGTAATAATATGTAGCAAAGGGCTCTGTAAGCACAACCTTAATGATACATACTTTATTCACTTATTTTAATAATAACCAAGGGAAAGGATCCAGGTGGGCCCCTTAGAATACTAAGCCTTAATTCAGTCCTACGTCACTAAGAAGATTACTGTGGTTTGAAACTAAGTTCCAATTTTGACAAACAGCTTTTCTCACTCCGAATTGATAATCTGTGCATCCTAGTTCCTTCTGGTCCCACCTACTCTTACATTCTACTATGTGCTGCTGAGTTTTAGATGATCAGTACCCAGGGTTTTATAGTACAGAGTGGGCACGACGCAACCAGAACAGCGTTGGCCATAAATAACTGGCATAGAAAAAGCAGGGTGAACCAACTTAATATCAACCCTGCCTATGAACTCAGAAGACTCTGAGAAACAACACCCTATATCTCTTCTCTCTATAACATTTACATGAAACACTTAGTTGTATATACATGCACAAAATTCTATAAAAATAAAATTAAAAAAACTTTATTTGAAAATTTCATATAAGCATTCAAAGTACTTTGGTTCGCTGAAACTTTCACATCTCTTATGGCTGGGGAGCAGCTGTATCTTCCTTACTTTGAAACTGTCTGCCTTGACTGGAGAGAAACGGAGCCAAAGTTTACTTGGTTTTGATGTCAGGCAAATTAAGTTTCTTGTTTTTAAATTCAGCATGTAAACTGATCCCATTTTGGTAGGTATTTTTTAAGTGTAAATGGTCTGCTATATATTTGGAAAAACTGAACAGTTAAGATTTAAGTATTTCAGTGTGTTTAAATTTTACCTAAAAAAAATTATAACGATCAGTAGGGGAGGTGGTGAATACATGCATCAATGAAACAAGAATGGAAGAATGCTGGTAATTGTTGAAGGTGGGTGGTGGAGGTTTATTATTCTGTTTACTTTGTATACATTAAAAATTTTCCATGATAAACTCTGCTATATCAAGTAGGGATTTTCCCCTAAGTTTTTCTTAGTAGATCTAATTTTTTTAACCTTTCTTCACTTTGGTTATTCTAAATTATTTTCATCCTTCTTAAAATGCATATTCTAAACCTATAACCTTCAGGTTCCAATCAATCCAGAGGATTGGCTAAAATGTATTCTATACATCCTGATGATGATCCTTACATCACACTAAGTACATGTGCTTTGAACCTTTCATTTATATGATTGATAAAGATAATAAATGTGCCTATTTTGGAAAAAGTTAATCATCTTTGGTATTGAAGCAAGGTTATTCTAAAAATACTTTCAAAACATACGCAACATTTTTCATTGCCATAAAATTTTATCAGGAAGAACTCTGAATTACTTTGAAGATTCCAGTGGCATAAAAATCAGAGTCACACCTAAAAGGCTCGTTAGAAAGAGTCACATAAATATTCCCATTGTCCACTGTCACCGTGTGAATCCTTTGCTTTATCCCTTTGGAGCACCACTTGGGTTTTGCTGATGGATCTTTAGGGTTTATAGACTGATACAGTCCTTCTCCTGTGGCCAAAGTAATTTTGTATTTATGCCAGGGGCAAACTATACATGGTCGTCCATCAAATTCCTGGGGAAAGAAATAATTGATTTTATAATATGACATTTCCAATGTTGACAATAAACCTCAGGCTCAGAACAGAATCTATTGCAGAAGAACCAGGTTAAAAAACAGGCTTCTCTTTTTCCCTGCCATTTACAAATTATTCAGCATAAGGCAGAATCTAATCTTAGCAGTCATCAAGTTCCTTTTGCAGCTGATAAGAAACCCAGTTTGTTAGAGCTCTATCAGAAGATAACTAGCTCAGGCAACTACACCATGTGACTGCAGTGTGTTGTTATCTGTTAGATATTAATGTCACTTTCTTGACAGAAATAGGGAAAGGGCTTCAAGTGCTTCCAAACGAATTTTCACTAGCTGGTGGAAGAATGGTAAGCTTCAGATATAATTTCAAGAGAGGTTACTAAAGGCATAAGTGCATATGTTAACTGAAGAGCAATTTATGATCCGAAGTAGTTAATTCCCAACTTTTAACTGTCTTAAAGCAGTGCTTCTAAAATTTTAAAAAGCATGGGAATCACCTGGATCTTGTTTAAAGGCAGCTCTTGTTTAAGTTCCATAGTCCAAGAGCAGGGCACAATATTCTGCATTTTTAAGACACTCCCAGGTGTCACCAGTGTTGATGGTCTATGGACCACACTTTGAGTAGCAAGGTCTTTCGGCTCTCATTATGGTCTGAAACTGAGGGAAATTCTTCCACGCTATCATCCAGATGCTTACATTTTATCTCTACACCAGAAGTGCAGAAATGCTGTTTTGTACCACCCTCCCCTGACAGAACCGTCAGCAAACAACAGTTTCATAATTCATAATTTAAACTCACATGTTTTAACATGAGGACAGGTGTGGAACTAGGTAGATATGAAGTGTAGAGAGAGTGGAACACTAAATTTAAGCATGTACTTTGGACCAGTCAGAGAGATAGAGATAGTGAGGGGAGAGGGAGAAGGGGAGAGAGAGAAGTTTCATGAAGTAGAAAACAGGAAATTAGGCAGCTGGTTTGAGAATGCAAGGAAGTAAGACATTGCCCCCATTCCTCAGTTAAGCCTTCACAGTGTTACTTCTTTCTTAAAATATATATTTTTATACCTTTATTAAATCATAAAAGTAATATATACACATTGGAAAAATTCAAACTATGTAGAAGTGTATAAAGTAAAAAGTGAATGTTATTTTTTATTTTTAAAAAATGGGATCTCATTAGACCTATTATTCTACAACTTGCCTTTTTCACTCAAAAATATATTGTTGACAACTCATGCCTCATTAATTTAATGGTTGTATACTATTCCATAACATGGCTATTCATAATTTAAACTGTTTCCTATTGTTAAAACATTCAGATTTCCTTCAACTTTTCGCTACACTGAACCTCTCCTATATGTGTGTGTGTGTGTGTGTGTGTGTGTGTGTGTATACTTTAGTATATATACATATACTAAAGTATATGTATATATACTTTAATATATATATAGTGTGTGTATATATATATATATATATATACTTTAGTATATATATGTAAGTGTATATATACTTAAACATTTGTGCAATAATATGCAGGGTAGATCTCTCGGAGTATATTTGCTAGGTCAGAAGACAGGCATATTTTTCATATTTACCTATAAAATGGTTTTCTTTACATTGTAGTGTTGTGAATTCCTAGAATATTGGTAATTGTACTCAAAGCATTAAAATATAGTTCAAGGGCTTCCCTGGTGGTGCAGTGGTTGAGAGTCCGCCTGCCGATGCAGGGGACACGGGTTCGTGCCCCGGTCCAGGAGGATCCCACATCTACGGAGCGTCTGGGCCCGTGAGCCATGGCCGCTGAGCCTGCGCGTCCGGAGCCTGTGCTCCGCAACAGGAGAGGCCACAACAGTGAGAGGCCCACATACCGCAAAAAAAAAAAAAAAAAAAAGTATATATGTATATATATATATATATATAGTTCAAACCCAAATATAAATTATTTTTGAATAGAGACTGTAAATATAGTAAGAATATAAATAGGAAACATCTGAGTTTGTTGAGAATAGATTTAATCTTACATACCTCTATTTCTCCTAAATGTAAAGGTCCTCCTGAGTCTGCAAAGGAATTGAATATTACATCTAGTCACTAAAAAAAAAAATGAAATTTTGAAGTTTCGTGGATAGTAAACAAATACAAGGTTTACAAATGAAAAATAAAATCTTACGGTAACAGCGAATATCCATAGCATGATATTCTCCTCTGTGGTAGAAAATGACCACTTCTCTGTCATGGACAACAGCTGTCATTCTTTCAGACTTTTTAATATCTTCTTCTCTGCCAACACAGACAGAAGAATATTTCTTCGTTTCAGGATCTTGCTCAGAGCCATCAGGATCCATGCTAGTTGAACAACAACAAACCACAAACAAAAAAAGAAAGAAAAACAATTACAGGTGGTCTTCACTAGTTCCACTACACTTGACTCACAGAGATAATCATATCATAAGAGAAGACTTATTTCTCTGAGACTGATGGAGGTACTTTTTTGGAGCTATATAAAATAAAAAAATAAATACTGGATTATAGTTAGTCATGATTGTCAGCTAGAGCTCTTAAAACTTGCCAAAATTAGGGAGGAGTGCCTACTTTGAGGCTGGACTAGTACTTGATTCACTTCATTGCATTAGATATTTCAGAACAGATATTTAAGATACAGACACTAAAGTATCACTACCCTTTTATTCCCTCTCAAATTCAGTGGTAAACAACATCTGCGTATTATCCATGTTGTTTTCAGCTTCTGCTGAAGGTAGGATTTTTCAATAGTCTGAATAGTCTTGGACCCCTTGGTTGACGTGGCTCACTTGGTTTTGCCTGGAGTGGGCAGCCAGCTCTTATAGATCCACCAAGTAACTGTGTTCTAGTGGAAGGGGGTAAGTGTGAATGGATGTCTTCCATTTTCTTAACTCACACAGAAAATGTCATTACTTTCTTCTGTCTTATTTGGGCATTCAAAAAGATGACTTTCTCCTCAATTAATTTATAGAAGTATATAAATTTTAGAGAAGTTGTAGGTATTCTAAATATAATTTTTTCTTAGCACAGATATTCAGCCTATTTCTTTGAAAGCAACCCTTTCAAAGAGACTTCTGTGTACTTTAAGAACATAGCCATAGTCTGTTAATTCCATAAGAAAGAAACATCAAGATATATCATTGTCAGGCATTTAAGGCCCCATGTAGAGGATTTTCCCAAGGGCCTCCCATATGAGGGTATTTAAGTTTTTTTCCTGTGATAGTTTCTGAATAAAACTATATATCCTGTTTTGCCAAGAATTTCTATATTTGTTCTTTCTCCCCTTCTAATTCGAAATCTGTCCTATTATTCCTATCCTCTTTTCATTAGGGTTGCTATCCCAAAGTTTCTGGAAACATTCCTGCTTTTTCTCCCTATCTCAGGAGAGAGATTGTGGTGGTCCAGAACTTTCAAAAAGTGTAAAGAACCGTGTATCTTAGGATTGACAAAGAGCTTTCTCCCCTAGGCAAGAGTATATTTTTAATCTTTGCATGTAATGCAATAAAAATCACAAGACAAAAATTGAGGCCACTCAAAGGGTTGTGCTTTTTCCTTTATCTCCTAGTAATTGGAGCAAGGGTTAACAATGCAAACTTCAGTGTACAAATTTGACATCTCTGTTATTTCCTAAACCTGATTTGTGTAATGCTTTCCTTTATACATTGAATTCAAAGCTCCTTCCTCTCCCCACTAAGAAAATTGAGTGAGGCACAAGAGGCTGGGCTCATGAACTACAGTGAAGGAGCAACAGAACAGAAATAAAGGATAGCTCCCAGGTTTTAGGTTTGTGCAACTACATGGTTTGTGAATGTGATTGGGAAGACTGAGAAAGGAATGATATTTTGCAGGAAGGGAAGAATCAGGAACTAGTTACATTTTGCACATAGTGAGTTTGAGGTACTTAAAAGACATCCAGGGAGATATCAAGTCGAAAGTCAGATATATGAGACTAGCATTGAGAATCAGTAAAGATATAAATTTGGGAGTTTTCAAATTACAGAATTCAACAGAATCACTTGGAGTGGGAGTATCAATAGGGAATAAGGTCTAATACAATTCTTGAAGTACATCCAACATTTAGATTTTCTGGGTTAGCCATGGCTGACCAGAGGCTGGATTACAACATCTCTAAATGGTTACCTGGTTTTACTTGACTTTGGCAGGCACTCAAAGTACACAAATTACTCAGGTGGTAACATTTACTCCACACCGTTGGATGTGCAGCCTTTGTCACATTTTGTGACAGAACAGACAGAGGGGCAACAATGATAAGAAAAATGGGAACAGACAGATGAACTGAAAAGAGAAGAGGGGGAAATTGGCTAAAGAACAAGAAAAATATGCACATATAACTGACAAAGGACTAAGATTCAGAATATATGAAGAACTCCTATAAACAAGTAAGAAAATGCCAAATAGCCATTACAAAAATAGGCAAAAGACGTGAAAAAATATTTCACAGATGAGGAAATTTGAATGGCTAATAATCACATGTAAAGATGCTCAACCTCATTAGTAGGAAAATGCAAAAGAAATGTAAAGCAAAGTCAAAATAGGATACTATTTTCTACCAACAGACTGGCAAAAACGTATAACAAGTATTGGTGAGCATATGGAGCAACTGATATAGTGATGACATAAATTAGAGCTGCGACAGTCTGGCGTTACCTAGCAAAGCTGAACATATTCATGACCCAGTAATCCCACTGCAGCTGTATTCCAGAGAAGTGTGCACAGGTACACCAGGAGACATGCACAAGAATGGTTATAACAGCAAAAGACAGGAAACAACTCAAAATCCATCAACAGTAGAATGGATAATTTTTATACTCGTTCAATGCAATGCTGTTTAGCAGTGAAAAATGTATGGCTACGTCAAGCTGGATTAATTTCAAAAACGTAACTTCAAATGAAAAAAATTTTAAGAATTCAGAGTATGCTTCCATTTTTATCAAATGGAAAAGGGGCAAAACTAAATATATTATTCATGGATAAATGTATATAGGGAAAACTTACAAAGAAAAGCAAGGGGATAATAAACACAAATTTTCTTAAATGTCAATATATTACATTTAGTCTTATATTTAAAATTACTTTTTTTCAATATTTGTATCCTACTTTATATTTATGTAGCAAATGATCCAAAATCCAAGAAAAGGGATAAAATGGTACTTTCTATCCTCAGAGAATGTGCCTGTACATAGGTCATGAATGGACTATTTGAAAGTTTTGTACAGCTTATTTCAAGACTTGCCACTACAGGAGGAAATAAATGAATAGTTCTCTTACTTTTTTTTTCCAGGCAAAAACTGGAAAAGAAATACTAGTATCAAGCCAGTAACAAAACACATGAGATGTGGAGTAGCATCAGAAGTTAATTAAGTTCTACCCAACTCCTAAATATATGAGAACCAAACATTATCCTTCCTCGTTTAAGTCTCTTAGAACATAAAGTCTTTGCAGGGTGTTCCCCCAACTGAGGAAAACGGTAGGCAACTTTGCAGGGGCTGATAAATGAGCAGAGAAAGCTGGGGCTAAACGATAAAGATTTCAGAGAAATATGATTAATTTTGCTTAGGAAAGTATTATCTCATCCTTCAAATAATTGTTCCCTCTAAGCATCATAGGTGGTTCTATTTATTTATGATATCTGGTGACTGTTTATAATTAACACCCATATTATTCTTAAATATTGTGAATATCACAGTCCATTCATACATCGAGTCAGTGTGTTCACCTTAATTACTGTTACTCTGATGCACTATTCATATGCTCCCACACATTTCCTCTGTTTTGAGTCAACTTTAAGATAGTAGAATCTTTTTTTTATTTTTTATAAATATATTTATTTATTTATTTATGGCTGTGTTGGGTCTTTGTTGCTGTGTGCGGGCTTTCTCTAGTTGCGGCAAGCAGGGGCTACTCTTTGTTGCGGTGTGTGGGCTTCTCATTGCTGTGGCTTCTCGTGTGGAGCACGGGCTCTAGGCACACAGGCTCCACTAGCTGTGATGCACGGGCTCAGTAGTTGTGGCTCGCAGGCTCTAGAGCGCAGGCTCAGTAGTTGTGGCACACGGGCTTAGTTGCTCCACAGCATGTGGGATGTTCCTGGACCAGGGCTTGAACCCATGTCCCCTACATTGGCAGGCGGATTCTTAACCACTGCACCACCAGGGAAGTCCCTAAGATAGTAGAATCTTAACAGAATAAAAAGAAAGTGAAAAATTAAACGGCTTACCCAGTATGGGAGCCAGATTAAGAAAACTGCCTTCTGAAATGTTGAGCCATTTTATTCCACAGTTCTCTTCAAGAAATATTTTTTGGCCTGTGCCTAAAATTAGGTTTCTAAAGGTGCTAACACCACATAAAATTACAAATTAGCTAAATGGATCCTCTGTCTCTATTAGATACCTTTCCAGCATAGGGAATCTTTTCAGGTTGAATTTTTAAAAAGCATAACTTAAGTTTCTAGAAGGCAGTGGGACAAAAGAAACATGAAATTAAAGGAATTTGTTATTCTTTTTGAGCACAAAAGCACAAAGTTGCTTTTACTGAGTCTGGAGACTTGGCCTACACGTTATCAGAATGCATAGCTCCAGGGTGACACCCTTGCTTTTAGGTTCAGAGAAGAGAAATGCCTTAGTTTTATATTGCTTTGGATGGCAGAATAATAACAGATAAAACTAGCTATCCTTCAGTGAGTGCCAAGTGCTTGGACTCTTTGCATAGATGAATTCATTAATTCTCAGAAAAATGCCTATCTTCCAGATGAGGAAACTAAGGGTAAAGGACCTTCTTTAACAAAAGCTTGCCCAAACTCACAAAATAGCAGTGAAGATTCAAACCGAGATATTATGAATCTAAACTTTGCGCACACTGATATATAAATCTTAACATTTTATCTAAGTAGCATCCACGGATTTATAAAAATAGGTGGCCTGCGGGTAAACTATCTTGAAGATACAAAACCTTTTAGTAAAGATATGTGTGTGTATACACCATATATATATCCGAAGATGATGGTCCTGAATTTTTTTAAATTTAGGAACGCCAATGTGCAAGAGTCGTGTCAACAAATGTTTAAAACAGAATACTTCCCTAATAATTTAGTCAAGTTGCGCAGCCACCCTGGACCTACTGTCGTCTGTGATATTAGAGATCTTTGAGCACCAGGTGCGCTCACCTGGGTTCAAATCCCGGCTCTGCGTGACTTGGAAGAAGTCGCCTAATTTCGCTGCGCTGCAGGTGAGCGGCTATAAGAAACCCCTGCACGTAGGGCGGTGGTGAGGGATAAATGCCTCTCCATAGTCAAGTGTCTAGAGTAGGGCCGGAGCGTGGGAAACGCTGCGATCACGGTCGCGGCCATTTCTAAGGGCTGCAAGCTCTGACAGCTTTTGAGCGAGGACTTCAAGCTGTGTTTAACGTTTGAGTAAATACGGCCTGCAGTTCTCAGACCGACCGGCGCTGAAAAACCGCAGAGACAGCCCGAGCGTGGCTGTCCAGATGTGGCTGATCGTTCCGCCTGCAGACTTCAGGAGACGGATAACTAGGACGGCTGGGGCTGCAGAAACCCTGGAGCAGTTTTCACGAGTGAGAGAGCACAAATGCCAGGAAAGCTTGTTAAAAAAGGCCCACGGAGACGGCAGGTCCAGGGTGCGGCTCAGACTCGACGGTGAACAAGCGCGGTGACCCCGCAGTGCACGGGCAGAAGCCTGCGCTGGGGGTTAACGGTTAAGGAACGCGGCATCGAGGCCGGCAGATCTGCAGTGCTCAGAAGGGCCGGGAGCAAAGGCCACACAACACCCGCCCTCGCCTGCTCCAACTCATCGCCGCCGCCGCCGCCGCCGGAAGCCCGAGCCCGGGCCCGCCGTCCGGCCGGAAGCAGCCAGCCTCGTGAGCCCCGCCCGGCGTCCGGCCGCCCAACCCCGCGGCCAGAACAGAACTTACCTGCCTCAAGTCACCTGCTCCACCTCCGCGAGACCCGGCTGCAGCGCCCCCGCGTGAGGCTACTGAGCCAGCCACGGCTCCGGCCACCGCGTGGAGCTCCGCGGGGCGGGGCGGGACGAAGCTGCCCACGTGACCCGAGCGCGCGTGACCCCGCCCCCGGGACGGCATCTGGGGTTCAGCTGGCCGACGACCCCATCTGACAGCGGCCGCCAACCACCCGCGCTCCGCCGGGACCTCCGAACTGACAGTCTTAATCGTGTTTGACAAACGTAGGTGCCATCAGTTTATTTTTAAATGTTTGTTGAGCTCACCACGTTTATCCAGACTTTAAACTCACCCAGGGGTCTTATAGGAATTTAGCTTATAAAAATATTTACCAAAGTTCGTCACGATGCATATAATCTATTTATAAAGATGTTTATTGCAAGGAAAGAGTGACAGTAGTTCAACTGGGCATCAACAGGGAAGTGGTTAAGTAAAATACAGTGTAGACATGTGAATTACTTTGTAGCCACATACTCAAGAGCACATTGGAATGTGCTTTCTTTGGTGTAAATAAAAATTATTTCTCGAGATACAAATATGTAGATATATACATAAGCTTTAAAAAAAATTAAGAGTGGTTACTTGGGGGAGATGGGTTTCACTTTCAGTTTTTGAACTTTGCAACTTTGTTTTTTCTCTTTATACTTCTCTGAGAAAAAAACAAAACCAAAACAAAACAAAACCCACACACCTCATACTTGTGTTCAAAGTTGGAAGCTAGATGAGTCTCGTAGGTTTTTTAAGTTTCCTTGGCTATCTCCTAATGCAGTGGTTCTTAACTTTGGTCCCACTTTAGTCACCTGGGACTCGTGATGCCCAAACCAATGAAATCTCCACGGGTCATGGGAGGTGGGGGAATCGACATATTTTTTCTAACCTCCCAAGTGATTCCAGTGTGACCTTAAGGTTGAAACCCACAATCTATATTTAATATGCTGACATACTGATCTCAGGTCCTTGAGAGGCCTAACGGGCCAGGGGCAGCTGAAGCCCCAGAGCCTTATTCATTTACCCCAGTATGCCATACAAATGCCATTTTTTTCTATGAGCCAAAACATGTAAAAGATTGAGAAGCTCAGAATAATGGATTTGTCTCCAGTGCTATTTCTATTCCTTTCAGTATAGTTTCAGGGTGACAGTCATATTTTATGGGATAATTTCATTTTTTGACCATTTGTTTCAATGAACCAGGTACAAATTAACCATCTAGTTTTGTTGAATCGCTTTACCAAAGTGATAATAAAATATGTTTGGATTTATTATAATTTACATTATCTCTTAGCTGTCCCAAATTATTTTATTGGCACATGGAGCGTGTTAGCAATCCTCGGCTTGTGTCATTGAAGGACTAAATAAGTTTGCCATTTTTAATGAAAAATACTTCTTTTTTTCTTTGGCATAATTCGGGCATTAAAATAAGACACATCTTAGATCCACTGACCTTTAAATATGATTTTGAATCAATTGGAGACCTCAGTAGATAAGCATTCTTAGGTACCCAAGAAGAATGAGAGAGAAATGCAAAACTTTCTTTTATCTCTACCTAAAGTATTAACGTGGTTGGTCACATGAAAATATGAAATGCTTAGAAAGCTGTCGTGGGAGGCAGAATAAACTACCCCTCTCCACTTCTGAGATTCACATGCACAATTGGGTGTGTGCCTAGCCTACCTGGCACAGGCATGTGAGTTAACAGCAGGAACCCATAAAGTCCATTTGAAAGTCATTACAGTTCAGAATAAAGTTCATGATTCCTACTGTCATTTTCCTTTTCTTTCCTTTCCTCCCTCCCTCCTTTCCTTCCTTCCTTCCTTTCTCCCTCTCTCCCTCCCTCTCCCCTTCCTTCCCCCCAACCCCTTTCTTTCTTTTCTTGGCAGTAGAACAGTTCCAGCCAGTGTGAGCAACACTTCCACAAAGTTCTACCTGAGGACATTTGGGGGCAGTTTCTACTTCTCTCCTTGGAACCAATTTTTGTGTCAGTTCCTTCCATTTGTTCTTTCAGGCTTCCCTTTCCTACTAGTGACACCTAGTGGTAGCCCTGGCAGGAGTTTTGTTCCCAGTCACCCAAAACAGCTTTCCCTCTATGATCTTGCCTCTCAATATCTTTGTCTATAAATAGTTTCAGATGGCCCTTCCCACCTTTGTGAGCCCCCTGCTCTGCTCTTAGCAGCAAGCTGTTTTCTAGGTGCGCTTTTCTGAGACCAAACGTTTCCTTCAGAGAGGTTCAAAAACTGCCTTCAGTCCTAAGCCGAAGTCCATCTTGTGAGCTAGTGAAAACCTTTGTATGTTGCTAGTTTCACTACAGGGAGTCTTGAAGAGTATCAGTTAATCTGGATTTCCTACTCCTTCAAACCAGAAAAGGGTGATAACATCGCCTGTATTCGGCCATTGGGATTATGATCATGAGAAAGTGATGGTGGCTTTATATACCACCTATCTGCTTACAACTTGAAAATGAAAGTCTGAACAACATGCATGTGTGTGGATGCCTACGTAATGTTCCCACCTGGATATTATGACAGAAACAGTGGTGTTCATCCCGTCTACTAGCCCACATTTCCCAGCCCCACCTATAGGCAGTTGAGGCTGTCACTCCCAGACTGAAGCATAGAAGGGCAGATACGAGACCTCATCAGTTGTGTCTTTTTCTGTCACAGTTGACTTTCTAGATGGTGGAGCCTCCATCAGCACCCCCAACTCACCAACGTCTGTCAAGCCATAAAAGACATGTAACTAATGTGAGAAATAAACTTTTGTGGTGTTAAGCCACTGAAATTTTAAGGTTGTTTACAATTACAACAGCACAGTTTAACCTGCTGTCTCATACACAGGTGTCTCCAATTTTATATGTTCAAAATTGAAATACTAAATTTGTCCCATAAACCTGTTCTTCCTTTGCCTTCTCCATCTCCATAAGTGACAACACTGTCTATTCGCGTGCTTAAGGTAGAAACCTAAATGCCATACTTGAGATCTCCCTTTTCTTCATTCTTCCTATGCAGAACAGTTAACACATCTGACCTGAGACTACTGTCCTTAAAAAGCTCTGCTGGCAATGTTGGCCCTTAGCTGGCATCTGGGAACTCGGTTGGCAAACGTTTCCTACACTGATATAAAAATTTCCCTGAGCAATAAGGGTGACTCATTGTGCCTAAACTGTACAAACAGTATGGTTCATGCTAACCACAGCCTGCTTTCCTTCTGGGAGATTGGAACTTCGATATATGCTGGGCAGAGGTGCCTATGTGACCAGCCCCCAATAAGAACCTTAGGTGCTGAGTCTCTAATGGGCTTCCCTGGGCAGAAACATTGCATACATGTTTCTGCATTTTCATTGCTGGAGGAAGGGGGAGCTAGCTGTGTGTGACCCCTCGTGAGACGGAGCATGTATAAGGAAGCCTGCACATGGATCCTTCCATATTCCACCTGTGTTCTTTTTCCTTTGATCCAGCTGTGTATCCTTACAACATCATTGTAATTGTAATAATCTTAGCGTGAGAAGAACTATATCATGGGTCCCATGAGTCCTTTTAGTGAATCCCTGAACACGAGCTGGTTTTAGGGATACCCCTAAAACCACGTGTATCTAATCCAGCACTGAGTTCTGTCAATTCTGTTTCCTAAAATGTATTTCAAATGACTCTGCTTCTTTTCTTATCTGCTGTCATCACTCTGGAAGGTGATTTTGTGTTGGATTTTGAGAGGGCCCAATAAATAACACGTTTCTTTCCTGCCTGAGTTTGGAATCAACTGAGATACAGAAAGTGATCAAAGTGCAAGCTGTATTTATAATAAAAATCTAGATTGGAGTGGGTTAAATGTGCAGGCAAATGGACTTGCTAGCAGTCTCCTGAATTAAACTGCTGCCTTCTGCCTTAGAGCTGTCCTCTTGAGAAGACAGGTGAGGTTGTACTCCGCAGGCACACAGATCTGTAGGAAGGAGAAGGAAGGGGCTGAGCTGAGCGTACCAAAAAGGGAGCGAAGGTTGGAGATTTTAAGAAAAAATTAGAAGGCTTCTTGCTCACTTCCGATTTCTGTCTTCCAGGTGGAACTCCAAGTCCTGGGCATGAAGCAAATGAAACACAAGCTGGCCATAAGTGGGGTGTGGAGAAAGGAGTGTAGTCAGTGAACACCAGGGTAGTCTGCCCTGAGCCTGAAGCAAAACATGGGCCATTAGTACCAAGCCAGGCTTAGCAAATATGCACAGAGCTACGTGGGCCCAGCAAAGGCACAGCCCAGAGAGCCTTAGGTGATGTGGGCCTTAGGGTGCAGACTGCTGCTCCTTGACCTTGAACCATGTTCAGAACATATTTATTCTACCACACTGGGACTCAGCAGAGATAGGGAGGCCACAAAGACCTCAGAAATCAGGCATAACTAAGGCAAGGACTATATTATAGGAAAAATGTCTTTTGCTACATTGGCCTTTCAGACAGTACTGGGTAGAATAATATTTGCTGCAGTTAGAGGCAGTGAGGTTAATGAAACTTATGCTTCAGGTCCCCTCGCATTTGTGGGCCCTTTCCAAGGTCCTAAGGGACCCTAGTAATGTGTTCACATGGTCGTCCTTTATATCCTTTTAATGTAATTTGGAAACATACAAAATTACAGAAAAGTAATACAGGGAACTCTATCCCCCAAACAGCCATTTGAGAATATGTTGTCCATCTGATTGCCCATCAGCCCCTATGCTTTAGTGTGTGTTTCCTCCAACAAAAAAAAGGATATTCTTCTATAGAACCACAATACAACCCTCAAAATCAGGAAGTTAACACTGACATATTTCCACTATCTAATCCTCACACCTAGTTCAGAATCAAGTTGGCTTTAGTTGTCATAACTCTTTAGCTTCCTTGGCTGGGGCAGTTCCTCAGTCCCTCCTTAACATTCATGACACTGACATTTATTTTGTGGAATATCTCTCAATTGAGGTTCGTCTGACATTTCCTCATGATTAGATTCAGGTCATGCATTTTTGGCAGGAACATCACAGAGACGACTCTGTGCCCCTGTAGGGTTGCCACTGCACTCCCTTCTCACTCAGCACAAGCTAGACTCACTCCACCACCATGTTGACATCTACCCCACTCGTGCTTTCACCCCACTCTGAGCCAGTGTGCGTCACCCCACTCCCCCAGCCAGCCAGCGTGGGTCTCTACTCTGTCCCACCTGCTGGCTGTAGGACTGAATTGTTCAGGAAGGAAAGAGAAGAGGGAAAAGAATAGTGGTCATATATTTCTGTAAAATGTACAGAAGTGAGATGATTTAACTTAAATGGATTAAGGCCTTTGTCTCTTTTCCTTCTGTCACTCAGGCATTTTAGGAATTTGGCTAAGAGGTAGTTGAGTTGGAAATACATGGGTTTAGTGGGATCATTTATATAATTTGCATCCAGTTCTGTGTATAGTTATGTTTTTGCTGGCTGTCCTAGTGTAGAAATGGCTTCCAAAAATACTCCCACTGTCCACTGTAATGACTCTCCTCATTTGCTGACATGGAGGTGAGGACTAGGGTTCTATTAACATGTGAATATGTGCTGTGATGTCTGGCTCAGAAAGTATGGGAGTGCTGGAGGAAAAACAAGAGTTTGAAATGGTAGAGCCAGAAACTGCTCTATGGAAAATTCTGTCATCAGATTTTTTGTAAAATTGTAAGCATAAGATTCTGTTCTCACAGACATAGTACACATGGGATATGCTCAATAATACAGCATTTAAACTATAAATCCACCATATACCTTTCTTGATGGGAATCATGTGAAACAATTTATCAGGAGTCCTATGAGTACACAAACCTGTACTAGGACTACAAGCTGTTTTATGCTTCTTGTCAATTAAAAATGTTTAATGCAAATCAAAACCACAATGAGATATCACCTCATACCTGTCAGAATGGTTATCATCAAAAAGTCTACAAATAGCAAATGTTGGCGAGGATGTGGAGAAAAGGGAACCCTGTTGCACTGTTGGTGGGAATGTAAATTGGTGCAGCCACTACGGAGAACAGTATGGAGGTTCCTCAGAAAGCTAAAAATAGAACTACCATATGATCTAGCAATTCTACTCCTGGGTATATGTCTGAAGGAAACAAAAACACTAATTTGAAAAGATACATGCGTCCCAATGTTCATAGCAGTGTTGTTTACAATAGGCAAAATATGGAAGCAACCTAAGTGTCTATCGACAGATGAATGGATAAAGAAGATGTGATACATATATGCAATGGAATATTACTCAGCCATAAAAAAGAATGAAATTCTGCCATTTGCAACAACATGGATGGACCTAGAGGGTATTATGCTTAGTGAAATAAAACAGAGGAAGACAAATACTGTTACCACTTATATGTGGAATCTAAAAAAATAAAACGAATGAATATAACAAAACAGAAACAGACTCACAAATGTAGAGAAAAAACTAGTGGTTACTAGTGGGGAGATGGAAGGGGAGAGAGCCAAGTTAGGGGTAGGGGATTAAAAAGCACAAACTACTATGTACGAAATAAATAAGCCACAAGAATATATTGTACAGCACAGGGAATACAGCCAATATTTTGTAATAACTTTAAATGGAATATAATGTATAAAAATTTTAAATCACTATGTTGTACACCTGAAACTTATATAATATTGTAAATCAACTATACTTCAACTAAAAAAATGTTTTTAAAGATTATGCTGTAAGAAAGGTTGAGTTATCTTTTTTTTTTAAATAGAAAATATTATCATGAAACATGAAGCAGGACTTCCCTGGTGGCACAGTGGTTAAGAATCCGCCTGCCAGTGCAGGGGACACGGGTTCGAGCCCTGGTCCAGGAAGATCCCACATGCTGCAGAGCAACTATACCCATGCACCACAACTACTGAGCCTGCACTCTAGAGCCCTTGAGCCACAACTACTGAAGCCCACACGCCTAGAGCCTGCACTCTGCAACAAGAGAAGCCACTGCAATGAGAAGCCCATGCACTGCAACAAACAGTAGCCCCCACTCGCCACAACTAGAGAAGGCCTGTGGACAGCAACGAAGCCCAACACAGCCAAAAATAAAATAAATAAATTAAAAAATATATATATAGTTATAAAAAAATCTATTCAAGTATATTGAGGACAAGAGGGAATTTTTGAATCTGGACTGGATATTAGTTGATATTAGGGAACTATTGTTAATTTTTTGATAATGCTTTTGTGGTTATGCAAGAATGTCTTAGGAGATGCACGCTCAGGTATTCAGAGGTGAGGTGTAATGATATCATGATGTCTGCAACTAATTTTCAAGTTATTCAAAATCAACAACCAAAAATATGGATGAAAGCAAAGATGGCAAAATGTTAACAACTGTTGAATCTCAGTGGTGAATATGTGGGTGTTCTTTTGTATTATTCTTCAAGTTTTCTGTATATTTTATAATAAAATGTAAAAAAAAAAGAGGGAAACCTATTTAACCTAGTGTTCCAAACATTTAACTATGAAACTCTTTTTTTCCTTTAGAATATATTAATATGGAAGCACCTGCTGCTTCACAAAGTATACTTGGACATGCTGGCCTAGGGTAGGCTCTCAGTGGCTACATTTTAAAAATATACTGTAATGATAAATGCTCAGTGAAGAGTAAAAATCTTAAAGAAAAATTCAAAATATACTTAAAAAATTTCATCCAGCTGGCTGAGGAGATGTTCGCTATATCATTTACAATGGGACCATTCTAATACTCTTAACAGTGGTGTGACTTTATTGGCCAGAGGAATGAAGGTCACAGCTTACATTGTGATTCTTGAATGTCCAGTTTGCATTACCCAAGTCCTTTCTCTTAGTATAACCTCATGGATGATGGTACAGGCTGAATTTTCAATCATCTATATCCTTCTGTGCTTAAAGAATTAGATAAAGTGATAGATCATTTAGAGCACTTTAAGGAAGAGAAACAAATTTGCAAGCATAATTGACGATTCTTACTAGGGATGAAGTTATGAGACTTCATAGTTTCTTTTGTGTGTGTGTGTGTGGGGGATCTTCCCGGAACAGGGCTCAAACCCATGTCCCCTGCATTGGCAGGTGGATTCTTAACCACTGAGCCACCAGGGAAGCCCTTATTTTTTATTTATTTATTTTTGGCTGCGTTCGGTCTTTGTTGCTGCGTGTGGGCTTTCTCTAGTCGCGGCGAGCGGGGGCTACTGTTCGTTGTGGTGAGCGGGCTTCTCATTGCGGTGGCTTCTCTTGTAGAGCACAGGCTCTAGGCATGCGGGCTTCAGTAGTTGTGGCATGTGGGCTCAGTAGTTGTGGCTCGCAGGCTTAGTTGCTCTGCAGCATGTGGAATCTTCTTGGACCAGGAATTGAACCCATGTCCCCTGCACTGGCAGGTGGATTCTTAACCACTGTGCCATGAGGGAAGTCCCCTCATAGTTTCTTGTGATGGCTAATTTTATGTCAACTTGACTGGGCCATGGGCAGCCCAGATGTCTGGTTAAACATTATTCCTGCCTGTGCCTGTGTGGGTGTTTCTGTATGAGATTAACATTTGAATTGGTAGATTGAGTAAAGCAGATTGTCTTCCCTAATGTGGGTGGACATCATGCAATCCACTGAGGGCCTGAATAGAACAAAACAGTGGAGGAAGGGAGAATTCAGAGAATTCACTCTGTCTGCCTGAGTGCTCATCTGGGACATCCATCTTATACTCTTTTTTTTTTGCGGTACGGGGGCCTCTCACTGTTGTGGCCTCTCCCGTTGCGGAGCACGGGCTCTGGATGCGCAGGCTCAGTGGCCATGGCTCACGGGCCCAGCCGCTCCGCGGCATGTGCGATCTTCCCGGACCGGGCACGAACCCATGTCCCCTGCATCGGCAGGCGGACTCTCAACCACTGCGCTACCAGGGAAGCCTCGTCTTCTACTCTTGATCTTGAACTACACCACCAACTCTCCTGGGTCTCCAACCTGCAGACAGAAGATTGTAGGACTTCTCAGCTTCTGTAATCACTTGGGCCAGCCAGTTACTTATAATGAATCAATCTCCCTCTCTCTCTCTCTTTCTTTCTCTCTGTGTCTCTGTCTCTCTCTCTATATATATGTACTGTTTCTCTGGAGAACCCGGAAGAATGCATTCCTTATATCCATTTGGATGCCTTTAGAGAAAACAGCAATTCAAACTGATTAAACAAAAAGGAAATTTATTATTTCACATAACAAATCTGAGGTTGAATGGCTCAGACTTTGGTTAATTCAGGTGCTCAGCTACATAATCAAAGACTTGGGTTTTTTACCTTTCTGCTGTTCTAGGATTAAGGTGTTGGCTTTCTCTTAGGGTTATCTTCCCTCTCTGGTTGCAAGATGGCTGTTAGAGCTTTAGGTCAAATCCATAAACTATAATATCCAGAGAAAGAGGAGGAATTGCCTCTACTGGTATCTACTGTTTAAGGTTACAAAACCTTTTCCAGTAGCCTCCGGAAGGTCTTACCTCTAGTTTCATTGCCCCAAACCAGTCAACTAGCAGGAGGAATGGTTGTCTTAGATATAAGACAATGGTTGTCTTAGATATAAGACATATACCATGGTTGTCTTAGATATATCTCCCAGAGCGGGGGATAGGGTTATCTTCCTTGCGGGATGGTGTGGCAGTTTTAAAATATGACTGCAAATTCTTTGACACCTCTTCCCTTAGAGGGTAGGGTTTATGTTCTCTGCCTTTGAATCTGGACAGGTTTGGAACTGCTTCCACCAGTAGAAACAGAGGATATGCTTCTGTGAGACTTTTGAGGCAAGGCCATACAGAGCCATGTGGCTTGTTCACTAGAACACTTGCTCTTGGAAACTTGAGCTGCCTTAGGAGAAGTCTGACTACTCTCTGGCTGTCATGCAGTGAGAAAGCCGAAGCCACATGGAGGGCGATAGGTAGGCACTTTGGTTGATGTTCCTGTTGAGTCCAGCTTTGAATATCCCAGCCAAGGCATCAGACATATGAGTAAAGAAGAAGCTCCCAGGTGATTTCTAGCCCTCTGAACACAATCAGGATTCTTCTAGCAAGGCAAGAGAATAAGAAATGTTCATGTGGACAACCAGAGAGCCTGCCACATTTTGGATGCCTGCTTCTGTATTGATGTCCATGGACATGAGGTTTCTCTAACACACTCAACTTTTAGATTAAAATTTTTTTCAAAAAGTATTTCCTGAGGTTAAGGACTTCCTTCAGGTACAATAAAAGATGCATCTCACAGGTATGGTTTGGCTCAGACATCTTGGACCTCTGAGGAGTTTCATATTCTAGACTTGGCTCCAGCTAAATTCACACCAAGCTCCCCTGGAAACACAGAGGGCCTCTGGATCTGATGAGCAAGACCATCTCCTAGTCTAATTTAGTACAACCTCAAAATATTAACTGAGGTAAAGACTAATCTACTGTAATAAACAGACTCCCAGAGTTCATGGCTTAAAGAAGACAGAAATTTATTTCTGTCACATAATCTTCTAAACAGTTTAGGCTGTCTGTGCTCCCACCAGATCCTGAAGGAACCTCTAGGACGTTGTCCTCATCTGCATGGCTGAACCTGATCATTGTGTCTTCCAGCCAATAGGAAGGGGAAAGAGAGCTCGGAGGAGCCCAAGCCCTGTGTCTTAAGGCCCAAGTCTGGAAGCCACACATATCATGTTTGCTCACATTCCATCGCTGAGAACGGGTCACAGAGCTGTAACTAACTGCAAGAGAGACTGAGAAATATAGTCTGTGGCAGGGCAGCCACGTAAGAAGGGGAGAATGGATTTTGGTGACCAGTCTCCTCCATTCCTAGCAAGTGAGTTCTTTATTTGGATCGTTTGGAGGCTGAAATGATGAAACTCTCTGACATAATTAGGTACTGTTTTTCTAAAATGCATTTCACCCTTCTGGTAGCCATTTTTATCCAACATCCCCCCTCTCCCACCCCTGTCCCCCACTTGTGTATGTCTAGGCTGTGTCTCTAGCAGACACGTAAGTCTGTAAAGCAAGACCTTTATCTGAGGCTCAGCGAAACTTCTTGGCTATTACCTGTTCAGATGATGAAAAAAAACCCAAAACAAACAAACAGAAAACCCCACAGCTCTGTCACTTACTAGCTGTTTGATCCTGGGCAAGTTATCTGTAGACCCAATTTCCTTATCTATAAACTGAAGGTGGTTATGATATATTCCTTTTAGTCGTTATGAGGATTAAATGAATTAATGCTTGTAAAGTGCCAAACTTCATAGAAATTATTTAATAAATTTTGTCTGTTATTATTGTTGTGGTTCCCATTATTTATCTTATGGGTATTTTGTAAGGCAGACAATAGTACCTTGCTTAATAAAACGATACCCAGAACTGCCAGGGTTTGGCCATAGAAGGAGATTTCACCTTGTGGAAATGGGATTAGAGTTGGGGCTCTAATTCTATCCCCTGAGCTTGGGATTCTCTCATTTCAAGTTAGCATGAGGCCTCATCATATTACATGGTAAGCAGTTAAATCTCCCAATTTAACATGTGGTTGGAGACTAGAACCCAGGTTTCTGATATCTGTGTCTTTTGACTCCCGTTTTTAATGCATCCAACACCACTTCACTACTCCGCCCATGATTTAGTTACTGTTGCTGCAAAACAAACCACCCTAACACTTAATGGCTAAGGTTTGTTATTCCTCACAAGTCTGTGGGTTAGCATGGTAGTTCTTCCTTTGGTTTCCCCTGGGCTCACTCATGTGGGTGCATTTAGCTGGAGGGTCATCAGGGAACTGCGCCCAGATAGAATGGCTGAGTAGCTGGGCCTCTGCTTGGCTTTTTCATGGCATGGTCATCTCAGGGCAGCTTTTCTGAGAAGGCAATCCCCATGCATAAATGCTTATCAAGACCCTGCTTGTGAGGGACTTCCCTGGTGGCACAGTGGTTAAGAATCCACCTGCCAATGCAGGGGAAATGGGTTCGATCCCTGGTCCAGGAAGGTCCCACATGCCGCGGAGCAACTAAGCCCGGGTGCCACAACTACTGAGCCTGTGCTTGAGAGCCCACGAACCACAAACTACTGATACTGAAGACCGAGCGCTCTAGGGCCTGTGCTCCGCAACAAGAGAAGCCACTGCAATGAGAATCCCGCGCACCGCAACGGAGAGTAGCCCCTGCTTGCCACAACTAGAGAAAGCCCGCGTGCAGCAACGAAGACCCAACGCAGCCAAAAAATACCCCAAAAAACAAAAAAGACTGCTTGTGAAAGATCTGCTGATGTCCATTGCCAAAGCAAGTCACATGGCCAAACCCAGATTCTGTGGGAAAAGATTACACAAGGGATGGATATCAAGAAGAGTGATTCACTGGGGGCCATTATATAGTAGTCTATCCCAGCACATTTTAGGGTTGTTACTTCCAGATCTGGCCATAGAAAATACAGTAATGGTTGGCCTAAGTTCACACCCCAAAACCTAAACTTTAAATATAATGTATGTCTGTGATAAGTAACATAGTACTTTGCACATGATAGATCTTTAATAAATATTGAAATGAATGAATTAATAAGTCAATAATATTACCAATGGTAAGAATTTGCAAATAATGTCAAATAACAGTAATAATGACAGGTTGAGATTTCTCAACAAAGTCTTTACCACAAAAATTATAGTTCTTCATAGAGTATAAATTTTTTAAAAAAGAAGAGTTACATCTTTGATTTTCTTCCATCTGCCCCACTAAGCCCCTCAGTACCTACTGGCTGATGAACTAAATGAAATTACACTTGGAATGTTCCTATTTTTTTTGATAAAGAACATGAAGTAAGCTAAAATGAGACACTTTCTCTTGCCAAACTTCTTCAATTAGAGGCTGTTTGCTGCTATAAACAACAGGAAATCCAGTTTAACTGCCTTAAGCAGTAAGAAAATATATCAGCTTATTTAACAGGACATCCAGTAGGTCGGCCTCAGTGGTGTTTACCGTTACAGCTCAGTGAGGTCATTAAGGATCTTAGTTCTTTTCATCTCTCCAGTGTGCTGTATCCACTGTTGGCTTCATCTTGTGGCTGGTGCCCCTCATGGTGAGAGGTGGGCTGCCAGCAGCCAGCAGCACTACATGCTCCCTCATTTACCTTTGGAGGGAGAGAGATGGAGAGAGCATACTGGCTCCCATGGCTCTCTCAGAAGAGTTAAGGACTTCCTTCCTAGATGCCCCAATAACCCTACCCCCAATCTCATTGGTTTTAACTGGATCACATGACCATTTCTGAGTGGGACATGGTGGTAGGGGGGTGGAATTACTTTGATGTGCTTAGACTAATTAAGGCCCAGTCTTAGAGTGGGAGAGGGGTCAGCTTCCCTCTAAGCATTTGACTGTTCATAAGAGACATAGATAAGCTAATAATGAAACCGTATACAAGCCCCTGTCCCCTGTGTCCTTGTCTTTTGGAGTAAAATGATGACTCAAGAGTTAATGTCGCCTGCCCATGCAGGGGACACGGGTTCGAGCCCTGGTCCACGGAGATCCCACATGCCGTGGTACAGCTAAGCCCTTGTGCCACAACTACTGAGCCTACACTCTAGAGCCCAGGAACCACAACTACTGAGCCCAAGTGCCACAACTACTGAAGCCTGTGCGCCTAGAGCCCGTGCTCTGCAACAAGAGAAGCCACTGCAATGAGAAGCCCACGCACTGCAATGAAGAGTAGCCCCCACTTGCCACAACTAGAGAAAGCCCACACGCAGCAACGAAGACCCAACACAACCAAAATAAATAAATAAATATATATATTTTTTAATTTAAAAAAAAGAGTTAATGATTGGGAAATGTGAAGATGTAGAAACAAAGAATAGCTGTTTGAGGAGCTAGTAACAATTTAGACTATAATTCTGTCACATTGCAGAATCACCAAACTCCCAGTTCCCTGAAAGATATAGATAAAGTCCTGACACACATTCCTAAGTTGTTTTTACAGGCAAGGTAGCCCCTCCAGATGAAAACCGCTAACCACAAGAACATGGACCCTAGACTGGTTGAAACCAGAAGGTCGATGATGCTTAAAATTTCACCTTTATGCCAACCAATCCGAGAATTGTCCATGAGCTAATCATGCCCTGCTCCTTGAACACTATAAAACACCTCACTAACCTCTCCGGGGTGGGCACGGTCCTTGAGGCACTAGCGTGCTGTGTTCCCTCTTTGCCTGGCAAAGAAATAAAGCTACTCCTTCTCTTTCCTCCAAACTCCGTCTCCATATTTCTATTTGACATCGGTGCACAGAGAGCCAAGATTTTGGCAGCAATAAGAACCTGAGAACTGCTAGAAAAGAGAAAGTGGATTCAAGGAAGGTAGTTGACAATTACTGTTAGCATTCTCCCTTCTGTAAGGCCTAACTTCCTTATTACTGTGTAGCACCATTGAGTGCATTAATCTTTCATAGATTCTCCAATATCCCTTCCTTCGTTTCATGTGATATTACTCAGCTGGATTTTATCCCTCATAGCCCAGTGTTAGAGAATAACAATAGCTATCATATATTGAATACTGGGGTGAAACTGAAGAGACAAGCTGACAGGACCCGCCTCCCCAGCAATCAAGTATTTTACATACATGAATCCTATGAAGCAAGGTAATAGAAACCTCATTTTATTGATGAGAAAACCAAGACTCAAAAAGATTCAGCAGGGCTTCCCTGGTGGTGCAGTGGTTGAGAGTCCGCCTGCCGATGCAGGGGACACGGGTTCGTGCCCTGGTCCGGGAAGATCCCACATGCCACGGAGCAGCTAGGCCTGTGAGCCTTGGCCGCTGAGCCTGCGCGTCCGGAGCCTGTGCTCTGCAACGGGAGAGGCCACAACAGTGAGAGGCCCACATACCACAAAAAACAAAAAACAAAACAAACAAACAAAAAAGATTCAGCAAACAGCTTAAAGTCACACAGCCACTAAGTTGTAGAGATGAAACAAGTCCAAGTCTTTAGGCTCCATAGACTCTGCTCTTTTCATTATATTACACTGTCTCTCAACTCAGCAAAACATGTTTAATTTAATTAGACTATTCATTTGTATTAGTATTTTATTAATGTTTTCCCTTTGATCGAGGGAACTTTAGGAATGGGAGAGAAACTGCTCAAATTTTCTACTTCCTTTCGTGTTTCCTAGGAAGTGGCTTAGAAAAAAATATTTTAAATCTATCTCTTCCACAAATGAGCTAGACTATTCTATTTTTAGTAAATGATTTATAGCTAGTTGTGGTTTTAGTTACACTCCTGGCTGTTTTCTACATATCTTCTCCTTCAAATTATGTAATAGCTCATGTTTACTTATTTTAGCTGTATGTTACTGTGTGGCTAGTTCTTTTTAAAAAATGCAGAATTATTTGAATTTAGTCTTTTAAGTTGTGGTGACATTTGCATTGTTGTCTATGTAAATAGTGCTCTCTGGAGTCCTGAAGTCCAGACCTGTTTGCAGCAGCTTAGTTAAAATCTAACTCCAAGGGGAATGTACAGTGGGTGAGGGGATGTTATTTGTTTCCTCCCAAACTCTAAATATGTGGTCTTGATGGTCCTCTAGTCATTTCCTGTTTGGGTGATACCTAGAAAAGAGATCAAGTTCAGGGTCACCCGCTCATTTCCCTTTGCTATGCAGTTTGAGTGGTATGTCCTACTCTAGGAAGAGTCTAAATTTAAAATAACCTTTGGGGGCTTCCTTGATTGGGACAGAGCTGAAATTATGAGTTGTCTATAGCAATGTAGATTCCTAGGATCAGTGGTCATGATTCTGAGGTGGTGCTTTAAGTTTCTTAACCTAGAAATGCCACCAGGGATGGGAACGAAGTCACCTAGATCTACCTTCAAATTTCAGATATAGTTAAAGTTAGAGAAAGTTTCTTAGTTATAGAAGAGAAGCATTTTATTATGAAGTGGATTTAACCAAATCTTCCACAAAATCTAGGGAAATGTAGTTTAATTGTATTTTAAATTAACTACTTGAATTGGAATTCTGTATTTTTGACCCAGATGGAAATTTCTCTTAATTTCTAGATGGTAATCAGCTGTAAATCTTTAATAGATTTAAAAAATCAATCTTTTTAACAATTTTGCAATTGTGTAAAAGTTTAGTCTGGCCTCCCAACAAGCATTTCCCCTTCTTTCTTTCCTAAAAGAAAGAATGAGAGTCTCATTTTTCACCCCTTCTCTATGCAACTCATATCTTCAGTTCCAGGTCCAAGTCAGTCATGGTGGCCCTGTTTCCCTTGCAATGATATGTCTAGATATGGACTGGCCAATGAACCATGTGGGAAAGTCTATCCAGGACATCCAAGAAATGTTTCTTCATTCTTATAAAGAGTGAAAAGAAGAGAGAATCTCCTTCTGCACATTGTCATGTTTGAATGTGATGCCTGGAACTGCAGCAGCCATTTTGTGACCTCAAGGGAAACTGACTTTAATGTCAAGCCCACCAGCTCAGGATGGCAGAATAGAAAGACGAAAAGGATTTAGGTCCTTGGTTATGAAGTTATGAAGCTACTCAATTAACCAATCCTGGAGCAGCCCTACCACTGAACTTCTTGTTATGTGAGATAATAAATTTAAGCCAGCTGTATCTGTTTTTCTGTTAGTGAAAACTCAGAAAATCTGACTCAATTGGCTTAAATTACCTTGTTGAGAGCATTCTAAGTGATAAAACATTATAGGTCATATTTTGAGGTCTCTGAGCTTCTTCCTTGATCCCTGCCTCTAGGTATTCCCCCCTTCCAATTCGTTGATCCTTCACACCATCATTGGAATGACTTTGCAGAATTGAAATCTGATCATATTGCAACTCTGGTTAAATCTTTCAAAGGCTATTTTTGGCTTTCTTGGTGTGGCAAACAGACTTTTCTTCACTGGGTCTGGGCTGGATCTCTATGGCCACATATCCCATCAGGTCAGACCCCACAGGCACCCTAATGCTAGATATTTCAACTATTGCCATTCCTTAACCATGCTATGTTCTCTCTCACTTATGCTTTACAAATGCTAGTCCCAACTGCATAGAATACCTTCCCCTATCTGATGGGTCACCCCCACCATCCCCCAGGCTCCCAAGGTTGTTAGATGTTCTTCTTCAGTGTCCTGACACCCAGACTGGACCCCCTATTAAAGCACATCTGACTGTTTTTGTGCTGTATTTGTCAGATTGTCTCCTACATATGATTATAAGGTCTTTGAGGGAAAATGTGTCTTATTCATTTTAGCATCTCCAATGCCTCATACATTGCTTGGCACAAAATAAGCGAGTAAAGATGCTTATTAATGAATAAAAATAATGCTATAACCCAGATTTAGGTTCATGAAGACAATTGTGTTCTTTTCTCTTTAGGTGGCTTATTCTTGGTATACTGCATGCCATACCTTCCTCAGCAGGGTAGGGAGGATGAAAGAGGAAGGAAAACATCTAACTATATAACATTTTTGGACAAGATTTTGGAGGAAGGTAAGCCAAGTTTAATGAAGGTTTCTTTTTGTAAATCTTTTTTCTATTCTATCTATGCCTGATTCATATGATGAATTAATCAACAAATGTGTGTTGTGTGCCTACTATGTATCAAACATTGTTTAAGAGTTTGGGATTCATCAATGAACAAAACAAGGAAGTCCTCAGAGAGCAGTGGCTTCACAAGTGAACTTTACCAGTCATTTCTCCTTTCTGGATCTTAGTTCTGCGTTTGTGCATGAACAGGAAAGACTGTAATGGAAAGCCTGCAGATTCTCAGATGAAACATTGGTAAACAGATGGATATTTGTTCCTAAGAGCTGCCACTTCTCTCTAGAGCCAAGGACAGTTAGGAGGAGGAGGTCACTGACTAAATCTGCTCCTTGACCTTGTTCTCAGCAATCCACACCAATAGGCATTGCCTTTGTTTGTAAAAAAGAGAGTTTTATATATCCATGCAGCATTGGGAGGTTGTAGCTTTCTTCCTAGATGCGAATATCCCTAAGGCTCCACCTGGGACAGTGAGCCTCACCCCTTTGCACCACTCAGGTGCTTCCCTTCTCTAGTCTGCTGGCGATTCTGCTCAGAGGCTCCACCTGTGCAAAGCGTCACAGCTGTAGAGGCTGCTCTGGGCACAGGAACAATTTCCTACAGAAACGGGGCATATTTGAAAGGTTGGAAGGCAAGCTTTTATGTCTCCCTCCTACAATCCCGGCTTCTCCTGAAGTGGAAGCTAGACCAGAAATAAAGGCCACACTGATTTTCTTCTGAGAAAACACATTACCATGTTAAAAAAAAGTCCTAACTGCTCTGTGGGAAATGTTTTTATTTTACAAATACTCTGTGGCTCTGAAGTGACAGCAAGATTACATTTCTGACAGTATCACTGGTACAATTTCCAGGCTCCTCAGGGCAATGTGAGGATATTCCTCCCGGAAAGAGAGGCACATTCTCTGGTCCCCAAGCTACAGTTAAACACGACCCCAAACAAGGAAAAACAGATGATAACACAGCAAGTAATGAAAGCTTGGCAATTTAACTAAAGCAAATGGTCTTATCCAGAACGCTATGGGAGTGAAAAAGAACTACAAAAATAACTCTGTAACTTTGCTTTTACAAACAAATGGCTCACTCTCTGTCTCCAGATGGGGAAATGTGAGAACTGAAAAGGAGAAAAGAACCTGGAAGAGTGTAGAAAAATGTAAACATTAGAAAGAAATGTAATAGGGGAGTGGAGGATGGGGACAGCTTCAGTGTAACGCTCTTACAGACGGTCCTGACGATTGTGATCTAGATAGAGCCCGGCCGGCCTCGTGTTCCGTGGAGGCGGTGCCGCAGCGACAGATGACCTGACTCTGGCCAACGAACACCTAGAAGACGCTTTCGCAGGAGCAGGGCAGCGACCGGGGACGCGGCGGGGGTGGGCGCAAGTAACGCTCCTCCGGCTGATCCCGCCGAGCGTGGTGATAATGTGGGTGGGGCCAGCGGTGGCGGTGGAGCGCCTGGTGGCCCCGGGCGCCCTCGTCGTCCTCCGCGACTCCCTCCCGCGGGCAGCACACTGCACCCAGGCGCCTCCGCCAGCACCGCCGGAGCTGACAGTCGCCCGCCTGGAAGAACAGATAGACGAAGGGATTCAGAGCGCTGTTGGCCACCCCCAGGAGGCGCAGGGCCACCGCTAGGTCCTCGGCCTCCCAGTCTCCCATCAGCCCAGACGACCACGTGGCCGCCAGCCGGGCAGCGAAGTAGGGCAGCTCGCACCCCACGAACAGCAGCGCCAGCACCAGGCTCATCTTCAGGCTCTGGACCTTGGCGCGGGGCAGCGCGTTGGGCGCGGGGGCTTGGCCGGGACTGGCCGACCTGGGCGCCGCGGCCGATGGGGCCAGGGGCGGGCGCTGCCGCCAGGCGCAGAGCAGGCGGCTGCCAGCGATGCCCATGACCGCGACCGGCGCCACGAAGCCCGCGACGGCCTCATAGAGCGCGTAGACCATCAGGTGCCAGCGCGGTAGCGGCGCGAAGATGTCGCGGCAGCGACGCTCCCCGGGCCAGGCGCGAGCGGCCGGGGGTGCGGCGGGCGGCTGCGAGGGGGCGCCCCCGCGCACCACGAAGGCCGGGGGCAGCGCCAGCAGCAGCGCCAGCAGCCAGCCCAGGGCGGCGAGGGCGCGCGCGGGCAGCGGCGGGCCCTGTGGACGGCGCACGGCACGCTGGCGTTCGAGGGCAATGATCGCCACGAGGTGGGCCGACGCGCTGTGGCCGGATGCCCGTAGCAGATGCACGAAGCGGCACGCCAGGTCGCCCGCGGCCCGGCGCGGCTCGCCCAGGAGCTCCCAGGCCAGCTGCGACAGCGTGGTGCCCCCGCACGCATACAGGTCGGCCAGGGCCAGCTGCACCAGCAGGAAGTCCATCTTGCGACGCTTGGGACCTGCCCATGGCCCGCCGCCCCCGCACAGGCGGCACAGCACCGTAGCGTTGCCGGCCACCGTCACCACCAGGATGACCCCCAGGAAGACCAGGCGGACGCGGCGGCTGGGCGGCCCGGACGGCGGCGGCGGCCCCGGGACTGGGGCTCCCTGTCCGGAAGTCAGGTTGAGACCCCAGCCCAGCGAGATGGGTACGGAGAGGTTGGGCGCCGGCGCCGGAGTTGAGGGGCTGAAGGGATCCTCCATCCCTAGCCTGGAGGAAGAGGAGGTACCGAACAGGGCAGGCAGGGCGCGGGAAACCAAGGTGGAGGCGAGGCTCCGCTGGGCGCGATGCCGGGTCTTAACGAGTTCCCAAAGTTAGTTGAAAACGCACACGCACGGAGAGGGAGATGGATGCAGGTAGCTTTGCGCTTAGTTGTTTTTATAGGTTGTCCTCGTCATTTGTCACTCAAATGGGGGGGGTGT
This sequence comes from Lagenorhynchus albirostris, assembly GCF_949774975.1. Classification (NCBI taxonomy): domain Eukaryota; kingdom Metazoa; phylum Chordata; class Mammalia; order Artiodactyla; family Delphinidae; genus Lagenorhynchus; species Lagenorhynchus albirostris. The sequence goes on along the minus strand of NC_083097.1, from coordinate 76,864,480 downwards.
ACGCTCGAGGAACACACATGATTCCTCTTCTCCACCTTCCTCTTCGCGTCTCCCCTCCCAATCCGGGTAGATCCCCTTCCAGTCTGCCGCAGCCCCGGTGCAGCCCTCGCGGGAGCCGCGAACCGCTGGGCTCTAGAAACCTCTCCCGTTGGGTGTTTACATATAGCACAGCCAGACAGAAGGTCGCTTTGCCTGGCCAACGTTAACCTGGGACCAGCACACTGGAGAGGAAAGTCCTGACTGAGACTATACCCCTCAAAATGGTTTCAGATTGACAGTAAGAAAAAAAAAAAAGGCACTAGTTTTGATTAAAATACAGAAGAGAAAGATTTGAAATGCCATGGTTCTGCACTAGCTTGAGAAAAACAGGAACCCAAGAAACCTAACAGTGTTTTGAGCAAAGAGGAGCCCAACAGATAAATCTTCCTCTGGCCAACAAGAGTATTTTACTCGGAGAGAACTAAAGTCAAAGGTGTTGCTTGGCAATTAGGAGCAGCAGTGGTTTGCAGATTGTTTCAAATACTCCTCATTACTAGAAACAGCAAATCACAGCTGCTCTCCGTGATGTAAAATTCATTTCATTAGTCTGAAGAGGGCATTAATAGGTTTTATGCAAATGGATAGTACATTTATTGCTTTTCTCCTAATATTTTCACTCAGTGACAGATGTATCATCGAGGCTCTTCATTCTCTTGATTCTGTTTTTTAGCAGATGGGAGGTTGCTAGGAGGGACTACGCCTCCAATAAGCCTGGAGAAAAGGTGACTAAGAAGATGATAAGGCGGCCAAGTTTTAAAAAAAAATCCAACTCACAGGAAATGGTTTAGATTAAATGCAATCTCTTTTATTTTAGCCCTACCTCCTCAGAAACAAATTTTAGTTTTCCTGTTGGAAGCATCAGTTTGGTTTTTTATGCACCCTCCACATTAATTATGGTGAAAGTACAGCCTATGCTTCCTGGTCTGGGTGTCTGCTGGGGTTCACATTCCCAGGCTGAGGAAATATTTGACACTTTAAGATGTCCGGGATAGGAGGGTTTGGTGGGTGCAGTGGACAGGCCTGCCAGGTGGAGTGGGAATCTCATTTCTCAAGCTGTTGCTCTTTGTGGCCAGAGAACTTTGTCATTTTTATTACATCTCCAGTGCCTATCACTGGACCTGACCCATGGTAGGTATCAGTAAATATGTTTTGAGTTGATGAATTAATGGATATATGATGCATTTCAGATAATTTTGAGCAAATGTTTCTACCTTGATTATAAATCCATCAACCTAAGAAAAAAACGCCTGTTATACCTGTGCCAGTATCATCCAGAAGAGCTCAAGGAAGCTCTGGGGAGATGTAGGAATAGCCATTCTTGGTGGAACATTTAAGAGGTAGAGTGATAGCCTTGGGAAATCAAACTCCTGGTTTAATTTTTTTTTTAATTTATCTTATTTATTATTTTTGGCTGTGTTGGGTCTTTGTTGCTGCACGCGGGCTTTCTCTAGTTGCGGCGAGCGGGGGCTACTCTTTGTCGCGGGCTTCTCGCTGCAGTGGCTTCTCTTGTTGCGGAGCACCGGCTCTAGGCGCGCGGGCTTCAGTAGTTGTGGCACGTGGGCTCCGTAGTTGTGGCTCGTGGGCTCCAGAGCGCAGGCTCAGTGGTTGTGGCACAGGGGCTTAGTTGCTCCGCAGCATGTGGGATCTTCCCGAACCAGGGCTTGAACCCGTGTCCCCTGCATTGGCAGGCAGATTCGTAACTACTGCACCACCTGGGAAGTCCCTATGTGTGTTTTTCTTTGTATTCTGCTTGGGCTTCTCTAAACGTTTAGGTTGGTGATTTGTTGTCTTCCATTAATTTTGGAAAATTCTCAGCAATTGTCTTTTCAGATATTTCTTCTGACATTTTGCCTCTATTCTTCTATTATTTCAATTGCATATATATTATACCTTTTCATATTGTCCCACAGTTCTTGGATGCTCTGCTCTTTTTTCTCTACCTTTCACTTTTTCTTTTTTTCTTTCTTTTTTTCCCTATCCCATCTCTCCTCAGAGGAAGCTGTTACCCTTTGAAATTCAGTATTTTATCTTGAAAAATTTCGCTTGGCCTATATTCAAGTTCACTAATTCTTTTTCTCTCAAGTTCACTAATTTTTTGTGTGTATCTAGTCTGCTGATAAGCCATTTGAAGGACTTCTTCATCCACAATAGCATGTTGTTTCTAGTGAATCAGTTTTATTCCTTTTTTAAAAAATAGTTTCCATCTCTCTGCTGAAATTCCCACTCTGTTCGTGCATGTTAACCACATTTCCCCCTAGGTCCTTCAATAGATTAATCATAGTATTTTCAAGTCACTTTCTCATGGTTTCAGCTTCTGGGCCATCTCTCAGTCTGGTTCTGTTTACTGCCTTCTTTCTTCAAAATGGGTCTTTTTTTGCTTCTTTGCCATGTAAGTTTGACCAAATGCCAGACATAATATGTAAGCGAAAAACAGTGACTGATGTAAATAGTATTCACTCCTGAAAATGGGCATGCTTCTTCATCTCAGGCTAGTAGGGTGGAGGGGTTGACTAAATGTAGGCAGTAGTTGAGCTAGGCTTGGGTTCTGATGTTGGTATAGTTATCATTATTCTCCTGCAGACTTCAGATTCCTGCAATACTGCTGCTGCTGTCTTGCTTTAGTGAGAGGCTTGGAACACTGGAGGGTTTTTCTCAGTCTTCCTGCTCCACCCCTAGCTTTCGGCACACCTGGCCATAGGGAGTGCGGTGGGTGGTTTCTTTCTCCATGCTTCTTATCTTTCTCCCAGAAGTAGTGTGCTGTTGTTCATGGTGGGGGCAGGCTGATTTTTTTTTTTTAAAAGAAACTCACTTAACTCCAGCTTCAGTCTTATGTAGGCCCTGGGGACCTGAGCCTTAAGGGTGGGACTTTATCCACTTTTGTCACTTTCCCCTATGGCAGCTGAACTCGGCCTTGTAACTTGCAGGAGAGCAAGTTTCTTGTCTGTACCGCTGTTGCAAGAGATCTCTGCTTTCTCTCAGTGCAGGACTGTGAGCATGACTGGGGTTCTGCCTCTCAGGAGCAGAGAGCTTTTGCTATAATCTACCCCTCCCCGGTGATAGCTGACCTTTTGCTGAGGACTGGGGCTGAGAGGGTTTTCTGCTCCTTCCCCAGTGGCCGATGAGTTTTCGCTTTGTAAGAGAGAAGGTTCTGGGTTTTATGCTTCTGCTACAGAGGCAGCCCCTCCCCATCTGTTCGTCTGTCCCACTGTAGAGGCTCTGTCAGGTTCCCTGCCCTGCTCCCCATCTTTCTCATGAGTGCTGGTTAAGGTCCATGAGAAAAAGCTCATTACTGGAGGTGGTCTCCCTTGTGTGTGCGGCTCCTAGTTTCTGCTGCTTTTTTCACACACATTTGGCTTTTATGAATTTGTCAAAATATCAGTTGTTTTCTTTTCTTTTTTTTCTTGTGCTACGCGGGCCTCTCACTGTTGTGGCCTCTCCCGTTGCGGAGCACAGGCTCCAGACATGCAGGCTCGGCGGCCATGGCTCACGGGCCCAGCCGCTCCGCGGCATGTGGGATCTTCCCGGACCGGGGCACGAACCCATGTCCCCTGCATCGGCAGGCGGACTCTCAACCACTGCGCCACCAGGGAAGCCCTCAGTTGTTTTCTTACCTCCTCTTTTGGCTTCTAGTCTTTCTTCCCATGTACTGCCAAAGGTGGGACAGTTTGGGTGTCTCAGCTGTCCTCAGAAGGGCTTGCCACCCTTTTCAATTCAGTTCACCTGTCCTATGAGAGGCTCAAAAAAGTTTTAATTTTGTAGATTATCTAGCTTTTTTCTTTTCCTTTTGATTTCTTTTCCTGTGGGAGCAATAATCCCTATCCTATGTGGAAGCAGAGCTCTCAAGACACTAAGGATACCAATCCTTTACCATCAATATTACAACATTTATGATTATTTTGTTTTCTAATTTCTTGAACAGTTTATTTATTTTTTATTCCCCTTAATAATAAAAAGCTTAAGGCTGAGTATAGCTTTGGTTGTGCCATATGTTCTTCTAAGTTTTCTCATTTTCATTATTTAAAAAATAGCCTATACCTTTAATTTTTTGACCCAAGAATTTAAGATTCTGCTTTGTAACTTTAAGAGAAGAAAGGGGGCTAGAAATCTTATCTGAGAGTTTAATATACATAATTGTAAACATCACACACAGATACCTAGAATATCTGACCAGTGTAGAAGGGATCTAGATCTTTTGTTTTCCACATTGAGCTTCTTTCACCTAATTTGTGTTGAGATCTCTCTTTTTTGCTCATGGCCCCTCATCACCAAGTTCTAGTTTGATTCAGTGATTTACAATATGCTTTAATAGCCAGTAAGAATTGTCCCACCTCAATATTCATTTTCCATAATTTTATTAGTTATTTCAGACATTCAATTTTTTTTGAAAACTTTCAGATCATTTAGTCCAATTAAAAAAAAAACAAACCCTTACTGGGACTAAGATCAGGATTGCATGAAATGTATGCATTAATTCTGGAGAAGTGGCATTTTAATATTAGAGCCTCCTATCCCAGAACATGCTGTCATTCCATGTTTATATTTTGTTTGTAAACTTAATAGAATTTTATAATTTTTTTCATCTAGATTTGTGCTTCTTGTTGAACTTTAAGCTATTTTTATAGAATGTCATACTGTGAGTGGAATATTTTTCCTGATTTCTATTTTTAATTAGTGACTATTCTTACAGATAGGTATTGATTTATGTATATGCAGCCATTTAATAAATTTCATCAATTATAATAGTTTTTACTAGGATCTCCTGGGTTTTATGAAATGGAAAACCACAAACAGTAGAAAGAATACAGAATCCACTTTTTTTTCTTTCTGCAAAGACAAAAATATATAAAGCTTCCAGGTGATGTGGATGCTTCTGGTCCAAGGACCATAGTTTGAATAACAAGGTTCCAGACCCATGGTTCCCACATTTTGCCGCACATTAGAATCACCTGGGGAGTTTTAAAACCTCTCAATGCTTGCAGGTGGGAGCTAGGCATAATAGTTTTTAAACATCCTCAGGTGATTCCAATTTGCAGCAAGTTTTGAACCATTGCTCTAGACTAGCAGTTACCAGTCTATGGCCCCAGGTCAAATCCTGTGTTTTCGTAAACAAAGCATCATTGGAGTATGGCCGCTCTCATTTGTTCACATAGTGTCTGCTGCTGCTTTCTTGCTACTACAGCAGGATTGAGCAGTTGTGAAAGAGACCATATGGCTCACAAAGCCTAAAATATTTAGTATCTGGCTTTTTCATAGAAAAAGAAAAAACAGAGGGATAGAGTCCCTTTATCAATTGTCCTGTGCAGGATTTTCTAGAATTCACTGTTTCTAGAAAGCTCTGTTTTATGAGAAGCCTACTCCCTTTCACCCCCTGCCCTGCCATGGACAAATGTGTTGGTTTTCCAATACAACGTGATATCTGAGAAACTCGAATTCCTCGCATATTAATTCAACAAATATTTACTGAGCTTCTACTATGTGTCAGGCCCTTGGGATACTTTAGGAAACAAAAAGGACAAAAGGCCATTCCTGTATGGAGCTTCCATCCTAGTGGGTCGGAGGGGTGGGAGACAGTATCAACAAATTAAGTATGTAAAACATACACTAAGTTGGACGGTAATGATTTATATGCAGAAAAATAAAGCAGTGAAGCCCTTGTGATTAGGTAACATTTGAGCAATGACCGGAAGGAGATAACAAAGAGAGCCATGTGTAAATCTGAGGGAAGAACCGCATTCCAGGCCAAGAGTTGATAAGCACAAAGGTCTTGAGGTGGTGCTTGCCTAGTGTGCCTGGGAAAGGATAGGGAGGCCAGTGTGGCTGGAGCAGAGTGAACCCAGTAGAGTGCGGGAGATGCACAATATGCCGCCGGATCATTTAGAGCCCTGAAGGCCACTGTAATGATTTGGGCTTGTGACCAAGCATGTCACCTGCCATATCAATAAACAAAGGATCAAGCCATCAGTCACTGCAGCCACCCCCGACTGTGCACTCTGAAGGGATGCAGGATCTAGAAAGTAGGATACTGGCCCTAGATAGTTCAGGTGCCTATCAAAGGAATGATTTCATTGAGCCCAGACTCTTGCATCTTCCCATACGTAGAAAAGCGCTAAATTCATTAACTTGAGATGTCTGGTTTTCTTTAATTAACAGTAATCTTTTGATATTCCGACTGCCTGGTGTTTGTTGCAAAAACTATATATCCTGGATCCTCCCTTACCTCTTCAGAGCAGCCTCTCCCTCAGAGTCATCTGAGAGGCTGCCTGCTGGGCTCAAGTCCTCAGCAAGTTCGCGGAATAAAACACAATTCTCAACTTTTAGGTTGTGCTTTTTTTTTTTTTTTTTCATTCGACAGGCTTTCACAGAGTAAGGTGAGGAACCACTGGAGGGTTTGAGTATCCAGTGATGTGATCTGATCACTCTGGCTGCTGTGTTGAGAAGAGACTGAGGAAAGCCAAGGGCAGACTCAGGGAGACCTCCTAGGAAGCTATTGCAAAATTCCATACAACAGATTATGGTAGTTTGGAACAGGGGGGTAATGGTGGAGGTTGGGAAAGATGAAGCCCAAAGACTGTCCTCAATCCAGTTTATAATTAGTGTCAGTTCCTCTCAGATTCTAGCATTAGATAATTTGTCTCGTTTTCCAAGTTTTTCTTCTTTTTCTGTTTTCATTGTTGTTAGATACCATTTTGAATTAGATATTGTCTTAAAACCTCAATTTTACCTAATTATGATCCTATATTGAATAAGCTTAAAACATTGCAGATGCTTGGTAAATTCTAACAATGAATGCATCTTAAAGAGTTTGAATAGAATGAGGTGGATTATGTTTATCTTCACATGCTTATGTTTTCAAAACCACATTTCTATTATTATTGCTTTATTTTTCACTATGTTTAGCATATACATCACACATTAGCTATTTTTTATTCCTTAGGTTTAATTAGGAGATGAGAGGTAGATTTGTATATTTTAATTTTAACCTCAATAGTTTAAATCTTGAGATCTTTCTCTTAAGGGTTTTACTTCAGAATATATCTGAAGTGAAAATTGTTTCTCAGAAATTCATACATAACTACAAAGATAAGCTCATACCAATTCACTGAAGAACAATAAAGAAAGTAAAGGTGATGAGCTGTCTAATGAAGAAAACTTCCAAGACAGTTTGAAAAAGGAAGTTAGGTTAAAAGGAAATTGGGTAAAATTATTATTTGCAGATAAACTTTTTACCAGAGGAATACAAGATACCAACTGGAAAACTATTAGCACCAAAAAAAATTGTATTATTGGTACAAAGTAAATATATAGAAATAAAATTTGTATATACAAATAACCAATTAGAAGATACAATGGAAGAAACATCTACTTAAAATAGCACAACACCAACAAATGATAAAACACCTAGGAATAAACTCACCTCTGGCTGCACATTAGAATCGTCTGCTGGAGGGCTTACCAAACAAAACAGCAATAAGAACAAAACTGCCCAGGTGCCATCCCTAGAATTCTAATTCCACTGGTGTGGGATGGGTCCTAGGTGGTATTTTTTTAAAGGTCCCTACTTTCCAAAAATCTCTAAGAAGAAACTGATCTATATGAAGAAAACTTAGAATGCTACTGAGCAATGTAAAGAAGGCTTGAAGAAAGGGAGAAGTGGACTATATTCTTTAGAATAACCGAATATCACAAAGAATTCAATTTGCCCTATATCAGGCTATAAATTTAATATATCATAAAAAGACCAACAAGATTTTTCATTTCTGGAACTACACAAACTTATTCTAAATTTGTATGGGAGAAATAAGTTAGCAAGAATAGCCAAGGACAATTCCGAAAATGAAAACTGTTGCAAAGAAAATAGTATCACCAGATATTGCCTACCCTATTAATAAACAAAATAGACTGGTCCACTGCAAAGTAAAAAATGTTTTGAAAGGACCCAAATGTCAATGTGACTTGTATATAATGAAAACGGCGTTTCAGATCAATAGAGGAAAAGATAATTTGTTCAATAAAAGATGTTATATAATAGAGTGGCATTTTCTAACTAATGGGACAAATATTAGCTTACTCAATAAAAGGTCAATTGGGGTGGCCATCTTAAAAAAACAAACGAAAGTTAGATCTCTAATATGTAATACATTCCCATGGGTCAAAGATCTAAGGGTAGAAAATAAAACTCTAAAAGAAGATAAGTGGGGAAGGCCATTCTAAATATGACACAAAATCTCCAAGCCACAAAAGCAAAGATTCATAAATTTGCATGAAAATACCACTTTCTACATGTCAACAAACACCCGGGCAAAGTCAAAAGACAAATTATGAAAAGGAAAAAAATATTGGTAGCTTCTCTAACAGACAGAGAGCTAATATCTAAAGTATGCCTGTAATAAAAAAGACAACCAACCAACAGAAAAATAGGCAAAGAATAGAAATAAGAAAGGTCATGTAAAGGAAATTCCAGTGGTTATTAAATATATGAAAATATGATCTACTTTACTCATAGTAAGAAAAAGAAGAAAAACAATAATAAAGTATTTTTTATCTACCCAGTTGGCAGCAAATGTGAGGCCATGCATTGCTGGTAAGAGTATAAATTGGTATAACTTCTTTAGGGGTCATTTGGTGGTATCTAGAGTAATTTTGCTAGATGTAGTCTTGCCCCAGTAATTTCACTTCTAGGTGTTTTTTTATTTTTCATTTTTAAAATTATTTATTTATTTATTTGTTTATTTATTTGGCTGTGCCACACGGCATGTGGGGATCTTAGTTCTTGGACCAGGGATCCGTGCCCGCCACAGTGGAAGCGCGGAGTCTTAACCACTGGGCCACCAGGGAAGTCCTCGGTGTCTTTGTTAAATGGAAAAAAAGAGAGCAAGCTGTAGAACATCTTTTATAGTATGCTACCATTTGTGTGTGTGTGTCAGGGGCGGGTGCTGGGGAAGAATGTAAAGTTTGTGGAAGCCTATCTGTCTCTCAAAGGATACATAGGTGGTTACAGTAGATGCCACCAGGAAGGGGTACTGGGTGGCTGGGGGACTAGGAAAGGAGAGAGACTTCATGCTCACTGTTAACTGTTTAGTACCTTTTTGAAGCTTGTACCTTATGCATGTATTACCTATTTTAAAAAATAATAATTTCCGCCATATCCATGGTCTGTGTACCATTAAAATACTCCAAATGCTCCCATCAAATACATCCAAATGATCTATATCCCATCAAATAAAAATAACTCATCAGACACAATCAAATACTCAAAAACAACTATTTTATGGGTCATAAGTAATAAAAATTGTTAAAATATTTTATATTCCATAATATTCAGAGGAACACAACTTTATATTATAGTATTTGATTCTACCCTTTTAATATTTCGGTTAAGTTGTCAGAAGTTTATAAGAATAAGGTCTTGATAGTAACGAGTTTGAAAATATGTAATTCTATAATGATTGATATTTTATTTTAGAAGAGTACATTCTTTAACTGAAAATCAGTAATTATTAAAACTAATGTTTAAAATGCATAATTAATCATGATCTTTTAACATATTTCTATATAGCTCTAGAACATTACTTTCTTATTTTTGTTCAAATATTTTATGGATCAGAGTGGATTTTAAGCCACTGATCAATGGCATTTTCATACTTCCATGGTTCTTTCAGCCAGTCCTGATGCCACCTAAGATTTGCTATGACACTTGAATAGTTTTGCCCTATACTTTGTTTCCACTTGATAAACTGCTCTTTATTGTATCGGTGGACAGAAGCAGAAACCTTAGGGTAGTTTATAATGGAACGAAGCTTCTGATCCAAAGAAGCAGTAACTTCTGGAAATTTTGTAGCAATATTTGTTAGTTCATCTGGATCTGAGGAAAGATCTGAAAGAAAAAAAAAAAAATTGAATACCTCTCAAAACAGTTATGTAACCGAGCAGGACCCTGTGGGTACCTCTGTCAAGTTTATGATTAACCTCCTTATCTGAATCTTTAGTCCTTTTCTCATTCAAAACTTGTTCTCCTCAAGATTGAGGAGTATCAAAGAAAAGGGGGGAGTTGTAACCGAGCAGGACCCTATGGGGCCTTTCTGGGACGCAAGTTCGTGTGCCTGATGCACAGTGGGGCTATAAACACACTGAAATGTCGCAGTTTGGAGCAGAGAAAGGTTTACTGGGTGGCTCACGCCCTAAAACCCCCTGAGCTCCCGGAAGAGTTTCGGCAAAGCATTTTTAAAAGCCAGGTTGAGGGCAGGGGCTCGCAGGGTACTGATCATGCACAATTCTCTGATTGGCTGATGAGGGAACAGGGTGGTGTCACAGGGGTTAACTTTATCAGTCCTTAGGCTCCAGGAGGCCTGGGGCTATGTGCTCATGGTCATCAAGTAGTTATAACATCTTCCATTTGGTGGGGGGTTTTCACATCTGTAAAACAACTCAGGAAATGTGCATCAAATACTGTTATTTAAGTACTTCAGAGAGGAGCTAAAGCAGAGGATATGGGGGAAGGCCTGTCCCAGGAAGGCCCCATAGGGTCCTGCTCTGTTACAATTATCTGCTTAAAAACCATCTTTTAGAATGTCATTGCTCTGTGACGAATAACATATTAAAATTTATTTTTATTCTCAGTTCTTTTTTTTTCCCTCAGTTCTTCTTAGTATAGTAAGCTAAAGGACAGTGTAAATGGAAAAACAATATACCGAAAGTTAAACACCTCTCTAAATGTATGTCCAAATTATCTTCCTTCTTACCATCATCCTGCTATCCCTTTTCTTTTTTCTTATCTATTCTTAGATGGCTTAGCCACAATTCTTCCTATCTGTGATGCCTTGCTTACTTTGACATGCAAAAAGATATGTATTTATATATATATATATATATATATATATATATAGTAGTGCTTATATTGTCCCATTTCAACAACCCCAGATGTTCCAGCTGAAGAATTTTTTATATAGTGGAGTCAAGTTCTTGCCACTTCACTTACTCCTAGTTTTTTTTTTTTTTTAAATATACGTTAGCATCCTATGCTTGAATTTTTGAAAATTACATTCATTGATTGTGTCTATTTGAGCAAATAGCCATGGAAATAAAAACTCTCAATCACTATCATCAAGAAAATGATAAATATTTCAGATAACATAAACACCCCTTTTACCTACAATGTAGGAAGACAGAGGATGTAACTAGGATGCCAGTCTAATTGGAAAAGTCAAAGATCTTATGACAAGTTACCTAAGACAGTAAATGAACAAGTCACAGTGAGGGAGAACCCCCTACAGGCCTATTTGCGCGCATTGGCCTGAAGATCCTGAAGACATTTATGGTTTTGCTATAGGTGATTTCAGACGGCACCTCTCTGGGAAAGGGACGTCAGTGCATAAACCCCAGAGAATACAGGAAAGGCAGGCTCCCCCCTGATTCTTTTGACAGGCACACCTCCTTTTTGCAGAACGTAACCCATGAATGAACAAGAGATGCCCATTATTCAACAGAATGAAAACGTAAGGACTTGTTTTGAAGCCAAGAATCTCCTCCTTTTAGAGTTCAGGGGTGGGGGGGGTGTCAATCAGTTTGGCCTCTGAAGAATTATTTTGAGTTAATAATTTTGACATTTGTAGCTGGGAAAAAAACTTAGGGAGAAAGGAATATTAAAAATAGCTTTAGCACATATTTTATGTGCAAAAGGAGGACAAAGGATAAGTAAAACCATACATCTAATAATGCTGCTTAAAAACAAATTCAGAGTCGTGAATCTAGCAGGCTTTTGTAGGGTGGAAGGAGCATGGATTTTGGAGTCAAACCTGGGTTGAAATCCCAGTTCTGCCACTTCTGAGCTGTGAGACCTTGTGCAGGTATCTGAACGCTAGTCTCTGAACTCTAGTCTTCTCTATAAAATAAAGATGATAGTAACATCTTGTAGGGATGGGGTGAACATTAAATAATAAATGTAGAATGTCAGGCTCCATAAGAGAGCAGTTAATCTTCCAGAACAACTGAATCCAAAGTACAATAAGAGGGTGTTGACTACTGATTGGGAAAGATAACCATGAGTATTAGAAGACACCTTGATCAGAGAAAACAGTGGTGGCAATCTTGAGACCCAGATCAAAAGCCTCAGGGCACTTGCTTTGGAATTCGGATGCTGATTTGCAAAGAAGCTGCTCCTCACAAGGGCAACCTTTTGTAAACTGGCCTAGCATGAGAAACTGCAGATATTTATTTAGATGATTACTGGCTCCCTTGAGCAAATGCTGTGTAGGTCAACTCATTACACATAATCTATACTTAAAAAATATATCAACAGATTTACCAAAGAGTTGAGGCAATACTGAAGCACCATCAGAGTAGGCTATATACTTCCATTGGTTAGTTCGAAGCATGTAGGTGGAAGCGTTTACGTTGCATCCATGGAATTCACTCAGAATCCAGGGCGGATGTAGGTTTTTGAATTTTTGTTCATTCTTAAACATTTCTGATGATAATGGCAGCAGAGAGTATCCACTCAGGTTCTGAGGCAGAGGAATTCCAGCAATATCTAAATAACACAGTATTTTAAAATAACTCATTCTTTCATTAGTTGAACATTCATAAATGACATCATTAAAGGTCGCAGAGACTAGAGGCTGTATATGGATTTTTGTAAACAGACTGCCTAGATCCAAATGCTTATTACTCCACTAGACTTGTGACCTTGGGCATGTTATTAACCACTCCGAACCTCAATTTTGTCATCTGTAAAAGGGGGATAATAATAATGCCTGTATTTCACAGGTTTATTTTAGGTTTAAATATGAAAATTTATGTAAAATTCTGAGAACAGTGTCTGACACATAGGAAACCCTCAACGAATATTAGTTAATATCGTAAGTACTGTATTTCCAAATGATGGAATGATCACAGGTGTTTTTCAAATTGGTCCCACAGGATATTAACAAGACCTATACGAGAAAGGAGTCTAGTAGTTACATATGTTTGCAAACAGTTGTTAAAATTAAATAAATTTATTGATGATGTGTATCATAAACCTTCAAGGGTGGTATGTAGTACGCCATCTGTCCCAAAGTTATTTGATTACAGAACATCTTTTTACCCGAAGTAGCATCTTGAGGAACTAGTATTTTGCAGAACAGACGTTGGAAATCCTGGATTATACTGATTTAGAGAAAAATAATCTATTTTTTCCTTATCAAATATAGACATAGAAAACAATAGCATGAGAAATGTTTAACGTCGAAGAAAGGTTGTATTTAAAAAAATTGCTTTTAAGTTATTTGTTTGGAACTCAAACTGTCTTTTTCCTATAGAAAAATTATCATTGGGAATTCCCTGGTGGTCCAGTGCTTTCACTGCCATGGGCCCAGTTCAATCCCTGGTCAGGGAACTAAGATCCCGCAAGCTGCGGAAAAAAAATTACCATTAATTATGGCTGGGTCTTTGCGATAGTTCCAAAAAGAATCTGTAGTTGCCTCCCCTGCAGCTTTTCTGGTTTCAACGTTCCATGTTTTTAGAAACATTAATTTAGAAATAATTAAATATTTCCAATAAAAAATAGAATGTAATATATCTGCAATGCTAGACATTAAAATTGAATAAGAAAATTAATTTAACTTGACTGTACATATTTGAGGAAAAACAAGTGAATTAAAAGACAATAAGGAAGTAGACAAAGACCGCTATAAATCTTCTGAAGGTACTTGTTTTACATATAACTTAATTAAAAAATTTGTATCTTCCATTTCCTTGGAAGGAGCATATTACAAGTACTAATCTTCTGCCAACCAATCATCATCAGGGACTTTTTTGAGAAAGAGTGAAAGAACAAGTGAAGGAAGGAAGGAAAAAAAGAGAAGTATTTCAGAGATAACTGATTAAAAACGAAGAAGAAGGAGAAAAGATGTTAAAGAGGATGTTCATGAGAGAAAAAGATGGCCCAAGACGAAACAAATTGAGCTACAATACAGCCGGCTACTTACTGTAAGGAGAGAAAGTAGCCAGGGAATAGGCTGGGTCGGGCTGGTCTGTGTGTCAACCGCCAGGGGGCACCACTGCGAGGCAGAGGAAGGGACAGAAGAGGGCTTTGAAGATGGCTGGGAAGCAGCCTGGCAGATACCTATGACTGGGAAGTTCCTGTATTCAGCAGTTTAATCACCTTTAATACTTAGAAATACCTTATTTCAGATCTGTTCTTAGCCTAATTTTCCTAAAGAAGCTTGTTAGACTAAGAAAATTTAAATAATTCTGCTATGTTTATATGAGAAGTCAGCATTAAACTAGGATGAGTCCATTTAAGTATTAATTTTTTTTACTCAAAAAAAAAAAAACCACCCCAGCATCTAACAAACTAGGTGCTGTTCCAGGTTTAGGGCAACAACAGTGAACGAAGCAGATAAGCTCTCTCAGACTCTTGGAGCTTACCTTCTAATGTGGGGAGACAGACAAATATGTCAGATGGTGATAAGTGCAGTGAAGAAAAATAAAGCAGGATCGGGGAATAGAGAACGATGGCAGGTATGTGTTTATGTGCTGTGTTATATAGTGTGGTCAGGGAAGGCCTCTCTGATGAGGTGACATAGACAGAGACCTGAGAAAGGGCTAGATGAGCTCAATAGATATCTGCATGGGGAGGAAGGGCATTCTCCCAGGGAATAGCAACTGTAAACACCCTGAGGCAGGAAGCTGCTTCATTCCGTTCCCCAAATGCAAAGGAGTCCAGCATGGCTGGAGCAGAGTAAGTGAGAGGTAAAATTCTACAAGATGTGTTAGATAGGGGAGGAGATCATGTTGGACTCCCAGGCCCAATTAGAGATTCTCGATTTTACTCTAAGTGATTTTGAGCAGAATCGTGACATGTTTGACAGTAACTACTGTATGGTGAATTGACTAAAAGTGAGTACGGGCAGAAGGAAAGAATTAGGAAGCTATTGCAGGAGTTCAGGCAAGTGATAATGTGACTTGTTTCCTGTCTAGGATCAGTAGAATAATACACCTTTGTAAATTGATGTTGAAGAATAAAATCCTTGTCAAATATCCACAGTATTTAATAAATATGTATTTAATCTTTATTAAATTTTCTGTGCTTTGGGAAACTGTGTATTCATTTTTCATATGTTTATCAATTATTTCCTTAAAAGCACTTCAGCTTAAACTGCTTTTCAGAAAGCTCTTTGATATTTGTTTAAAACCATTTTTCATGTTTTTTTCTTCTGGAAAATCTATCGTTAGAATTCCATGTAAAGCAAGTTTCATCATTCTTGGCAGTAGAAGCAAATATTAGTAGTAACTGCATGATTCTTAATAAAGTGACTTAAATTTAAAACAGTAATCAAATGGGTAAAAATGCAGACCTGGATATTTGTGATGGTCTCCTGAAGAAAGATAAGCTTATATTTCTTCCCGAGTGTATGGGTAGATAAGGGATTAGCCTGGTATGGCAATGATGCAAGCTATGTACATTTTTTAGGGCATACCTAAGAAGAATAAAAAATATTAATGGCAATAATATCTAACATTTAATTGTTTACCATGTTCCAGTCATTGTTCTAAGCTATGGAATAGCCACTATTATTTCTATTTTATTGATAAGAAAACTGAAGACCAGAGATGTTAAGTTACTGGCCCAAGGGTATACAGTTGGTAAATAATGAAGGAGGATTTGAATTTAGGCAGTGTTGACTCCAGGATGTCTGGACTCTTCAATACTGCTCCTCAAGTCTTGCCTTACTGTAGTTATTCAACTTCCCAATATTTTTCAGCCAATAAAAACAAAATAGTCTATGTAGAATGACCCTCCCAACCCTCCACTAAGATCCTGTGATAAGGAGGGTTTTGCAATTTAAATCACTAGCAATGAAGCATTCTTTTAGACACAACTGCATTTTTATACAATTACATTTTCACAATTCAAAAAAATTCTGGATTTACCCTTTATGTGAAAAGAAGTTAGGTGTTTTACAAAAAAGGCCAACTATTAATGAAAAAAATTCACCTGAAAATAAGAAGTTTAAAAGAGAAAGTCCGAACAATTTTAATTTAAAAATGAGATTACCTTTATTTCTAACTGAGCTAAAGGATGTTGATACTAGATTATTAGAGAAGAAAATATTTTGGGGAGTAATTTTTTTTTAATTTATTTTATTGAAGTATAGTTGATTAATGGTGTTGTGCTAATTTCTGCCGTACGGCAAAATGATTCATATATATATATAATATATATATACACACACACATTCTTTTTCATATTCTTTCCCATTATGGTTTATCACAGGTTGGGGAGCAATTTTTAAAGAATAATCTATGCAATAATGATATCAACTTTAATAGTATAAAGAATTCCTATTCATAAAATGGCACTCTTCTGCCAGTACTAGAAAATGATAATGTGATAGGACTTACAAAGATACACAGACTAAGAATACTCTTCCTACTTTATCATAAAATATCATTTTATAGAAAATAATCACTCTTCTAAAATACCTTTAAAAACTATTTGTAAATTCAGACCTTTTTATAAATGCATTATACCGTCTTAAATTTCAACAAGCTCTTTATAGTAAGGTAGGTTTATTAAAACAGGAATCCCAGTTGGTTTTTCCTATTTAATATCTTTCTATTTAAGGTTTTTTGAATCACCATCTTTTATACATTTCTAAGGTCCATAGAATGGAAAGGAAGAGGAAGTCTGGCTTGAGGCTTTGATCTGAGAAATTTAATCCCATACTCTTGTGTATAAATTGTTTCATACAAAACAACACAGCTGTGGCTAAGGTAATAAAGAAAGGACCTTTGGAATTCTAAGAATAGATTATATTTTATATCTATTTTAAGCTCCTAGTTGGTTAGAAGAATCACAAAATAAGAAGTCCTTCATAGATACTTTATCAAAATCTATTTATTAAGCTTAGGAAAAATAGAATACACTGTCCCACAGGTCAAATTTTAGAGTTACTAATCACTACTAAAAGTATTGATAGCTTTAAACCCTTCTAGAAGTAAGCAATTTCATTTTACAAGGTTGAATTAAACATCAGATTAAACATAGACCATCAGAATTATCTTTGCCTTATTGATTGGTAAGGCTGTTCAACAAGGCAACAGACTCAGTTGATGCTAATCCTGGTGTAATTGTTTTTTGTGTGTTTTTTTAAAGAAATATCTGGGAGTTTTTTTGTTTGTTTAAGTTTATTTATTTATTTTTGGCCGCGTTGGGTCTTTGTTGCTACGCGCGGGCTTTCTCTAGTTGCGGCGGGCGGGAGCTACTCTTTGTTGCAGTGTGCATGCTTCTCATTGTGGTGGCTTCTCTTGCTGCGGAGCACGGGCTCTAGATGCATGGGCTTCAGTAGTTGTGGCACGTGGGCTTAGTTGCTCCACGGCATGTGGGATCTTCCTGGACCAGGGCTCGAACCTGTGTCCCCTGCATTGGCAGGTGGATTCTTAACCCCTGAGCCACCAGGGAAGTCCCTGGTGTAATTGTTAATAGTATCCTTTTACTCTAAAAAATGTGCTGATCTGGACAATAAATTAGATAGATACCTTACCTCAATAAACAACAAACCAAACCAAACCAAAAAAAATTTATACGGTTTTAGAGCCTACGTTTTCTTTTCAATAATACATGGGAGCCATTTCCATGTATCATTTCACTTTTTAAAACAAAATTGACTAATTTTTACCCAGTTCATTACTACTAGATATTCATACTGTTTCTAATTCTTTAATATAACATCATAATACAATACTATCCATGGAGATAAATCTTTCTGTATATCTACAGGTTAATTTCTAAAATTGGAATTTTCTAGGTCAAAATGTATGCATATCTCTAAGTAATTTGGAATGTAATGCCGCATTTGCCTCCAGGAAATCTGTGCCAGTTTCTACTCCCAGCGGCGGAATACGAGAAGGCCCATCTCCAATATAAGCTTTTCTGCTGTTTAAAAATCTTTGCAAACTCTATGTGTGAAAGAAAAATGGTATCTTCTTATTTTAATATTTTTCAGACTACTGAGTTTGAATCTCTGAAAGTATCTTGGCCATTTGTGTGTCTTCTGTTGGGAATTGCTTATTTATATATTTTGGTCAATTTGTTAATAGGGTATGTCTCTTTCTCTTATAGATCTGTGAGAGTTCTATTAATATTAACCCTTTATCACTTGTAAAAGGTTAATTTTAGATAAATAATGTTACAATGCTGTTTCCTGGCTCCAGCATAAGGTTCTTGTTGAATCCTCCTTGCATCATTCTCTTTCTACCTTATCTCTGGTTAACATCTGGTTAGTAGGATGTTTCAGTGTGTTTTTTTTGTCTTTTTTTGTGTGTGTGTGGTACGCGGGCCTCTCACTGTTGTGGCCTCTTCCGTTTTGGAGCACAGGCTCCGGACGCGCAGGCTCAGCGGCCATGGCTCACGGGCCCAGCCGCTCTGCAGCATGTGGGATCTTCCCGGACCGGGGCACGAACCCGTGTCCCCTGCATCGGCAGGTGGACTCTCAACCACTGCGCCACGAGGGAAGCCCCTGTTTCAGTGTTTTATATAAAGATCCATGCATAGATATTCTCTTTACTCTCCTCCACCAATCATATAAATGTAACTTTTCCCTTTTCATAATAAAAATGTTCGTTATGAAACACATTAAGCCTTGAAATGTTAATTTCCAGTTTAGAACTGGAGATACACTAATTTTTGGCTTTACTTACTTTAGTTGGGCAGGTCTAATCAACACATGATCAAAATGCTGTTAATAAAACATGTTCTGCTGGGAGATGTGACTCAGAAGGACTCTATTACCAAACATCAGTCAAAGATAAAAACAAAACAAAACAAATCTATGTAGAACTATGAGTTTTAAAAAATTGTAATAATTGACAAATTATAGGAAAAAAATCTACAATTTCAGAGAACCTAAATAATTTCCAGAAGAGTGGGGAAGGAATGCAAAGGGGTTTCTGGGAATGCTTTGTTTGGCTAAAGAAGTGCTAATTGTCAAGTAACATAAACTAGGCAGGGACAGGCAGGTTGTCCCTCTATGTGGATAAATGAAAATTCCCTCACTCCAAACAACTTTATTTAGTATTTTCTTATATAATCTGTTAAGATATATACATTGTGAAATCTTCCAGTTTGCAGATGACTTTTAACTTTTATGATGTATGAAATGGCAAGTAATGATAATGGTGTATCAAGACTGTAGAGAAGAAAATTTGCATTATACGCAAATATAAAACATTACTCAAAGAAAAATGATTTAAACAGTGCATATCAATCAACTAACATATAAAGTGACAGAATGAGTAGGAATAGACTAGAACTCACTGCAGACAGATAATGGATTATATAGCTGCTACAGTCAAAAAGACAAACAAAATGCCAAATATCACTATGAAATATATTGAGGGAAAACTGAGATCATCCCAACCTTTAATAATCTTTTGCAGTTCTGATCAGTGTACCTCAAGAAAGCAGAACAAGGATAAAAAGATATGCAAATTAGGAAATGGGGTAGGGGAAGTTCTATAAGGAAAAACTAAGGGAGGAAACTAAAGAAATGCCACTGTAAAAGAAGCATATACTGATAAAGCTACAAAGATGGTAATAAGAGAGACACTTAAAATATTTAAAAGAAGACACTTAAAACACAATTGCCCATACATTTCTTATAATAACAGAAATGAGGTGAGGGGAGGGATGGGGAGTTTGGGATCAACACGTATACACTGCTATATTTAAAATGCATGACCAACAAGGACTTACTATATAGCACAGGGAACTCTGCTCAATATTCTATAATAATCTAAATGGGAAAAGAATTTGAAAAAGAATAGATACAGTTATATGTATAACTGAATCACTTCGATATACACGGGAAACTAACACAACATTGTTAATCAACTATACTCCAGTGTAAAATAAAAAGTTAAAAAAAAAAAAAGAAAAAAAACCCCCCAGAAATGAGGAAAAGTAATAGGGATTGCCTGGAAATTGATAGAGCCAGAAAGTGGCAGAGACATGGCTGTGTGATAATTGCTTTGGAACAAAGGGGAACCAGCAAATGATGAGTAAGAAACTGAAGAGATTAAAAATATACATCAGGCAAAAGAACAACAAAGAAGTGTGCCCAAATATACAAGAGATGTGAAATAAAAGACAAAAGGAGGGCACTGATTTTTTTTTTGGCCGCGCAGCTTGTGGGGTCTTAGTTCCCCAACCAGGTATTGAACCTAGGTCCTCAGCAGTGAGAGCTTGGAGTCCTAACCACTGGACTGCCGGGGAATTCCAGGCACTGATTTAAATTAACTGTAAAGAAATTTAAGACCCTATAATAGTCTTTAGTTAAATGAAGGGAAAGAGTTTGTAGCAGAAAAAAGGAGATAAAAAGAACTTTCTTATTTCTTTAATTTCCAGATATATGTTTGTTTCACATTTCGATATGAACATATTAAACACATATGTCTTATGCTGTGTTAGCTTTTTCTTTCACCAAAATCTATTTATAAATTGATGGTACTTTTTGCAATTTATGGTGCCTTCAAACAGAGTATTTAGATGTTATTGAATTTAAATGTTACTGAATTTAAAGTACTCTTCTAAATTAGATAGAAACAGTTCTATATAACTTCTGAATTTACGATGGCTTTATTCTTGTATCTTTAACAAAAACTGCTAACTACCCATATCCAGATGTTGCTGTTCTAGACCTATGGTTATGCTAATAGACATTAGAAGCTAGTAAAATAAATAGTACAGAACAATCTAAATATTCTGGGGAGAAATATGTTCATAGCATTAACATTAAGGGACATTTGTAACATTGTAAAAAAATTAGTAGTTTCAAAGTGGATGGAATAATCCAGAAGGGAAATGCTTACATTTTAGGTAGGTGGTGGTAGAGAATCAAATGATACACAAATCATATCTATAAAGTTATAGACCTGAATATCATATGTGGCTTACTTTATTGTCATATCCTGGTTGTGAATCTTTTGAAGGAAAAATGACTAGAGTAAGTGAAGGCCAAAGGAACCTGAGAAATATTATCCTCATTTTTCAGATATGGATTTGACTCACAGTTAAGTGAGCTGGTCAAGGGTTATGAACAAGTCCGCAGGGCCTCTGACTATTTTGCTTATTCATTTTCCAGCATTATTACAAATAAATATTTACATAATTGCATTACTTACCAAGCATAGTAGGGTAAATATCCACAAGAGAAACCACATTTGATACTTGTAGGTTGGTCTTAATTCCTGGTCCCATGATCAAGAGTGGGACATGGGCGCTAGCTTCGTACATACTCATTTTATAAAACTGACGATGTTCCATGGCCAGCTCTCCGTGGTCTGAGGTGTATATGACAATCGTTTTCTGAAGAAGATCTAACTGGTGAAGAGCCAAAATAATTTCACCTGTAATATAAATCAAGGTAAATCTTAATTAGCTTTTAGCTCATGTTTTATTCTATCACAATAAGTTCATAAGAACTCTACCCTCTAAGAGTTTGTCAGGATGCTTCTTAACATCAGAATGTTATCTACTGTTCTTTATTAAAAAAAAATTTATGTATTTATTTAGGCTGTGTTGGGTCTTTGTTGCTGTGCGTGGGCTTTCTCTAGTTGCGGCGAGAGGGGGCTACTCTTTGTTGCGGTGCGCGGGCTTCTTATTGTGGAGGCTTCTCTTCCTGCGGAGCACTGGCTCTAGGCACGCAGGCTCAGTAGCTGTGGCTCCGGGCTCTAGAGCACAGGCTCAGTAGTTGTGGCGCCCGGGCTTAGTTGCCCCACGGCGTGTGGGATCTTCCTGGATCAGGGCTCGAACCGTGTCCCCTGCATTGGCAGGCGGATTCTTAACCACCGAGCCACCAGGGAAGCCCTATCTACTGTTCTTAAGTAACTTATACCAGAGTTCATGTGCCTGCTTCTCAGTGGATGGACTAGAGAGAGGAAGGAGAAAATACAATAACCATAGGATAAGTTTCTTTATTTGGAGATCATGCTGGCTTGCTTTCTATGTTTCTATCAGACAATGGGGGAAAACATTATCCCCAGTGACTCAAATGAGAAAGGAAAGACAAGCCTGGATGTCAGCACTGTGCATGTCTCATGAAAGGACTGCTATCACCGTCGACCCACAATTCCTGCCCAGTGGGAAGTGATAAAAGGGTCAGAACCCCTCCTCCTGCTACCCTTTCTCTCAAATTCCCAGTCACCAGATCAAGATCATGCCCATGAAGCTGGCTGAGTGTTATGGAAATCCTACCTTTGAAAAAGAGCTGGAAGCAGTACAGATGGTATATGAATGTGATTTGGCATATTCTTGGGCAGTAAAATTTCTCTGACCACTCCCTCTCTCTAAGTGACGTGAAACTTCCTCCTCATTGCAATTAAGAGAATACAGTAAGGCATAGTCCAGAGAGAAGCATCATCTCTACTTTGGCAGTTTCTGAATCTGGCCTACAGGAGTCTGTATTATTTTAAAAAAAAACCAAAAAAACCCCCCACAAAACCCACAGGTGATTCTGAAGTCCAGTCAGATTTGAGACCCACAGCTCAGGAGTTATTTACGGAGTTCAGACCATCAGGGCATCAGGGTCTTTCAGCTGGACAACTGTAATTGCTTCCTAATTAGTTTTCGTGCCTCCACTCCTCTTTCCCCTTCATAATATCCCTTGTACCACTCTGGTGGCTATCTTTCTAAAATATCTGATCATGTCACACCCCAGCTTAAAACTTTCCCACAGCTTCCCATTGTCTAATTCTTGAGCAAGTTCAGCACCTTCAGCTACCCCCTAGACCTTTACCTTTCACAATCCTAACTCCCTAATTCAGTATAATTCTGGATCAATGTACATGAGGAAACTGATTTCAGCTTTAGTTAAGCCTTGCTCTAAATGGCCTACGGAGAATGGATTTGTTTTACACTTATTACATGTCTGGGAGAAGTCACAAGTTTCTACATCTCATCTGTTTCATCTCCTAGAACCCAAGATGCCTTATAATTAACTGTGTTTGGCTGAATACTGATTCCTGATTAAATCCAGCAAAACGTTTCGTTTCCAACAGATGATAGTTTTCTATGACCTTTTATATATATATATATATATATATATGAACAAATCTAAGTATCTATTAATTTATGAATAATTAAGATAGAAAAGACTTTTATTCTACTATTAATAATGCAAATTATCCAATTTTTATATGTGTCAGGAATCTTATAATTCTAAGTCTGAACTGTCTCAGCAACTGTGGCAATAAATTTTCTGAGGATGTTCATACAAGTCACCAACCAGCATAATCACAGTTCGTTGGAAAAATATTTTACTTTTTCCTCATGTGATTGCTTTTTAATTATACCACTTACCAAGCATAGCATCTGTCTCAGCACACATAGCATAATAAAATGCTCTAATATCCTTAATTTCTTTTTCTGTAAACTTCCCAGTGCAGTTTTTGGTATAAGAAGAGTAATAATCTATAGGGTGCATTTCTGACAGAGGTGACCACTTTGGGATTTTGATGGCATCATAAGACACCTAAAAAGGGGAGAAAAACAAAGTTGTAATATTCCTCCCTTCCAACAAGAATATATGGTAAACTAGACAAAGTTTAATTACTTAGGTTAGTAGAAAAGCATGGTTGTGAATTATGTAAAGAAAATAGTAAATCAAATACATAAATTAGGAACAGATTGTTAGTATTCTCAGTAACAACAAAAGGTATATATCAATATCTGTATATATAGTAAGACAGTTGTGAAATTATTTTAAAGATTATATATGTCAATTAAAAGCATGAGCTACATTAGATAGTATTCTAATCCATAAGTATCTAATCACTTTAATATAGTTGTGTGATCAATTCAGAACTTCAGAATCAGTAACCTAAGAATCTAGACTCCTTTTTCCCAGTAGTTCACTAGTAAAAATGCCAATATCTAGTGAGATAGCCAAATGTTTGTTAAGAACAAATACAACTTTTTAATACATATAAATGCTTACAGTTTTGGTGAAAACCATTAAGACTAGACTTAAGTCATACATATCTTCTAGTCATGTAGCTTTAATAAACTCAAATATCTACTTAAATTATTTGACTCATTTCATTAGGCTAGTACTGACTCCTGACAAGTTTTTTAAGATAGAGCCAGTTGGAACTTTTAATTTAATTTATTTATATTTTAAAATTTTTATTGGAGTATAGTTGATTTACAATGTTGTTAGTTTCTGCTGTACAGCAAAATGAATCAGTTATACATATATACACTCTTTTTTTAGATTTTTTTTCCATATAGGCCATTACTGAGTATTGAGTAGAGTTCCCTGTGCTATACTGTAGGTCCTTATTAGTTATCTATTTTATATACAGTAGTGTGTAGATGTCAATCCCCGTCTCCCAATTTATCCCTCCCCCACTTACCCCCTGGTAACCATAAGTTTGTTTTCTATATCTGCGACTCTACTTCTGTTTTGTAAATAAGGAACTTTTTAAGAAGACATGAAGTATCTAAAACTTCGACACTGTTTCCTTTAAAATAGGGTGCACTACATAGTGTTTCTGGATAGAGGTTTTAAAGTAACTTAAATTTGATTTAAGTTGACACACTTCAAAACACAGGCAGTCCTCGCTTTACATGGTTCAGGTATGCACGGATATCAGTTACCACAGCTTAGTTAAATAGCACCAGTTCCCCAACAACAGGGTTCACATTTTAATTACTGTTAACCAAAATTTCAGAAATGGAGACCTGATTGAAATAAAAATGTGTTTATATGGGGTTTGTTAGGACTGAAGCCCAAGAGACATGGATTCAGGAAGCACTTGGCAGTGTTCCATAGGACTATACAACGGGAGAGGCTTATAAAGGGAAAAAGCTGCAGGGCCACAGTTAGTTACATGAGTTGTTTATCAAGAATCATAATTGGAGTTGATGAGAAGTAAGGAGGCTTAGGTTGTTTGGGGTCTGAAATGTTTGCATAGTTACAAGGGGAGACCTTGAGACCGTAAGGCTGCAGCTGGCAGGTGTCGTTCTGAATACGGCTGGTGGTGTCCCTGGGCCTGGTACAGTTCAAAGACAGTTCAAGTTTTCAGTGGTGCAGAGACGTGTCTGAGACCAGATCCTCAATGGCTGCTCGACTCCAATTTGTATGCCTGACTCTGACTGCTCTATTATCATATAAATTTGTCATCATTACCCAGGTATATTAACTGCGAGTTATTGCATAAAGTACAAACTTTCACATTCATGTGCCGCTAGTTCTTTAGTCTCTACATCACCATGTAGATTACATATGTGTATCACAGTCAGTGATTAATTGTCATTTCTTTCAAAGTTTGTCTGTGTTTGATCACTGCACATCTTTTATTTAGTACCTAAACAGACGGCAAAGGTGTGTAGGTATGCTGCCTCCTTGTCTCCCAGTGATAAATCCATGTGATATAAAAATGGATACTCAAAAGAGGAAATTGATCAACAAAGATGAACATACAGTTAAGAAATAAAAAGTGATAACACTGCAAGTAAAATTTGAATCAAAAAAAATTTTAAGGATTTTTTTGATGTGGACCATTTTAAAAGTCTTTATTGAATTTGTTATTATATTGCTTCTGTTTTATGTTTTGGTTTTTTGGCCGCAAGGCATGTGGGATCTTAGCTCCCTGACCGGGGATCAAACCTGCACACCCTGTATTGGAATGCGAAGTCTTGACCACTGGACCACCAGGGAAGTCCCTGAATCAAATGTTAACTGGAGTTATAGAAGAAATAGCTGACCTGGGAATGCTGACACTGCCACTATTTGATACACTCAAGATATACAGCCAGAGGAACTTAGTGAAAACATAGATATAAGTAAGGAAGGTCGTTATGAAGAAAAAGATGAACATGTCCTAGAGGAAGTGACACTAGCAAAAATCTTCACATTATAGGAACTCTCAGGAATATATTATGACATTGAAAGTGCAAAGGGTAAAATGTTGGAAGGTGATCCAAGTTTAGAAAGGAATATGACAATTTCTTGAGACATAGAGAAGATGCTTGCTCTGTATCTTAAGTTACACAATGAGAAGGCAAGCACTGTTCAAACTATTCTTGATTCTTTTTTTTACAAAAAAATCAAAACACTTTAATTCTTAATGTTTCTAGTGTTTTCAATTACAGTGCATTAAATAAACATTAGTTTTACTATTTTGTCATTTCCCTATACGTTTATAACCCAAAAGAAGAGTTTTTAATGTTTTGACAAATGTTTTTAGAGTTCTAGAAAAACGGTCATTTTCCCAATTGATTATTAAGATCTCTTTATACAGTTTCAGCTTGCACAGTCATTTTTACGCTCCTGAAGCATGCAAAGTGAGGACTGCCTGGACTCCTAAGAGAGTATCTTTTAGTTTAGTTTTTTTTTTAATAGACATATTATATGCAAATGTATTCAACTTAGAAGTAGGTTCTGAGTTTTAACACATTATATTTTTGTAAAATTGTCCCTTTAGTTTCTGTCAACCAGTTATTGGTCAAGTTTGATTTAATGTGACTATGCAATTTTCAAAGTTTTCTTTAAAAATAATAAAAGAAACAGTGAGCAAACACCAATAATATACAGATAAAATGTTAGCTTTTACCTCTGAGCCCACATAGTATACCTACTTTTTTAAGCCAATAAAGAGATGTGTGAAATGTTGAAGATCCAAAATTTTCTCCTGAAGATGGTGAAGGATATGGGTGTGGCAAATTTAATCCCAAGTACAGAACAAATGGTTGAGTGTAATTAATTGCTTCCTTTCTTAACCAATTTACTGCTCTATCTGTATTCTTCCAGTCCCCTTCCATCACTCTTACTTTAGTCTTTTTAGGGACAAGGTTAACCATAGGCCGGCCTTCTTGTCTGAGTAAGAAAGCAACATCTCTTGTCCAGGCTTCCACACGATTGCTGAGGGGGCAAAAAGACAGGTATACTGTAAGGTATTTTAGAAGTTTTAAAAACTGACTAAGCATAAATAAAAGAGAGCAATATGGAAAACAATTTTTAGACTCAGTCATGTAAATGTTCAGACTGACTATACTAGATCTTATTAAGGTACTGAGCATTGCAAATTCAAAAACCAAGAAAAAAATAACAAGAATCAAATATTCACCTATGTGTTCTTTAAAACTAAGACATTATTTACAAAGGTTACTTTTTTCTCATAATAAAATATTTAGTAAAATAAATATTTCAAATTCCTAGTATTTCTTTTGAATTTTTTAGCATTTTGTCTTTTTTTCTGTCAGAATAAGAGAGATAGTATTTCTAACCAAAGCTACAATAATTTCCTCCTATCATTGTCTTTATATTTAGAAAAATCTTACCTCCCATGTGTACCTTACGTGTTTCTGAAGTCTCAGGTTTTACATTGTTTTCAGCTATATCTTTTCTCATTATAAGAACAATTTTGACTATGGTTTAAGCTAAGCTAATGGTGATGCAAATTTCTAGATGTATTTTCTTTAGCTGGTAATTTAAAAGCTAAATGATTTGATCAATTAAATTTCTCTCAATATTTTATCTAACGGCTTCAGAAGTATGTAGTAGTACCACTACTTTTTCCTCAATAATGTATGTATTTTTTTAACATCTTTATTGGAGTATAATTGCTTTACAATGTTGTGTTAGTTTCTGATGTATAACAAAGTGAATCAGCTATACATATACATATATCCTCATATTATGTAAGTATTTTTAGTTGGCATAATTGTTTAGGAAGAACTCTTGGACATTTCTAAGAAGCCTGTTTTTGTGTTTTGGTTGAGGCAAACACCTCTGAAGTGCCCTATCAATTAAGAAAAGAGCTTAAAAAATTCAGATACCCACATGAAAATAAAGACTATTTTATATTAAAACATAATACTCCATATAAGGGAAGTTTCAAACCACACAAAATGACTAATGGCTTATAGATGAACTAAGTAGAACTTTTATCTGCCTTTTGAAGACAGGTAAATAAATTTAAGCAACCATAATAAAAATATAATTTTTCATAGTTGATATTCAATATATTTTGATAAAAACAATGAAAACTAGAATCTCAGCAGAATTGCATCTAACAGATTTTAATTAATTCTAACAAATAGAAAATCCTAAAATCGTAAGTTTTGTAAAATTTATCATACTACCAAACAATGTAAATGTTGCTTAAGTCACTGCTGAATGAGAGAACTACATGTGGCTATTATCGGAGCTACTGCAGAGGAGTGAGATGCTAGGGGTTTATCACACCAGCAGTACTTGCGGTAGAGCTCTAGGATTTTGTGATAAGCAGAAATAGGTTACTGAGATTCACACAGGATGTTTAGGAACCAAAGTGCTTTCTTTTCAACGAAGAAGTGTTACGTGGGAAAATATGGCTGAGAAATTATTGCAGGAAGCAAGAAAATTACAAAAAAGCTTGTAATACAACCTAACTAGTTGTCCGGTGTGATATTGTGATTTATAATAAAAAAATATACATTTGGTCTTCTTCCCTGATTCTGGTCCAGAGTTCCTAAAATCCTCAGATTTTCTAAGTGAAAGACACAAAGGTGTCTTTTGTTATGTTAATGAGGTTACTTTTGGGCTGGTTGCCAGAACCAAAGGAGAGATTAGAGGGCTGAAACTTTTAGTCCCACCCCACTGATCTCCGGGGAAGGAGGAGGCTGGAGAGGGAATGGAAATTGAGTTCAATCACCAGTGGTCAATGATTTAATCAATCATGCCTGCGTAATGAAGCCTCTATAAAACCCAGAAAAGGAGCGGACTGGGGAGGGGTGGGAGAGTGGCACCGCCTTAGGTGAGGGTAGGGAAGCATCATGCCCTTTCCCCATGCATCTCTTCCATTTGGCTGTTCCTGAGTTATAGCCTTTTATAATAAACTGGTAGTCTAGTAAGTGAAATGTTTCACCGAGTTCTGTGAGCCACTCTAGCAAATTAATTGAACCCAAGGAAGAGGTCATGGGGCCCTCTGATTTTATAGCTGGTCAGTCAGAATCATAGGTGACAACCTGGACTTGTGATTTGCATCTGAAGTGGGGGAGTGAGGGCAGTCTTGTAGGACTGGGCCCTTAACCTGTGGAGTTCAGTTGAATTGAAGGACATCCACTTGGTGTCCAGAGAGTTGGTAGTGTGTGGAAACCACCCCACACAATGGAATTGGGTGCAGAAACCCTAATTGGTGATCAGAGCCTTTACCAGGCTTTGGATTAACTCAAGTATACACTATTGTTCTGACTGTGCTAACCAAACTACTCAGTTCACCTTACAAGGCAGTCATGAGTGAGTCTAGAACATCTCAAGGAAAGATCTTGCCTTGAAAGATGGCTATATTGAACCCAGATTACCATCTTTTTTTTTTTTTTTTTTTTGCGGTACGCGGGCCTCTCACTGCTGCGGCCTCTCCCGTTGCAGAGCACAGGCTCCGGACGCACAGGCTCAGGGGCCATGGCTCACGGGCCCCGCTGCTCCGCGGCATATGGGATCTTCCCGGACCGGGGCACGAACCCGTGTCCCCTGCATCTGCAGGTGGACTCCCAACCACTGCACCACCAGGGAAGCCCCAGATTACCATCTTTTGCCACAGCAATGAGTGTGATTTCATTTAATCTTTCTGGCAAGGTTATGCCCCTTTCCTTTCTTTGTGTTTTTTTTTTTTTTTTAATTCTTTGTTTCTGAGATTCTTTTAGCCCAGGTTGGTTCCCTTAAGGGTAAAAAGGCTCAAATCAACTTAATTTTGGCCTGGTCTTACCATTATGGCTAATTTCAAACTTAGTTTCACTTTTGTCCTCTCACTAAATAACACGTGATTTACCCTTCTTTCTTAGTGGCATCTTCTTTTGTCTATTCCTGAGTGTGTGGGCTTTTGGCATGATTGCCATAACTGCTGGTAGTGAAGTAGAGTATAACAAATGCTTTCGGCATTACTGGGGCAGCAGAAACAGGATTATGGTTGAAGGTAAAGGTGCCTCTCATAATTTTCCCTTTTAACTCTTTCTGGCTATTCCAAGAATCTTGAGTAAGCTAGCTGATCAAGAGGGTAATACTTTGATTAGCTGACCCATGTTCAAGCATTGTGCCTAAGTGTAAAATTAAAATTTACTTCGTTATAACTCAAAAACATTTAGCACTTTTTAGATATTCAATACATATTAATAGTTATAATCAATGATGATTCTCTCTTCTACTCTCACTACTCCCTGGGCCAACCCAATCCTCCTGGGCCATTGTTAAGTGTATGTAGTATAAGCAGTAGGTGCTCCAGGAGCTGCAATTCTCAGCTCAAAGTCCCTTTTCCCAGCCCAAATTTCTCCTGGCCAGTAACACTAATGAGGAAAATCGGGGAAGAGAATGTGAATATGCAGCCTCATAGTCGATGACAATTACTGTGACAGAAAGATAACTTAAAATTATAATTCTCTCTACTAAACAACGAATGTCTCCATCCCTTTTTTCTTTCTTTTTTTTTTTTTTTTGCGGTACACGGGCCTCTCACTGTTGTGGCCTCTCCCGTTGCGGAACACAGGCTCCGGAAGCGCAGGCTCAGCGGCCATGGCCCACGGGCCCAGCTGCTCCGCAGCATGTGGGATCTTCCCAGACCGGGGCACGAACCCATGTCCCCTGCATCGGCAGGCGGACTCTCAACCACTGTGCCACCAGGGAAGCCCTCCATCCCTCTTTAACCAGGTCAAACTGTTGCACCAGGAAACATTATCTTTTGACCATGTGCTTAGACCTACTTTTTATTACTGTTCAGTGTTGTCTTCCCCTACCCGCTACCCACCATTACTTGCTATATAACCTCCTCCAAATATAACCTTTCTAATTAGTTGGTCACAGGGGTATTTTGAATAAATTTCTTTCCATTCCATTTCTATGTACTTTGTCTGAAATATTAAGAGTACGGCTTCAATCAGGACAATAAACAAGGGCTTGTGTTAATGGGGAGGAACCAAAACTACCTGTGGTTTAGATACTTTGATTCATTGGCTCCTCTCATTATAAATTTACCCTGTTACTTGCAAATAGACACAAACATACACTGTATAGTTTCCTATATGCCAGCATTTCTCAAAGTGTGGCTCAGGGATCTCTGGGACGTACCCGAGAGGCTTTCAGGAGGTCCACAAGGTCAAAACTATTGTCATAAAGATAGTAAGACATCATTTTTTGACTTTTTCACTCTCCTGCTCTCATGAATGTACAGTGGCGGAGACCACTGTAACGAAGCCTCAGGTGGGAGTTTGGATGTGGAGTACCCCTATCTCAAAGGAAATTGTTCTCTATAAACTTAGGCTTCACTGTGTCATTTTGTGCATATATACTAAGTGCCCCTCCTAAGTGGTCCAAGGTTTACTTTACCTCTTTGTAGAAATGTAAGAGAGGCTTCTCTTCTCAAAGGGACACAAAAGTAACCACATGTTTCTGATAAAGGCATTCACAACTGGCTATATCTTGTCTTACCTCTCTCTGAGGTCCAGTTCCTTATATCTTTGCTATTTCAAGCAGCATCAGCATCACCTGAGAGCTTGTTAAATATGCAGAATCTAGAGCCCCATCCCAGACCCACTGAATTGGGAAGGGCATTTAATAAGACGCCCAGGTGATCTGCATGCATGTTACATTTTGAGATGCACCACTCCACATAACAGTGTAAGAATTTTTATGCAAAAAAGCCTCAATTTTTAGAGAAGATCATTAAAATAGCTTCCACAGTAGCCCATGAATAGGAGAATTATTCTACCTTGGATCGATTCCAGAAAATGGCTAAATGCACTATCCAGCAATCAGCAATTTTATTCTTTTTAAAAGCAAAATCTCCTCCTAATATAAATGGCATATAAAACTAACATGTTAGCAACGAATTATTGCATAAATTTGTATCTATGCCATTGCTTTGTGGGTTTTCTGTGCCAATGTGCCGAACTCCACTGCTGCAGTATTGGAGACAATCAGCTCACAGGTAGCACCAGGTGAATTTACATAGGGACGATAACATTTGAAAAAGTATCATACATTAAAATTGATGAGAACATAACAGTTGTCTTTCAAAATGAATTAGGAGCGTCGACTTAAACCTTCAGCTTCCTAAGATTACTAAATAATTCAACTATCTCAGACTTTAAGAGTTATGTGCAAATGGATCCCTTTCACACAAAGAATCATTGTTCTCGATGGGACTTTAACAGCTAATGTGTCTCAGATAAGTCTCTTGCATGGAAAAATTACAGTTCTGAATCATGCCCTTGCAAATTTCACTATCGGCCTGATAAATTCGGTAAGAGAAAATGGAATCCATATTCATTCCCATTAAATGTTCTTTTCTCAAAGCTGAGAAACACACTGTTTTTTAAGGGACTCACAAGGCTGTCATCTATCTTTACATATATGATCACTCACAAAAAGTCTGTTTTAATTGAATGAATAACAATTGTTATTCATTCTGTGTCTTATATTTTATTATATATTTATTGTAAATATATTTATGCAATTATATATTATAAAATTATATAATAGTAAATAAATTTCAAACAAAAGGTTTGTTTTGCATGAGTGTGTGTGGGGGTACTCAGGGGTTTCATGGACTTCAGGTTATGAACTCCCATTTAGCCATTTCCTAGCCTGCTAGTGAATTCATCACTGTTGGAACATCAATATTTAAAACTTTGAGTTCTAGGTGACAGTGACTGTAGCCCTTAACAGAGTATTTGCTGCAGTTTGGTTTTAAATAAAGGCAGGCTTTTTGATTTAATTCAAGAAAGAGTTATTGAATGTCTACCATGTACAAGGTATTGTGCTAGGCTGAACTTGAGGTGACTCCCTTAGCTACCAAAATGACACTACCTCCTCATATGCACTCAGGCATAAACTCCTTCTACTACTATACTTTAAAAAATAAAGGCCCATTTGCTACCTTGCGGAAAAAGCAATTGTGATGAAATAGTTTGGTTATGATTATAACTCTAATGGTTTAGATCACATTGACTTCTTTTATATCACATAAGCGGAAGATTCTTCTTACACTTTTAAAGTAATTTAATATATCAACTTAAGCAACTCTAACGTTTAAAATTTTTTGTAAGCTTTTGCTTTTCAGTATTATACAGAAAATACAGCCTGGACAAAATGTCATTATATCTGAAAGATAAAGTGGGTGGATTATCCCCCAGTAACTCTTTCATTAGTAATTAACCAAATAGTCACTGCACTGAATATGTTACCATGTCCATAGCCCTTGCTGAAGAGGTGACCCAGATGACCACACTGTGTAGGATTTAACTCTTCTCCTATCCTGTCCACTGGCCAGGGGTGCGCATCCGACCTAAGCACCAGATCCTTGGGTCCTTAACCTGGTCAGTGATTATGATGGAGTCTGGGATGAAATATGCGTTGGGCCTATCATCCTTGTTTACAGAATTTGAATTTGGAAAGGAAAAACAGGTGACTGGCAATTACCTAGAATGCAGCTATAAGGTAGAGCACGTCACTAGAAGGAGATGGAGTTTGAGTCAAAAAGCGTCATGCAGGTCAAAGTTCTGGTTGGAAATGATGTAGCTGAGAAAAGACCCAGAGAGGAGACAAACAACTCAGAAATTATGTTAATGACAGAGAACCAGGATAAAGTTTTCCTAACTCCTGCAACTGAGGTCCTTAAAGTTGTATTAGAATCAGAATTATTGGGCTTCCCTGCTGGGGCAGTGGTTGGGAATCCACCTGCCAATGCAGGGGACATGGGTTTGAACCCTGGTCTGGGAAGATCCCACATGCCGCAGAGCATCTAGGCTCGCAAGCCACAATTACTGAGCCTGCGCTCTAGAGCCCGCGAGCCACAACTACTGAAGCCCGTGCGCCTAGAGCCTGTGCTCCGCAACAAGAGAAGCCACCACAGTGAGAGGCCCGTGCACCGCAACAAAGAGTAGCCCCCGCTCGCTGCAATTACAGAAAGCCCGCGCACAGCAACAAAGACCCAACACAGCCAAAAATAAATAAAATAATAAAAAAATAAAAAAAAGAATCAGAATTATTCCCAGTTCCATCTCCTGAGATTAGTATAAGTACAGCCTCTGTTCTTAGACGGATAATCCAAATTCGTTTTCACTGCATAATTAGTCTTTTGGTAAATCTGCAAATTGTTCCTTTACCTACTAATAGATATTAAGTGTTCAATGTATGTTTCTGAATATATGACTCTACCAAGCCTACGAAGATACATAGTGACTTTTTGGAAATATTTTACCTTAAACCTAATGCAGTGCCTAGTAGGTAGTAAGAGCCTAATAATGATAGACATCATTATTCTCTAGGTCACTTTGATCAAAGAAATTCATTTAAACTGGTTAACTTTCATGGTAATGGAGGGAGCGGGGAGAGGAGGCGGAATTTCCCTTTGTGCCTTTTTTTTTTTTAATCTTTATTGGAGTATAATTGCTTCACAATACTGTGTTAGTTTCTGTTGCACACCAAAGTGAAACAGCCATATGCATACACATGTCCCCATCTCCCCTCCCTCTTGAGCCTCCCTCCCATCCTTCCTATGCCACCCCTCTAGGTCATCTCAAAGCACTGAGTGGATCTCCCTGTGCTATGCTGCTGCTTCCCACCAGCCAACTATTTTACATTCGGTAGTGTATATATGTTAATGCTACTCTCACTTTGCCCCAGCTTCACCCTCCCACCCCACATCCTCAAGTCCATTCTCTATGTCTTACCTCTTTATTCCTGCTCTGCAAGTAGGTTCATCAGTACTATTTTTCTTTTTTTTTAGATTCCATATATATGTGTTAGCATATGGTATTTGTTTTTCTCTTGCTGACTTACTTCACTCTGTATGACAGACTCTAGGTCCATCCACCTCATTACAAATAGCTCAATTTCGTTTCTTTTTATGGCTGAGTAATATTCCATTGTATATATGTGCCACATCTTCCTTTTCCATTCATCTGTTGATGGACATTTAGGTTGCTTCCATGTCCTGGCTATTGTAAATAGTGCTGCAATGCTTTGTGTGGGTTTTTTGTTTGTTTGTTTGTTTTTGTGGTACGCGGGCCTCTCACTGTTGTGGCCTCTCCTGTTGTGGAGCACAGGCTCCGGACGCACAGGCTCAGCGGCCATGGCTTACGAGCCCAGCTGCTCCGTGGCATGTGGGATCCTCCTGGACCAGGGCACGGACCCGTGTCCCCTGCATCAGCAGGCAGACTCTCAACCACTGCGCCACTAGGGAAGCCCAGGAAGAATCTTTAGAGTCATCTAGAGTAAGCTCATTTGATTAAACTGGGATCCTGAGTAGATAAATAACTTGCCCTGGTCTTATAGTTGTTAGTAAGTGGCATTTTTTAAAAAAATAAATTTATTTATTTATTACTTTTGGCTGTGTTGGGTCTTCGTTGCTGTGCACGGGCTTTCTCTAGTTGCAATGAGCGGGGGCTACTCTTCGTTGTGGTGTGCAGGCTTATTGCGGTGGCTTCTCTTGTTGTGGAGCACAGGCTCTAGAGCGCGCGGGCTTCAGTAGATGCGGCACGTGGGCTCAGTAGTTGTGGCTCACAGGCTTAGTTGCTCTGCGGCATGTGGGATCTTCCCGGATCAGGGCTTGAACCCATGTCCCCTGCATTGGCAGGTGGATTCTTAACCACTGCACCACCAGGGAAGCCGGTAAGTGGCATCTTAATGAGTAGTACCACCAGCACTTGTTTAACAGTTATCTGGAAGAAACAAGCGTGTAGCCCTTAAAGTTCCCAGTCTGGTGCAGTATAGTATATATGGTAAGGGACACACAGCTGGACTAGTGTCCTTAAACTGGTAAAAGAAGAAAGCATCATTTGATGTTGAAAAAAATACAGATGGAGAATTGTGGTAGTAAACTAAAGGGACTTGTAATTCTGGCTGAAAATATAAACAGGTTCAAAAATGGCTAATTTCAGAGGTAAAGGTAGCTCAAAGTTATAAAAACGTGTTTTGAGAGTCAGTCTATCAAAAACATTGAATGCATCTATTTGATATTGAGAGACCTTTTTTTTCTGAGACCCATCTTTAAACTCGCACAGAAAAATCTGAAAGATAACGTGCTGTAATTCATATAACCTTTGCAGACATGCTATTAACAGCAGCCTTGACCTATCTGTCAGTCAAATGACTATGTGGGTACATATAGCACTAATACAAATAGTCTTGATAGCTTATTTAAGCTTCCTAAGCTCAGGTGAGACAGTAAGTAAAGTGAAAATATGCTACAGCAATTATTATACTGAAAACCATCTTTGATTTCCCAAATGTCAACGTTTAAGTGGCTCTTTTCCTTTTAACCCAGGTGAGATAGAATATCAATGTTTATCAAATAATAAGTTGTAACTTTTTATTCCATTCATTCATTCATTAAACAAATATTTAATGTGTACCTACAACGTACAGGCACTACATTGGAAGTGGGAATAAAGTAGTGAGAAAGAGAAACAGGGTCTGTGCCCTCCAAGAATTATTATCCCACTGAGGAATAAAACTCAGATCATATTTTAACCATCTCACACAGAGAGTGATAGTGATATGCAATACAAGGCATTCAACCTTAGATTCTTTTTATTATTGGACTGACTGAGAAAACAAAGAAAGAAAACAATTTCAAATAGGATAATATGAATAGTTGTATCTTACTTTGGATTAACCTTACTTTCCAAAAAAGTAGAAGGATTTTAAAGAGAAACTGGTGAAACTTTGTGAAATGAGCACATATTATTTCATTTAATGCTCACAACAAAGAAATTAAACTTCAGTTAGCTTAGATAATATTCCCAAGATTATACTACAAGTTAGTAGTAAACAGAGAAACTAGGATTCAAAAGTAGGCAATCTGATTCTAGATCTCTACTCTTATTCCCTATGCTTATTAGTTGCCTAATTTTTGAGGACTGAGTAAAATGAAAGAAAAAAAAAGTTACAATAGAATAAAGTTGGGGAGAACTGAAAAAAGCAAGTAGCAAGAAGATTATGGTCTTTAGAACAAATTGTAAAGTGAGTAATAAAGTAGCCCTTGTATAACTAAATCAAAATAAATCATGGACTAAACAATTTTATAGACCTTTAATGTTTAAGAAAAACAAAATTACTAGCATATAATTTCAATATTTTAAGAAGATTAAAGAAGGCTAAAGATTTAGCCAAATTAACACAATCTAGGGATTAAGAGATTTACATTCACCTTTGTGGAGAAATAAAAGAAGTCAAAAAGGGTACATGTATGTATTATAGCAGTGGGCTGCCTGTTAGAATCATTTTTATATTATATTTTACCTGATGGAGTGATGCCCTGAAATATAGTCCAGTTTTCCAAATTTTTGTGTTCGGTAGCCATGCTTCTCCATGACATCCATCCATGTTGTATAATTTGGATCTAAGCCCTTAAAGTTATTCCAAGATTCTGTTAAGTGAGTGAAGAGGCCACTCCACATTGCTGGGGGAAAAAAATGGGATCAGTGTAAATAAAGCTTAACAATTCGTTTTAATGATTAAGACAATTATACTGAGAGGAAAGAGACTGACTACTAGTTTAGAGCTTGTGCTCTGCAACAAGATATATCTGCATTAAGTGTTTTACCTAACATTTTTGATTGTTACCTCGTTTTATCAAGGGGAAAACTGAAATGAATTACTATTTCCATTTTACAGGTGAGTCTCTAAGGCTTGCAGCAGCGGTCCCCAAACTTTTTGGCACCAAGGACCAGTTTCGTGGAAGACAGCTTTTCTGCAGACTGGGGAGGGGGGGATGGTTTTGGGATGATTCAAGCACATTACATTTATTGTTCCCTTTATTTCTATTATTATTACGTTGTAATATATAATGAAATAATTATACAACTCACCATAATGCAGAATCAGTGGGAACCCTGAGCTTGTTTTCACTTGCCATTCACTGATAGGGTTTTGATATGTCTTCAAGCAATTGATTTATTATGGTCTCTGTTTAGTCAAACCTCTCTGCTAATGATAATCTGCATTTGCAGCCACTCCCCAGCACTAGCATCACCGCCTCAGCTCCACCTCAGATCATCAGGCATTAGATTCTCGTAAGGATTGCACAACCTAGACCCCTCACATGCGCAGTTCACAGTAGGGTTCACACTCCTATGAGAATCTAATGCAGCTGCTGATCTGACAGGAGGTGGAGCGCAGGTGGTAATGCAAGCGATGTGGGGTGGCTGTAAATACAGATGAAGCTTCGCTTGCTCATCCACCACTCACCTGCTATGCAGCCCAATTCCTAACAGGTCACAGACCAGTACCGGTCTGTGGCCCGGGGGTTGGGGACCTCTGGCTTACAGGTTAAGTTGTTTAAGGTAAATAAATGGAATTAAATATAAAGCTTGTCTGACTTGAGTCATAAAAATAATCACTAAGTATTTGTTGGTTAATTTTCCAAGTTGGTCAAATGAAGTACAGATCTCATTTCCCAAAAATCCTCAAGGCTTTTCCCTATTTCTTGTCTATATACTGGCTTGCCACAAAAAACTTACGTGTTCTATGTTTTCTCTCTCATTTTCTACAGCTATCATTGTTTAGTCAATAAATCTTTTTTTTTCAAATATTAACATACCTAAAGGGAGAAATAGATAGCAATACAATAATACTAGGGGACTTCAACAGCAGATAGATCTTCCAGACAGAAAACCAATAAGGAAACACTGGACTT
Organism: Lagenorhynchus albirostris; assembly: GCF_949774975.1. Lineage (NCBI taxonomy): Eukaryota > Metazoa > Chordata > Mammalia > Artiodactyla > Delphinidae > Lagenorhynchus > Lagenorhynchus albirostris. Next base: position 76,825,786 of record NC_083097.1, on the reverse strand, counting down.
AACCTACATGTTAGAACAGATGGAATTAAGATTTTCAGTACATTCCATCCAAAAGCAAAAGAAAGTACATTCTTCTCAAGTGCACATGGAACATTCTCCAGGAAGATCATATGTTAGGACACAAAACAAGTCTTCATAAATTTAAAAAGACTGAAATCATATCAAGCATCTTTTCTGACCACAATGATATGAAACTAGAATCAGTTATAAGAAGAAAACTGGAAAATTGACAAATATATGGAGTTTAAACAACATGTTCCTGAACAACCAATGGGGCAAAGAAGAAATCAAAAGAGAGGTCAAAAAAATATCTTGAGACAGATGAAAATAGAAATACAACATAGCAAAACAAATGGCATGCAGAAAAAGCAGTTCTAAGAGGGAAGTTCACAACTTTAAGTGCCTACATTATAAAAAAGAAATAACTCAAATAAACAACCTAACTTTATATCTCAAGGATCTAGGAAAAGAAGAACAAACTAAGCCCAAAGTTAGTAGAAGAAAGGAAATAACAAAGATCAGAGTGGAAATAAATAGAGACTAAAAAGACAATAGAAAAGATCAATAAAACTAAGAGTTGTTGGGGCTTCCCTTGTGGTAAAGAATCTGCCTTACAATGCAGGGGATGCGGTTTTGATCCCTGGTCAGGGAACTAAGATCCCACATGCTGCGGGGCAACTAAGCCCGTGAGCCACAACTACTGAGCTCGTGCACCTCAATGAGAGAGCCTGCATGCCGCAAACTATAGAGCCCATGCACCCTGGACCCTGCACGCCACAACCAGAGAGAGAAAATCCTGCACACCACAACTAGAGAGAAGCCCGCGTGCCAAGACAAAGAGCTCGTGCCACAACGAAAATCCCACACGCCTCCAGTGAAGACACCACGTGCCACAACTAAGATGCAGCCAAACAAACAAACAAAAAAACTAAGAGTTGTTTTTTTTTTCTTAAATAAAATGGACAAATCCTTAGTTAGACTTTCCAAGAAAAAAACAAGGGGACTCAAATAAAATTAGGAATTAAAGAGGAGACACTACAACTGATACCACAGAAAGACAAAGGATCACAAGAGACTACCATGAACAATTATACTAACAAATTGGAAGAATTGGATACGTTCCTAGAAATGTAAAACCTACCAAGATTGAATCATGAAGAAATAGAAAAGCTGAACAGACCAATTATGAGTAAGGAGATTGAATCGGTAATCAAAAACCTCCCAATGAAGAAATGTCCAGGACCAGATGGCTTCACTGGTGCATTCTATCAAACATTTAAAGCAGAATTAAAACTAATCCTTCTGGGGCTTCCCTGGTGGTGCAGTGGTTAAGAATCTGCCTGCCAATGCAGGGGACGCGGATTTGATCCCTGATCCAGGAAGATCCCACATGCCGCAGAGCAACTAAGCCTGTGCTCCACAACTACTGAGCCTGTGCTCTAGAGCCCACGAGCCACAACTACTGAAGCCTGTGTGCCTAGAGCCCGTGCTCCTCAACAAGAGAAGCCACCACAATGAGAAGCCTGCACACCTCAACGAAGAGTAACCCCCGCTGGATGCAACTAGAGAAAGCCCACGTGCAGCAACGAAGACCCAACACAGCCAAAAATAAATTAATTAAACAAATTTTAAAGAATAAGCCAAAGAGGTACATTTAAAAAAGAAAACAGTCCTTCTCAAACTCTTCCAGAAAAGAGAAGATGAGGAAACATTTCCAAACTCATGAGGCCAGCAATACCATGATAGCAAAACAAGACAAGGACACTACAAGAAAAGGAAATAATAGGCCAAGATCTGTGATGAACATAGATGCAAAAATTCTCAACAAAATATTAGCAAACCTAATTTAACAATACTTTGAAAGAATCATACATCATGATCAATTGGGATTTACTCCAGGAAGGCAAAGATGGTTCAACATCTGCAAATCTATCAATGTGATATACCACATCAGCAAAATGAGGGATAAAAAAAAATATGATCATCTCAATAGATGCAGAAAAAGCCTTTGACAAATTTTAGCATTCATTCATGTGGGATTAATTGAGAGATTAGGATTGACATATATTCACTACCATGTGTAAAAAAGATAGCTAGTGGGAACCTGCTGTATAGCACAGGGAGCTCAGCTCAGTGCTCTGTGATGATGTAGACAGGTGGAATGGGGGAGGAGTGGGAGGAAGGTCCAAGAGGGAGGGGATATATGTATACATATAGCTGATTCACTTCCTTGTACAGCAGAAACTAACACAACATTGTGAAGCAACTATACTCCAATTAAAAAAAACCTCTTGAAAAACTGGGTATAGAAGGAATATATAGAAGCCCACAGCTAACATCATATTCAATGGTAAAAAGCTAAAAGTTTTTCCTCTAAGATCAGGAACGAGACAAGGGTGCCCACTCTCAGCACTCTTATTCAACACAGTTCTAGAAATCCTAGCCTGAGCAGTTAAGCAAGAAAAAGAAATAAAAGGCATCCAAATCAGAAAAGAATAAGTAAAATTGTCCCTATTTGCAGAAACATGATATTATATATAGAAAACCAAAAAGACTTTACCAAAAAACTGTTAGAACTAATCAATACGTTTAGTAAAGTTGCAGGATATAAAATCAATATGCAAAAATCAGTTGCATTTCTATATACTAATGATGAACTACCAGAAAAAATTACCCAAAAAATCCATTTATGATCGTATAAAAAAGAATAAAATACTAATGAATAAATTTAACCAAAGAGATGAAAGATCTGTACACTAAAAACTTTAAGACACTGATGACAGAAACTGAAGAATATACAAGTAAATGAAAAAATAGAAAGCAAAGATGAGGAACTAGTCAGTAGCAAATGTGTGATTACTTATGTGTACTAACCTAGATTGCTGATTGAGATCAAATGAAATTTTTCGTGAAGAGATGTTGCATCTTAGTGTATTTGCTGTGTCTTATCTGATTTATCACCTTGTCTACCTGTGTGCCTTTATAATTCAGTATAAGCATCCCTTCAGTACTTTAGCCTCCTCTGCTTTGTGCAGATAGAGTGTGGAGGTTTTCTTTGTGTTATCTCATTCCACTTGCTCAATAAAGAATAAAAACTTAACTTCATACCTGCTTTCATTAATTGTTATAATTATTTCCTAAAATGTCTGTTTCAGATTCTGAAAACCTGGTGATCAGGCAGATAGCAGGTCCTTACTGATTGCGGGTTGACTATGGCATTTATCATGTGTTCAGCAGTTATGTTGCTGTTGGGGACACAGGTGTTAATAAGGCCCCAGTGTTTGGAGCTTGGCTTTGGTAGTGACCTCATTGTTAGTTTTTTGGGAGGTAGCATTATGGCTGTATATTGGGGACAGATTACCAGAAGTGTTATGTGGATGCACATAAGCCTAATCTGACTGGTTCAACTCATGGAAGTGTTCTTATTTTCTCTAGAATATGGTGTATACCTTAAACTAATACAGTGTTATATGTCAATTACATCTCGGTAAAACTGGAAAGAAATCCCTTTCCTTTTCCCTTTTCTGTGTACACACATGGCAGGGTTGAATCCTTTTCTCATCTAACAAAATGCTTTCTTTTTGAGGAGTGGAATGGGGCATTACCTGGCTTTGAATCCCAATGATGCTAGTTACTGAGTGACCTTTGATAAGTTATTTAACCTTTCAGTACTTTAGTTTTCATCTGCAAAATGGGGATAATAACAATATCTACTTTGTGAAATGTGGGGTATTATATAAATTAAGACATGTAAGGCAGTTATGTTGCCAGGCACATAGTAAGAATGCAATAAATGTTAGTTTTTATCACTATTATTCCTTCTCTTTGTTCAAACTCTCCAAAATATACTTCTTCCAGAAAAAGCATCACCTAACATTTTTGAAACCTTTAGAGTTCATTGAGCACTTTTTAAAATCCATTATCTCATTTGATGCTGGGAACAACACTGTGAGGGACACAGCACATACAGCATTCTGTAGATAAAGAAACTGAGGGACTTGCTTGACGTGGTCCATTGAGGATTGGAATCCAGACATCACCTCACCCTGGTCCATTGCTCATTCCACTTGCTCAATAAAGAATAAAAAAATTAACAAACATGTTTTTAATATACCTGGTCCTTCACTATTGAAATATTTAAAATAGAGTTTAGGTTTCCTTTAATCATTGGTGATTATATAGTTGATGGTGCTGAAAATGTAGGTGAAAGAACTTGTGACTCAAATCACAGAGAATATGATGTCAGGAACTTATGGACAAAAGAAGATTGTTGGGTGCTATTTATGAGTTCCAAAGCAAGAGGAGAAAGAAAACAACTCTATCAGACAATAGAATTTATAAAAATGTCAATTTTCCCTGATTTTTCAGTTAGTCATGGCTTAATATCACTGTTATTTTGCCATTAAAACTATGCCTATTTGTTAAATTACTGTAATAAAAGTGAACAATTAAATTTGGGATAGAAGTGAATTGGAACTGAAGAGAAAAAATATGTAATCTGAAATAATACAGAAAAATCCAGATATATCTGAAAAGTTCTAACGACTTTGTGGTATACTTTGAAGTCTCCTCCCAGCTCCCTATCTCTTACTAAAAAATTTCCTTGGAAATAGAACTCTTCAAGGAAATATGAGCATTTCCTAATTTGCCTGGATAGTCAAAAGATTTTTTGTCACCAATCCTAAGGGAAATGAAACAATAATACTTGAACTAAATACCAATTTAGGTGATAAAATTCCTATTCTTAAAAAACCCCAATACCCAATACATACCTTATAACACACATCACATATATTAAAATTTTTTTATTAGATGCCAAATATGACTTACTATCCTATTTGGGGGTATAATTTTTTAAATTGTGAAAACATTTTCAGCATGGGACCACTTCCAGTAATATTAAAGCATGCTCATACCTGCGCGCGATGGGCAGCAGATCGGAGAGTTTGTGTAGGCGTTCAGAAAGGACGTGCCATGTGCTTTCATGAAGTTGATAAAAGGAAGTTTCACTACCCGACTCCCTGGATAAAATGTTAGCCTTCCATCCTGGAATAAAGAAATTTAATTACCATTGATTACATCACAAAAGAAAATAATTTCCTTTCATTTTAACCATAAAATTCACAAATAGCAAAAGACTTCAGTATGATCCTAAGAATCCTCAAAAGATAAAAACGGGTAGAGAAACTGTTATCATTCTCTGATTCATAATATTGAGATTTCAATGTAGTGTGACATTTGTGTGTGTGTGTTTTTTTTTTTGCGGTACGCGGGCCTCTCACTGTTGTGGCCTCTCCCGTTGCGGAGCACAGGCTCCGGACGCGCAGGCCCAGCGGCCATGGCTCACGGGCCCAGCCGCTCCGCGGCATGTGGGATCTTCCCGAACCGGGGCACGAACCTGTGTCCCCTGCATCGGCAGGCAGACTCTCAACCACTGCGCCACCAGGGAAGCCCTGTGGTGTGACATTTGGATCCATTTGAATATAGTAAATAAATGAAAGGAACTTCCTGGAAGGTTTCTTTTTGGGGGATGATGGACTGAGTGAACCAATGTTTATTGAGTATTTAGTATGTGCCAGGCACTGTGAAAGATCTAGAGATACAATGGTGAATAAAAACAGAGTCCCTGGCCTCATGAAGCTTACAGCCTAGTAGGGGAGGCAAAAAACATACTCGTAAATAAACTAAGAATAATTACAAGTTACTGTGATATGTGCTTTGAGAAAAACCTAAGATACAGAATAACAAGGGAGACCTACTTTGATACAGGGAAGGCTTCTCTGGGAAGTGAGACCTAAAGAATGAGAAGAATCAGCCATTCAAATAACTTAAGGGACATGTAAAGTTAGAGATACCTTCAGGACTTAAGTGGAGATAACAACTAAGCAGCTAGAGAAATGAGCCTGAAGATTGGAAGAGATGTTTGGGTTGGAGATACGTATTTTGGAATCGAATTGGGAATTGAAGAACTCTTCTTGGTAAAGAGCAAAAAGAGAAAAAAGGATGTTCCAGTCCTGGAGTTATATCTATTGTATGTTTTCAATGTAATTGTAAATAAACAGTTTAAAAGTGAACCAATCCAAAATACGGGATATACATAAACCTTTGAGATGTCTGAGATTTCCAAATGGATATATAAATTAGGCTGTAGGGTACAGACAGGAATCTGGAGCTCAGAGAATTTTATCCTGGTGAAATAAGTCTTTAACATATTCATGGTATTGAAAAGTGTGAGACTGACTCCTTTAAGACTGCTTTAAGGGAGAGAGTGAAAAGAGAGGAAAGAAAGGAACCCTGAGGAGTCCCGAATAAGAGGAGAAGGCAGCATGGGAAACTGAGAAAGAATGGCCAGTGAGGGAGGAAGGTATCAGTAGACTGAGTCTCATGAAAGCTGAGAGAAGACAGTGTGTCAAGAAAGGGTAATAGCTGTGTTGAGAGGGTGTGTAAAAGAAGGCCAGAAAATGCACACTGGAATTAGTAGGATGGAGATAGTTGGTGATGCTGACAAGAGCACTTCCAATGGAGTTGTAGGGATGGACACCTAAAGCAGACAGGGAAAAGAGAATGGGAGGTGACATGGTGAAAAAACCTCTTCTAAGTAGTTGTTTTTGCAAAGCGAAACAGAAAAATGGGATGGATGTTAGAGAGAGTTAGCTGGAGGATAAATGTGGGATTAAGGTCAGGTTTTTTTAAAGATGGGGAATATTAGAGCATGCTTGTATGTTGAAATAAATACCACTTCTAGCAGGAGTAATCGCTGAATGCTAAGCAAACTTAGCTTCCTGAATGATGAGCTAGGGAGCCTAAGACAAAAGTGCATAAGAATTTTGTTAAATTCGTAAATTCAAACTCTCAGAAACATCCTCGTAAATCCCAAATGCCTAGATGTATTATTCCTACAATCTTTTGGATATGGGGGTTAATAACCATTTGTGGCCACTGGCCACTCTAGACAACCCAGCCACTCAGGTTCATCTAGCTGGAGGGATGCAGCACACAGTCATGTGGCAGAAGCACTGCAATGATTCAAACAGTGAGGCTTGGACTCCAAGTCCTGCAGGCTAGGTTCAAATGGGTGTAACGACCACTGCAAATGGCTACAGCAGCATATCTATAACTCATGTTAGCAATTTCTTGGCTCATTTCTATGACTGGTACAAGGACTTCATCTGCATTGAAAGCAGGCTAGAAAGCAGGGATCTTTAAAGTGCAGAGCAGCAGGGATAGCAAATGGCAGAGGGGATAACTGCCTCACTTGGGGAAGTTTCTAACGTGGAATGTGTGAAACGTGGTCCACGTAAAGATTACTGCCTAAGATATATAAGGCACTCCACAATATTTAGTGAATTAAATGAAACGAGTCTTTAATCCAGAGCTGTTCAATTTACAAAAGGCAAATTTAATATGTTCAAAATTCAACAGTGTATTTTTGCAAAGCTTAATAAACCTGGATTAAGTACATCAGTGGAAAGATTTGTATTTGATTAGGTTCTTAGAAAATATTTAAATTATGCTACACATATTCTCAATGTCAAAAGCATACCAATACTCTAAACAAAGATCAAAATTACTATATTATTAGAGAAAATATTAAACATTTCTAGAAGTTTTGGTTTTTTAACTTCATGTAGTTTTTACACACTAGCAAATACTTTAAAAAATAGACTAAAACTGGTACCACTGCTCATGGTATCAATGGGAGGTGGTCCACGTAATAATTAATTCTGAACTGAAATGGATCTTAACATGGTTAGCTGATAAAAACACAGAGAAAGTTAAGTCTTCCATAGTGTGGTACTGTGGTTCACAATGGATAGTCAGTCATAGGTCAAACTATAGTTCTATCACATTTAGTTGGGAGAGGAAATCTTACAGAATGGCTTTCAGAATAACTTCCATCATTTAACAATAGCCCATTTCAATTTTCTCAAGGTCATTCCTACAGTTCAAAACAATTACAGTACTCTAACAGTGGGCATTTAAAAAAGAAAAAGAGGCCCACTCATTGGCTTTCTGCATACAAGTGACAATAATGATACCAATTGCCTTAATTTCTGAATTTTGCTATTATTCTGGACTCTCGTGGGTCCAGGCATTTTCCCCCTTGGGATGGATGAGCTTTTTGTGTAGATATGATTTTGTGATCTGGATTGCTCCTTCTAGAACCATGACTTGGTTCTCAGTTCCTCATCATTCTGGGCCAGGGAAAACCAGTGAAGTTTAGATTTCAAGACATCATTCTAATGAAAGAATGTAACAGTAACTTCAACTGTCTAGATGTATTATCAAGCAAGACTGTTAAGAGCATGCTTTTCAGATCTGTTCACCAGACTGAATGAGATCCTCACTAGACTCTGGTATACAGTCCTGTGCCCACCTCCCACTCCTGAAACCTCACCCAAACTAAGAACAATGCAGGTGCAGGGGTGGAAGGAGGGAGGCAGAGAGGATGCTTGTGCCCTTTAAGACCCAGGCAGAGGTGCTTATTTTCTCTTTTTTAAAAAAGGGTTTAAGATGTAATTCACACATCATAAAACCCATTTAATTTGTACAATTCAATGTTTTTTAGTATATTCAGAGAGTTGTGCAACCATCACCATAATCAATTTTAGAACATTTCCATCATGTATTCCTTGTATCCCTTAGCCACCACCTGGTAATCCTCCCATTTTCCCAAACCCTAGGTAATTGCTGACCTGTCTCTACTTTCTGTCTCTGTAGATTTGCTTTCTCTGGACAAACGGAATCATACAATATGTGGCCCTTTGTGAGTAGCTTCTTTCTCTTAGCATAACAATTTCTAGGTTCATCCACACTGCAGCATGTTATCAGTACTGCATTTGTTTTTTTTATTGTCGAATAATATTACTAAATTTTATTTATCCATTTACCAGCTGATGTATATTTGGGTTGTTTTCAATTTTTGTCAGTATTAACATTCATGTACAAGTTTTTGTGTGGACATATGTTTTTATTTCTCTTGGATATATACCTCGAAGTGGATTGCTGGATCATATGGTAACTCACGTTTAGCATTTTAGGAATTGCTAAACTGTTTTCCAAAGTGGCTGCACCATTTACATTCCCACCAGTAGAGTATGAGTGTTGCAATTCTCCCATATTCTCGTGACCCTAGTTATTGTCTCCTTTTATTTTTCTTAATAAATTTATTTATTTATTTTTGGCTGCATTGAGTTTTCGTTGCTGCGCGCGGGCTTTCTCTAGTTGCAGTGAGTGGGGACTACTCTTCGTTGTGGTGCGCGGGCTTCTCATTGCGGTGGCTTCTCTTGTTGTGGAGCATGGGCTGTAGGCACGCAGGCTTCAGTAGTTGTGGCACGTGGGCTCAGTAGTTGTGGCTCATGGGCTCTAGAGCGCAGGCTCAGTAGTTTTGGCACACAGGCTTAGTTGCTCCGTGGCATGTGGGATCTTCCCAGACCAGGGCTCTAGGCATGTGGGATCTTCCCAGACCAGGGCTCGTAACCCGTGTCCCCTGCATTGGCAGGCGGACTCTTAACCACTGGGCCACCAGGTAAGCCCTATTGTCTCTTTTTGATTATAGTCGTCTTAGTGGGTGTGAATTGGTATCTCATTGTGGTTTTGATTTGCATTTCCCTAATGACTAATGATGTTGACTATCTTTTCATGTGCTTATTGACCATTTGCATATCTTCTTTGGAGAACTGTCTTTTCAGATCCTTTGCCCAGTTTTTAATTGCCTAATCCAGAGTCACGAAGATTTGCCCCTATATTTTCTTCTAAGGGTTTTATAATTTTAGCTTTTATGTTTCATTCATCAATTCATTTTGAGTTACTTTTTGAAAATGGTGTGAGGCATTTTGCATGTGGATAGTCAGTTTTCCCAGCATTATCTGTTGAAAAGACTATTCTTTCCCCATTAAATGGTCTTTGCACCCTTACTGAAAAACCAACTGACTATAAACCTGAGAGTTTATTTCTCTACTTTCAATTCTATTCTGTTGATTTATATGTCTATCTATTGTTATGCCAGTAAAACACCATCTTGATTACTGTAGTTTATGGTAAGTTCTCAAAGTAGAAAGTTTAAGTCCTCCAATTTTGTTCTCAGGTATTCTGGGTCCCTTGAATATCCACATGACTTTTAAGATGGGTTTCTCTGTTTCTGCAAAAACGTCATAGGGATTTTTATAGAGATTGCATTGAATCTGTAGATCAATTTGATGATTATTACTATATTAACAATATTAAATCTGATTTCAGTATAAGAATTGAACTTCTTTGGTTAGATTTAATCCTAAGTATTTCATTTTTTGGATGCTATTTTATTTTTACTTTTAAAAAATATTTATTTATTTATTTGGCTGTGCCAGGTCTTAGTTGCAGCATGTGGGATCCTCGTTGCTGCGTGCAGGATCTTTAGTTGCAGCGTGTGGGATCTAGTTCCCTGACCAGGGATTGAACCCGGACCCCCTGCATTGGGAGCATGGACTCTTAGCCACTGGACCACCAGGTAAGTCCCTGGATGCTATTTTAAATTGAATTGTTTTCTTAATTTTACTTTCAGTTTGTTCATCAATCAAGTGTATAAAAATACAACTGATTTTTGTATATTGATCTTACATCCTACAGCCTTGCTAGACTAACTTATTAGTTCTAGGATTTTGTAGTAGATTCCCTAGGATTTTCTTTATACAAGGTTATGTTAGGTGCAAATAGAGATACTTTTAATTTTTCCTTTCTAATCTAGATGACTTTTATTTCATTTTCTTGTCTAATTTCCTGTCTAAAACCTCCAGCATAATTGCAATAAACATAGTGAGAACAGAAAGGCTTGTCTTGTTCCTGATCTTTGGGAGAAAACATTGTCTTTTATAGTTAAGTATAACATTAGCTGTGGATTTTTTGCAGATGTTCTTTGTTTTTAAATACATTTTTTAAAATTAATTTATTTATTTATGGCTGTGTTGGGTCTTGGTTGCTGTGCATGGGCTTTCTCTAGTTGCGGTGAGCGGGGGTTACTCTTCATTGCAGTGTGCCGGCTTCTCACTGCGGTGGCTTCTCTTGTTGCGGAGCGCAGGCTCTAGGCGTGTGGGCTTCAGTAGTTGCAGCACGCAGGCTCAGTAGTTGTGGCTCACGGGCTCTAGAGCGCAGGCTCAGTAGTTGTGGCGCATGGGCTTAGTTGCTCCGTGGCATGTGGGATCTTCCCGGACCAGGGCTCGAACCCGTGTCCCCTGCATTGGCAGGCGGATTCTTAACCACTGCGCCACCAGGGAAGCCCTGTAGATGTTCTTAATCAGAATGAAAAAATTCTCTTCTATTTCTACTTGGTTGAGTGCTTTTATCATGAAGTGTTATTGAACTTCGTCAAATGCTGTTTCTGCATCTATTGATATGATCACGTGTTTTTTGCCCTTCATTCAATTAACGTGGTCTACTACACTGACTGATTTTCAGATATTAAATCCACCTTACATTTCAGGGATAAATCACACTTAGTCATGGTGTGTAACCCTTTCTATATATTGCTGAATTTGATTTGTTTGTATTTTTTCAGGATCCTTTCTTTTATATTCATAAGGCATTAGTCTGCATACAATATTTGTATACACAAATATATAAAAATCTATGTGCTTATACTATACTAAAAAATAAACCAAATATTTCAGTCATCTTCAGAAGTTTCTAGGATGTTTTGATGCACCACCCAGGTTCCCTTTTAGAGTGAAAGATTGCCTCTGCTGAAGAGAGTTGTCTTGCCCAAAATGGTGCCTCATTCTGGGAGCATTCCACAAGTAATGGCCATCCAACATGAGGGTACAAAGGCCTGGTCTCCTCACCACAAATGGAAACAGTTCTGAAGCATCATACTAGTTTGAGAACTACCCATAAGATCAGCTGAGGCCTCCAGTGAGACAGTGACAAAACTCAACTTCTCTCTGCACAGTCCTGCTTTCTTCCTTTCCCTTTGATCTCATGAGTACTCCCTAATAAACCTCTTTCATGTTACTCTCCAATATTGCCTGTTTCCTAAGTTTAGATAATCATCAAGATTACTTTAATATTCTCAGCAAACCCTATGGGTATATCCAGATTATGTAACTTTAATAATCACGGGTTAATCTATGAGGAAAGGCAATACAACATAATGATTAAAAGCACTCTTTGGTGCCAGATATGCTTTAACACCAATAATCTATGTGACCACAGTAACACCCAGTCATAAAAAACTAATATTATAATTAGTAACCAAACATTTGTCCAAGCATTAGGTTTAATATCATGGATAATACTAAAAGTATCAGGTAATGTTGACAGTAGTATTCTTTTTAGTTGATGGCTTGGGAGAGTTACAAAAACTGTTTAAGTTTGGGATTAAACAGCAACAACACCACCACACATACACACACACATACACAATCTGGAATATGGGCGAGTGTCAAATTATGTCAACTAATGAATATAAATCAGACTAACAGGATTATCAGACACCTGAGTAATAAAAATAACGTTGACTGCTGGAAAGCTAACAGGCTTTTATGTTGAAATAGAATGTTATTTTTCCCCACAATTGAATCAAGCGGGGGTATGGATTGAACGTTTATTAGTAGTGGTAAGATAATTTAGTGGGTCGAGGTCAGCAATTAAAAAAAATTTGCAAAGATGCTAATTGGAGTGCATCTTACTAAAGTATGTTTGTTTTACACGCATATCTATGTGGTGCACGTATGTGTGTACGGGGCCTCAAAGTAAAATGCATTTCTTACTTTGCATCAGGGTAAAACACGTTTGAAAGTCTCAGATTCTGCTCCCCAAAGCCAGCAGCACAGGATGGGCTGTGGGCCGGTCGCGGGTGTGTAGCGGGGCGCCCCCTCCCCTGCCTTTCCATACTTACGAAGGAGTCGCTCACGACTAGCACCACGTTAGGCGCATCTGGCCAAGCCTTAACTGCTCCCCGCCTCTGCCCACCTGCCCCAGGAGCTGGTGTTGCCAGCGCCGAGACTGCGACCACCGCCACCCACAGCGGCAGCATCACGGGGAGCTGTTCTGGGAGCCCGGCCTCTGGGCGCTGGACCCTGCCCCTCCCCCTAGGAAGTTCCACCCGAGAAAAGGAGGGCGGGGATCGCAGAGATCGCAGTTCGGTTTCCTTCACCCATGGAACTACAACTCCCATCAGGCTCGGGCTGAGCACATGCGCAAAGGAGGAATTTCCCTTTCTCGACTCACGTTAAGACCTTTTAATCAAATACCGAGCGAACTAAAACCCAGCCGTTTCCAGTCACGTGAGCGATGCCTGGGAAATGCGCATGCGCTCTGACTTCAGATTTGGCTTCTGCAGGAGAAGCATCTGTCCCAGGTTGGTTTTGGTCGCTGTCGCTTTTGCAGAAGTTGGAGCCGGTAGGCAGTTGAAATGTTACCTAGACAGAGAAAGGATCAGGGGCCGAGGCTGCTTGTTTTGCGCAGAGCAAGCGTGGCTGAGTGTTAGGTGAGACCGTGAACTGGGAGATGATGAGGTGGCAGCGCGTCTGTCACTTAAGTTGGATTGGGCGGTTCTTTGTGGGGCCTCTGTCTGGACCGCCTAAGGTGCGATATGGATACCGGGTGGCCCCTCGAATACCTTCCTCCCAAGGATGTTTCTAGCCTGCCTCATCCTATTCGCCGCTTTGCCTGTGCAGTAAGGATTTATTGTGCTCTGGTGGGGTGAGGAGCGGGGCCTGGTAAGAAAAGTTTCATCTTCTATGTGGGGATAAGCTTAGGTGGACTTTACCTTCAGAGTGCGAGGGAGAAGCTGGATAGGTTCTCAGAGGGAGAAACGTTGGGCTGTGTGACGTGTTCGATTAACTGACGTAGATTCAGAATACCATTGTTTTGCAGTGGTTTTGAAAAATCACTGGTCCTCTTGACTGTTGAACTCCTTTGGAGAAATCTGGAAGAAGCAGATTTCTGTCCCAGAGCCAGATTCCTGATTTCATTATTATAGTTTCAGGTATATAATTTGTGCCTCACATTAGTCGTTTTAGTATTTTGACAGGAAAAGGAGTTGTAGTATTTATTTACATAAAATCAACCTTTAATACTAATATTTGACAGTATTTTTTGCATACAGTAATTGTAAAAAGGACAGACCTTATTTATTTAACACTCATATAGTGCTTATTATGTGCTGGGTATTATACTACGCATTTATTGAGCACCTGTTTTGTGCCAGGTACTTTTACATGGAGTATTTTCTATAATCCTCACTTTCATCATTTTTCAGATAGGAAAGCTGAGACTTGGACAGGTTAAATGACCTGCCTAAGGTTACACAGGGAGCCAGTCTGAGTAGGACTTGAATTTGAGTAGTCTCTGCCCTAACTCATCGCCATGCTGTCTCTAATTAACTGCAAAATGTTATGCCATTCTAGTGATATTAAACTCTGTTAGTGAAGCAGCATTGTTAATCGAGCAGCATGCTAACGATCTATGGGAGCAGACAAATATATAAACAATAGTACCTGACCGTAAGGAACTTACACTCTAGGGAAAAAAAACAAAATAATAATACAGTATGAAAGGTAATATACATAGGCTCCCTCATGAACAGGCTATATTTCAAATATTTGTTTTGAGTTAATTTGGAATGTAGAACACATTTTACCATAGAAACAATGTTGACTGACATTTAGGTTCATAAAAATATATTTAACTTTATCTGTGGCATAGTATTGATTTTTGTAAACTATTTACTCTCTCTGGCCTTGTTTTCACAGGACGTGTATTCTGAGTTTCCGGTCAGGATGACAGGAACACATCTTTTTCTTTCTCTCTGTCTCCTTGGCAGTGTCAGTGGGAGCAGGTGCTGTACTGGGTTGGAGTGAGATAGATATTTTAGGGTCCCAGACATATAGCGCTGGAAAAATCTAAGAGACTTCTAGTCTTATTCTCATCTCACATTCAAGTTGTCGTACAATATTCCTCCCAAGTGGATTGTGCAGTCTGCGCCTTTTCATCTCCAGTGATGGGAAACACACTTCCTTCGAGGGGCCTGTGCCATATTTGTACAGGTTAAATTATTAAAAGTTCATATTTTGAGCTGCAGTCGGTCTCCCTCTACTTTTGATTGTTCATTAGTCCATTTACCTTCACTTTTACATGAATAATCTCTCCCTTTCAACAGCCCTTTTCAACTTCCCCACCATTTTTTTTTCCCCAGGTCTCCCCCAGTTCCTTCGGGTAATTATCATGTAACTTCAGGTTTGTTTGTTATTTGGTCACTCTTTTCTGGACATAAAGCATGTTTGCTAATCAGTAACTTACCCTGTCGGAAAAGGTACTTCTGAGTTGTTTGTGCACACCTTTCTGTGTGTACATGTGTGTATATAGTGTATTGTAGTGAGGGAGGGCTCCATTATGTGTATGTTTAGGTCATCAGTTAAAGGTATCTACATTACGGGTTACCTGCTTTAGTGAAATACTTTGCGGTTCAGAAAAGTCTTCAGTTGAAAGTCTTGGTCTAGGTTTTGGCTCTTCATAGTTTTTTAATGTCCAGAATACCAGCAGCACTATATTCTGCCCTAAGTGTGCAGTTAGTGACTATCTGGAACAAATTCAGTATTATCTTCACCTGCTGAAGAGACAGAATACATCTGTATAGAACATAAAGCATCTGTTAAGTTGCAGGCTTTAGTCTAGTATTTGTGTAATGACTAATTTGAAGGAGATACTTGCGTTTGATGATAGCTGTCTTTTGAAGAACATAAGCAAGAAGGTTGCTTCTTGAGAGATCAAGGAAGGAAGGATTGGGGATTTTAAATGTGTAGAGAAAGTATATAATAACCACTGTTGGTTAGGAATGGGAAAAAAGTGGTGAAGTTGATTGAGAGGGTGGTAGGAGATATGGACAACAGAACTAATAGCTATTGTGTTCAGGTGTTCTGTCTATGTACATATCAGGTAAGTGATCTCGTTCTCACTTTACCAATGAGGAAATAGGCTTGGAGGTGAAGTAAGGTGCCCAAGATCTGCGGAGACTTGAATCCAGATCCATCTTTCTTGACTTGGTGGCTGGATATGGCAGAATGAAGGGGCTGACAAAATCTGGGGAATTTTGTAAGAACAGAGTTGAAACAACTGAGTAAATCAGTAAAATTAGGTTGAGTGAGGAGGGTAATCATTTGTAGCTGGATGGCGGCTTAAAGAAGTTAGTGAAATGGGGAGTCAGGCTTTAACTTTTATTTTACCTCCTCACACCGTGTTTAACTTTTATTTTACTTTCCTAAACGTTATTAGGATCACAGTACTTTCTCTTCTTACCAGTAAGACCCTTTTCTGTGGAACTAACCCTTCTATTTAAGTACGTATATCACTAGTACATGTCTTCATCCCTACCAGGTTCACCTAAATTTTGTTCATTTCCTAGTTCTAAAGTAGCATTTTTTCCATTTTTACTTTATTCAGTTTTTCAAAATACCTCCATTCTCTCCAGGAAGCATTCTAGATTAATTTTGTTTGACAGAATCTGTTCCAGAGATACCATCGAAAGATACTTAGAATTTGTAGTCGTGTAAAGTTTGTGTTAGTATTTCAGATGGCTATTTAGATGGATTTTTAATATTTAAAAAAAAGTCTGCTCTATTTTATTAAATTACAAACTAGTCTAGTTGCGTCATATGGGCAACTTTTTTCATGTTTATAATTCCTTATGTGGCTTAGAACAAGATTCACTTTAGTGTAGTCAGCTTGCAGATTGTGAGTAAATAGTGCCCTTAACTGTCCTAGACTCAAAGCAAAGTAGCGTAGAAATAGGTGACATTCTCTTCTGGTTCAGTTTTTTATGTTGAAGTCAGTGTATTTTGAGTTTCTGTAATTTTTTTCTGAGTCTTTCTGATTTTTTATGATGTTCCTTTTACACCTTGTGGCTATAGCAACACAGTTTAGACTGATTCAGAAATTTGGAGATTACAATTAGTGTCTCTTTGGGAAAGAAAAAAGATGGAAAATTTTACATAATTATTTCTCATGTTTTAAATTATGAATTATGAAAATTGAACCCGAGTCCGATGTTTTAAAAAATTCAATATGTTTTGGGTTGTGTATGTCATCTTTTTTATGTGCCTGTGTTATATTTTACTTAATTTAGATGGATAAACATTTAAGGAACAATCTGAAATTCAATTTAAAGAGAAGATAAAGTGATAACAGCTAAAAGGTAAGTGTCTAGAATGCTAAATAATAGGTAATTGGAGTCTACTTTTACTTAATGATTGTTTTTACTGATTCTTTTCAGAAGGAAGGTGTAATGGTGTAGGTTATGGTCATCACAAAGTACCTTTAGACTTTTGTAATTAGATTTAAAGGTATCATTTTTTGCTTTTCTGTAATTAATTTCCAGTGTCATTATTGTCACTATTTTTAAAATTATTCTTCTTATTTGTGCTTTGTGGAATCTTTGTATCTCCACAACTTAAGGTTGTGGAGGTAGCATAAGGTTCCATAGCTTTAGCTGGAGTGTGTGGGACATATCAGTACATCTACCTATGTTAGTTTTGAGGTATATCATTGTCTTTTGGCATGGTTTTCACTTTTTTTTTTAGATATAGTTATTGCTCTTTATGCTTGATCTGTTGAATAAAAACCCTTTTAGGTTGGTAGTAAAAAAAAACCTTCATTGAGTGAAAAGGTGCTACATGAACACTCTTATTTAAAAAAGTCATTGAGATTGAGGAGAAAAAATGGGAGGAGAGGTATAAGGGAAAAATGTGTGGGGCTGTGGAAAAATATTAAAGACACTTGTAAGAGAGCCAGAGTTTTCTCTGAAGTGTTGGAAGTGCTTGGAATAGAGGGAAGTATCCCAAAGAGAGGAATATGAGGTTACATAGACTCATTTTGGGTATTAGCTGACCACTTTGTGAAAGGAAATGGGTTTGATGGTACCTAGTAGATGGTTAGTGTTCCTTAAAGCTTTGTCTAGAACATGAGTGGGTGAACCTCTTCCTTCTCCACACCACTTCCCAAAAAAGGGGAAGAAATTTTCAGGGCTAGAAAGCAGCAGATTGTTTTGTCTTTAAAAAAAATAATCTCCTGAAACTAATATTTATGTGTATATATATATGTATTTTAGGTGCAGAGAGGGGGCCTCAGTGCTAGCTTATTATGCTAAATGCCAAATCAGATGAATAAGGAACAGGAGGAGGAGAATAGAGGATTCCACTGCAGCAAGTGTAGGTGTAATTATATGTGGAGACATATAGAGATGTAGAAGGATATTGAACATTAGAACTGGTTACCAAGAGAAGAATGGAGTTTGTCTCATATGGTCTTTAAAAGTAACCTACTTATGGGCTTCCCTAGTGGCGCAGTGGTTGAGAGTCCGCCTGCCGATGCAGGGGACACGGCTTCGTGCCCCAGTCCAGGAAGATCCCACATGCGGCAGAGGGGCTGGGCCCGTGAGCCATGGCCGCTAAGCCTGAGCGTCCGGAGCCTGTGCTCCGCAATGGGAGAGGCCATAACAGTGAGAGGCCCGCGTACCGCAAAAAAAAAAAAAAAAAGAAGTAACCTACTTAGAAGCATTTGACAGCTCCATGTTTGCTGCTCCATTTAAATCCAAATTTTTCTGTCTCATTTTCAAGGTCTTCTGTAATCTGGTGCTCTACTTTACCTACCCAGCCTAATTTTCCTGTTCTTCAGCAAGTCCCTTCTGTTCCATTCAGCCTGGTTTCCTTATTGTTTCCTCCACGTGCCATGCTCATTCCTGTCTCTCCAACTTTGCTCGTGCAATCAGTGTCTCTGGCTGGAGTAATTTTCCTTCTTCCCTCCATTCTCAAATCCTTTCTCCATCTAGTAGCTGTTAATTACTTCACCCCACACTTCTCTTCTCTGAACTCCTATTGCACTTGCACTCATCCTTAATTTAGCATTTGATTCTTTAATGACTCATATGTCTTAGGTCTTTCTCTTGATTGCGATTGTATTCTTTAGAGCAGAGGCCTTCCTTTCTGTTTCTTTTGTGTCATATACAGCATATAGCTTGAGAGCTGCATAGCTGCATGTTGTTTTAGTGCTAGTTGGTTCTACTTTGTCCAGATGTGCTTTTACTCGTATGTTGGGTGATAGAAAAGATGGTGATCTTTATCCTGGAAAAGTTGCATTCTTTTTTTTTTTGCTTGGTCTTGTCTTAAAACTGCCTTTGTTCTTTTTTTTTTCTTATAACTTTAAAAAAAATTTATTTATTTATTTTTGGCTGCATTGGGTCTTTTGTTGCTGTGTGCGGGCTTTCTCTGGTTGCGGTGAGCGGGGGCTACTCTTCCTTGTGGTGCATGGGCTTCTCATTGCCGTGGCTTCTCTTGTTGCGGAGCACCAGCTCTAGGCGCACGGGCTTCAGTAGTTGTGGCACGCGGGCTTCAGTAGTTGTGACTCATGGGCTCTAGAGCGCAGGCTCAGTAGTTGTGGTGCACGGGGTTAGTTGCTCTGCGACATGTGGGATCTTCCCGGATCAGAGCTTGAACCCGTGTCCCCTGCATTGGCAGGCGGGTTCTTACACTGTGCAACCAGGGAAGTCCCTCTTGATTTTTTTTTTCCCTTGGATGCCTCTTTTTATCCCTTTCAGTTGGTCCAGATTAGTTATCATCATCATTGATGTTCTCTTCTTTTTAGTCTGCGGGTTTATCTACCAAAGATAACTTTGGTGTGAGAAATTTAAAGTGAAATCAGCATAGAAATTTGTTGCCTGCTCCAAACAAGATTTGTAGACTATAAAAAAAATCCTTCTGAAGTTTGCCTCTATAAATTTATGCCAAGATAATTTCAGGTAACAGAGCAATTTCTAAAATAAGAGCATATGAAATATGTTGCTTTAATTATCTAATTATTGTAACTACGGAAAAAGTCACTTTTCTGCCTATTTAGGGAATCTCGTTTTGGCTGTAGATAAATTGATATTATGATATCTTAATTTTTATATTATTTGAATCTAAAATTCCTTAAGTCAAAAGGATTGTTTTTTAAAAAAATTCCCTAGCTTCTTTTTTTTTTTCTTCTTTTCCGGTACACGGGGCTCTCACTGTTGTGGCCTCTCCCGTTGCGGAGCACAGGCTCCGGACACGCAGGCTCAGCGGCCATGTCTCACGGGCCCAGCTGCTCCACGGCATGTGGGATCTTCCTGGACTGGGACACGAACCCGCGTCCCCTGCATCGGCAGGCGGACTCTCAACCACTGCGCCACCAGGGAAGCCCTCCGTAGCTTCTTAAATTTCTTTGATCTTGTACTTCTGCCTCAGCCTCTTTGGAAATAAAGGACTGTCTGTGTACCATGTCAGCAAGCCATCTTCTTGGTTCATTTTGCTGCCTTGAACATCAGTGGTCTATAATGACCTAATGTTTACCTAGCTTTGTTTTGCCTTCTTGAGATTAGAATTCAGCGGAGTGGGCAAAAAAATGTTTCTTTTTTCAACATCAAGTTGTAGTTGGATTTGACTGGTTTATTGGTAAACCAGAATAAGCTGTGAAATCTTAAGATATGTTAGTTTATTTAAAATTACATTAGTGTATCTTATATTTTAAGATTAAGTGAAGAAATACTTTGTCTACCAATTAAAATATCTGTCTATTTATGTTGGAGTTGAAATATCTTTTTATGGCTGAAATTAGTATATAGTCCTCTTGCATATTAAGTGCCTTCATTTAAGTGTGAACATTACATTTATTTCTCTTCAAAGAATACCATATTACAAAGAATACTATATTACTGTAATCCTAAAGTAGTTCTTACTGTGAAGAAAGTTAATATCCTGATTTATATTTTATAGAAACTAACATTAAAACAGAATGCTTTCTTAAACTCTTATATCATAGTTAGTGAAATTTGTGTTTGTGTTTTCACTCTGTGACTTAGACTGATTGTTCTTGCTTCGTGTAGAACTGGATTGAGCTTGGCATGTGTTTTCCATCCTGGCACATAAGATCATCTGTGTTTTAACCTACTACATGGGGAGTGGTTATAATTCAAATAACAATTCAATTCAACAAATGTTTATTAATATATACAGTTTGTCAGATACTGGGTACTGAGGATGCAGCAGTTAGACAGCAACAACCCAACAACAACAGATAAAAATCCCTGCCTGCCTGGAACTTAACGTTCTGGTGGGGTTGGGGAACAGATAATAAATAAGATAAAGAAGTAAAATATATACTGATGTATTAGATGGTGACAGGTGCTTTGAAGAAAAATAAATGCAGTGTTCAGGAGATTAGGGACTATTGAGTGGTTGGGAGTTGGGGGAAGGAAGTGTCGACACTTAAAATAGTGTGGCAAGGGAAGGTTTCATTGAGGAAGTGACATTTGAGTAAAAATCTGAAGAGATGATCTGGTTTTATGTTTTTTAAACATAAGATATATTTATTTTAGGGGAAAGAATGTTCCATGTAGAAGGAATTACATGTTCCTTTTTCAGAGGTTAAGTTTGTTAAATTTGTTGGAACTGTTGCAGTAGGCAGGTCTCACTGTAGATTCATTCAGGCTTTTTATTTTGACAGCATGTCCAGCAAGGAAGTAAAGACTGCTCTAAAAAATGCTAGAGATGCAATCAGAAACAAAGAATACAAAGAAGCTTTGAAACATTGTAAGGTAACCAGTATTTTTTTCTTCCACAATAAAAATGTTACCCGATTATGAGCATCACTGATTTGTAATGTGAATCCCTTACTGTGTAAATACAACAAAAGTAGTCAGGCTTTTTGAGTAGGACCGTCCCAGTGGCTGTGCCAGGACAAGCCGCTTCTGCCACTTAATTTCGTCTCCCTCTGTGTTGGTAACTTACCAAAGCGAAGTTCTCAAAACCTGAATGTCTCTTAGGTGTTTTTTGATGGGTTGTACTGCGGAACGCTATTGTATCTTAAAGTTTTTGTTCTTTAATGGTATGTGGACATTTCGATTCTGTTTGGTTTGTGGATGGGAGAATCAAGATTCCAAAGTTGCTTTCTATGCTGATGGGGATGTTCCAGTCCAGAGGGAGAACTTGAAGGTGCAGGAGAGATGCAGAGTAGTGCTAGGAGTGAAGTCCCTGGGAAGGTGGGTGAAGATGGGATCCAGAGCGTGAGAGGAGGGCCTTTGATACTTCTTCCATCTTAACAGAAGGGAAGATGGATGTAGATCCATAGCTGTCGGGGTTGCAGATTTGGGGGTGGGAAGATAAATGTTCCCCTCTGACGGCTTCTATTTTCTTAGTGAAGTGTAACCTGAGGATGGAGGAGGAGTTGTATAGGAGGTTTGAGACAAAAGAAGGTATGAAATAGTTGTCATTTATAGTGAGGAAAGAAACTTACTAGTAAGGATTAGAAAGCTTAGGAGGCCCTAATGAGTATCCATTTGAGATTTCATGTCATTAAAGTGAAATCGGTAAACTCAGCTGTGTAGTTTCTTCCTTTGTGTTAAACTTCTCAGGCTTGGCGATGGGCATGATGGAATTCAACTGTGGGTAGTAAGAAAGTTGAGGGGAAAGAGAGGCCAAGGAGTTGAGGATGTTTGCAAGGGAGTGATAATAGTGATTGGTCATGGAGCCAAAGATGGGAAAGGAGAGGTAAGAATTGAGCAGTGGGGTGACAATGCAAAGGGGGTGAGGTAAAAAAAAATTGGACATAACAGAGGTTAAAGAATTGTTACCATTACAGTGATTGAACTGGGAGGATAGGAGAGGTGCGTACTGGAAACCCAGGTTTTGGATGGCTGAGTAATGCTGAGGCTAAGTAACTGGGAGGCCATGGCATTCATTGGGTCGTCTGCATGAATGTTAGAATGATTAAAGGAATTGAAGTGGAGAGGAAGAATACAGTATTTTCACTGAAGGAAAGGGCAGTTCCTAGGAGGCTGGTAGATGGTAGCAACAAGAAGGATATTTTTTGTAGTATAGCCAGATGGCTTGACCTTCAAAAGTACTGGGGTTTTTTTGGGCTTCCCTGGTGGCTCAGTGGTTGAGAGTCCTCCTGCCGATGCAGGGGACACAGGTTCGTGCCCCGGTCCGGGAAGATCCCACATGCCGCGTAGCGGCTGGGCCTGTGAGCCATGGCCGCTGAGCCTGCGCGTCTGGAGCCTGTGCTCCGCAACGGGAGAGGCCACAACAGTGAGAGGCCCGCGTACCGCAAAAAAAAAAAAAAAAAAAAAAGTACTGGGGATTTTGAAGGAGGGAGGAGTAGAGGAAGAATGTAGGTATCAGTGTGAGCAAGGAGAACCCTTTCCTCACCTGCTGGTTGGTGGGATGTGGAATGTTCGAGAAAAGAAATCAGCTGCAGCAAGTAAGATCTGTAGGGGAATAGCCGAGTTTTGTTGAGGCAGAACTTGGTACAGTTAAAAGAAAGATTGAAAATAGAGAGGGCCCTTGGCTGTCTAGATTGGGAGTTCCAGAGGTTACAATAAAGAGTTTAGACAGTGGGAGGGAGAGAATTGGGTAAGATTGGGGGAAATAAATACATAACAGTATAGGATGAGAGCCTTAAGGGGTGAAGGATGCCCTTGTGAGGTTAGGTTTCTAGTGGTGACTGAGCCCAGCAGGGATGGAGACCACGACAGGACTAATCCTGATACGGAAGAAGGTGGGCAGTCTGTTTAAACGGGGAGAGAAGAAGGAGGTGTGGGAGGGGAGGGACTGTTTCTTTCAGCACTAGGCTGATGTAACTAATGCACATCTGAATCTGCTTTTATTATATACAGCAGCGCCATAGCACTCTTCTTTCTGATTCAGACATGAATTCCTATAATTTATGCCATAGAGACTCAAATGGAAAGCAAAGATGGGGAGCTAGTCAGTGGCAAATGTATGATTACTTATGTGTAGTAACCAGAGAGTTGATTGAGACTAAAGGAAATTTTTAGTGAAGAGATTAGTGTATTGGCTGGGTCTTGCCTGATGTATCACCTTGTCTGCCTGTGTGCCTCTATAACCCAGTATAATCATCCCTTCAGGGAGCCTCCTCTGACTTGTGTGGATGGAGTTTGGAGTCAGATTATCTTTTCTTCACATTGTTTCAGCACTCCATGCTTGCTTTCACTACATTGTTATAATTATTTCCTTAAAAGTCTGTTTCAGATTCTGAAAACCTGGTCATCAGACAGATAGCCAGTCCTTACTGATTGTGGGTTGACTATGGCATTTATCGTTTGCTCAGCAGTTATGTGCCAGTCATTGCTCTTGGTGTTGGGGACACAAATGTTAATAAGGCCCCAGTATTTGGAGCTTAGCTTTGGTGGTTACCTCATTGTTGCTGGTTTTTTGGGAGGTAGTGTTATGGGATAGAATGGAGCTTGTGCTGCATATTGGTGACAGATTGCTAGGACTGCTATGTGGATGCACAAAAGCCTAATAATCTGACTGCTTCAACTCCTGGAAATGTTCTTATTTTCTCTAGAATATGTAAAACCTTAAGAGCTAATTTCATTTTAGCTACTAGTTTTTTCTTTCACTAGAACATCTTTGCTTTCTGTTTCAAACTATTTTACCTTAGCAAGTAGTTGTTACTTCTGAAAGCAGCTCTGCATATAATTTTTATTCTAGTTGATAGGTGTTGTTTAAACATTCATTGCCACTATTTATTTATTTACTTATTCATTTTTGGCTGCTTTGGGTCTTTGTTGCTGTGCTCAGGCTTTCTCTAGTTGCGGCGAGTGGGGGCTACTCTTCGTTGCGGTGCGCAGGCTTCTCATTGCGGTGGCTTCTCTTGTTGCAGAGCACGGGCTCCAGGCGCACAAGCTTCAGTAGTTGTGGCACGTGGGCTCAGTAGTTGTGGCTCATGGGCTTAGCTGCTCCGCAGCATGTGGGATCTTCCTGGACCAGGGCTCGAAACCGTGTCCTCTGCATTGGCAGGCAGATTCTTAACCACTGTGCCACCAGGGAAGTCCCGCCACTATTCATTTTGAACATATTTGGTACAGTCACACTGGAGTCAACCTACTTTCTTAGCATATAATTTCAATGAAGAAAATCTGTTAAATATGGAGAGATGTTATAGTGAAGGAAAATATGGGAATTGGATAAGGTGAAATGATATGGAAAATAGTTTTGTGAGGGACTAGCAGCAGTGTGGCATGGAGGCAGGCAGGATGGTTGGGTGGTAAGAATGATCTTATTGTTCTTTTTATACTCAGTATTCTCAAGGGACAGAGGGAGGCATTTGGTAGAGGCATCAGGAGTACTTGGGCAGCTTTTTAAAAATATACCTCATATTTCATACCCCTTACAGTCACTGATCCAGTCCAACTCCCTCTCCACGAGGAAACTGAAGACCACAGGGGTTAAGTGATATTCTTAAGATTGTCCATTTAGTGGTAGATCCAGATTTCCTGACTCCTAGGTAGACTGTCTTTTGATTATTGTTTGTCCATGAGCTTCCAAAATTTAATTACCTTCTCTTTTAATTTTTTAATCAGACAGTGTTAAAACAAGAGAAAAATAACTATAATGCCTGGGTTTTTATTGGTGTTGCTGCAGCCGAGCTAGAACAACCTGACCAGGCCCAGGGTGCCTATAAGAAAGCTGCTGAGCTAGAGCCAGACCAATTACTAGCTTGGCAGGTACGTAAACATTTTTATTTACTATGTTATAGGAAAGAACTTTTTCCCATTTTTCAAAATACAGCTAACAGCTTTACAATTTAGCATTTAAACCTCCATTTACTCAGAATAAGAAAAAAAATTAAATTTATTGATCTTCTAAACCTGAAAATTAGTTGAAAAAAAAAATGGTGCCAAGAATGCTGTTTACCACTATTTAATCTCCAATCCAATGGATTATTTCCAAATGTTAGGACAGAAATTGAAACATGATTATATAAATCTCCAACTTAATTATATGTGCATATTAGAGACTTATGAAGAATATTCTTTATGCTTACCTGAGAGAAAAGAAATGTATATTATGTTTTTAAAATACGTTTTTAAAAATGAAATAATATAAAAAATTTGAAATTCTATGTCTCTGAGTACTAGTTAAATTCCTTCTTCTCATTTAATGGTCTTCGTGGTTTTTACTTGGCTTCTCCAGCTTTTTCATATTTAATAACTGTTTCATATCTCAATCACATCTTGGAATCTATGATTAATAGGGGTAGTGGGCTCTGGAGAACATGAACCTGTTTGTCTCAGGTTTACATGAACAGCAACATGAGTAGGGTTATCTAGTAACACCTGCCTAATGCCAGCTTTTATTATGTACTGATTGGTTTAGGATATCTGATCTTTATTTGAAGCAAAAATGACGATTTCCAAAGACTACTTGGATTTTTCTTGTTTGACCATGTGACAGTAGTGTCACATGGTAACGTCTTAGGTGTTAAGATTGCATAATAATTATTAAAAGGTATTTTTTTTATTGTGGAACACTTCAAGTATATTTTCAAAAGTGAAGAGAATGGTAAAATGAACCCCTCTATGCCCACCATCCAGCTTCAGTAAAAACTCACTCATGGCCAGTATTTTTTCACCTACTACCTCCTACCCCCAATTATTTGGAGGCACATCCCAGACATTTTATTTCATCTGTAAATTATAATAATCTCTATCATAAATAATCTTCATAGATTGTCAGTTTATTTAGCAAAATAAACATGAGCACACTAGATATCTTTGGAAGAATAATCTCTATTGTTTCCTCTTTTAGGGGTTAGCAAGCTTGTATGAGAAATGTAATCACATAAATGCTAAGGATGACTTACCTGGTGTTTACCAAAAGCTCCTGGATCTTTATGAAAGGTAATCAATATGTGAGGAAAGGCTAGTTTCTTTAATGGCTTGAATTAGAATAAAACTGATTCAAAATTATATGGAGGTACTCCAGACATTTACTGGGAATTGTGAATCATTTTTCTTTCAAACTGTTGTTACAGAATCTCTTGATCGTGATTGAAACACTAATCGTAAGGGGATTGACTTATTTGAGAACTTTGATATTATTTTTAGTCAATATAATAGAAGATAATATTTCTTAAACCTTTTCTTTTTTATGAGATGCTCATTTTATAAAATTTTACTGTAGTGTGATAGAGGATATGTTCTAATGTAAAATAGTGCCTAACATTATTTTGGGGATATTTTAATTTTTGTGTCTTAAGTCCTCAGTTGTTTTCATTAATCAGATTCAAAATCCTTTTCTTCTATTCTAAGTGTTGACAAACAGAAGTGGTGTGATGTCTGTAAGAAACTTGTGGATCTGTATTACCAAGAAAAGAAACACGTAGAGGTTGGTTAATGATTTGCTGGGGTAGTAGATTTCTTTTAATAAAACCATTATTAAAAGAAAGCTTTCCTTTAGCTTAAGGAAAAATTTAGAAAATTAATTGTAGTGTGGTATCAAAACAAATCACAGTGCTTTGAAAACTGTAACTTGGAATTCAAATTTCAGGTGTCATTATTTCCAGACTTTTTTGAAACTGGGCAGGGATAAATAAAATAAGTAAAAATATCATCTGTAGAATTTATTGTCCTGTTTGTGGTGTGCGACTCCTGATGCTGTAGGTTATGAAGATTGGGGCATGTAGTCATTATCCCTGTATGTACTCTGGTATCTCAGTCATACTTGTAATATAAGCACTATGTGGACGTGCCCAATCATCTTATTTTTTATGGAATTCGTAATAGATGGAGTTCTGTGCTTTTGCTATTTTTGTGTTTTAGCAGATAAAAATATTTTTACTTATAGATTTAAAATTTTTTAATAGCATTTTAGTATTTTAGATAAAGTAACCATTTTAAATCTCCCTGATAGGTGGCCCGAACATGGCACAAATTGATAAAGACACGGCAGGAAGGAGGTGCAGAAAACCAAGAACTTCATCAGCTATGGAAGAAATTGACCCAGTTGCTGGCTGAGAGTACTGAGGATCAGAATAATGAGACCCAACAATTGGTACTAGCCGTTTATTCCCCACAATTTGTGTCATGAAAGTTGATCATTTAGTTGAATTTAGAAAATGGAAGCATAACAATATGATATAGAAAAACACTGTATGTCAGACTAGATATTTTATAAATGTTCAGTTTTAAATTCATAGAAGCTCTTCCTGATAAAATCAGAACTACAGGCCTACAGTTTCATACTAAGTCTGGACAGAGTGGAAATAATATTCAGGGTATCAGAATTTTACTTCCTTGTATTCATAAGAATTCACAATAAATCAGTTACTTAATCACTGTAAAAAAAGATACTATGAAATTGGCTTTTGCAAAACTGCTATAATTTCTAAACAGTTGTACCTTAAAGGTGTGTTTCTTTATATTTATGAACTAAGAGTACTAAATTACTTTCAGATTTAACAGTTCAACTAGAGTATTTTATTTACTTATTTATTTAACTTTTTGTGGAGCATAGTTGATTTACAGTGTTGTGTTAATTTCAGGTGTACAGCCAAGTGAGTCAGTTATACATATTATATATATATAGCCACTCTTTTTTAGATTCTTTTCCCGTATAGTTCATTACAGAATAGAGTTCCCTGTGCTTTACAGTAGGTACTTATTAGTTATCTGTTTTATATATAGTAGTGTGTATATGTCAATCCCAATCTCCCAATGTATCTCTCCCCTGCCCTTTCCCCCCTGGTAACCATAAATTTGTGACATACATCTGTGACTCTATTTCTGTTTTGTAAACAAGTTCATTTGTACCATTTTTTAAAATTCCACATGTAAATGATATCATATGATATTTGTCTTTCTCTGTCTGACTTACTTCACTCAGTTTGACGGTCTCTGGGTCCATCCATGTTGCTGCAAATGGCATTGTTTCATTCTTTTTTTATGGCTGAGTAATGTTCCATTGTATATATATATATATATATATATGTACACTACATCTTCTTTAGCCATTCCTCTGTTGATGGACATTTAGGTTGCTTCCATGTCTTGGCTATTGTAAATAGTGCTGCAATGAACATTGGGGTACATGTATCTTTTCAAGTTGTGGTTTTCTCTGAGTATATGCCCAGGAGTGGGATTGCTGGGTGATATGGTAGTTTTATTTTTAGTTTTTAAGGAACCTCCATACTATTCTCCATAGTGGCTGCACCAATTTACATTCCCACCAACAGTGCAAGAGGGTTCCCTTTTCTCCACACCTTCTCCAGCATTTATTGTTTGTAGATTTTTTGATGATGGCCATTATGATCCGTGTGAGGCGATACCTCATTGTAGTTTTGATTTGCATTTCTCTAATAATTAGTGGTGTTTAGCATCTTTTCATGTGGTTTTTGGCCATCTGTATGTCTTCTTTGGAGAAATTTCTATTTAGGGCTTCTGCCCATTTTTGGTTTGGGTTGTTTGTTTTTTTGATATCGAGCTGTATGAGCTGTTTGTATATTTTGGAGCTTAATCCCTTGTTGGTTGTAGAGTATTTTATTTAGAGTATTTATATTTCGTATTTAGAGTACTTATACCTAGAAATATTTCTTTTTTTTTTTTTTTGTGGTACGCGGGCCTCTCACTGTCACGGCCTCTCCCATTGCGGAGCACAGGCTGCGGACGCGCAGGCCCAGCGTCCATGGCCCACGGGCCCACCCGCCCCGTGGCATGCGGGATCCTCCCGGACCGGGGCACGAACCCGCGTTCCCTGCACCGGCAGGCGGACTCCCAACCACTGCGCCACCAGGAAAGCCTGAAATATTCTTTTTTAATGTACACATTTTCAAGTAATTGAAAAGACTTTTTAAAAGACTTAAAAAAACCTATTGGTTTTGAACCATAATTGGAAAATATTTTCATCATTCTATTTTTTATATTTGTAAGTTTAAAAGTAAACTTAATTTCATATTATAGTAAATAAACACTCAATGTACACTTGCTAAATTTAATAGAATTTTTAAATGTGAACAATTATAGACTCCATATAGGATTCGAAGCTCATTTCTTTATACGTTCGTTCATTTGTTCACTCATTAATTTGTTCCTTTAATTAGAAAATACTTATGGAGAACCTATTACTATATGTCAGGCATGTCCTAAGTGGTAGGAATAAAAACATGAGAATAAGATTTGCATTTGTTTTTGTATTGGTTTATCTGTGTATAGATTCAGTTGTGGAAAAAAATTGAACGTTGACAAAACTAGGTGATTTATTAACTTCTTTTAAACCATGTCTTCATATTATGACTTATTTCCTTAAAATAGTATCAGTTACCAGGATATCAAACACATGTCAAAATAAGTAAAAATATTTTGAATTATCTACACTATACTCCTCCATGAAAGAGAACTAATTATACTTATCATTTTAAGAATTGATTTCTAATTGTTAAATAGGATAAAAGGATTTTTTTGGGGGGAGGGTTATTTTCACCTTGAATGCTAGTGATACTCTGCCTTATTTAAGTCTGTTCAGGAAAAAATGTATCACATATTTACCACGTGGATTAATTTCATTACTATTTTTTTTAACCGTGTTATGCTAGACTGTTCATTAGGCTTCTTCTTTTTTTTTTCTTTATTTGCAAGATCATTAAACTTTATTAGCACAGTAAAATTTTACTTACTTATACAGACTTTATACCATACCTTAAAATGAAAATTTGAGGTGGTGAACTGTATTATGAATTTTTATTATAAAGTCATGGAACTTCATTTTGAAAAATGTAGAACTTACGTAACCAAATGAATGGTATTCTTTATTTTTATTATATATTTTTAAAAAATATTTATTTTTGGCTGCATTGGGTCTTCGTTGCTGTGTGCGGGCTTTCTCTAGTTGCGGTGAGCGGGGTCTACTCTTTGTTGCGGTGCATGGGCTTCTCATTGCGGTGGCTTCTCTTGTTACAGAGCACGGGCTCTAGGCATGTGGGCTTCAGTAGTTGTGGCTCGCAGGCTCTAGAGTGCAGGCTCAGTAGTTGTGGCTTACAGGCTCTAGAGCGCAGGCTCAGTAGTTGTGGCGCACGGACTTAGTTGCTCCGTGTCATGTGGGATCTTCCTGGACCAGGGCTTGAACCCCCCGTGTCCCCTGCATTGGCAGGCGGATTCTTAACCTCTGCGCCACCAGGGAAGTCCCATGAATGGTATTTTTTAAAGTGCTTGCCTTGGATTCTGGTATTGCTGTCCTTGCTGAGAAAATATTTAGGAGGCTTCTTTTGGAATTTTCTTCAGAGTCAGTTAATAATACTATGTAAGAAGAATGATTTCATGAAAGTTCAGTCATATCTCTGGTTTTTTACCAAAAGTATAACTTAATAAAAATTTTTTTTTGAGGTTGAAGATTTGCTATCCTGAAGATGTTCCAAAGACTGTGCTGGTGATTTCAGAAGAGATGTTTTAAAAGTGATCTGAGCAGTAACAGCTACACTAACATATGAGACTGTACCTCTCAACTAGTTAGTAGGGAGCAGCAAGCACTTACAAGAATGTTTTGTTAAATTAATGTCGCTAATTTATAGTTATCCCTTATTAGTTCAGTGCAGTCTGCTGGCCAATTGGAGTTAGATGTATTCCAAACTTAATTGTACATTTTTTTCCTCATTGAAATTGTAGGGCCAGACAATAAAACACATTTGCAGTTACTAGTTAAGGGTATGGTTTGTATAAGTAAGTCTTTTGTGTTCAACTATTTATTGTATTTGTCATTTAAGTGTGCCACAGATAATAGCTTTTTGTGTCTTTGTTTCAGCTATTAACTGCTTTTGAGAATGCACTGGACTTATCAGATAAGATTCCTAGTGAAGATCACCAGGTGCTTTATAGACATTTCATTCAATGTTTATCCAAAGTAAGTTGATTTTTAAAATCTCTAACGTGACTTTCTATTCTAATTAGGAAAGTGCTCACAAGTATATTTTTCTGCTACTCACTTTATTTTACTTTTATATTTTCAAGTTTCCTCATGAGACTGCTAGGTTGAAGAAGGCTTGTGAAGGAATGATAAACATCTATCCTACTGTACAGTATCCATTAGAAGTGCTTTGTTTGCATTTAATTGAAACAGGTAATTTATTCTTTGTTATATTGTGTGTCCCAGAGGTGTGAGAGTGATGTTGCTATGAATCAAAAATTGTTTTAGTGCCCGTTGTGTGTAAGGCATTGTTTCAGTATTTCTGGACATGAGAGGAAGTACAATATGTATTCTTTGTGCACATGAAAAGGCTAAGAAATACAGGAAGGTATAGTGACACAGACGAATTATGAGCTACTGAGTTTATTGTTGATCAGTGAAGTATTTTTGAAGGTAAGAATTGAAGAAGGTCTTGAATTTTCCACAGAAATTAGATGAACAGGAGAAGGTGAAAGATACGCCACATGGCATGAGCAGAGGAATGGGACTAGATGTGGTTTTGGGGAATAGTAAAATAGTTCTATTTGCTATAGTAGAAAGAATAACTAAGATATATTTTGATTAAGTAAGTTAGACTGTATTACACAGGGATATGAATGTCATGCAAAAGATTTTGTGAAAGATTAACATTCTCAGTGTTGATGTTATGTGGTATGTCAATGTCACAACGACATTGTTACAAATACTATAGTATGATAAAGTAATGAAGTTTGTGAATGATCTACTTTTTTAATTAAACAGAGCAGATTCAAGTCAGAGAGTGTGTCTTAGTGTATGCTTCATGCTGTTGCTTCTTTGTGTACTTTTGTTGGGGGAAGAGAGAGAAGTGATGGCAGCTAGCCTTCTGGGAGTTGCCAAAACTTGTAGCTGTGGATATCTTGTGCTTGTCAGTTTACAGGATGTTGACCATATTGGTTTTCACAACAGCTGCTGTCTGTTTTGCCAGTGTCTGTGCTGAATAGGTGTTTTAAAAAGAATTTGAATATCATTCCTTTCCATTCCTGTATTCACCCGATAGGAATATAATTCATAGAAGTCAGTCATTGGAATGGAAATAACAGTACCAGCACCAGTGTGGTAGTGATTGTAAATTATTGCAGAGCTTTCCTAATCCATTTAAGTTTTTTCACTTTGTTGCTAAATGAGTATAGACATGGGAATGCTTTGTATGTTAATGACCACCGCATGTTTCATAATTGAAAAATGGTTGAAAACTACTGCTTGAGATAAATGAGGGAAAATTCCTGTTACAAAAGTCTCATTGCACTTATCTTGGCTCTCCCCACTCTAACTTTCCCTTGTAAGTCCAACTTGTACTTTTTTCCCCCCTGGTGTCTGAATTAAAGTCCAGAACTCTTCAGTTTTGGATTTTTTTATGGTGAGAAGTAAGCAGACCCCCTTTTCCTTACTTTAACTGAGTCAAAGATACACGTGCAAGAGCAGTTTTCACTAACATGAGAAAAGAAAACATTAAAAGTGTTGTAGTGAGTAGATTTATGAAGTATAAAATCTTAAACTAATATGGTGTGCAGGATAGATTGTACAGAAGATAGACTAGATTGGGTAGAATAAGTGATGCTAGGAATGAATGAACTATAGGAATGAATGAACTGGGAATATGATAGCAGCAATTGAAAGTAACAGGTGAATGCAAAAATGGAAGAGATTTCTTAGAGGTGAAGGGAGGGAGAAATCAATTTTAACTTTCAACTCTCCTGAAAAGTTGCACTAATATGGAATGATGGTTTGTACGAAAGGTAAGTTGTTGAGAGGAGCTGTTAATGGGCATTCAGAGGGAAATGTTCATCAGGGTTTGCCCGTGAGAGATCAACAAGGTTTAGAAGCCGTTTGCGTGTACATGAAAGTGAATGGAGTGGATGACTTCAGAGGATGCCTGAAGGGCGGAAAGGTGAAAACTGTACCTTGGGCAGTGTTGGCTGCCTTGAAGGGAAAGGGAGGAAGAGGGGGAAGAGGGGATGGAGGACAGAGAAGCGAAGAGGGTCAGAGAGGAAGGTGAGGGAGCCGATGCAAAGCAACACGGAAGGCAAGGAAAGAGCATTTCAGAAAGGAGGTCTGTCTTGAGAGATTGAGCAACTAATTTTATGATTAGGAGGCCTGTCTTTTTTTTTTTTTTTTTTTTCTTTTTTTGCAGTACGCGGGCCTCTCACTGTTGTGGCCTATCCCGTTGCGGAGCACAGGCTCCAGACGTGCAGGCTCAGTGACCATGGCTCATGGGCCCAGCCGCTCTGCGGCATGTGGGGATCTTCCCAGACCAGTGCAGGAACCTGTGTCCCCTGCATCGGCAGGCGGACTCTCAACCACCACGCCACCAGGGAAGCCCAGGGCTGTCTTTTTTAATCAAAGTGATTGAATTGGAACTTAGAATACAGCAATGGGAAAAGAGTAGGAAGAAATGGTTAGCAGGTATAAAAAGAAGCAATCCAGGGACGGACTGACTTCATTTAAGGGAGAAGAGGAGGAAGTGTGAGAGTGGGATAGTAGGCTTTTAGAGGAGAAAGAGAATTGCAGTAACTCTTCTGGCAGGAGAGTTTCAAGAAGAAAGTGCTAGTTAATGTTATGGACGTTGCCTTGAGGTCAAGGAGGAAGAGGCATGTTAAGAGACTTTCAGTACAGGAAGCATGCTTATGATTTTTTTTTAATTAATTAATTTATTTTTGGCTGTGTTGGGTCTTCGTTGCTGTGCGCGGGCTTTCTCTAGTTGCAGCGAGCGAGGGCTACTCTTTGTTGTGGTGCGCGGGCTTCTCATTGCGGTGGCTTCTCTTGTTGCAGAGCACGGGCTCTAGGTGCGCGGGCTTCAGTAGTTGTGGCTCGCAGGCTCTAGAGCACAGTCTCAGTAGTTGTGGTGCACGGCCTTAGTTGCTCCGCGGCGTGTGGGATCTTCCCAGACCAGGGCTCGAACCCGTGTCCCCTGCATTGGCAGGCGGGTTCTTAACCACTGCGTCACCAGGGAAGACTTCTATGATTTTTTTTGTGTGTGTTTTTTTGTTTGTTTGTTTTCCTCTAATAGGAAGCATAGTTCTAAGTCACCCAGTTTCTTCAACTTTTAGCATGAAACCCAGTGTGTTCCCAAGATAAGTGGACTGATTTTCTTTATTGTGTGGCCTCTGGTACTCATCCCTCCACCCCTTTTTCTGCTATTGCGAAATTCATGGCTGTTCACCCTTTTCTCTCTGTTCCTGTTCAGCTATTCATGGTTTGTGCCATTCCCTCATTCTTGACGTGCTTACATGCTAATTGGCACAAGAAGATACACTGATGTTTCTTTTTGAGGACTGATCAAATGTTTTCTTAATAGGCACATATAAGCCTATAATGTAGATTTGTTGAGTAAATATGCCCTAGTATATCAAAAAGCCTACAAAATTATAGAAGCAATAAGCTCAACAAATAGTCTGCAGAGTTTTGCCCATAAATTCAGTACTTGACAAAATGTTTTAGTAAAGAGATAGCAAAGGGATTTTCGGATTGATTAGAGAGAGTGTTGATTTTTGTGGAAAAAAAAAAAACCATTCTCAAAGAGGGTTTGGGGATGGGTATTTTGCAGAATTACAAATGTCCTGGCAAAGGGGAGTGGGTAGGTGGATATTTACATGTATGGTACTCCAAGGAAGACTTCTTTCCCTGCTGAAATGTTGGTTGTAAGGATTTGTGGAATGGGGCAGTTCAGGCTTAGGTACATTCTGAGGTGAAGCATTATTTTGGGGTGGAAGTTTAATAGTTAATGTAGGAGAGTAGGAAGCTGTGCTTAATGATTTCTTTTTTTCCTTCTTTTCATTGCTCCTTTAAGCCAAACTTTCTATGTATTAAGAACTTCTGAAAATCTGTGAGGTCTCTTAAAGGCTGATCTATCCTCCCCCAGAGTACTTTAGTGCCTGCAGAATTTGCTGCCTCACAGCAGTTAATCACTGGGTTCTTTTCCACTGGGGACAAATATATTTCATTCTCTTTTGTCCTCCTTTGCATGTTGAGGCTTGAAGACTCATTTGCAAAATGACTCAGTTTATAAAGCTTCACATAACAAGTAGTGAATAGCTTTCACAGTTGTCATCTGATGAAATGTTATTTCATGCTAAATGACCTTTTTGATTTATTTTGTTTTGCTTTATTGCTGAATTGCAGGAGGATAAGAAAGCTTGTTTCTTCAAATCCAAACAGAAAAGAGTTTAAGATTTTCTGTTCCAGAAATACTAGAAAATCCAGGTGGAAATAAAAAAATGAGTACATGTTGTTTTTCTCCCTCCAAGCTAGGTTAATTTAAAAGAAAAATTCTACAGCACTGTTGGATTTCTTTGGGATGTCAGAAATAATTTAAAAAAACCTCTTGCCTTTTTTTGTGATAAACTTTAGGAAACAGAATTCTTATAGGTATTACTGAGCATCTACTCTGAACCTTTTCAGAACATCGTTTATCAGCTCCAAGTCTACCTTGCCTTATTGACAAATAAAAATAATATTGACAAACTGTTCTAAAGTCACTAAATCTGGAATCTTAGACTCTTTTAAATGTTAAAAAGAGCAGATAAGTTAAATAAACAATTTTCTATTCAAAAACAATGAAGTCTATTTCCTTTCTGGTTTTATCCTCCACATTTATTTAGGTAGTATTTTCAACAAGAATTAGTATGGAGAAGTGGATTGAGAGTTGAAGCTAGAATATTCCTGTCTCTTTACACAGGATCACTAGTGTTGTTATTACTGTTGATGGTTTTTGTGAACACTGTAGAGAAACCCTCTAAGTGCCACTTGGTCTTATGTAGAGAGTATGTTATCCAGGGCTAGACGTGAATATAGTCTCCCCGAATCTCTTTTTGCTTTTATAATTGTGCTCCCAGATGTTAGCAAAGGGGAATATGTTAGGAAAATATACCTTGTTTAAAAGATTTTTGTGTTAATCCTAGACCTTTTGGAAACTATTTTCATCTGCCTATTCACACTTTGCTCACCTGTGTGCAGTTTTTAGTTACCCTAAATATGGATGATTTTTTAGAAAAGATGCATGATTGGCTTTTCTTCTTTTCATCCCAGGTGTGTTTTCTGTAATAAGGGCAGTTTTTATAGCCAAGATAGACTATCATGAATTGTGTTTCTGTGGAGTAAGAGAGAGTTTTGACTCAGTTGGATAGAAATCGAAGGTAAAATTTTAGTAGCCATTTTATTTTCTTTTTTAGAATGGTGAATGTTTTTAATTTTCCATAGTAATTCTCAGCCTTTACCTATTAATAGACTAAGCCTTTTGGGACATCAATTCATAACGGTATTTTTAAAGGATCATTACAATATTTAATGAATGGCTACATGTACAAGATACTATACTAGTCCCTACCCTTCAGAAATTACTGTTTAGCTACAGAGGCAACAAAGGTAGGGTATATATGCTATAAAGCTAGTAATACAGTTGGTATATGGTATTGGTAAATACTGTAGACTGGTGATTCTTAAAGTATGATCTCTGGACCAGTAGCATCAGTATCACCTGACAACTTGTTAGAAATGCAAATTCTCAGGTCTAATATCAGACCTACTGAATCAGAAACTTTGAGAGTAGGGTTCAGCATTTTTTGTTTTAACAAGTCCTCGAGGTTATTTTGATATCTAGTTTAGACAATACCGCTGGATATAAAAGGGGTGGGGGAAGCCCCAGTGGTTTGCTTTTGGAGGATAATAGGGTGTATGGAACTAGGCATGTCTATTCTTGGAATTCATATATATGGAAGCGATAGTGAGAACATATTGATGGAAGGGAAATTCTTGTCTAGAAGCAGGCTTGTGTCTTTTTTACTGGCTTATTAACCAAGATAGTATTTCTTGCAGTTTATTCTCATATTTCACCAAACAGTATTGAAGTTTTAATTCTTTAGCCTTTATGAATTCTTTGAATTTTTGGTGCTAACTTGGACTTCTAAATTAATATATAAAATATTACTTAGGGATTATATACATTGTTGTATATCTGGTTTTAAATATTTTGAAATATATAAGCTAAATGGTATCATGCAAAGAATTCACCTTTGACATCTGTTACTGAAACAGTGGTTCCATATGTGGTTTGGGGCTGTTTTATAGAGATATTAAAGCATCAGGTCTCTTTTTCAGATAAATTATTTTTATTTGTTCCCCTTATTTACTGCTTCAAGTTGTAAATTACTGTCTCAATTACTTTTTAAGAATTTCCGTATGTGATTAAACAACTTATTAAAGTGGTGAATGGTAGTCCCAGTTTATTCTCAAAACAGAAATCGTATTTTCCACCTGTTTTTGTGCTTTTCTGGGAACAGGAATTCTGAGAATGATTGAGGTTGGAGAAAATGGAAATACAATATCACAGAACCTACAGTGTTTTCTAAACTAATTTTTTTTACCAAAATAAACTCAAAATGTAGGCATTGGATGATTACTACATAAGCCTAACTGTTAACTTATATAGGAGAGGAAAGTTTTGAATGTAAACTTAAGAAGAATGTGACTAAGTCTTTGTTCAGTATCCTGCTGAGTAGGCTGTCTTTTGATTCTGGGCTGCTGGAAGAGTCCACTGCATCTGGCATCTTGGCTGCCGCATCTCTAGCAGCACGTAGTTGTCCAGGGAGAGAGGTTGGCCAAGATACTGTCCTTTGACAGGGATTCCTTCATCTAACAACCAAAGTTCTTATTGCTGAATAGCAAAGGGAGACCCGGTGGCACGCAGCGGGCTGAGTCTTAGCCTTGTGGCAAGTAGCAGTAGGTTTCTTGCTTGAAACC
This sequence comes from Lagenorhynchus albirostris, assembly GCF_949774975.1. NCBI lineage: Eukaryota > Metazoa > Chordata > Mammalia > Artiodactyla > Delphinidae > Lagenorhynchus > Lagenorhynchus albirostris. The sequence continues at coordinate 76,787,282 of NC_083097.1, read as the reverse complement.
CTTGAGTATGACAGCAAGTTCGGTTTACCCATACTGCTGTGTGTAAAGTGGTTTCTACTTCTGGTATTTAAGAAGAAGAAGGCACATCATTTTCTTTAATATTAATGTTAATATTTTCTACATTTGTTGGTCTATTTAAGTTTCAAATTCCTGGAATCAAGATATGGAAGTGTATGCATAAGACAGCTCTTGGGATTTAAGTGTACAGGTGTTGGCACATATTGTTATATGTATGCTAATAACTTTTTCTTTTAATTCCAGGAAGCCTTACTGATGAGGGAGAACAGTATTGTTGTAGATTAGTGGAAATGGATTCAAAAAGTGGTCCAGGTCTCATTGGTTTAGGCATTAAAGCATTACAAGACAAAAAGTACGAAGGTGCTGTTAGGAACTTAACAGAAGGTGAGTGTTCAGTGTGCAATGTATAACATGAGGTATAGTTGTTAGCAGGCGTTTATCTTTGGGCCTTTCTTTAAGGAATATATATATTTAGGATAGAAGCAAAAAAATGTACTTACATACTCTGGAGTCTGCTTAAGTTTGAATTCCAACTCTGACACTCACTAATTTCAAGACCTTACGAAAGTTAATTAAACTCTTTGTGTCTCAGTGTTTTCGTTTGTAAAATAAGGATACTATCTCCATGTAAAATAAGGATGCTATCTCCATGCTTAGGAGGCTTTAATTTAGTCTTATCAGGTATGATAGTTCTGGATGAACTCTCTTTCATATTGAGGTCTGAATGACAAATACAAGCCTGGCAGCGGGAGGAGCATTTTAGGCCAAGAGTTGAAATAGCCTGAGGTGAGAGAAAAGCTAGTGTTCAGGAAACTCCTGATCGTTCAGCAAGATTTGAAAATAAAGTATGGGAGCAGGAGGGGACAAGAATTGAGGCTGGAAAGGGGCCTTGCAAACCTTGTTAAGAGGTTTGCATGTTATCCAAAGGGCAGCTGGGAACCAGCGGAAAGTCTTAAGTAGGGGAATTTCATAATCCCATTTGTATTTTTAGAAATATTCTGGCCACAGTATAGAGAATGAATTGGCGTAGATGGCAGGCACTTGCATTGATCTGGGATAGATAATGGAGGTCTGAACTGAAGTGGTGGGCCGTGGAATCAATGTGACTTTGTGACTGATTAGATATGGACTACAAGGGAGCGGGGAGGAGTCTGATCTGGGGAGTGGATTGTGGTGCCATTCATCTCAGTCGTAATGGAAACCTTGGATTTTGTGATTACTCTTATCCTTTTAGGGTTAAAGGAAAGCCCTCTCTGCACAGCTGGATGGTATCATCTGGCAGAAGCCCAAGTCAGAATGCATAAACCTAAGGAAGCTGTTCTTTCATGCAATCAAGGTATTCTTGACATCTTCCAGGGTGGCCAACGCTGTTTCTTTTCATCTTAAAGGAGAATGATAATGGTGCTTTATTTTGTATTTTAAGTTACCAACTAATTTAAATTTCATTGAGGAGGTTAAAAAAAAAACCACACCAAGTCTGTGTGCATGTCTACTACTATATTTTTAAACCAACAACGAGTATTTATCAAAGGTTTCCTACACTTGGAGTTTTGACAAAGTCAGTTTAAGCTTGTGTGGTGATGCTCTGTCTTTGTAACAGGGAAGCTTCTTGTGTGACCTGCGACCTTCACTCTAATGTAGATTCTTGATTCCTTCGATGTAGGTAATGGACAAGGAGAGGTATCTTAGAGCCTATCTGCATGTGCTCACGTAGGTCAGGTGTGGGGTAAGAAATCAGAGAAATGATGCACTGCTCTTGGCCTGGCTGGTGACCTTGCCTCTGCAGTTGGGAAACAGTTTACCTTGGTTCATCCTAATTCAGCTTCTTTTCCCTTCCATTATCCTTAATGTGCTATTTTTGTGACAGATGCTTTGGATAAGGGTTAACCTCTATTATGTAGCAGATATAGACAGCCATTGTTGTGTTTCAGGATGTTCAGTTTTATTATATGTTACGTAAAGATGGAGGTTTTAAATTTAGATCTATTCTGTTTCAAATTCAGATATTTTCATAAAGAGTTCAGGGAAGAATTTATATTTAGCTTTGAATTATTCTTCATGTATATTGTTTTGACAGTTTATTCTTACTATATCTACAATTTGTTATATGTTACCCTTAAAAAGAAAAAAAAAAAGTGAAGTGATATGATTGTCTTCATTCAGATGTCCTTAATTTTGTCAGCTCTGAAGAACATAGATAATCTTGGTGTGTCTGGTGGCAATCTTCATCAGAAGAATCTTTGTCTTCATTTGAAAGCAGAGGCTTTGATTAAACTCTCAGATTATGAATCTTCAGAGGAAGCAATTCGTACTCTTGATCAGGTAGTCTCATCATTGCATTTTTCCCTTCACCTTATTTAGTTTTCGGTCAACCAGGCATCAACCACTCTCTGCTTACCACAAATATTTACTTACAAAAATTTTGTGTTAGAGGTTTGAATTCACCACCTCTGCACTTTTTGGAAACTCCTAAAGTTATTTGTTTGCCTCTTGCTTAAGTACTTACAATGTTCTTCATATAATGCAATTTCTTTCTTTAGTTCTTGCTCTTATTCTCCTTTTCTCTTTTTGCCCTCTTGGGTTATCAATACTTGATTATTATTAATTTGGTATTCTAAAGTTTTCTCTCCAGAAAATATTTCACAGATTATTGACAAGAATTATTAAGGACACTTGTAGCTTCATGGTAGAGAATGTTGCTTGTTTTATTCAACTTAAAAAACACTCTGAGAAAAATTGATATTTAAGAAGGAAACTGATTTCTTACTGTTTTTGATTCAAGCAGTTTGAAATTCCCTAGCAAAAACTAGTAAATTATGAATTATAACAACATGGCGCCTTTAACAATATAAAGATATTTTTCAGATAAAGGCTATTTTTGGTATAAAATTAAAATTATATCACTCAGCATATTGCAGAGTTCTGAATTTTTATAAAAAATCATTGTTTTTTATGTTTCAAAAGGCTTTGCATTTCATAGTTTTTCTTTAAAATTAGAACAGTTGTCAGGATCCTTCAAGAACAGATATCTTATTTTCTTGTTTTCTCTCAATACTTGCCTTCCACCAATAGTGTGTTTTGGGTGAATGCTTTGGAGAGGTCTTTCCATACTCTTTTTCTTTTTTCTTTTTTTTTTTTTTTTTACAAAAAACAAAAACCAAATGAAAAGTGCCTTGAAGAACTGGTAGAATCCAAGTCTGAGACAGAAAATGTACAAGATGAGCCCAGGACACCTTATAATGCTAGAAACCAATGAAACCATAAAAGGCTATTAGAATTATGTCAGAAGTGCTCAGGAACTAGCATGAATTGATTTTTACTGGCTAAAGAGGGGATGGTTTGAGCAGTAGTAACTGCAGTAGATTAAAGCACATCATTTAAGTTTAAATCCATGTGTTAATGATGATACCAAAAAAAATCAACAAATCATCCTCAGTAAAGTGAATCTTTGAAGGATGCTAAGGAACCAATTGGAAAAAATCGAGGTATTTATCCTATGTTTCCTTTATGAACTGTTCCTCAGAATGATCAAATAGATAGAGGAGGGGAAATTTCTCTTTGTTGAAGTATGCCATCGAATAAGGAAAGAAGGAATGATAGAATTAGGAAATCACCATTTTGCAGTCCATAATGAATTAATAGATCTAGGCATTGAGGATCAATGGCTGCTTAACTTCACAAGAAAAAAAGACAACTAGACATAACCAGGTGCAAGTACACATGAGGTATTCTTGCCAGAACATCAACCCTGAATCAGATCAAAGGTCTAGACCTACTAATTTATAGAAGATACAGGGGACCAGGGAACATGTCAATACCATGACAATACAATCATCAAGAGCCAGACTCTGAGAAACTGTGAAAGTGGCCCATATTTTTCAACAGTTAAATTTTAAGGGAGAAAAAAAGGGATGGAAGGGAACCCTATAGATTAAGAGAGACTTAAGAGACATATCAGCCAGTTGAAATGTATGTACCTTATTTGGATTTTGATTAAAACAAATTCTTTAAATATTTTATGAGACAACTGATAAATTTGAACACTGGTTAATTATTTGATGATGTTAAGGATGTATTGTTGGTTTTGTTTATGTGTTTATAATGGTAGTATGATTATGTTATTAAAAATAAACGTATTTTTTAGATACAGATACTAAACTATCAGATGAAAAGCTATAATTTCTGGGGTAATCTAAGCAGGAGTGTGGTGAAATGGGTGGAGGTATAGATGAGAAAAGATTGGCTTTGAGCTAATAATTTTGAAACTAGATGATAAGTACATGTGGGTTCATTATGCTGTTCTCTAATTTTTTAATGTATTTGAAATTTTCTTTAATAAGATTGCAAAGAATGAAAGTGTTAATAGTGATAGAAATCAAGACCTCTAAGTCTTTATACCATGGTCATTCTTTAGTTAAAGCAAAACATTGCTGCATTGTGTTGTAGGAGATTTATAGCAATTCTTTACAATTATTTTCTAGGTTTCTGATGCAAATAATATCCCAGGACTTTTGGTTCTCAAAGGCTTGGCCTATCTGAACAAAGGCTCATTAGATGAAGCTTCAAAGGTTGGTGTTTTCATTTAAACTGAGGGTTTTTTTTTTAAGTTAAAAGTTATTTTTATCTGGATATGGAATTGATAGATATATACTTTATAGATTATGGAAGACCTTCTCTCTTCTTACCCTGACCTAGCTGAAGCTCATGCCCTGGAGGCTTTGATTCATTTTACCAAAAAGGAATATCTACAAGCAGAAAAATGGTAAGGATGTATTTAGATTGCTCATAAACCTAGTCCTATCTTAATTTAATATATCTTGAAAAATTCAAAATGAATGGGTTTGATAAAGATCTAGTTTTGCATAAATTTGATCTTTGTAAGCCTAAGTTTTTTTTTTTTTTTTTGCGGTACGCGGGCCTCTCACTGTTGTGGCCTCTCCCGTCGCGGAGTACAGGCTCCGGATGCGCAGGCTCAGCGGCCATGGCCCACGGGCCCAGCCGCTCCGCAGCATGTGGGATCCTCCCACACCGGGGCACGAACCCGTGTCCCCTGCATCGGCAGGCGGACTTTCAACCACTGCGCCATCAGGGGAGCCCCAAGCCTTAGTATTTTTAAGAAATGTATTTGGCATAACTATAAGAAATGTATTTGGCATAACTATAGAAAATTTCATGATGGGTTTGAAATCTCATTAGCTGATCATAATGTTCAGTAAGCACATATAATGTTTGGTTTTAAGTTTGGTTTCCTCTTCTAATCATTTTTTTTTCTCATGATCTATATCCTAAAGTAATGACTTGCTTCTAATTTACCATCCTTGAATAAGTCAAACTTTGATTGTTCCAACTAGGTGTCTCCTATTTTTTTTTTTAATCTATCTATCTATCTGAATATTCCTTTCTTCCCTTTTGTGACTTAGTTTTCAGCTAGCTCTTGAGAAAGATGCTGAAGTTGCTGAATATCATTACCAACTTGGGTTAACATATTGGTCTATGGGTGAAGAAACAAGAAAAGATAAAACAAAGGCTCTTACCCATTTTCTAAAGGTAACATATGCTATTTAGTTCTTAGTTGAAATGGATTCATTATGAAATCAAATCTAATAATCACATAAGTTAGGTACTTAAAATTACCCTTTACTGATTTTTTTTTTGTGTTTCATCTCTCACACATAAGGTTTTGTGAGAATGTTGTATGGGTTTTCAAGGAGAAAATTAAATCATAAATATGTAAAAGTTACTAATTTAAGAAACACGTGTTATAGAAAATGAGACATCAGTACCTTTGGAAAACAATACTGTTTTTAGGTAATTTCCACTGTACTTTTATTGCCATGTGAGTCTTATATACTTCTACGTGTTTAACTTCTTATATTTTAGATGTGTAACAGCTAGAAGTTTTACATTCCTATCTTGACTCTTAGAAACAGATTGATGAAATAATAACTCTAATTTCGCATTTCTTTTAGCAGAGAAATAGTATTTTTATATTTGTTTGTTTTCTGTAACCGGTGATGGCCAGTTTTCATGTCTGCTTTAAATCTTACGTTAAAGGATGTTTTGGCATATTTTTGTATATTTATTTATTTTTTTAAATCTGTGTATTTATCTTTTGTGTTTTTAAAGGGACCCATCCAAACAAACTTTAATATTCTGTTATTATCAATTTTTATTTTTCAGGCTGCCAAACTGGATACATACATGGGCAAAGTTTTCTGCTATTTAGGTCATTATTACAGGGATGTAGTAGGAGATAGAAACAGAGCCCGTGGATGTTACAGGAAAGCTTTTGAATTAGATGACACTGATGCTGAATCTGGAGCTGCAGCAGTTGACTTAAGTGTAGAGCTTGAAGAGATGGTATGTCTAATAATTTAAACACTTTTGTCTTTTTTTTAATCCTGAGTATAGAAATAGAAATATTTTTATATGTGTACTTGAAAGTTATTTTTTAATTTTTATTTGTAGATGCTATAGAAATATTTCTGCCACTGCTTATAGAGTAAATTTTCTTTTTATTGGCAGATATTAAATTACTTAATGTTGAAAGTGTGGTTCAGTATATACCAGTGTAAGTTTAAAAAATCAAAAGTGGTAAATGAAAATATATCTGTTTACTTTACATAAGTGTTCAGTATTTTTATAATATTTAATATCTCTAATACTAGTCTTTTCTTCTTATTAGGAAACTGCCTTAGCTATCCTAACAACAGTCACTCAAAAGGCAAGTGCTGGAGCGGCAAAATGGGCCTGGCTTAGGCGAGGACTATACTATTTAAAAGCTGGTCAACATTCTCAAGCAGTGGCTGAGTAAGGCACCTTTCTATATTTAACATCTGATAGACAACCTAATGGTTCCTTAAATTAAACTCCATTTATATCCAAAATGAACTTATAAGTTGCCTCATACCAGGTTGTATTTCAAGGGAAGAAATAGCAAAATTTATTTATGGTTCATTGGTTCTTACTATCTGCACGGCACTGGAATTACAAAATTGCATTAACTGATGTCCTTGTGTTAAGGAGAGAGCCGTCCAGGGAAGTGAAGTCTTAATAGTATCATGTATATAGCAGGTTCTCAATAGAAATTTAAGGAATGATAAAAAACCAAGGTTAATATCTTTGTTGTTCTCCCACTGACAAGCATTGTTTTGGGGAAGGGGAGACACTGGCAGCTTGAAGGGCATATGGAGCAGCTCATTTTTAATAGTTTGGTTTGAACCATGTAAAGAAAATATGTTTGAGTCAAAGTTGTTCTGATTTATGTTAATACCTAGAATACAGGCATTTAAAATTTTTTCATGGCTTTGGAATCTGATCAGAAATTTAAAGCATGCCTGTTGTTCCTATTTTTCAACTCTCATATTTTTGTTTTGGTAGGAGGCTTGGTGGGGGCTTATAGACTGTGATGAGGCATATTGAGATATATACCTATTCTGGTAGGATAGGAAACTGGAGTTCTCCTACATAGTCCAGGGAAAGAAATTTTGGTGAGCATTTCTTCAAAAATTTATTTTGTTTTTATTCATTCTAAAATTACAATAAAATTTCTTAGTATGAAAAAACCCATGTCATAAAAGGAACAGGTATACTTGCTTTAAATAAATACGTTATTTCACTTTTATCCATAGGAGGAACCATGGATATGTGTGATTCAGTTAAATTACTTTGTATTTTTCTTTCAGATATGGAAGTAGTTCTATTACTTTTAGTTCTCTTACTCTTTCTTGAAATTTTAGTTTACAGGCAGCATTGAGGGCAGACCCAAAGGACTTCAATTGTTGGGAGTCATTAGGAGAGGCATATTTAAGCAGAGGTGGCTATACAACAGCCTTGAAATCCTTCACAAAAGCCAGTGAGCTGAACCCCGAATCCACATACAGTGTGTTTAAGGTTGCAGCAATACAGCAAATCCTAGGCAAATATAAAGAGGCGGTAGCTCAATACCAGCTGATCATTAAAAAGAAAGAAGATTATGTGCCTGCTTTGAAAGGTAATTTCTCTTTAATAGCTCCTTTGTCTTTTGTGATACTGAAGTATAAAATCCTTGAATAAATTTCTAAATGTATCGAGTAACTTGAAAACGACTTCTTTAGTCAACAGCAAGTGTCTGGTATGAACTGTTTATAGTATAGCTTTTTACATAGATTTGAATATAGAAAGATGAAATTTTGTTTCATAACAGTTAATAAATAGTAATATGATAGAGATTTAGCTTTTAGATAAGTAGTATGATAGCTGTGGGATCTAAAAACGGATCTCTAAAACAAGAATTTCCCTGCTCTTATATTTTGATAATTAATTCACTATATTCTCAGAATATCGTAATACCTTTTAGTTACTTTGTAAATTATAGAATCTCATTTTTAAACTTTTTGAACTTTAGAGGCAACTTGCATTGTTTTGTAATTATCTAAATTAATTTTAGTTCCTTTATAGATACCTGTTCCTTCTTAACAAATTATTTTTGGTAATTTAAAGTAAAACACCACCATCCATATTTAATTAATTTTTTAATGATTACTTCTAACCATTAAAAAAACCTGGAGCTCATTATATTTGCTTCTCTCTTTCCTTTTTAAAGAAACAGTGGGGGGTTTAATTCAGAAATAGTGTTATGTTTTAAGTGACATGTAACTTAGGCCTTGAAACCCTTTTTAAAAATTTTTTTTATAAAACTCCTTAACAGAAGGAGAACTCACATTTATTACATGTTTACTGGCCACTTTAGGAAATTGCTATTTAATTTTGATAGTATAGTTAGCTACATAGTTTTGAATATAAAGAGGTCAAATCTTGTTTCACAGCAACCTAATAAATAGTAATATGATAGCAAGTAGCATCATATTAGATATTATTAGGTAATATCCCCATTTTCAAAGCTAAGATTTTAAGAGGTAAGTAATTTGCCCAAAATCAAGGAAATTCTTAGGTTCCATAGATAGTTTTTATCTTTTAGTACATGTTTACTCCAGCAGAACCTTGCCATTTGAATTCTTTAATAAATGCATCAAGACCATGCTTAAGATAACTTTTATAAAATACCATTAAGTTTTGTTTTCTGGAAAGTGGCTGTAATATAACACCAATGAATTTATTTGATGTTCATTCTCAGTGTTTCTTTTACATATTTTAACAACTACAAACTTACCTGATTTTAGGTTTGGGTGAGTGCCATCTCATGATGGCAAAAGCAGCTCTAGTTGATTATCTTGATGGAAAAGCTGTAGACCACATAGAGAAAGCACTGGAATATTTTACTCGGTTAGTATCATTATTTATGAGTCTATTTTCTTAGTATTATATAATAAAGCCAATTTTAGGAAATCATGCTTTGTTTATCCTGTTAGCTATAGCAATCATTATTCAGAATCTCAAACATAAAAGAGTAACAGACTAGTCAGTTAATTCTGTAACATACATATTGTATTAATTTTGCACTGGGGAACAGATACAATTTCTTGCTTTTAGCAGCTGACATGCTGGAAGCATAGAGAAGGATGGGAAGGAAGAAGCAGTCAGCTAGTGGAGCAGCAGCTTGGGTACCACGTGTTATTGTTCTCTTTCAGGAGACCTAGAGATGCAAGTATCTCTAATTGGAACTGATTGGAAAATGGGGCTTCAGGTGCACAATAGGCTTTACATTCAGTGATCAGGGCCCATTTTAGACTAATTAGTAGGGCTGAAGGTGAAGGGAGATGAGCAATCTGATTGCTCCTGGAGAGAATCTGTGTAGGAAAAGAAGTGATGTCAAATAACAAGAAATAAATCAGAAAGATTTCAGTAAATCTGGTGATTTTATAGAACTAAATTCATTAGTTAGGTAGAAGTGTTATTTGTGATAGATGACTAAAAAGTACTCAAGTTAGACATAGAATTAAATTTTTTTGCTCTTAAACATCTTTCTTGTGCTTCACTTCCTTTCTTTCCCTACTTGCCCTCTCCTGTGTGTCGTGTTGATTTGCTTGCTCTAGAATTCCTTTGCTTTGAGCATGAACCAAATCTGAAATGAAAACTTCATTCTTTTCTCCCACTGATTTTTATTGCTACTTTTCAAGTCTTATGTAATACATATAGCTCTTTCCAAAGGAGGGTATTGTGAAGAGGGGTGTAATTTGTTTGAACTAGTATTTAAGGGTAAATGTGAACCTTTGAGTGATGATACTTCAGCTACAAATACTGCCTTTCTGAGTCTGGGAAATTTTGTTCTGGATAACACTCACAACTAATTATGAGGAGGTATACAAAACTTTTAAAGTGATATTCCCACATTTATATTTACTTTACTTCTAGACTTAAAGTTCACACTACCACAGTTCTAGTGTAAGGGTGATAGAAGTTATTTCACTTTACAGATATTTTATTTTTTATTGAACTTAAAAGGAGATAAGAGTTTAGGTTGCTAAAATTGCCAGTGTTTTCTTTTCTGTTTTCCTCTCTGCTTTCTTCTTTCCTGCTGTCAAGTTTAGAAATTACACTAAGATATTTAGGCAAAAGAGCTACAAATAGTGTCCTTCCTCCTGATCCTCACAGTGGGCTTTCAGTGATGACTGCAGTAATTAATCTTGTTTCTCAGGAAGACATTGAAAAATGATTTTTGGCTGGACTCCATGAGTAGAAAAGGCTATGAAAAATGTTCCATCTGCTTGCCCATCTGCCAGCAACATAGCTGTTTGTGATAGCTGATTATTGAGACTTGGCTTAATTGAGAAATTGCTGTGTTTTATTTGTAAGATTTTGAGAAGAGAAAAGTGAAGAGAAATGAATAACTGAGATTTTCTCATTCTAAAAAGAAGTGCCCTTTATCACCATAGTTAATATTTTTATTTACTTTTTGAGCTTGTCCACTGAGTCTTTCTTGCTTCAATAAATACGGTTTTTCACATTCTCATATTTAGATTTTTGGTATTCTTGATCTCAGAGTAAAAAGCATTTGGACTACCAAATATATTTTATATTTACTAGTCCTTTTTTTTTAATATGTAAAGGAAGATCTTCAAGCAAAACCTAAGTTTACAATAATCAACTATGAGACAGTTACCAACTTTACTGCTTTGCTTTTTGTTTAAATAGACAAACACAAAAAGCATAATTTAAAAAATTCAGCATTAAAGATAAATTGGTCCTGGAAAATTCATTGATTTATTTATGTGATTTCTGCTGCTTCTAAGAAAAATGATAAAGAGTACCAAAGAAATGTTTGCAAAGTTTCTGTCACTTAAAACAGTCAATTTCTTCTCCTTCCCCTCTTCCTTTCTTCATAATAAGGAGGTGATAAGATATAAGATGGCTAGAAGGAATTCAGTAAAGCATTTGCTGCATTTAGCTAAGGAACTAGATCAAAATTGTATGTATACTTTTTCTGTTTTAATTGTATGTAGTAGTGAGGGAGATAAACGCCATACGTTTTGGAAATAATTTGTAAGAATCACACCGTTTCTTTTTTTTAGGGCTCTGCAGCATCGAGCTGATGTGTCTTGCCTTTGGAAGCTAGTTGGGGATGCTTGTACCAGTCTGTATGCTGTCTCACTATCTAAAGTGAATGTTAGTGTCTTAGGAGTCCTCCTAGGTCAGAAAGAAGGAAAACAAGTATTAAAGAAATATGAGCTCCTCCATCTTGGAGGAAGGTAATTTTCAATGATTGCCAGTGGATGACATTCAAATCGAATTAGAACATCATAACATAATATAACATTCACTTTTATATTTCTATAGGTGTTATGGCCGTGCATTAAAACTGATGTCTACATCTAACACGTGGTGTGATCTTGGAATTAATTATTATCGCCAAGCACAACATCTAGCAGAAACAGGCAGCAAGTCGAATGATCTTCAGGAGCTATTGGAGAAATCTTTGCATGTATGGTTTTGAGAAATTTTTCATAAACTTTTAAAAAAACTAAGGGCTTTTCTGAAAGATGCTTTTGATAAAGTAAATTCTGTAGTGTTTTCACATAAAACCACACTTACCTTGATATAAATGCTGATATTCTGAGAAAAATTTATCTACTTTTATTTTTCAGTGTCTGAAAAAGGCTGTGAGACTTGACAGTAATAATCACTTATACTGGAATGCTCTTGGTGTAGTTTCATGTTACAGTGGTAAGAATTGAGTAACACTTCAATATTTTTAGAAGATTGCCTGTTTTCAGGCAGTAAAGTTCAGTTTTATTGAAATCTGTATTTTTCAGGTATTAGAAATTATGCCCTTGCTCAGCACTGTTTCATCAAATCAATCCAATCAGAACAAATTGTGAGTGTTACGTGTCTCTGTCTATGCAAAATAACTTCAAAATTTAGTGTTAATGATTTTCTGAGACTGCTATGTAGACAAGGGACCTAATTTTGTATATGTGTGTTTTTTAGAATGCTGTTGCATGGACCAACTTGGGAGTGTTATACCTTGCAAATGAAAAGATTGAGGTACATATATTGTCTGTTTTGTCCTATTAAAATAAAGAACATTTTCTATATATGTCCTCTTCATAATAGCTTAACTTGTTGTGGAGAAATACTTTGCACATTGTTATCTATCCAGCATGCTCTCTAATATGCTAGATCATTGATAGCATTCACTTTATTATATTGAATAATGAATGTGTAAGATTTCCCTTTTCATGTCACAAGAAATTTCTGGTTTTATAATTATGTTGATTTTTTCATTTGGAGATTAAAATAATTCTGTTATGAATTATTTGGGTGTGTTTCTTTTTATCTTTCACACGTTAAGAGGAGTCCCATGTAGGCTGTGTTGGGGGTGGGGTGAGGAAGTAAGGGCATTTATTAGTACTCTCTAGAAACTTAAATTTAACCTTTGCTTGGTAATTTAGATTTGGCTTTAGCAGATATTAATCCCTTTACATGCCACGGTGTAAATTGTCATACGTGAAGAGTTGTATATAGAGAATTGGAACTACAGTAATGGGGAGCATGTTTATAGGTCATGTTTAGAAGTTTCCACAAATCTATATATAATAGCACATCTGTACTGTTTTGTGTTTCAGCCGGTATATTAAATATCATCCTTTTAATATAGCTTCAGTGGTATTCTCAGGGATACATGAAGTCACTGCAGAGATTGCTTTAGAAGATTGTAAATAGAATGAAGAAAAATATTAATTTGGATCTTAAAATATGTGAAAATATTTTTTTAAAATTTAAACAAAGATAAGTCTTAGTTAATAAGCTACGAATGTGGTTTTATGGTAGTGTGGTGCAGTTGTTGTCCATGAGCTTACTTTCTTAAGAGAAAAAAAGACTGTTTCCTGCCACACATAGATAGATTATTGGGAAAACAATACAAAGCAGCATATAATAAGTTATTCTTTGTAGCAGAAAAAAAAGCATATGATTTAAAGTGTCCAAGTGGGGTAACGTGAAAGTTTCCTAACTGTTTAGCTCAGATTTATGTTGACCACTCCTTTCACCCAGTAGCAGGTCTCAGACCTCACTTGTTGGTAGTTTTTATCTTCCCAGTTGAGCTCCAAGAGAGGGGAATAGATTCAGCCTTCTCTAATTATTTCCATCAGACCTGTGGCTTAGCAAATAGATGGGTAATTGGTTCAAAGTTCTGCAGGCTATGAGGCAGACACCTACAGTGCCCTTTCATTGAGGACCAGAATCCCTAAGCCTGTAGAGAAATCTGTTGAATCCGGGACTCTTTCAGGACTATATTTAAGACATAGTTGTAAGCGTTGCCAATTGTGCTTAAACAGTGAAGTTTTAGGTTCATTTGTATTTATGTTTACAAGTCTGGCTTTTCTTATTCTCTTATGCTTTTTAAATATAAGTGCTTTAATATAAAGTTTATAAAATGGCTTGTTATTTTTTGCCTTTTTTTCCTAGCAAGCTCATGAAGCTTTCAAAATGGCTCAATCCCTTGATCCATCTTATTTAATGTGCTGGATTGGACAAGTAAGATATATAACATATAGTTATTAATAATCTGTTTTATAACTAACATGTTAATAGAAAGTGGTATAAATAACGTGTCAATATAAACAACACTGATAATAATGATAGCATTTGAGGGCTTACTTTGTGCCAGTTGCTGTGCTAGGCTCTTTGTGTGTGGAAGCTGAAGCTAAAAGATCCCATGTATCATGCCCAAGGTCATACAGCTTGTAATGATTAAGCTTTGATTTGAGGGGCTTTGAACACCATCATTCTGCATTATTCTTAAAAAATAAACCTAGAACTCTGTTAACATACATTTATCAAAAAAATGAACATTTACAAGATCATTTGATTATGTTTTCTCATTTTCTGTAAAATCTTCATATTTGATTTGGTACTTGTTTATGAGTGCCCCCCCCCACTCCTACCCGGCAAAGTTTAGATTTTTGTACTGCCAAATAGGAATCAGGTTACTAGTCTGAGTCTGTCACTTACTAATTGTTTTACCTTAACATATCACTTCTGCATTTCATTTTTCTTACCTGAAAAAGAAGGAGATTGGCCTGAGTGGCCTCCAAGGTCTTGTCTAGTTGAGAAGTTGTAATAAATTAGTAAGTGGTTGATTGTTTCAGTTCAGAGACTAGTGGGAGCATCATCCCTATTAGAAAATCATTAATCAGGGATTAGATATCTTCTCTTATACTTTGACTCTTGGGTCTGATTCTAGTTAATCGGTGAAACATGCAGAGTTAGGAAAGGCAAACTCCTGTTGCCATTAGCTGTGGTAGCATCTGGGAGCAGTGGCATTACTACACTAATCTCTATGTAAGGTTTTGGACCTAGGGGGCCTGAGAATTTGCATTTATAACTGCTCCCAACTGAGGACGATGCTGGTGGTCCAGGGCCTTCACTTTTGAGTAGCACTGCTGTAGGTCAGTAGGTCTGAGATGCTCATCAGAGTCACTTAAGTATTTTTTTTCTTATTTTTATTTATTTATTTTTAAAATTTTATTTATGTTTGGCTGTATTGGGTCTTCATTGCTGCACGTGGGCTTTCTCTAGTTGCGGCGAGTGGGGGCTACTCTTCGTTGCGGTGCGTGGGCTTCTTATTGCGGTGGCTTCTCTTGTTGCAGAGCGTGGGCTTCAGTAGTTGTGGCATGCAGGCTCAGTAGTTGTAGCTCGCGGGCTCTGGAGCGCAGGTTCAGTATTTGTGGCGTACGGGCTTAGTTGCTCCGTGGCTTATGGGATCTTCCCAGACCAGGGCTCGAACCCGTGTCCCCTGCATTGGCAGGCAGATTCTTAACCACTGTGCCACCAGGGAAGTCCCTTTTCTTATTTTTAAATTATTTCTGTTCTTAAAAATAATTTATTTCAGGAGGTAATTAGTAGATTTAATTAAAATGGTAACAATAGAGTGTGGCTTAATATTAATTTCTTAATTAATAATGTATGATAACTAAAAAAAACCCCCTGCTTTCTTATAAAAGATAGATGAGCTTGAAAGTAATTTTAACTGTCACATAATCTATGAAGTCAGTGGCATAGATATAATATTTAAAATCCTGAGGCAGTTTTAAAAAATAAACATGATGAGACTCTACCCAGATCTATGGAAGCTAGATTTCTAGGGGAGAGGATCTCCTTTATAAAAGCTTTCCAGTTGAATCTGAGGGGACCCTGTGATTAACAACTCTAATCCAGACAAATACCAGTATGAATAGATTGGGGGGAGGGAAGGGAGAAGGTAGCATAGCTTTATCAGCGTTCTGAGGAATTTTACGTGGATTATTTCACTAACTCCCTGGTTGCAAATGGAGTTCTGCAAGCATCTGTCAGCTTAAGGGCTAATTTAACAAGTCATTCTGGTCCTCTGAGCCATGGGAATACGGTAGCCAAGATTGAAAAAGAAGTTAACTTTGCTTTTAAGCACAGCTAGTAAACCTTTGGTTCCTCCAAAGAGTTTCATTTATTATTATTGTTAGTAGGAGTAGTGGTAGTAGTAATAGTAGTAGTAGTAGTCCTTTTAAACACATTAAGAGCCTCCTTTTTCCTTTTATAGGCTCTAATTGCAGAGACAGTTGGAAGTTATGACACCATGGATCTCTTCAGGCACACTACAGAACTCAGTATGCACGTAAGAATTTGAGCATTCTTCAGGATTCATTAATGAATAAAGTACTGTCCTTCTTGAGAAATTGAATACATAGTGGTATCAGATGTTAATGATAGCAGTTGTCCCTACTCTTCATTCTTTCTTAAAAAACAGATTAAACTGTCATTAAAGAGCTGATGAAGAAATGACATTGGGATTCAATAGATGAAGTAATCATGTAGAATAGAAACTGAGACTCAAAAAAAACCCACAATCGACAGATGAATGGATAAAGAAGATGTGACACATATATACAATGGAATATTACTCAGCCATAAAAAGAGACAAAATTGAGTTATTTGTAGTGAGGTGGATGGACCTAGAGTCTGTCATACAGAGTGAAGTAAGTCAGAAAGAGAAAAACAAATACCATATGCCAATACATACATATGGAATCTAAAAAAAAAAAGGTTCTGAAGAACCTAGGGGCAGGACAGGAATAAAGACACAGATGTAGAGAATGGACTTGAGGACATGGGGAGGGGGAATGGTAAGCTGAGACGAAGTGAGAGAGTGGCATGGACATATATACACTACCAAATGTAAAATAGATAGCTAGTGGGAAGCAGCCGCATAACACAGGGAGATCAGCTTCTGCTTTGTGACCACCTGGAGGGGTGGGATAGGGAGGGTGGGAGGGAGACGCAAGAGGTAGGGGATATGGGGATATATGTGTACTTATAGCTGATTTAGTTTGTTATACAGCAGCAACTAACAACAATGTAAAGCAATTATACTCCAATAAGGATGTTAAAAAAACAAACAAACTGGTACGTCCATACCTACGGAATGCTAAGCAATAAAAAGGAGTTAACTCTTAATACAAAAAAAAATGAGATAAATACTAGACTTGGTTGACATTTCTCGATTATTTATGAAAGTGTTTTAGAATTCTTTTGATTGGTAATTATTTGTTTGACCTATGGAAATGATGCTGAGAAGAAGCAAACCAACCCATCAGGAGGGGCTCTGTTTTTTCCCCTTTATTTATCCTCCTTGATTCTTCTACTTAGGTTTGAAGCAAGTGATTTAAATATGTTCTTAGCTGTGTTGTATCATAGTGACCCTTTATTTAAAGGCACTTACCAGTTGACTTAGAAGACTAAGATGTGATATTTACTGTATTGAAGTACATTGTTTCATTTCTTAATTTTTCTTGGAAGATTTATTACCCTGTGTCTACTTGTTAATTTTGGCCTTTTTACAGACGGAGGGAGCAATAGGTTATGCGTATTGGGTCTGTACAACATTGCAAGATAAAAGCAACAGAGACACGGAGCTGTACCAGTACAACATCCTCCAGATGAATGCAATTCCAGCAGCACAAGTGGTTTTGAGTAAATACACAGGTAAGGCACCTGTTATACAATGGCAAGATACATGAAGAATTGTTGAGATAATTTAAAGAATTTAAATTAATTAAATTTAAAATTAATTCCAAATTAAATATTAGCTCCTTAAGACATGAATTTGCCCTTTCCCCCCCACGGCCAAGTATTCTGCTTTTTAAACTTTTCTAAAGATTTTTGAAGAGTGCTGAAAATTGTTATTACCTATTGATTCAAGGTAGAAGTGATTTCCATGTTGTAGTAGGAAGCATTTTGGAGCCTAATGGTCCTGAGTTGCTGCTGTTCTAGCTCTGCTGTTTACTTTCTCTGCAGTCTTAGGCCAAGTATTTTACTTGCCTTAACTTCTGTTAATCTTGGGAAGTAGAGATAATAATACTGAGGTTGCAGAGATGTGAGAATTCAATGAGGTAATATGCTTTAAGTTCCAAACCCAGTGCCTTTAACGTCCCACTTTAACACCTAATCTTTCTTCAACATACTGGAAATGTTTAGGCTTAGGAAAAGGACAGAATGGTGAAATTTAATTAGCCATCTATTGTAATAACTTTCTTCCTTAATAAAACTAACATTGGGTGTAGTCTCAGCTCCACCACTTAGTAGCCATGATGAAACCTTGGGCTTATTACCAAATTGAATTTTAGTTTTCCTACCTATAATCCAAGAGTGAAAGTATCTATTGCTTAGGGTTTAATGAGATGATATATATAAAATGTTATGCAGAGTACCTGGCATATCCTAGATGCTCAAGAAATATTAGTTTCACTAGCATCTTATTTATCCCTCAACAAAATTCTAATAAAGAAGCAAGGCGTTTAAGCAGTAATATTGACAGTTGAATAATATGAAGAATCAGATAAACTGAAAAGCAGAGGAGAAAATGCCTCATCATTGTAATATGCAGGATGGTAATACTCTTCCTGCATTGAGCCTGGGGCACTTGAGTAGAAGGCAGTTCATTTATAAACATCAGCACTTCGGGACATTGAAATATTATGCAGTGTGCCCAAATGAATGACTCTAATGAATACCTAGAGCCTCTGAGAAAGTGTATGATCAGAAATTTTATTGATAGGTTTCCTTACAGAATGAGAAACATTTGTGAAGGGTTTACATAAAGAGGTAAATTTTTAGCTGTCTGCAAAATTCAGATACCTAGAACAACAAACAGTCTCTGACAGTTATAAATAGCTAGGTTTTTGAGTTTGTAGTGGAGCCGTATCATATATTCATTTAACAAATTCAAGCACAAATATGTGCTTGACCAAAAAAATATGTGTCAAGCACAAATATGTGTCATATTTGTGTCAAGCACAAATATGTGCTTGACCAAAAAAATATTAATTTAGAAGCAGAAAAGAGAGAGGGGGGACAAGAGAAAATGCAGATAAATCATTTGTCCTGCTGACCGTTGGCCTCAGGGTGAGAGTGGATGAAGGTTATGGGTCTCCTCTTAATTTGACTCAGTTTGGTGACCTTCTCCTTGTGTGATGACCTAAGAATTTTGCAGGAATCATTTTAACCGTGTGATTTTTACCTTATGCTTTGACAGTTAGAACCTAATCATCACATAAGATGTGATTATACTCTACTCTGTTAAACAGTTTAAGAGATTTGAAGGCTTGCTTCCCAACACAAGTTGATCAGATGTGTTTTTTTCTCCTTTGCACGTTAGTAGATGATATATGATGTTTTCTGACATTAGAATTCAAAATACTACACTGAAAGTGCCCAAATCATCTTCTGTTTCTAGAGTACAATACTGAATTTTTTAAAAAATACATAGAAATTGGAACAGAACCACCAAGAGAAATTGTTGCTAAATTTAATCCCAGGAAGGTTTAAGTGACTAGCCAAAGAACTGGATTTCCTTACAATTCAAATGACCCGTTTTAACATGAGCTATGATTTCAAATTGTTATACCTTTGGGAATAAAAAAGTGTTTAAACTTTAAAACATAAGTAGAAGCCATATGTAACTATAGATGTTACTCAGTAATTTAAAAGAGTTCTGAAATGATTACTGGTATTTTATAGTCAGGATAAAATCAGACTACTATTCTTAGCAATGCCCATGACCTCAGGAAATAATCTAGTGTTTAAAATGTTGAAAAAAATTGAAAATAAAACTCATATTTTATAAACACAACCATTATGCACATGCAAAGAAAAGATATTTTTGGATTTCCAGAAAGAATTCAGAATTATGCTCCAGCCTTCACAATGTTGGGTTACTTAAATGAACATCTACAACTGAAGAAGGAAGCAGCAGATGCATACCAGAGGTAAAGGCTCCCTTTAATTGAAATGTGGTCCTTATTTGTCAGTTGGCCTTTTTAAGATATAGTTTCATTTTCATGAAGAAGGTACTAATAAAATGTTCTGATTCTTTTCCTGATCTTTCATTATTTATTATTATTACATTTTGTATATGAAAAGATACAGTTCTAAATTTTCAGCTATATTTTCGTTTCTGTTGCTCAACCTGAGAGAAAGAGAGGAAGAGAGAGACAGAGAGAGAAAAAAAATAAAAACCAAACCAGAAAACCTCTCAGGTTTTAGAAAAATCTGTCCCTTTACAGTTTGTCTCGCTTTATTATTAAAGACATGTGTTTATTCAGAGAAGAAATGAGATTTAAGGCATGAGAAAAAATTACATGTTATTTTGAATCACTTTAATGTCTACTATATCGTATTTATTCATTCAGTAAATATTTGTTAAACTGCTATGTGTCAAGCAGTGTCCTTGGCATTGGCAATTTAGCAGTGAGTTAAAACAAACACAGGCTCAGTTCTCATGGAGCTCATGTTCTGGTGGAGGGGAGGCGCATTGTAAGCTAATAAACATCTGTGATGGTAACAATTGCTAGCAAAGAAAATCGAAGTAAAGGGCTAGACACTAGAGAGGCAAGCAGCAAATTTGAGATAGGTTTAAGAGGTAGGTTTCCTAAGGAGGCAATTAAGGCCTGACCTGAATGAAGCGAGGCCACAAGCTGTTTGGTTATCAGGGAAAGAGCATTCCAGGCAGAAGGAACAGCAAGAACAAGTGCTCTGAAGCAGGAGTGGACTTGGTATATTGAAGAAACAAGGACAGTGTGCTTGAGTGAGATGACCAGCCGGGAGAGTGAGAGGAAATTAAATCAACTTGAAGTTTTATTCTCTACAAATTAATTGATCTGTGGGGCTTCCCTGGTGACGCAGTGGTTAAGAATCTGCCTGCCAATGCAGGGGACACGGGTTTGAGCCCTGGTCCGGGAAGATCCCACATGCCGTAGAGCAGCTAAGCCCATCCGCCACAACTACTGAGCCTGCGCTCTAGAGCGCGCGAGCCACAACTACTGATCCCGCATGCCAGAACTACAGAAGCCCATGCACCTAGAGTCTGTGCTCCACAACAAGAGAAGCCACGGTAATGAGAAGCCCATGCAACGCAACAAAGAGTAGCCCCCACTTGCCACAACTAGAGAAAGCCCGCGCGCACCAACAAAGACCCAACGCTGCCAAAAATAAATAAAAATTAAAAAAAAAATTAATCGATCTGTGAATAAGAAAATCACGGTTGATCTCATGAGTACTAGACAAAAAGTTAAAAGACCTGATTGCCTAACCTCTGAGGCACATCACTGCTCTAAATCTAAATAAACAGATGTTTAGAAGAAGCCTTGTCAGATAATAAATAATCGAGGTGTCCCAAATGCTTTGCCATCCTTGTATGGATCTCTCTGTAGTTAAAGAAGTAATCACTAGATGGTACTGGAGGCTGTATAATCAAGAAGTTATTTTGCCAGGTGTATGTGGAGAGAGGTTTATGAAAACCCACAATTCTATTTCTTTCAACGTTACAATAAAGTTACCAATAAAGAAAATAGAAATTTGATAGGATACAACAGTGAGCAGGATTTTTAAACAGAGAAAACTAGGCAGCTTTAGAATGCTTGCTACTTTTTTGGGTATACATTATAATCACAAATACTGTGAGTGTAACACTGGTTATACCTTTGCTTAAATGGCAACTCTATAGTCACTTGGGTATACACCACTCTTTCTTGACTGATCACCACTGTTGTTTTCTCCTTAAACAAGGATTTGAGACTTGAAATGACAAATTAGGTATAAATCTAACCACAGGTACAGTCTTTAATATGATACTGTTTCTGTAATACTGTCTTTTAGACTTCTCTGGCAAATTTTTGTTTTTCATGTAACATCAGGGGCATTAAAAGCTTTTCTTGGCTATTTCTCCCTGGCTAATCTTTAACAGAAAAAAAAAAGTCATTAAATATCCAACTGCTTTGGTTGTTGAGACATTTCCCTGCTTGCCCAAAGGGGACTGAGCATGAGAAGGTAAAAATATGGGCTGTCAGCATGTTGTTGTATTTATTCTAAGCCTCTTGGGACTCCTGATGACTCATTCCCTTCTCTGAATTCATTATTGCCTAAATATCTTTCTGTATGTAGCAGGAAAACACACATGAAAGCACTCAATTTCCTGGCTTCCTACCTCAAACTTCTAATATATAAATAATTTTAAGAGTGTACTATGTACTTCAAATTCTGTATACTTCAAATATGTCAAAAGTTTAAAACATCAACCCAGTTGTTCCCCATGTTTAGATTAAAATCTTTGGAATATTTAAAGCTCAAGTATGGTCAGTAATTTCTCTTATTAAGAGGTCACTTTTTATTATTTTCCTGACAATCTAAAATCTATTAAGTGCTTTTGTGGTACCAGTTTAATAAAATATAAATAAGCTGTTATGGAACTAGTTAAATAATTAGTAGAATTAAATGAAGAAAACAAAAATCTGTAGATTCAGTTAAGGAGGAAGAGTAAAAGAATGCTATTGCACGTAGATAATTTAAAATACCTTGTCCTTTTTTTAAAGGGCAATTTTGTTGTTACAGACTGCAGAAGACAGAGATGCTTATAATGTTACAATAAGAAATTATGGCAGATTGTTATGGTAAGCATATTTTTTCCCATTAATTCCATGAACCTAACAGGTTTTTCTGGTGAAAGCTGTGGGGCTAGTGAGGTGATGACCAGTTTCCAGAGTAGCGGGTTGTGTATGAATGAGTACGATGATGACATTCCCCCAGGATACATCATTCCCACTGTACCAAGCTGTGTTAACAGTTTACTGTCCCTGTAATGACCCCTAGTCCCAGTGTCCTTTGTGAGGACCAGGTTTAGAACTGATGTTTGTGAACTAGACAGGAGAGGTAGTTACTGTTTCTAATAGTAGAAGCCTAGTTAATTGGAAGAGGATTCGATTTATTCTGATTTGATGTATATTCTTAAACTGGGGGTGGGATTAAGGGTCCAGAAACCCTTTTGAGATAGTACACAAAAATTTTTGTATGTGTGCATTTTGGGGGTGGGGAGGGAGCAATATCACTTATCTTCAGAGTCTCAAAGACTTCCGACTTCAAAAAAAAGATTGAAAAAAAAAATAGGCTGGAAACCAATTGTTTCAGAGGATAGGACTCGGTTGGGACAGTAGGAGTGTTAATGGGAGGAAGACTTTTGGCTCAAGGAGGCATTCCTCAAATTGAGAGCTGCCCCAAAATTGAATGTTCCAGTTTGAAACACATTATTAGAACTATAGTTTGATATTTTGGGATTAGTACCTACATCTTTTAAGGAGCTACATAGTAGAAATCGGAGGTAGCCAGTTCATTTCTTTTATAACCGTGTAACTGAATCATATCTACAGACAGAAAATTTTCCCTGTTTTGATTGCTTCTCCTTTTAATTCTTTTAAATCGTTGTGTTTAGGAGTTGATAGAGCTCTGTCAGTTCCAACATTTTGTTGTAAGAAACTGTATGGAGCAAAGTATCTGTTCTCTTTAGTTAGATGTTTCATATAATGTAACTGTTTTAGAAGAAAATTGATACCTCCCATTGAAAATAGGTCATCTGATTTCTTTTTAATTTGTTTCTATTATGAAATATATTAAACATGCAAAACATAGCGATAGAGTATGGAGCATAATTTAGTGAATAGTCACCATTCAGATATAACAGATCTTAAAATTCTGCTAATAGGTTTCAGGTTTCTTTTTCAAAAAAAAAAGTTAGAAATAAAGTTGAAGCTCCTTGTGCCCTTCTCTAGTTCCATTCTTTTCTCTACAAAAGTTATCAAATGTTTGAAGATAGTGTTCATTAAAAAAAAAACTTTAAAAATACATGTATGGGGGGCTTCCCTGGTGGCACAGTGGTTAAGAATCTGCCTGCCAATGCAGGGGACACGGGTTCGAGCCCTGGTCCGGGAAGATCCCACATGCCGCAGAGCAGCTAAGCCCGTATACTACAACTACTGAGCCTGCGGTCTAGAGCCCGCATGCCACAACTACTGAAGCCTGTGCGCCTAGAGCTGGTGTTCCACAACAAGAGAAGCCACTGCAGTGAGAGGGATGTGCATCACAACGTAGAGTAACCCCCGCTCACCACAACTAGAGAAAGCCCATGCGCAGCAACGAAGACCCGGTGCAGCCAAAAATAAACAAATTAGATTAATTAATTAAAAAAATACATGTATGTATCCATAAACAATCTAAGGTAGTCCTTTTCCCTTCATTAAATATTTATCAAAAGTTGAGTTAATGGATTTTTAAATTCTTTCACCTTCATAAAATTAATTTTAGAAGCAAATATTGCCTATATTTTTAGCTCCCATCCACACCTCCAAGATTAAAAAGATTTTATGAAAAGATTTTTCTTTTATGAAAAAGATTTAAAAATAGAAGCAGTTTCTGATTATAGTGATAGATACCAGAGATCAGAGTCTCAGAGGTTCAGTGAGTCTGTTCCAGGTGGTGGCAGCCTCTCTTCATTTTTAAGTAAACAAAACACGTTTTTTTATTTTGTTGTTATTAAAAAGCATTCTACTTTAGTATCATGTATAACAATTTTTACTTTTATTCCTATTAAATACCAAAAAGATAATGTATAGTTTTGTCTGTGGGATTTTAGTGTATCTATATGCCCTCCAAAAAAATGGATGTGCAGATAAACAGTTTACCCGAAGGCTGAGTTTGGTTATGACTTGCTAAGCTTGTCAAAGATGCTCATAGGGTAATATTTAACTAACATATTAAGCTTAAAAAATTAGAGTTCTGTATCAAAGTCAACTTGAAATTATTTTTATAACAGAGTTTAATTCAAGTTTGTTAAAAAAAAACAGTTTGTAATTCAGCAGAACTGTTCATTTTCACACATAATTTAAAAGTGTGAAGTTAAATCCCCCTAGTGCATCCTGTTTGAAATAAGTGATAACGCCTTCTATTTTAATATGAGGCTTTTCTACAGCTTTAACACTGATAGATGAAGTAGGTTAAGTTGTTAAAAGAGCTTTAGTATAATAATATTTCTGAATTTTGATGATATAAGCCAAAATGATTTTTGATATTAAAAGTAAGTTATGTTTTGCTTCTTAGTTCTATTGGTGAATATGATAAAGCTATCCAGGCTTTTAAGTCAACACCCCTTGAGGAGTTAGAAGACATCATAGGTTTTGGATTGGCTTTATTTATGAAGGGTCTGTATAAAGAGAGCAGCAAAGGTAAGTGCGTTGCTTAAAGGATACTTTCTACTTTTCCAGAGCTGAGAAGAATTTAATCATGATGAGCTTACATACAGAAAGATGTAATATTAAGATGGGGGTAGGGGTTGCAGTGTTTATTAAAAATCTGACTAAAAGTCAGGAACGTTAAGAGGTACTTTTTAACTGTTCCTTCCTTTAGTACATTATTATGATGAATAGTCTTTTTAGCAGTGTTACGAACTGAATTTTATCTTTATTATTTAGATGAGGAAACAGACCCAAGATTACTTAGGGTACATGTATACGGTAGCATTTGAAAGCAAGTATTTACTACTCCACAGTGTTTCAGTATACATTTCTGATAAATGAAGGCCTCAACCATTGTTAGTAATAATACATTTTGGTTTCTCCAAAAATGCTTATTGAGTGCATTTCCACATATATGGCCCAGCCTATGTGTGTGCAGCTCATTTTAAGTACTGCTTAATGGAGTTGCTGGTCTGTACCTGGGAATGTGGGTGATACCTCAATGGCTCTAGACCTCCACTTCTTTTGAAGATAGTAATTCAAACCTGCCTATAGATTCTAAAGAAGGAAATTGAGAAATACCACATAATAACCCAAATGATATTCCCAGAATCACCTTGGAACAGCTAAACCAAGTTAGATATTCTAAATTTTTATTCCATTCACTTGAGAGCAAGGGAACAATAAGATGTAATTTTAGTTAGACCCTTTTAAAAAATAGGATTAGGTGGGCTTCCCTGGTGGCGCAGTGGTTGAGAGTCCGTCTGCCGATGCAGGGGACACGGGTTCATGCCCCGGTCCGGGAACATCCCACATGCTGCGGAGCGGCTAGGCCCATGAGCCATGGCCACTGAGCCTGCGCGTCCGGAGCCTGTGCTCCACAACCGGAGAGGCCACAACAGTGAGAGGCCCACGTACTGCAAAAAAAAAAAAAAAAAAAAAATAGTATTAGGAAAGGAAGTATCCCACCATTTGTCAGTCAGGATTGCTTTTATATTGTTTTGTTTTTGTTTCCAACTCTATGTAACAGCCTATGAGAGAGCCTTGTCTACTGTTGAATCAGAGCAAGACAAAGCTCATATCTTGACAGCTCTGGCAATAGCGGAGTATAAACAAGGAAAAATGGACGTAGCCAAGACATTGTTATTTAAATGGTATGTATAGTTGACATCAACACTCGACATGACCAGATACTTAAATATTGGGTTAAAATTTGGAGGAACGTAAAATGAACTTCTTAATGTTTCAGGAACATTTTTGTGAACAAAAGGGATTGGACCCACCTGGTTCTGAACTGACAGTCACAGGTGGAGCTAGAGATAATGGCTTAATTTTAAATTCTGGATTCATCCAATCCTTCAAAACCATCCTGTACTCTGTGTGTATTATTTATTTTTTAAAAACAGTAATTGATCAGCTGATCTCTTCGGATCATAAAATTTTAATGAAGGCAGTCATTAACTGGCTTGTTTTTGGCCCCGTAAGTTCCCAAAGAGACTTTTTTTCCTCTTTCATATTCAGGATAACCTGATAAAGTTCATTTAAAGTTGAGTCTTTAAAAATGTGTATATACACCAATATAAATTGTAACTGTTTCTTTATTTTTGGAATAATTTAATAAAATAACAATCTCTGATATCTGTAATTACTTATATGGTATTTTTAAAAAAATATTTTATTTTATTTTTGGCTGCGTTGGGTCTTGGTTGTTGCACGTGGGCTTTTCTCTAGTTGCAGTGAGCAGGGGCTACTCTTCATTGTGTGCAGGCTTCTTTTTCTTTAATTTTTAAATTTTATTGTATTTATTTTTTTATACAGCAGGTTCTTATTAGTCATCAATTTTATACACATCAGTATATACCTGTCAATGCCAATCGCCCAGTTCATCACACCACCATCCCCACACCCTGGCTGCTTTCCCTGCTTGCTGTCCATACGTTTGTTCTCTACATCTGTGTCTCAGTTTCTGCCCTGCAAACCGGTTCATCTGTACCATTTTTCTAGGTTCCACATATATGCGTTAATATACGATATTTGTTTTTCTCTTTCTGACTTACTTCACTCTGTATGACAGTCTCTACATCCATCCACGTCTAAACAAATGACCCAATTTCGTTCCTTTTTATGGCTCAGTACTATTCCATTGTATATATGTACCACATCTTCTTTATCCATTCATCTGTCTCTGGACATTTAAGTTGCTTCCATGACCTGACTATAAATAGTAAATAGTAAATAGTGCTGCAGTAAATAGT